>NC_052317.1:20177938-20794188 GCF_016432855.1 Salvelinus namaycush | reverse complement strand
TCTGCCCTTTCTGAGAGTCACAGACTATTTCCGTCCAATAGGCCAGGTGTGGGAGAACCAGCAGGACGAAAAGTAAAGCAAAGAAACTTGTTCAGCAGCTTCAAACCCAGAGTAGGCAGTCATTTCCCCTCGTTCCCCTCAAAGGAACCCCTCACACCAGCAAACATTGTCATAGACATCATGCCACGGGACAGGCAGCAACAAGGCTCCCCGACCTCAGCCCAGCACCAAACCTGCATCCCTCCCAAGCCTCCTGGTCCCATCGTCCTGACAGGACACTGATGTGATCCTCTCTTCCAGAAGTGTCACCGTTAACAAATACCCAGGTACCTGGTGGCAGGTCTCCCTGAGATGTTTTCTTTAGTTCCACCACCATCAGCTTTCTTCAGATCTCTGGTTACTCTCTGATGTCTTGGTGTTCAGCTGAAATCAGCTCTCCCTCCTCTTGCATAGTTTGAATATTCTACTTTGTACTCCAAGGAGGACAAACGCTCCTGGGATCCTCCAGGGAATTTTGCAACTGGGACATGTACTAAATGCGTTGCAACTGGGACAATTGATTTGTTACGGGTCGTGTTCACTAGCACATGGTAAATTGCAGCGTGCCGCTTAGGCTACCCAGAGTGGCTCGCTTGTGGGCGTGCTGGCAGCCTTTGGTAGCATATAGCAGCACGTTTGATTGTGCGTCAAGAATACAGCATAACAACTTTGTATGAAGGTCTGGTTATTAGAAGGGTAAAGAGTAATTGTCATGGTTCCACCTGTCACCAAAGGGCGGCAGAGATCGTCCTAGAGATATTAACGCCACTCAGGTGTGTCCTATTTACTCATTATGATTTCCGTAAAAAAAGGAGTCTTTTCTTTTGTCCTTTGCAGGAGCTTGAATTGGTTACTGTGTGTGTGGTCGTTTCCTGAGTGAGGTTTCCAGACTTAATGGTTGTTGTTGGTCTAGTGTACTGTGATCCTGCGGCAACGGTTTCTCAGTAAAGTGTTTAACCTTAACCACTGATTCCTCGTCTGGTCTCTTCTCTGCGCCTGGGTCCAACCTCATCACGTCACAGCAAGCTTTTGCCTTAACATGGACCCAGCAGAGATCACCCAGATCAAGAATGTTGTAACCCACCAAGCAGCAAGAACAACTCTCCCAAATATCAGAGATCCTCTGGGCACTTACAGACTCCCTACAACCACAGTCCAACCTCAAGCCAGGAGGAGTAAATGCCCAAGTCTCATCGCCCAGTGCTACAGGTGTCTCCGTAGTTCCTCCAGGGAACCTGCACCAGGAACCCAAGATCCCAGCCCCCAAGCGGTATGACAGCCACCTGGGAGGTTGCAAGGGGTTCCTCACTTCGTGTTCTCTGGTGTTCAAGCTACAGTCCTCATTCCAAACCGATCGGGCCATGATCGCCTACATCATCTCTCTACCCTTGGGCAAGGCCCTGGCGCGGGCAACGGCGGTGTGGGAACAGTAGCCACCATCCTGCAGCTCATTATTAGCCTTCACTGACAAGCTGCGACGAGTCTTCGACCACCCAGGCGGCGGACGAGAAGTGGCCAGCCGACTGTTCAATATCCTCCAAGGGGCCAGACCAGTGGCTGACTTCGCCATTGAGTTCCGCACTCTCGCCGCTTTCCACCAGGGTTTGTGTAACTCCATAAAGGATGAACTGGGAGAGGACCGCGAGTCCCTTATAATGCTGGCAATCAGGATCAACAACTTCCTCCAAGAACGCATGAGACAGCGTTTTTTTTTTTTTTATACTTTGTTTTTATTGTAGGAACACAAAGAAAGTACAAATAAAGTAAAATAAAATAACAAAAAAGATCTGGCAGTTACAGTGCACGTCATACCTTCATCATCATATCATCATATTAGTTACATTGGCATCTTTGAATTAGACCTTTTCCAAGTACAAAACCCATTTTTCCCAGTATTCCTGACCTCTCTCCTGTTGAGTTCTTAAAGCAAAGGTCATACGCTCCATGTGGTGTATTTCTTCTACAATGTCTATCCATTGTGTCACTGTGGGAGGGTCTTTTTGTAGCCATTTCCTAGTGATAGCCTTTTTACTGGCTGCCAGTAGGACCTTCAAGGGGTACTTTTCTCTATTGTGTAAGTTATCAGGTATTTCACTCAAGTACAAAGAAATTAATGTTTGTTCTATGTCAAATCCCATTATTTTTCCAATGTTAGATCTTATTTCTCCCCAGTAAGTTTCGATTGCGGGGCAGGACCAAAAGATATGAGAGTGGTCCGCCCTCAATAGACCGCATTCTCTCCAACAAGGGTGTGGTGAGCCAGTCTGTTTTGATTTCAGTTTAGGTGTTATGAAGAAACGTATAACATTCTTCCAGCAGAATTCTCTCCATGATCTTGAGTTGGTGGAGCTTTGTTGAGTCTCTAATATGTTCAACCATGTTTCATCAGTTATTTCAATGTTAAGTTCCTCCTCCCATTTCTTTTTAATATAGTTTGTAGAATGTTTCTTTGAGGATTGAATACCCAAGTAGAGATTTGAAATCATTTTTTTGTTACTCCCCAAGTTGTATGCGCTAGTGAATACTTGGATTAATTTTGGAGGTGCTCGAGGGTCAGTCACTTTTATCTCCCTTAAGAAATAGTGTCGGACTTGTAGGTATCTGTAAAAATCTTGTTTATCCAAGCCATGTTTTTTACTTAAGTCCTGGAAGTTATCTAGGTTCCCATTCCTTATAATTGTACTGAATGATGTGATGCCTTTCTGCGTCCATTGTTTAAATCTGCTGTCCTGAGTTGCAGGGATGAAGCTGGGGTCGTATGCGGGCCAACTCAGCAGTTTGATCTCTCTGTCTAAATTATTTTGCTTAACTACCCTAAACCATGTCTTCAGAGAGAAATTAATCCACTGATTTTGTCTATTGTATATTTCTTTTACCATGTCCTTATTTCCCAAAACTGACTGTATGGGTATCTCTGTCAAAGTAGTCTCGATGTCTTTCCATTTGAATTCGTATTCTGAATTGCACCAACAAACCAGGGGTCTCAATTGGGCTGACACATAATAATCTTTTAGGTTTGGTAAGGCCATACCCCCACAGTTTTTTGGTAATTGTAATGTTGTATATCTAGTTCTTGGTCTCTTACTGTTCCAGATAAACCTTGATATCTGTTTATCCCATTCCCTAAACTGTTTAGGTGGGATTTCTATGGGCAGTGATTGGAACAAATACAATAACCTCGGCAGGATGTTCATTTTGATTGTTTCAATTCTACTACTAAGATCTAAGGGAAGTGAGTTCCACCTGTCTAGGTCATCATATATTTTCTTGTTGATGTGATCGTAATTCATGCAATAAAGTTTGGGTGTATCTTTTGGTAGGTATACTCCAAGATATTTAATGGATGAAGAGGTCCAGGTGAAGTTATACCTACTCTTCAGCTCTTCCTGTGGGGTATAATTATATACCAGGGCTTGGGTCTTGTGTACGTTAAGCACATACCCTGAATATGTTCCAAATGTTTGTAGAACATCCATCAATCTAGGTACACTTGAGCCTGGGTCTTTAAGGAATAACAGAACGTCATCAGCATACATGCATATCTTATGTTCACTGTCTCTTATTGTTATTCCCTCTAAGGTTGGGTCCTGTCTTATTGCCTGTGCTAATGGTTCGAGGTACAAGGAGAATAGCGTGGGTGAAAGATTACAGCCTTGTCTTGCCCCTCGCTCTAATTTTATCGTTCATGTCAAATGTCCATTTATCTTTATTCTAGCGGTCGGACATGAATACAGTGTTTTGATGCACTGTATCACTTCTTTGTTGAAACCAAATCTTTCCATAACTTGGAATAGGTAATCCCATCCCACTGAATCAAATGCTTTTTCTGCATCTAGACTGATTAATATTGCACTTGTCTTATTCTGAGTAATGTGGTCCATGACATGTAGTGTTCTCCTTATATTGTCCTGTGTCTGCCTATTTTATATGAAGCCAGTTTGATCTCCGTCAATCAATTCTGGGATTATGTTCTCTATTCTTTTGGCTATTATTGATGCATATTGTTTATAATCTGTGTTAAGAATTGCGATAGGTCTATATGAACTGCATTCTTTCTTATCTTTACCCTCTTTTGGGATTACAGATATGATGGCCTCTCTCCATGACGGTGGGAGACCACCCTCCCTCAGAGTCCAGTTAAAACAGGCCTTAAGTAGAGGTGCTAATTGTTCTCTGAAGGTCTTGAACCATTCTGAAGGGAAGCCATCAGTGCCTGGAGACTTTTTGTTGAGATATTGCTTTATCAATTTCTTCGGTGGATATTTCTAAAGTTAGCCTATCATTTTGCTCTGTCCCAATTGAGGGGAGATCAAGTGAGATCAAAAAGTGCTCTATTGTCTGTGCATCTGCCTTCTCTGGTTGCTTGTACAGATTTGTGTAATATGATTCAAATGCATTCTGTATTTCATCTAATTTGCATGTGATCTTTTTTGTTTTGGGGTCTTTTATTTTAAAAATTGTATTCTGGGCTTGTTGTGTGTGTGTATTTATGTATTATATTAAGTTAAAATAAAAGTGTTCATTGTTCATTCAGTATTGTTGCAATTGTCATTATTACAAAAATGTGTGTGTGTGTATGATATATATATATATATATTATTATTATTATTTTTTTTTTAAATAAATCGTCCGATTAACCGGTATCGGCTTTTTTTTGTCCTCCAATAATCGGTATCGGCATTGAAAAATCATAATCGGTCGACCTCTACTCTCAACTGTATATTTTTTGCATGACTCGCTATGATGTTATAATCACTTACATTTGCTTTCATCCTAGTATTTTTGTCAGCCATTTTTGCTGAAGAAAGTCTCCAGCCTTGGGTCGCATAGTGTCAAATTCATAATGGTAACCTGTCGCTACTGGCGATTTGCATAAAGTTGAGAAAAGTGTAACTTTTTCACTGTCTCCCACGCCATCTTCGCGCCGCCCAAAGGTCCCCCGCCCTCTCCGCTTCTCACCTCTTTCCTTCCATTGAAACTGAATGGGAAGCAGTGTTTCACCGCGCAGCACTGCTTGCTAGTGAACACGTGGTATTAGTAGACTACAGGACGCCCAGTAAGTGCACAGGTGTGTTTCTTACGTTAGGTCTAGATACGGTCTGATGCAGAATGGAAAAGGTATGACCCCTTCTGCCTCTAAAAGAGAACCGTGGAGAGAGAGGGGGCAAAAAAGAGCGATCAAGGGAGAGTGTGCCGGGGCTCACCTTCTAAAAGAAAAACAACAGGCTGAGGTGAACATGATATGATACAGAGGAATGGAACACAGCCGCAAGTGACACCATAAGTGTCATGTGGAAAAGGAAGGAGGGACTAAGAGAAAGAGAATTGAGGAGAAGTAGAGCATGATGTCAGAGCAAATCAAATCACGTTTTATTGGTCACATACACATATTTAGCAGATGCTATTGCAGGTGTAGTGAAATGCATGTGTTCCCAGCTCCAACAGTGCAGTAGTATCTAACAATTCACAACAATACACACAAATCAAAAAGTAAAATAATGGAATTAAGAAATATATTAATATTAGGACGTGCAATGTCGGAGTGGCATTGACTAAAATACATTAGAATATAATACAGTATATACATATGAAATGAGTAAATCAGTATGTAAACATTATTAAAGTGACTAGTGCTCCATTATTAAAGTGACCAGTGATTCCATGTCTAAGTATATAGGGCAGTAACCGGGTGGTAGCCGGCTAGTTATGGCTATTTAACAGTCTGATGGCCTGGAGATTGATGCTGTCTCACGATTCCAACTTTGATGCAGCAGAGGAGCAAATAACATACTCTTATTGCTGGGTATTTATTGAGGCAGAAACTATTATCCCTCAGCTCATTACATCTGTCCAGGGATACTGCTAAGTACTCTGCACAGCTGGAACTAATGTGGGTACAAGTTATACTGTCAGGCAAATGACATGGGACCCAAATAAGCCTGTTACTAAGGCTACTGCTACTACTGTATTACTAACCACTGGTACTGTGCTACAGCATTGGAGTATTGAAGTATTGTTACTACAGCCTATTATATTATTATTAGCCTGGTCCCAGATCTGTTTGTGCTTTTGTCAATTCCATTGCTGTCATCGTCGAGCCAAATACAATTCCATAAGCAGTTGGCAAGAGAGCAGAAACAGAGGGCCACCCTGCCTAACTTAACTACAAATACTACTGCAATGACAGTTGTAAACTACACCTGTACTTCTTGCTGTTGTCTTACTAATCAAATCAAACTTTATTTGCTACATGCGCCGAATACAACAAGTGTAGACTTTACCGTAAAATGCTTACTTACAAGCCCTTAACCAACAATGCAGTTCGAGAAGAAGAAAATATTTACCAAGTAGGCTAAAATAAAAAGTAATAATAAAAAGTAACACAATAAGAATAACAATACCGAGGCTATATACAGGGGGCACTGGTACCGAGTCAGTGTGCAGTGGTACAGGCTAGTTGAGGTAATCTGTACATGTAGGTGGGGGTGAAGTGACTATGCATAGGTAACAAACAAACAGCAAGCAGCACTAGTTTATGCTCCAGTACCGCTTGCTGTGCGCTAGCAGAGAAAAAAAGTCTATAACTTGGGGGACTGGAGTCTCTGACAATTTTATGGGCTGTCCTCTGACACTGCCTATTATATAGGTCCTGGATGGCAGAAAGCTTGGCCCCAGTGATGTACTGGGCCGTTCGCACTACCCTCTGTAGCGCCTTACGGTCACATGCCGAGCAGTTACCATACCAGGCGGTGATGCAACCGGTCAGGATGCTCTCGATGGTGCAGATGTAGAACCTTTTGAGGATCTGGGGACCCATGACAAATCTTTTCAGTCTCCTGAGGGGGAAAAGGTTTTGTCGTGCCCTCTTCACAACTGTCTTGGTATGTTTGGACCATGATAGTTCATTGGTGATGTGGACACCAAGGAACTTGAAAAACTCTCGACCTGCTCCACTACAGCCCCGTCGATGTTAATGGGGGCCTGTTCAGCCTTTTCCTGTAGTCCACGATCAGCTCCTTTGTCTTTCTCACATTGAGGGAGAGGTTGTTGTCCTGGCACCACACTGCCAGTTCTCTGACCTCCTCTCTATTGTCGGTGATCAGACCTACCACTGTTGTGTCGTCAGCAAACTTAATGATAGTGTTGGAGTCGTGTTTGGCCACGTAGTCGTGGGTGAACAGGGAATACAGGAGGGGACTAAGTACACACCCTTGAGGGGCCCCAGTGTTAAGGGTCAGCGTGGCAGATGTGTCATTGCCTACTCTTACCACCTGGGGGCGGCCCTTCAGGAAGTCCAGGATACAGTTTCAGAGGGAGGTGTTTTTGCGGTATGCAAATTGGTATGCCAGCCTTTCAAAGCACTTCATGGCTACCGACGTGAGTGCCACGGGGCGGTAATCATTTAGGCAGGTGACCTTCGCTTCCTTGGGCACAGGGACTATGGTGGTCTGCTTGAAACATGTAGGTATTACAGACTCGGTCAGGGAGAGGTTGAAAATCTCAGTGAAGACACTTGCCAGTTGGTCCGCGCATGCTTTGAGTACGCGTTCTGGTAATCCACCTGGCCCAGCGGCTTTGTGAATGTTGACCTGTTTAAAGGTTTTGTTCACATCGGCTACCGAGAGCGTTATCACACAGTCATCCAGAACAGCTGGTGCTCTTGTGCATGCTTCAGTGTTGCTTGCTTCGAAGCGAGCATAAAAAGGCATTTAGCTCGTCTGGTAGGCTCGCATCACTGGTCAGCTCGCGTCTGGGTTTCCCTTTGTAGTCCGGTAATAGTTTTCAAGCCCTGCCACATCCAACGAGCGTCAGAGCCGGGGTAGTAGAATTCAATCTTAATCCTGTATTGACACTTTGCTTGTTTGATGGTTTGTCTGAGGGCATAGCTGTAACGGCAGTCTAAGTCGTCCTCCTCATCGGACGAGGAGAGGCGAGAAGGATCGGAGGACCAATGTACAGCGTGGTAAGTTTCCATGATTTAATATACACGAAAACTAGACAAAATACAAAACAATAAACGAACCAACCGTCACAGTCCCGTGTGGCACAAACACTGACACAGGAAACAACCACCCACAAATCCCCAACACAAAACAAGCCACCTATATATGATTCTCAATCAGGGACAACGATTGACAGCTGCCTCTGATTGAGAACCATATTAGGCTGAACACAGAAACAGACAAACTAGACACACAACATAGACTCAGCTCACGTCCTGACCAACACTAAAACAAGCAAAACACATAAGCACTATGGTCAGGACGTGACAATAGCAGGATTTCTTATAAGCGTCCGGATTAGTTTTCCGCTCCTTGAAAGCAGCTCTAGCCTTTAGCTCGATGCGGATGTTGCCTGTAATCCATGGCTTCTGGTTGGGATATGTAGCTGTTGACTGAGGTGGTGTGTTCCTCAATGCCATTGGATGAATCCCGGAACATATTCCAGTCTGCGCTAGCAAAACAGTCCTGTAGTGTCGCATCCGCGTCATCTGACCACTTCCGTATTGAGCAAGTCACTGGTACTTCCTGCTTTAGTTTTTGCTTGTAAGCAGGAATCAGGAGGATAGAATTGTGGTCAGATTTGCCAAATGGAGGGTGGAGGAGAGCTTTGTATGCATCTCTGTATGTGGAGTAAAGGTGGTCTAGGATTTTATTTTCCCTGGTTGCACATGCTGGTAAAAATTTGGTAAAACTGATTTAAGTTTTCCTGCATTAAAGTCCCCGGCCACTAGGAGCGCCGCTTCTGGGTGAGCCTTTTCTTCTTTGCTTATGGCCTTATAGAGTTGGTTGAGAGCGGTCTTAGTGCCAGCTTCGCTTTGTGGTGGTAAATAGACGGCCATGAATAATACGGATGAGAACTCTCTTGGTAGATAGTGTGGTCGACAGCTTATCATAAGGTACTCTACCTCAGGCGAGCAATACCTTGAGATTTCTTTAATATTAGACATCGCACACCAGCTGTTATTGACAGAAAGACACACACCCCCACCCCTCGTCTTACCAGAGGTAGCGTCTCTGTTCTGCCGGTGCATGGAAAATCCCGCCAGCTCTATATTGTCCGTTTCTTCGTTCAGCCACGTCTCGGTGAAACATAAGATGTTACAGTTTTTAATGTCCCGTCGGTAAGATAATCTTAATAGTATGTACGTTAGCAAGGAGAATGGAAGGCATTGGGAGTTTACTCGCTCGCCTCCGGATTCTCAGATGAATCCCCGATCTGCGTCCCCTTTTCTGGCGTTTTTTCTTCACGCGAAAGGCGTGGATCTGGGCCTGTTCCAGTGAAAGCAGGATGTCCTTCTCGTCAGACTCGTTAAAGGAAAAAGCTTCTTCCAGTCCACGGTGAGTAATCGCTTTTCTGATGTCCAGAAGTTATTTTCGGTCATAAGAGACGGTAGCAGCAACATTATGTACACAATAAGAAAAAAAATAAGTTACACAAAACGCAAAAAAAAAAATTGCACAATTGGTTGGGAGAATGTAAAATGTCAGCCATGTTCTTCGGCACCATCTTTTACTACTAGTACTTATTGTGTTGTTGATGGTAATGTTTGTGTTATTCTTCAGTAATTACTCATAATTAGACATGTCTTCAGAGCAGAGTTCTCATAACTTTGTTGAGTCTAGACAAACACCACATCACACTATTAGAGGAAACCATGTGTAAAGTTCCCTGCAGCAAAGTACAGCAGCCTTAAATGCTGGATGCTTGACTATCTTGTACCACTGATTCTCCTCTTCTCATGTTTGTTTGCGCACTTCACAAATGAGTAACAAGTGGATATGTTGTCAGTATCTGTTTCCTATCCTCAATTGCAAACTGAAAATGAACATTTCAGTTCAGACTGCATCTTGCTATACCTCTCCAGTGCTCTTCCTACAGTAGATATTGATGGATTCTTTTGCTCTCTGTTGATTTCATCCTAAATTGAAAATAAGTGATTTGGGGACTTTGGGGGTTTGGGAGATGGATTCAATCAGCATCTCTGCAGAGATTTGTCATTCTGACTGATGGTTCCGAGAATGGAACCACCAGTCAACCGGATTCATGTCACCATGCCTTATTAATCACAGCTCGACACCTCCTCTCTCGGTCCTTAAGCATCTCCAGGCCAGATGAGTCAAACCCTGACTCTCCCCTTGAAGCAGGTCAGAGTCCTTGGCAGCCATCCAATAGCAAGAGGGATGGGGCCTTCATCTGCCTCCAACCTCATCAACACTCTAGATTAGTCCAACCAGCTGTAACAGTGCATGACCTAAAGTGCACCCAACGTCTGTGTCCCAAATGCCAATCCTATTCCCTATATACACACAGAGTGTAACAAAACATTAAGAACACTTTCCTAATATTGAGCTGCACCCTGTTTTGCCCTCAGAACAGCCTCAATTTGTCAGGACATGGACTACAAGGTGTCGAAAGCGTTCCACAGGCATGCTGGCCCACGTTGACTCCAATGCTTCCCACATTTGTGTCAAGTTGGCTGGATGTCCATTGGGTGGTGGACCATTCATGATTCACAGGGGAAACTGTTGAGTTCCTAATGTGTGGTACACTCAGTGTAGTGCACTACTTTTGACCACAGCCTTATGGGCCCTGGTCAAAAGTAGTGCACTAAAGGCGTAGGGTGACATTTGGGATGCACCCTGAAACAGATGATCCCCCATTCTACTTCAACATTCTATGCCAGCAAAGACCTGACTTGGGTTCTCGTGAACAGCGCTACCCTTGTGAAAATATCTTCTCCCATTCTCCTTTACAAAGTGCCATATCATTATGAGTCATCAGAGGGAGGCAACAGTGGACTGGGTTTATTCAGACTCACAGAGCAATAACAGTAATACAACAAGTTAGCTTTAGCCACTCTGTTATTGGGCAGATTTTATGAGTGACTTCAGATGTGGGAGACTGAAGTGTTATTCTATTCTGTTCTATAAATATTCAGTATCTGCACTCTAGGTTTCTGATAAACAAATCAAATTGTATTTGTCACATGCGCCAAATACAACAGGTGTAGATTTTACAGTGAAATGCCAACTTACAAGCCCTTAACCAACAATGCAGTTTTAAGAAAAATAAGTGTCAAGAAAGTACTTACTAAAATCAACTCAAGTTAATTTTTTTTAAATAATAATAAATAACTGAGAAATAACTAATAATTAAGGAGCAACAACAAAATAACAGTAGAGAGGCTACATACAGGGGTACTGGAACAGAGTCAATGTGCGGGGGGCACAGGTTAGTTGAGGTAATAGGTACATGTAAAGTGACTGAGTATGTACATGGATAATAAACAGAGAGTAGAGGCAACGTAAAAATGGGGGGGGGGGGGGGGGGGGGGGTGACAATGCAAATAGTCCAGGTAGCCATTTGATTAGCTGTTCAGGAGTCTTATAGCATTGGGGTAGAAGCTGGTAAGAACCCTTTTGGACCTAGACTTGAGGACCTAGACCCTAGATCAGCTCCTTTGTCTTGATCACATTGAGGGAAGAATGTTATCCTGACACCACACTGCCAGGTCTCTGACCTCCTCTCCATAGGCTGTCTCTTCGTTGTCAGTGATCAGGCCTACCATTGTTGTGTCGTCGGCAAACTTAATGATGGTTTTGGAGTCGTGCTTGGCCATGCAGTCATGGGTGAACAGGGAGTACAGGAGGGGACTGAGCACGCACCCCTGAGGGTCCCCATTTTGAGGATCAGAGTGGCAGATGTGTTGTTACCTACCCTTACCACCTGGGGGCAGCCCGTCAGGATGTCCAGGATCCATTTGCAAAGGGAGGTGTCTAGTCCAAGGGTCCTTAGCTTAGTGATGAGCTTTAAGGGCACTATGGTGTTGAACGCTGAGCTGTAGTCAATGAATAGCATTCTCACGTAGGTGTTCCTTTTGTCCAGGTGGGAAGGGCAGTGTGGAGTGCAATAGAAATTGCATCATCTGTGGATCTGTTGGGGTGGTATGCAAATTGGAGTGGGTCTAGGGTTTCTGGGATGATGGTGTTGATGTGAGCCATGACCAGCCTTTCAAAGCACTTCATGGCTACAGACGTGAGTGCTACGGGTCAGTAGTCATTTAGGCAGGTTCCCTTGGTGTTCTTGGGCACAGGGACTATGGTGTTCTGCTTGAAACATGTTGGTATTACAGACTCGGTCAAGGACAGGTTGAAAATGTCAGTGAAGACACTTGTCAGTACACGTCCTGGTAATCCGTCAGGCCCTGCGGCCTTGTGAATGTTGACCTGTTTAAAGGTCTTACTCACATCGGCCACGGAGAGCGTGATCACACAGTCGTCCGGAACAGCTGATGCTCTCATGGATGCTTCAGTGTTGCTTGCTTCGAAGCAAGCATAGAAGTTATTTAGCTCATCTGGTAGGCTTGTGTCACTGGCCAGCTCACGGCTATGCTTCCCTTTGCAGTCCGTAATAGTTTGCAAGCCCTGCCACATCCAACGAGCGTCGGAGCCAGTGTAATACGATTCAATCTTAGTCTTGTATTGACGCTTTGCCTGTTTGATGGTTTGTCTGAGGGCATAGCGGGATTTCTTATAAGCATCCGGGTTAGAGCCCCGCTTCTTGAAAGCGGCAGCTTTACCCTTTTGCTCAGTGCGGATGTTGGCTGTAATCCATGGCTTCTGGTTGGGATATGTACGTACGGTCACTGTGGGGACGACGTCCTAGATGCACTTATTGATGAAGTCAGTGACTGACGTGGTGTACTCCTCAATGCCATCGGAAGAATCCCGGAACATATTCTAGTCTGTGCAAGCAAAACAGTCCTGTAGCTTAGCATCTGCATCATCTGACCACTTCCTTATTGAGCGAGTCACTGGTACTTCCTGCTTTAGTTTTTGCTTGTAAGCAGGAATCAGGAGGATAGAGTTATGGTCAGATTTGCCAAATGGAGGGTGAGGGAGAGCTTTGTAGACGTGTGTGGAGTAAAGGTGGTCTAGAGTTGTTTTCCTCTGGTTGCACATGTAACAGGTAGAAATCAGGTAAAACAGATTTACGTTACCCTGCATTAAAGTCCCCGGCCACTAGGAGTGCCACCTCTGGATGAGCATTTTCTTGTTTGCTTATGGCCTTATACAGCTTGTTAAGTGCTGTCTTTGTGCCAGCATCGGTTTGTGGTGGTAAATAGACAGCTATGAAAAATATAGATGAAAACTCTCTTGGTAAATAGTGTGGTCAACAGCTTATCATGAGATACCCAGCCATGAGAAACCCAGCCAGCTATATGTTATTCATGTCATCGTTCAGCCACGACTCGGTGAAACATAACATATTACAGTTATTAATGTCCCGTTGGTAGGATAGTCTTGATCGGAGTTCATCCATTTAATTACCCAATGATTGCACGTTGGCTAATAGGACTGATGGTAAAGTCGGATTACTCACTCACCGTCAGATCCTTACAAGGCATCGCGACCTACGTCCCCGATATCTCCGTCTCTTCTTCATGCGAATGACAGGCATTTGGGCCTTGTCGGGTGTCTGAAGTCAATTCTTCGCGTCCGACTAGTTAAAGAAAAAATCTTTGTCCAGTACGAGGTGAGTAATCTCTGTCCTGATATCCAGAAGCTCTTTTCGGTCATAAGAGACGGTGGCAGAAACAAAATAAGTTACAAATAACACTAAAACACACACACAATAGCACAATTGTCACGTTCCTGACCTGTTTTCCCTTGTTTTTGTATTTATTTAGTATGGTCAGGGCGTGAGTTGGGTGGGTTGTCGATGTGTGATTTTTATGTTGGGATTTTGTGTGTTCGGCCTGGTATGATTCTCAATCAGAGGCAGCTGTCAATCGTTGTCCCTGATTGAGAATCATACTTAGGCAGCCGGGGTTTCACGTGTGTTTTGTGGGTGTTTGTTCTTGTGTCAGTGTTTCGCCACACGGGACTGTCACGGTAGTTATTTTGTATCGCATATTGTTTTTGTTAATTATTAAATCACTATGGAAACTAACCACTCTGCGTATTGGTCCGATCCGTCTCGCCTCTCCTCGTCCGAGGAGGAGGAAGAAAATGACTATCGTTACAACAATTGGTTAGGAGCCCGTAAAACGGCAGCCATCTCCTGCGGCGACATCTTAATGGACCAATGTTGGATACCAGCTGAAACATAAAAAAATACATATCATAGACACTAAAATCTGCTCATTAACGACAGTACAGATATAGGATCTTACATACATTTGTAGTGTATTTTAGGCTTAAAAAGGTCTCTGAAGTTTGTAATTTCCACTTTAGCAATTTCTCGCTTGATTTTCCCTTACAGTAAAATGTATCAACCTCTACAAAAATGTCCATTAATTATAACCCACATGTCCTGTTGCTGCAGGATCATTTTCCTGCTGTAGCAAACTGGCTCAAATTAAGATCCTACATCTGTCCGCAAGACAATATAATTACTAAATGATATTCTACCCAGTGCTAGGGGATTGACATAACTTTGCAAAGTATTACTGACATACAGTAGACGATGAACAGGCTATTGTAAATGAGGGAATAGTTCCAACATCCAAACCTCTATATGTCCTGTTGTGGTAGAAACTTCTAGTCACAGTAACAAGCAAGCACCTCTGCTTTACCGCACAGCACAAGGGAAGCCCACTTACCCAGCCTGAAATACATCTCCCCGCACAAGGGCCCCTGGGACATGGGATGCCATTTGACATTTGCCTGATGGAGTACAGTGTTCAAGCCAAGGGCACTGTTTTGCCAAGATGGATGTTGGTGCCTTGACCGGGGAAACTCCCCTTCAGTGCACTATGTGCTACATATACTTAGTTAGATGAGCTCTTTGGTTATCAACACCATAACCTATCTGTGTCTCAAAGTATGGAGCTTACTATGATGAACCATTACTATAACTAATCTCATGAGACCCATTTTGCTCTTTTTTGGACAGCAGGCAAACATTTATATTTTTTCACCTTTGCGATACATTGCTGGATTTGTTTTAAATTCACCAAGCTTTGCAGCAAGAGGCTTGTATTCTTTCTGTTAACACTATGGATAGATTAATGGCATGCAGAAGATACAACTAAACACTGACTCTCGCAGACTTACGACACTCAATTCCAGCATGTAATGATAGCAGTATCTGTTTACCACATCAGATTCCTCCCAATTTCTAAGGGCTGCTCAGGGGTGAAGTTTCCTCTAGGTACAGATATAGGATCAGCTTCCCCTCCCCCAATTCTTACCTTAAAAGCCCAGTGCAGTCAAAAACATGATTTCCATGTGTTTTATACATATATATATATATATATATATATATTTCCACACTATGAAGTTGGAATAATAATATGCAATTGTGAAAATGCTGATAATGCCCTTTTAGTGTAAGAGCTGTTTGAAAAGACCGCCTGAAATATCTGCCTGTTTTGGTGGGATGGAGTTTCACCAGGCGGAAAATGAGTTAATAGACCAAAAAGAAAGAGAGTTCCAAACCACTCTGAGGAAGACGTCAGCTTGACGTCGAAACTTCAGTCACCCGTTTGCATCGTGCATAATGGATTAAAGTGAGCTAAAAGAAATCAATCACTCCTTTTTTGTTGTTGAGTGCTCTAACTCCTTTCTACTTCATATTGGTCATTTTGGAAGTGTTTATTTTTTTTAAATTGGGCACAGGGGAGGGTAATCAATTTTTTGATTCGCCCCTTTTCAGGTTTTACTATATAATTTCTTCCATTGTAGACATATTTCCTCATCTGCTTGCATGTACCTCCCCTATATCAAGGTGTTTTGCTAGTTCCATTATGCACTACACTTTTCCAAACACTAACTATACCACAGGCTAATATAGTCTACCAGTCTAACTGTCTATCCTGCCTTCTATCCACCTTTCATAGTGACAATAGTGGTAGGTGGATCGTTTGTCCAGATCTGCAATATGCTAACTAGCAATCATACCACATATAAAATCATTCAAAGCTGCACCCATGTTCAATGTAAGCGGAGAGGACTTGTGTGTCATTGCGCATGAAAGAACAGTGAAGACATGAGACACGCAGCTCAAAAACCTCCCCTATTGATTTTGTTTAGAGACAATAGAATTATCTTACCTAGACTAGCCTATAACACCACAATGCAATGAATAATTGCATTATTGTTTTCAAGCGAGTACAAAATTCTACTCTAGGCTGTAAACAGTAGTTAAAATGTCATTTGAATAATGGAGAAAAAGCCCTGTGATTTGAATATTAAATTCCATTTGGATCAGTTGTGGGTCTACTCCTGACAGTTTGTAAGGTCTAGAAAGCCACAGTAGCAGGTCAGTCTGGCTGTATTTTAAGTACTGAGATGCGCTGTCTGTTGCAGATCATCATTTTCCCAAGTTGTCCTATAATAATGTGGCCACATATGCTCCTAGCAGGCCCAGTTATCCAAATGTCTCCTGTAGACTACCTGCGCTCGTTAGTCCAAAATATAATTCAGGCATCCAAACTGTGCAGATTATGGTATTGAAAACGCAAACCATGATGTTGAAGCACCCGAAGTCAGCATGATTTGCATTGGAACAGAAACCTGTTGGTGGAAAATGTTGCATATATTTTCACTGATCATATTTTCATCTGATCATTGTCTGCAGCCCGCTTTGATCATAGTGTAGGTCTAATGAAACAGGCAGGGAGAGATCGGCAAACCCTCAGCATTCTGGTCTACAGCCCTGTGTGGCATCTACTGTGCCACAAAAGCATGCTGAAGTGGCAAAGTTGATATCCACGTTTATAAACACAGGGTCCCAACAGTTATCGTTATTTGTGGTCATAAACATTATTTTAAATTAAATCTACGAGGGGGGAGGGTGTGCACTTTTGTACAGTACAAGGGGAGGGTTGTGTGAAAATATTTATGACGCAGGGTTGGGTAGGTTACTTTCGAAATGTAATCCGTTAAAGTTACAAGTTACCTATCCAAAATTGTAATCAGTAAGGTAACTTTTGGATTACCCAAACGCAGTAATGTAATCCGATTACATTCCATTACTTTTAGATTATTTTCCCCTTAAGAGGCATTAGAAGAAGACAAAAATGTATGTTACAAATTGAAAGACTATTGCAGGATACATGAATGTTAACATTTACATAGCTGGCCATATATGGATGTTAAATTTTACTTTATGGGTTGGTTATGTAGGCTTATTCTAACTCATCGCTTTCTACTACATATAATAATACAATTAAATCAAATCAAATGCATTATTTGTCACGTGCGCCGAATACAACAGGTGTAGACCTTACAGTGAAATGCTTACTTACAGGCTCTAACCAATAGCGCAAAAAAGGTATTAGGTGAACAATAGGTAAGTAAAGAAATAAAAACAACAGTAAAAAGAGTGTGAAAAATAACAGTAGCAAGGCTATATACAGTAGCGAGTCTATAAAAGTAGCGAGGCTACATACAGACACCGGTTAGTCGGGCTGATTGAGGTAGTATGTACAGTCGTGGCCAAAAGTTTTGAGAATGACACAAATATACATTTTCAAAGTCTGCTACCTCAGTTTGTATGATGGCAATTTGCATATACTCCAGAATGTTATGAAGAGTGATCAGATGAATTGCAATTAATTGCAAAGTCCCTCTTTGCCATGCAAATGAACTGAATCCCCAAAAAACATTTCCACTGCATTTCAGCCCTGCCACAAAAGGATCAGCTGACATCATGTCAGTGATTCTCTCGTTAACACAGGTGTGAGTGTAGACGAGGACAAGGCTGGAGATCACTCTGTCATGCTGATTGTTATTCGAACTCAGACTGGAAGCTTCAAAAGGAGGGTGGTGCTTGGAATCATTGTTCTTGCTCTGTAAACCATGGTAACCTGCAAGGAAACACGTGCCATCATCATTGCTTTGCACAAAAAGGGCTTCACAGGCAAGGATATTGCTGCCAGTAAGATTGCATCTCCTAAATCAACCATTTATCGGATCATCAAGGAGAGAGGTTCAATTGTTGTGAAGAAGGCTTCAGGGCGCCCAAGAAAGTCCAGCAAGCGCCAGGACCGTCTCCTAAAGTTGATTCAGCTGTGGGATCGGGGCACCACCAGTACAGAGCTTGCTCAGGAATGGCAGCAGGCAGGTGTGAGTGCATCTGCACACACAGTGAGGCGAAGACTTTTGGAGGATGGCCTGGTGTCAAGAAGGGCAGCAAAGAAGCCACTTCTCTCCAGGAAAAACATCGGGGACAGACTGATATTCTGCAAACGGTACAGGGATTGGACTGCTGAGGACTGGGGTAAAGTCATTTTCTCTGATGAATCCCCTTTCCGATTGTTTGGGGCATCCGGAAAAACAGCTTGTCCGGAGAAGACAAAGTGAGCACTACCATCTGTCCTGTGTCATGCCAACAGTAAAACATCCTGAGATCATTCATGTGTGGGGTTGCTTCTCGGCCAAGGGAGTGGGCTCACTCACAATTTTGCCTAAGAACACAGCCATGAATAAAGAATGGTACCAACACATCCTCCGAGAGCAACTTCTCCCAACCATCCAGGAACAGTTTAGTGACGAACAATGCCTTTTCCAGCATGATGGAGCACCTTGCCATAAGGCAAAAGTGATAACTAAAGTGGTGTCGTGTCTTTACTATCATTAAATTGAAGACTTATCGTTTTTATCAAAGATTCTCTGTAATTAGTTATTACGCGATCAACTAAATAATAAC
The DNA here is from genome assembly GCF_016432855.1 of Salvelinus namaycush. Taxonomy (NCBI): domain Eukaryota; kingdom Metazoa; phylum Chordata; class Actinopteri; order Salmoniformes; family Salmonidae; genus Salvelinus; species Salvelinus namaycush. Next base: position 20,775,489 of record NC_052317.1, on the reverse strand, counting down.
GCAACTAATTAAATAGGAAGTTGGGGCACCAGGGAAAGTATTCAGATTAAAGTTATAATTTCCCAATATAACCTTTCAGATATTTTCATATCTGATCAATAGTCTTCTGATTAATGATTTATTTATTTTACCTCACGTTAGTCTCATTCCAAACGTCGTAAATTGTTGGTTATCTGCACAAACCCAGTCTTCACTATGAGTCATCCATACATCAATTGTCTTAAATCATTTATTTATTACTAACTAAGTAATTCACAGAAATGCATAAACAAACAAACAAACTTAAAATGGTAGGAGAATATGCCCTATATTGGGCTAAACAGGCATGGCGGCTTGTTAGACAAAGGGGAAATGGAGGGTCGACCAAGAAGTCACTACAGAGTTCATAATTATAACAATTGACATGCTAATCTTTTACACATGAACGCTCACTCATTCGGGAACAATTGCAATCAATATATATATATTTACGCTCAGTGTGTCGTCTTGATCGCTGGTGAAAAGTTAGTTTCTGTTGGAGAGTTTCGTCCGTCTCTCTCTCTCTCTCTGTCTTGGTTAGAGGAGATAGTTCAGAGTGACATTCATTCGTTTCGTTATCGAGTGGATGTTTCGGCGGTTTTCGTTCTTCGTGTTCAATGATACCGAATTCCTAGCTGCAGACTAGTAATCAATATCAAAGACTTGTTCTTATTCTGTCGGTATAGATAGTCTAAGAGTTTAACCACGTGGTATGGTTAAAAGATTCAGCAATTGTCCACAACCTTCGTTCCCCTCCTAATGGAGAAAAACATGGTCTAGTGATAATTTCTCAGAGTTGGGTTTTTATTCGGAATTGCAGAAAGGGGCTGTCCCAGGATGTCTGACCCTAACTGGGCTCAGGGGCGGGTCCTCGGATTTAGTTCAAATCAAAAGGGATTGGATTTTTCTTCATTAAACAGTCAAAAATCATATTACACAATTATACAACCAGTATCATACTCACTCATTCATCTTATACAACAATTAGATGTAAACCTCATATCTGAGGCTATTATATAAACAGCGGTATGGTAATGTAGCCACACAGTCTCCCATGAGTTTCCCCAAGTTGTGACAAACAGTGCAAATGGTCCGGGTAGACATTTGATTACCAGTTCAGGAGTCTTATGGCTTGGGGATAAAAACTGTTGGGAAGCCATTTTGTCCTAGACTTGGCACTCTGGTACCGCTTGCCATGCAGTAGTAGAGAGAACAGTCTATGACTGGGGTGGCTGGGGCCTTTTTAGGGCCTTCCTCTGACACCACCTGGTGTAGAGGTCCTGGATGGCAGGCAGATTAGCCCCAGTGATGTACTGGGCTGTACGCACTACCCTCTGTAGTGCCTTGCGGTCGGAGCCCGAGCAATTGCCGTACCAGGCAGTGATGCATCCAGTTAGGATGCTCTCGATGTTGCAGCTGTAGAACCTTTTGAGGATCTCAGGATCTCAGGACCCAATTCAATTATATCTTTACATTAAAAACCACAGTATATCAGAATTCCAGTCATTCCAATAAATTGTATACCCCTTGATCTTCAAGAATAGGAATTGGAAATATGGAAGTATAGATTAGCCAAGTTGTTTTACGTGAGCATGACCCCAAAACCAAGGACTTATTAGCCAGTCCTACTGTGTTGTTTATGGAAGATTGATTGGGCTCATTGATTCAAGTTGAAAAATAAATGCTGCGCTCATGGAATGGCATGCTTTGCCAAGAGTGTGCATCAAGGCAAAGGGTGTTTCATCAAGGCAAAGGGTGGCTACTCTGAAGAATCAAAAATATATTTTGATTTGTTTTTGGTTACTACATGATTCCTTATGTGTTATTTCATAGTTCTGATGTCTTCACTATTATTCTACAATGTATAAAATAGTACAAATAAAGAAAAACCCTTGAATGAGTAGGTGTGTCCAAACTTTTGACTGGTATTGTATATATCATTTATAAGTCAAAAAATGTATGTAGCAACTACAGTTTGCCCCTTTAAGTCTATCAAAAGTGTGCAGGTTTGAGCATGTGTCCATTAGGCCTATGGGTTGTTTTTTTAACAGCATGAATTAGATTGAGCAATAAAAGCCACACTTTTATTCCATAGGCTTGAATCCGTACTATGCAGCTGTTGCAAGAGCGCATTTTTCACTGGCTGTCCACTGGTTTCAAAAACAATGATTGATAGGCATCTTAAACTTCTTGAGTTCAACCATTATTGGGTTCAAATACACATTTAGATTTGTGAACAGCCATCCTCAACAACCACAATCCGAAAGACGCAAATAGCTAAATGAGAGAGCAGCAGTGTGATTCACATCAATGCGCTACTGTATGTAGGTATCAATAATAAGTGATATCCGTATCCCCGTAGACTACACCACTACTGTCATCCTCACCTCCAAGCGTGTATTCAAGTTGAATAATCTTTGGATGCTGACAGCAGTCGCACCATTGGAAGACATAGCTTGGACTGTAGCCTACAAAAGCCTATTCCTGCTCTTTTCCTGCGATCCATCAAACACATGTGGTGTGTCATCATAGTGGTCTCTGACTTGTGGTCAGACTCGCTCAGGTGGAACAAACTTAAACTTGCGCCTTTTAACAATGCTGATTTGAATGTCATTGAGAAAACAGAGAAGTGTCAAAGATTTTTTTTCTGAATTTAAAAGTAATTACATGTAATCCGTTACTCCCCAACCCTGTTTTTACGTTGGGGAGGGGGTCCATTGTTTTATGACACCTCGAGTTGGAGCAACACTGACTGGAGTTAGCATAAAATAAACTTTCATGGATCAAATTAACACAAAAGGGCCTTAATTACAGTACAACACACCAAGGAACCACAACTTGTCTGGTTTTAAACTAACCTCTACAGACTGAAGCAACCTGAATAGGCTTCATACTGACACTGTCTGGAACCATATGAATCTTCTTTGAATAAGTCTCAGGTATGACACAAACTATTCAAGCACCCTGCGCAGGTGAGTTAGAGAACCAATGACCCAAACAACTGTAAAAAAAAAAAAAGGTCATGGGCTCTATACGCTATTAAGGTAATACATAGATAATGTAGGCAAATGCACATAGCAAAATAACAGTTGTGAAACTCCTTCAACAGCAATTAATTAGCCTCTGTTTAACTGAACAATAATCCTTGACAGACCAAATGTTAAAATTTAAAAAATCCTAAAAGTAAGGATTTATTTGGATGTCCTTCGTCTCTACCAAGAGTGCCCGTGGGTCCCGTAAAGTGTAACAGATAAGGTCTCAGTCCCACTACTCACCTCCTGAGCCACAATGCTGGAGATGTGGACAGCCCTCTTCACCCGCGTGTTCCTGCGCTCGTTACTGACCACTGGTACCCCGTACTGGGATATACTACCCCTTCCCCCGAGGGACATGATGGCAGTGCCCTCCTCTTCCCTCTATCTCCTTCTCCTCCACGCGACTGCCTCCTATCTTCCCAGACTCATCTCCCCAACCTCACACCCCCGGCCCCTCCCCTTGGGAGAGCTCACACTCACAGGCTCTCCCTGTGATTCTCTGTGATGTGAATCCACACAGGACTGTTTAGGATTCTGTCTAACTACAAAGAGAGATGGACCATTAGTTTTGTCTATCTATGTTATTCTTTTGTGGGTGAGTCCTGTCACTCATTTCAGTTTAGGTCTAGAAGCAAAATGCTAATGTTCCTTCTCTTAACAATCTGACAGGTCACGGGACAAGAGGTGCACCAGTGTGGTTCCACCTAATGCGCATCGTTGTGATCTTCATGGTCCTTTCCCATCATTTTCTTCTATAACGCCTCCTCCACTCCCTTCTCTGCCTTATTCAGGTTCAGAGTATCAGTTATGTAATGTTCAGAGCCAGAGGTCTCTCTCTCAGAGTAGTCTCCACTCTACTTTTAGGTTGCTTCGATGTATCTGTGAGGTCCCACATACCCTTCTCTCCCCCTCTCTCTTTTTCCCTCTTCATTCCCAAATTCTCTCTCCCCCTTTCTCTTTCCCGCCTCTGTAGAAGCACTGGACCACTAAGGATCAGCTGTAATTGCAGCTGGCTCTCTGATCCTCCTCTCCTCCTCCTCTCCACTCCATCCTCAGGCCAGCTGCAGGACTTGATTGATTTCCTCAAATAAACACCAACAGGCATCCATAAACCATCGCTCCCTCCCTCTCTCCTTCGTTGTCTCCCTTAGTCACACACAAGCCACATACTGTATGTTAATGCTCTTAAAAAAATGAATTTTTTTATTTGAAGATTGCTGCGTTTGAAGCAGCAACAGCAGCAAGGATAATTCCCCCACTGACACCAGGTAGTAGCTATCCTTTCACTGCACTGACCCTACAGCTGCTAACGTGTGTTAAATCTAAGCTGATGTTGTATGTTAAATAATGTTTTATTATTTTTGACTCCGATACACCAGACACTGTAGTGTAGTCAATAGAGAGCTTCTCAACAGGTCAATGACTACAGACTGATTCTCCTCTAGTATTTAAACGAGTAGTGTTTTCACATCTTGGCTAACTTAGGCATGACCTTGGGGCATACATTGTTACTCTAAACTAATCTCATCTTTTATTGATGCTGACAAAACATTATTGGGCTGAGAAAATACATTCCATTTCAACCACTTTGAATAGGAATATAGATTATCAACACAGAGATAATCAATCACCATAACTTTGCCACATCTTCGCCCTCCAATTCTCATACATTTTATAACACACTTGTGTGAAGAATAGCAGCTCGCCAAAGTATAGATGGCAGTCAGTCCGTGGGGCATTTATTTCAACCTAATCTCAACTGGGAAGTATAGTATTGGGATTAAACAATCAATCCAGTTGATAATGTGAAAGAAGATCCAGTGGGTGTGTAAGGAGAACCCATGCTTCGTTATCTTTCCATCCAATGTATAACCTTCCATAAGCCAGGAGCTCACCTTGCATTTGTATTACCACCAGTCAATTCAGCCTTACCCAAGGGCACTATCGATGTGAAGAAAAATCTATGGTCTACCAGAGAGTAACTGGGAGCAATGTAATTTATTACCTTGCCCAGGGGAGTTAAGTTATTTGAGCAAAACTGATAATAAGCCAGGATTCTCTAAAAGGCTACACAGTCAGTAGGTGTTAAAAATCAACAGTTTGAGCTGAGCTTCCGCATTCAAAGGCAAAGCTTTTAAGAGAGCGGTTTAAACTAATATGCCAGCATTTCAACAGTGTTGTAAGCTCTAATATCTTTATAAAAATTACTCAACTTTTGCTCATAAGTACTGGATATTTGAACTATTGGTCAACTATTGTGCTGAGTAACCAATAAAAGTACTATTACTGTCAGGAAATGGAAATTAAATGTTCATGAACAAACCGACTATTGTCTATGAATCACAATAAAAGCCCCCAAAAATACACACACATTAAATAGCTGACATGCGGCAGGTAGCCTAGCAGTTAAGAGTGTTGGGAAAAGATCACTGGTTTGAATCCCCGAGTTGACTAGAGGAAAAATATGTTGATGTGCCCTTGAGCAAGGCAATTAACCCTAATTGCTCCTTTAAATCGCTCTGGATAAAAGTGTCTGCTAAATGACTAAAAAGTTGTTAGTCACTTTCACAGACAAAACATAAGCTATGACCTATATGCCAAATGTATTATAGTAAAATATCAGCGTGTTAAGCATTGAGTCTGCAGTACACACACAGTGCTCTCAATCTTGCTTCTGCTTGCTAAAACTGGAACTATTATGTGAGTGATTCGAGTATAAACATGATAAGCCGCAGCCGCACACAAGCCTAAGATGTCACCATGTGCAATGCCAAGCATCGGCTGGAGTGGTGTAAAGCTCTCTTCCATTGGACTCTGGAGCAGTGGAAACACGTTCTCTGGAGTGATGAATCACACTTCACCATCTGGCAAGTCTGAGGGACGAATCTTAGTTTGGCGGATACCAGGAGATTGCTACCTGCCCCAATGCATAGTGCCAACTGTAAAGTTTGGTGGAGGAGTAATAATGATCTGGGGCTGTTTTTCATGATTCGGGCTAGGCCCCTTAGTTACAGTGAAGGGAAATCGTAATGCTACAGCATACAATGACATTCTAGACAATTCTGTACTTCCAACTTTGTGGCAACAATTTGGGGAAGGCCCCTTCGTGTTTCAGCATGACAATACCCCCGTGCACAAAGCGAGGTCCATACAGAAATGGTTTGTCGAGATCAGTGTGGAAGAACTTGACTGTCCTGCACAGAGCCCTGACCTCAATCCCATCAAACACCTTTGGGATGATTTGGAACGCCGACTGCGAGCCAAGCCTAATCGCCCAACATCATAGCCCGATCTCATTATTATTCGTTGTGGCTGAATGGAAGCAAGTCTAGTGGAAAGTCTTCCCAGAAGAATGGAGGCTGTTATAGCAGCAAAGGGGGGACCAACTCCATATTAATGCACCTGCTTTTGGAATGAGATGTTCGACGAGCAGGTGTCCACATACTTTTGGTCAGATAGTGTATCTGTTTTATGTAAACACTTTATGTATCTAGTCCCCCCATTTGAGGAAGTCATAATTATTTGGACAAATTCACTTATAGTGTATTAAAGTAGTCAAAAGTTTGTATTTGGTCCCATATTCCTTGCACACAATGACTACATCAAGCTTGTGATTTTACAAACTCATTGGATGGATTTGAAGTTTGTTTTGGGTTATGTTTTGCCCAATAGGGACTGAGTATTTTGTGTAGATCGTTGACAAAAAATAACATTTAAATCCATTTTAATCCCACTTCGTAACACAACATGTGGAAAAAGGCGTGAATAAGTCAGTCGAATGCAGTCGAATAAGTCATACTGTTGTCATGACGTTGGCCTGGGGGTAGGTTTATGACAGTCATAAATACCTCTCCCCCCCTTTTTCCTCTCTCTACCCTACTGATGTGACATTTGAAAATCCTTTGGTTAACATAGAAATTCTGGGAACATCAGAAGGTGGGGGGAAATGAACTATATTCTGGTAATCCGACCAATTGAACATATGCGGTGGTACTTAATGAATATGATGTCAGTTTGGTTGTCATCTGAGACATTCTGATCAATGATAGAATGACAAACTCTACAGTGGAAAGTCTGCACATTGTAGTTATCGGAGTCACATGGAATTGTTGTTCAATTTAAATGTTTGAATATAAAATTATTGGTGAAGAGATTAAATGTAATTTTAGCTTCCAAATGAGAGATTTGGGTTTTCATAAGGTTCGGGCTCTGCTCAATCAGTGGCCTGCCCCTGTGAAGAAACATGGGTTATAAAACTTTTCAAACACGCCCTCCTCTCCCTTCCTATATAAAGCCTTGACGACAATATAACCTCCTGTTCCAAGTACGTGAGGTCTGCAGCCTCTGCGTTAAAAGGACTAACATGTCAACTACAGAACTAAGCCAACCTCAGCGTGAGCTTTGGTTGCGAATGGTATGAACTTTGAACTCTTATTCACTACAGAAGTGATACCTCCTAGCCGTTGAGTTAGCAACAGCAGCTGCAAACGTGGGCTAGGAAAGGACAGACAGAGTACCCTGTCTACCACACAACGACGTTACTACAACGTATCCAATTTACCACCAGAGACATTCTTCAAAGGACAAAGGACTCGGTTGGGCAACACGGCCTTCCATCTACCACCAACCTACCGAAGCGCAGCTCAGAGTAAATGTTTATTGCATTTTCCTTTTCCAAATGGGCGGTAATTTAGAATGCATAAGATACTGTATTTACGATAGCATGGCTGGTACCTTTGTTCCTCAAGTCTTCCCGCTCTTTCACTCAAACCCAGCCCCCTTTTCTTTTGTGTAACCAGCTGTCATATCTGTTCCATCCACGAGGGACGTTTTCCTTTATGACGTAATTTTATAGAATAGCATGTCATATCACTTAATCCGGCATAGCCAAAGACACGACACTGTACATAAAGTTGTTTCATTTCTAAAAGGTAAAACAGATACAGTGGGGTCTAAAATGATCGACAGCCTTGATACAGATGAGGAAAAATGACAGTATAAAATAAATAATTAAAATACAGAGCTATTTTGCATGCTCCAAAAAATGTATTAGCAATTTCTTTGTGCATTTTAATGTGTTCTTGCGGTTATTGTCTTGCTGAGTGTCCCTGATTTTCATTTACTATGTTACGTCTAGTCTAGGAGACCAGTCTGGTGGCCCTTCTTAAGGTCAATTGCATCATGAACGTTATCAAGTACCAGGACATTTTAGCCAAAACCTGGTTGCATGTGCCAGGAAGCTGAAACTTGACGGCAAGTGGATCTTCCAGCAAAACAATAACCCCAAGCACACATCAAGATCCACAAAGAAATGGTTAATTGTGCACAAAATCAACATTTTGCAATGGCCATCTCAGTCTCTGGACTTAAACCCCATTCCATTTTTAAAAACACAATATAGCTCAGTATTTGTATTATTTATTTTATACAGTAATTTTTGCTCATCCTTATTAAGGGTCCCAATAATTATGGACCCCACTGTATATGTGCGTCCTCCATCCATTACCTGTATTCAAATGTGTCTGACCATTAGCAATAAGAAAAATATTGCAACTTTGGGGGACACTGGAAGAGACGGCAAGGTTGTCCTTTAGTGTACATGATATAGTATCCATAAACATCTCCCGCAAACAAACAAAAAATATACAGTTGAAGTCGGAAGTTTACATACACCTTAGCCAAGTACATTTAAACTCAGTTTTTCACAATTCCTGACATTTAATACTAATAAAAATTGCCCGTCTTAGGTCAGCTACGATCACCACTTTATTTTAAGAATGTGAAATGTCAGAATAATAGTAGAGAGAATGATTTATTTCAGCTTTCATTTCTTTCATCACATTCCCAGTGGGTCAGAAGTTTACATACACTCAATTAGTATTTGGTAGCATTGCCTTTAAATTGTTTAACTTGGGTCAAACGTTCCGAGTAGCCTTCAACAAGCTTCCCACAATAAGTTGGGTGAATTTTGGCCCATTCCTCCTGACAGAGCTGGTGTAACTGAGTCAGGTTTGTAGGCCTCCTTGCTCGCACACGCTTTTTCAGTTCTGCCCACAAATTTTATATACGATTGAGGTCAGGGCTTTGTGATGGCCACTCCAATACCTTGACTTTGTTGTGCTTAAGCCATTTTGCCACAACTTTGGAAGTATGCTTGGGGTCATTGTCCATTTGGAAGACCCATTTGCGACCAAGCTTTAACTTCCTGACTGATGTCTTGAGATGTTGCTTCAATATAGCCACATAATTTCCCCTCATCATGATGCCATCTATGGTGTGAAGTGCACCAGTCCCTCCTGCAGCAAAGCACCCCCACAACATGATGCTGCCACCCCCGTGCTTCATGGTTGGGATGGTGTTCTTCGGCTTGCAAGCATCCCCCTTTTTCCTCCAAACATAACGATGGTCATTATGGCCAAACAGTTCTATTTTTCTTTCATCAGACCAGTGGACATTTCTCCAAAAAGTACGATATTTGTCCCCATGTGCAGTTGCAAACCATAATCTGAATTTTTTATGGCGGTTTTGGAGCAGTGGCTTCTTCCTTGCTGAGCGGCCTTTCAGGTTATGTCGATATAGGACTAATTTTACTGTGGATATACAGTGGGGCAAAAAAGTATTTAGTCAGCCACCAATTTTGCAAGTTCTCCCACTTAAAAAGATGAGAGAGGCCTGTAATTTTCATCATAGGTACACTTCAACTATGACAGACAAAATGAGAAAGAAAATCCAGAAAATCACATTGTAGGATTTTTAATGAATTTATTTGCAAATTATGGTGGAAAATAAGTATTTGGTCACCTACAAACAAGCAAGATTTCTGTCTCTCACAGACCTGTAACTTCTTCTTTAAGAGGCTCCTCTGTCCTCCACTCGTTACCTGTATTAATGGCACCTGTTTGAACTTGTTATCAGTATAAAAGACACCTGTCCACAACCTCAAACAGTCACACTGTGGTTGTAAGTGGTTGAAAAACGAGTTTTAATGACTCCAACCTAAGTGTATGTAAACTTCCAACTTCAAATGTATATATTGATCATTTGATCATTGCCTTGAGTTTTCATCAAGTAAAACAAATATTTGCAGAGTTATAATGTCTTTTAGACCACACTGAATTACAAATCACCTCACATGTCCATGCCATGTACAGTAAATCTATCCATCCACAGTAACACACCAGAGCATTGCAGTGCACTGTACAGGATGTAAATATATTCTATGCATGCATATGTCTCAGACCTAATTAAAGTTTGCTGTAGTAAACAAGCTCCCAGCACACAGATTGATTTGATTGCCCGGTTCCTCCTGCAGTACAGTATAACTAATCTGTATGACCATGGACTGTCTCACTGACTTATAACTCCAGCCAGGCTGTTCTGTTCTGCCTCACTGGGATAATAAGCCCCACTCTGAATATGGATGGGAGAGGAGAACTGGGTAAGCGTATGATGCTAACGATTAATTGAGGATGGGTGAGGGCTGGGTTAGTAAATGATGATAACAATTAATTGAGGATGGCCTGCATAGGTATGCTAGATCTAGCTCACTGTTGATGTAATGGGAGCTGTTATAGTAAATGAGACTCTGGGGCTATAGGGAGGGATTCCCTGTGTTTCTGTGTCTATGCAACAGTAGTGTCAGCAGCTAAGTTTTACTGGCAGTGTTTCACTGCCTTTAATAGATTTACTATATGTTGAGATTAAGCATATTCTACTCCAGTCAACACTGTTATTGGTGTCTTTTATTTAGTACAGTAAAAAAAATATATATGATTCATGAGCTTGAGGTAAACGTGAACTACTGTCCTGCTGAAGCCCTGCTAAACATCCCTGAACACCTGGAGGTTTCCATTTTAGTTTGCAAAGTCCTTTTACATTTCTTTCAACCATTGCAAAGCTGTAGTTCAGACTGAGGTGGGCAGAACAATCAGTGAACTCCAGACAGATAGGTGACTCACAGTGACTTTGATTGGAGAGCTGTGTGATTGGAGGTTGTATTTGTGTGTCCCGGGTGTCCTAACACCTCAGTTACTCATACATCCCAGAACACTGCTCCCAGGGCCGAGGACACTGTGTGAAAAATAACAAGCTCCAGCTTGGTTCTATAACATTTCCTACAGACTCAAATTAGAACCCAGAACCAAATCAGCTGCTCGGTTGTCACAAGAGACAATCTTAAGACCAAAGGAACAAGCTAAGATACTTACAGTATTTGCCCCCTTTCTGATTTTCTCTAAGTTATAATATTTTTGACACTGAATGTTAACAGATCATCAGGTAAAGGGAACCTGAGTTTGCAAAGAACCAAAAAAAGGATACTTATTTTATTAACACAGTTACACAACAACCAATTCCCCTGTGTGAAAAACAAATTGCCCCCTTACACTCAATAACTGGTTGTGCCACCTTTAGCTGCAATGACTGCAAACAAACGCTTCTTGTTGTTGTTGATCCGTCTCTCACATCATCATTGTGGAGTAATGTTGGGCCACTCTTGCATGCAGAACTGATTTAACTCAGCGACATTTGTGGGTTTTCTAGCATGAACTGCTCATTTCAAATCCTGGCACATCTCAATTCGGATTAGGTCTGGACTTTTACTAGGCCAGGTATTCCCAAACTGGGGTACACGCAATGCCGTTTGGGGTACGCCAAATAAAAATGAGATTGACATTTAAAAATGTTTGGATTTTTTTTTTCTCACATTGTCAAACAGTCCATATTTTCCAACGGGGCTATACATTTGGGTGAGTTTTTTTCCCTCGCCTGAGTAGCCTCTTTTCACTGCCAAAAATAAAATTAATCCATCTAGTGTTCAACGAAATAACAACACAATGTCAAATACAGGTAGCCTAACCAAATAATGAACATCCAATCTCATTAACCATTACTCTTTCGCGGGAATTCCACTAACAGACAGTATGTAGCCAAACGTAGCTGCTGCTCATTCCGTTTGCTCGAAAATGGAAAAATGATTTTAAAAAGTAAGCCCCGCGTCCAAAGAGACACATAACAGCTCTACTGGTAGTACTGCTACTACCAGTAGTACTACAACTGCAGACGACAGAAGTTGTTCTGCTTCCACGAGCACATCTAGTGCCAGCATCAGTAATTCTAAATGTGTTGTTAGTCCAGCTAGTATGGATACTGAAATTTGTGAATTTGATGCAGTCGAAGAGCTACTGCCTCCTTACCCGGGAAAGTACCGAACAACAGACAGGGACGTTGGACCATCGAAGAGGCGCAAATACGATGAGAACAACATTGATTTGTGGTTCACTTATATTGGTAGTGGTGCTTTTCCTCATCCACAGTGTGTTATATGTGCAAAAGTACGATCTCACAACACGATGATACCTTCACTCTTGTGCAGACATTTAGAAACAAAATATGCCAATTTGAAAAATACGCCAAGGGAGTTTTTGGAGTAAAAATTAAGACGACTTTCGAGTAGTAAGACATGTATAAAAGCAACAGAAACCATTAATAAGAAGGGGCTAGAAGCATCTTAAAGTTGAAGTCGGACGTTTACATACTGAAGTTGGAGTCATTAAAACTCGTTCTTCAACCACTCCACAAATTTCTTGTTAACAAACTTTAGTTTTGGCAAGTTGGTTAGGACATCTACTTTGTGCATGACACAAGTCATTTTTCCAACAATTTTTTACAGACAGATATTTCACTGTATCACAATTCCAGTGGGTCAGAAGTTTACATACACTAAGTTGACTGTGCCTTTAAACAGCTTGGAAAATTCCAGAAAATGATGTCATGGCTTTAGAAGCTTCTGATAGGCTAATTGACATCATTTGGGTCAATTGGAGGTGTACCTTGGGATGTATTTCAAGGCCTACCTTCAAACTCAGTGCCTCTTTGCTTGACATCATGGGAAAATCAAAAGAAAAGACCTCAGAAAAAAAATTGTAGACCTCCACAAGTCTGGTTCATCCTTGGGAGCAATTTCCAAACGCCTGAAGGTACCACGTTCATCTGTACAAACAATAGTACGCAAGTATAAACACCATGGGACCACACAGCCGTCATACCGCTCAGGAAGGAGACATGTTCTGTCTCCTAGAGATGAACATACTTTGGTGTAAAAAGTGCAAATCAATCCCAGAAAAACAGCAAAGGATCTTGTGAAGATGCTGAAGGAAACAGGTACAAAATTATCTATATCCACAGTAAAACGAGTCCTATATCAACTCAACCTGAAAGGCCGCACAGCAAGGAAGAAGCCACTGCTACAAAACCGTCAAAAAAACCCAGACTACGGTTTGCAACTGCACACGGGGACAAAGAGCGTACTTTTTAGAGAGATGTCCTCTGGTCTAATGAAACAAAAATAGAACTGTTTGGCCATAATGACCATCGTTATGTTTGGAGGAAAAAGGGGGAGGCTTGCAAGCCGAAGAACACCATCCCAACCGTGAAGCACGGGGGTGGCAGCATCATGTTGTGGGGGTGCTTTGCTGCAGGAGGGACTGGTGCACTTCACAACATAGATGGCATCATGAGGCAGGAACATTATCTGGATATATTGAAGCAACATCTCAAGACATCAGTCAGGAAGTTAAAGCTTGGTCGCAAATGGGTCTTCCAAATGGACAATGACCCCAAGCATACTCCCAAAGTTGTGGAAAAATGGCTTAAGGACAACAAAGTCAAGGTATTGGAGTGGCCATCACAAAGCCCTGACCTCAATCCTATAGAACATTTGTGGGAAGAACTGAAAAAGCGTGTACGAGCAAGGAGGCCCAGAAACCTGACTCAGTTACACCAGCTCTGTCAGGAGGAATGGGCCAAAATTCACCCAATTTATTGTGTTAATCTTGTGGAAAGCTACCCGAAACATTTGACCCAAGTTAAACAATTTAAAGGCAATGCTAAATCACTCTATTATTATTCTGACATTTCACATTCTGAAAATAAAGTGGTGATCATAACTGACCTAAGACAGGGAATATTTACTAGGATTAAATGTCAGAAATTGTGAAAAACGGAGTTTAAATGTATTAGGCTAAGGTGTATGTAAACTTCCGACTTCAACTGTAGATGTACAGAAGGATCTGGAATTATTGACACACTTGATAAAGATCAGCAATAATGACTGTATGAAATACATTACATGACCAAAGGTATGTGGAAACCTGCTCGTCGCACACCTCATTCCAAAATCATGGGTATTAATATGGAGTTGGTCCCTCCTTTGCTGCTATAACAGCCTACAGTCTTCTGGGAATGCATTCCACTAGATGCTGGAACATTGCTGCGGGGACTTGCTTCCATTCAGTCTCAAGAGCATTAGTGAGGTGGGGCACTGATGTTGGGCGATTAGGCCTGGCTCGCAGTCGGCGTTCCAATTCATCCCAAAGGTGTTCGATGGGATTGATGTCAGGGCTCTGTGCAGGCCAGTCAAGTTCTTCCACACCGATCTCGATAAACCATTTCTGTATGGACCTCGCTTTGGCCACGGGGGCATTGTCATGCTGAAACAGGAAGGGGCCTTCCCCAAACTGTTGCCACAAAGTTGGAAGCACGGAATAGTCTACAATATCGTTGTATGCTGTAGCGTTAAGATTTCCCTTCACTAGAACTAAGGGGCCTAGCCTGAACCATGAAAAACAAAAAATAATGGTCTGTGTGGCCAGACCATTATTCCTCCTCTACCAAACTTTAGTTGGCACTATGAATTTGGGCAGGTAGCAATCTCCCGGCATCCGCCAAACCCAGATTCGTCCATCGGACTGCCAGATAGTGAAGCGTGATTCATCACTACAGAAAACGCGTTTCCACTGCTCGGTAGTTAGTGTTGCAACCGAGGACAGAAGATTTTTACTCACTACGTGCTTCAGCGGTCCCATTCTGTGAGCTTGTGTGGCCTACCACTTCACGGCTGAGCCGTTGTTGCTCCTAGACGTTTCCACTTCACAATAACAGCACGTACAGTTGACCGGTGCAGCTCTAGAAGGGCAGAAATTTGACAAACTGACTTGTTGGAAAGATGGCATCCTAAGATGATGCCACCTTAGAAGTTACTGCGCTCTTCACTAAGGCCATTCTACTGCAATATTTGCCTATGGAGATTGCACTGCAGTGTGCTCGACTTCATACACCTGTCAGCAAAGGGTGAGGCTGAAATAGCCAAATCCACTAATTTGAATGCTTGTCCACATACTTTTGTATATACAATGTAAATAATTCAAATACTGAGCAATATTTTACGCAATTTTCTGGGGTGAAAATTATATTATTTTATACTAATACAATTGCTCAGAGAAAGAGATTTTGATCAACAAGGAACATTTTTCTCAAAAGAGTAGGGGTGAAAATCATTGACACCCCTAACGATTCTTATAAATGAAATAGTCAAAAGCGTAGTATTTGGTCCCATATTCCTGGAACCCAATGATTACATCAAGCTTGTGACTCTACAAACTTGTTGGATGCATTTGCAGTTTGTTTTGGTTGTGTTTTCAGATTATTTTGTGCCCAATAGAAATGAATGGTAAATAATATATTGTGTAATTTTGGAGACACTTCTATTGTAAATAATAATAGAATATGTTTCTAAGCACTTCTACATTAATGTCGATGCTACCATGATTATGGATAATCCTGAATTAATCGTGAATAATGATGAAAGTTAGAGGGTCAAAGATCATAATGGTGAGAGGTCAGCGTGACTTGAATTAATATCCATGGGGCAACCATTGTAACACTCTGATGTATTAAGCGATACACACAGGGCCTATTCTCAATTAGATTTGCTCAACTCCTCTATCCTCTCTCCTCCGTCCTCTCTCGCATCCTTTTGAAAACGGTCAAGGGTAATCAGCGGCGAGGAGAGGGAACATGGATGAAAATGAGCTTGTATGAAATGAGATTCTGCTTCTCCACTCGCACGTCATCAGGCAAATGCCGTTTATAGGTGTGGATCCCAAAATAAATGTGTAAAGTGCTTAAAACAAATTAAGTTAGTTGTGCACAACACTTTATAGATAAAAACAATATGCTACTTATCGTTTTAAACGTGTGCATGCTTTCTCCGACAAAACAAAAGCTGAATCAAAGGGGGTGTGGCAGATTTCAAAACACTTCCGAAGGACTCAGGTAGGGTATACATGACCGTCCTCGATGAAAAGTGGCTTTCGAGGAGCGGAGGGCCTTTTCTCATTAGGACAAGTCTTTCTCCTCTGTGACCTGGAAAACAATAAGTGGTCAAGTGGTCGAGGATAGTGTTAATTCGTTAGTAGGCAAACGGTTGACGGTCCTCCCCTCATCGGTAGCCTCCTTTTGGCGAGGAAGTACAATTGTACAGTGGTGGAAAATATACCCAACTGTCATACTTGAGTAAAAGTTAAGATACCTTATTAGAAAATGACTCAAGTAAAAGTAAAAGTCAACCCAGTAAAATTCTACTGGGTAAAAGTCAAAAATTATTTGGTTTAAAATATACTTAAGTATCAAAAGTAAAAGTATAAATAATTTCAAATTCCTTATATTAAGCAAACCAGATGGCACCATTTTCTTGTTTTTTAATTTACGGAAAGCCAGGTGCACACTCCAAAACTCAGACATCATTTACAAACAAAGCATTTGTGTTTAGTGAGTCCGCCAGATCAGAGGCAATAGGGATGACCAGTTCGGTTGATAAGTGAGTGAATTTGACTATTTTCCTGTCCTGCTAAGCATTCAAAATGTAACAAGTACTTTTGGGTGTCAGAGAAAAATGTATGGAGTAAAAAGTACAATATTTTCTTAAGGAATGTAGTGAAGTAAAAGTCAAAGTAGTCAAAGATATAAATAGTAAAGTACAGATACCCCAAAAAACGACATAAGTAGTACTTTAACTTCTTACGGCTGAAATCCCGTTAACGGGATACACTTGACAACAGCCAGTGAAAGTGCAGGGCGCCAAATTCAAACAACAGAAATCTCATAATTAAAATTCCCTCAAACATACAAGTATATTACACCATTTTAAAGATAAACTTGTTGTTAATCCCACCACAGTGTCTCATTTCAAAAAGGCTTTACGACGAAAGCACACCATCTGATTATGTTAGGTCAGTACCTAGTCACAGAAAACCCCAGCCATTTTTCCAGCCAAAGAGAGGAGTCACAAAAAGCAGAAATATAGATAAAATTAATCAATAACCTTTGATGATCTTCATCAGATGACACTCATAGGACTTCATGTTACACAATACATGTATGTTTTGTTCGATAAAGTTCATATTTATATCCCAAAATCTTAGTTTACATTGGCGCGTTATGTTCAGTAATGTTTTGCCTCCAAAACATCCAGTGATTTTGCAGAGAGCCACATCAATTTACAGAAATACTCATAATAAACATTGATAAAAGATACAAGTATTATACATGGAACTTTAGATAAACTTCTCATTAATGCAACCGCTGTGTCAGATTTTTAAAAAACTTTACGGAAAAAGCACACCATGCAATAATCTGAGTACGGCGCTCAGACACAAAAACAAGCCATACAGGTACCCGCCATGTTGTGGAGTCAACAGAAGTCAGAAATAGCATTATAAATATTCACTTACCTTTGATGATCTTCATCAGAATGTACTCCCAGGAATCCCAGTTCCACAATAAATGTTTGTTTTGTTCGATAAAGTCCATAATTTATGTCCAAATACCTCCTTTTTGTTCGTAAGTTTAGTTCAAAAATCCAAATTCATGATGCGCAGGCCAGACGAAAAGTAAAAAAAATCCATTACAGTTCGTAGAAACATGTCAAACGATGTATAGAATCAATCTTTAGGATGTTTTAACATAAATCTTCAATAATGTTTCAACCGGAGAATTCCTTTGTCTTTAGAAACGAAAAGGAACTTAGCTACCTCTCACGGGGGCGCGCCTGAGTGAGCTCATGGCACTCTGCCAGACCCCTGACTCAAACAGCTCTCATTCCCCCCTCCTTCACAGTAGAAGCCTGAAACAAGGTTCTAAAGACTGTTGACATCTAGTGGAAGCCCTAGGAAGTGCAATATGACCCCATAGACACTGTATATTGGATAGGCAAACCTACAAACCTCAGATTTCCCACTTCCGGGTTGGATTTTTTCTCAGGTTTTTGCCTGCCATATGAGTTCTGTTATACTCACAGACATCATTCAAACAGTTTTAGAAATTTCAGAGTGTTTTCTATCCAAATCTACTAATACTATGCATATCTTAGCTTCTGGGCCTGAGTAGCAGGCAGTTTACTCTGGGCACCTTCTTCATCCAAGCTATTCAATACTGCCCCCAGCCATAAGAAGTTCAAGTATTTTTACTTAAGTACTTTATGTAACGGATGTGAAATAGCTAGCTAGTTAGCGGTGGTCCGCGCTAATAGCGTTTCAATCGGTTACGTCACTCGCTTTGAGACCCTGAAGTAGTGGTTCCCCTTGCTCTGCAAGGGACGCGGCCTTTGTGGAGCGATGGGTAACGACGCTTCGTGGGTGACTGTTGTTGATGTGTGCAGAGGGTCCCTGGTTCGCGCGAGGGGACGGTCTAAAGTTATACTGTTACATTTACACCACTGCAAGTGTATGCTACCTGAGTCCTTCGTGGAAAAGTTTGGAAATCTGCCACACTCTCTTTGAATCAACTACTGTTTTCTCAAAGGAGAAAAGCATGCAAACATAAAAAAACAAAATTCTACTTACCCTTTTATCTATAAAATGTCTTGCACAACTAGCTAAGTGATGTTTTTATCACTTTAGACATTTATTTTAGGATTCCACCCTGTAAACATCAATAAGAGTCTCATTTCATAAAAGTGCATTTTTGACCACTTTCCCTCTCCTCGCCACCTCTCCTCGATTACCTTTGACCTTTTCCAAAAGGAGGCCAGAGAACGGAAGAGAGAGGACGCAAGTGTTAAGCAAACTAATTGAGAAAAGGCCATGGACACTCTTCAGTTTGCCTACTAACGAATTGACATCTCCTCAACCACTCAACCACTTATTGGTTTCCGGGTCACATTGGAGAGAGAACGGTGGAGACTTTAGCCCAAATGAGAAAAGGCCCCATGACTAGTGAACCTCATCATATCTCTCTCTTCACAGCTGTCCACTCCATTAGGCAGGATTAATCAAACTCCTCCCAGGTGGCGTGGTGGGCTGCAAGCCTGCTACAGTGTGTTACTGGGCTGCTACACTGTGTTTAATATCGCTTCAGCTCTGTCCAACCGCCTGAAGTGTTTGAACAAGAAACATTAGTGTTGAAAGAAACGGAAATGCTTACATTTCAAATTGAAGATGCTCTGAGCTGCATCTTCACTCCTAGTCCTAGAGTGATGCTGGTGTATAGTGTCTATGAGAGTTTTCAGGCCTTTTCATTTAGACCTGAGCACTTTGTGAGGTGACTTTGTTCAACAAAATCACTTAAATTAGTTGATGAGCTGATTGAGGCACAATACCTATTGTGGGATAGGAGGAGAATACAATCTCTCCACTTTCTGATTTTCTGTTCATGTCAACATACACAAAAGCAACTGACTCAATGTTTTGCAATATAACCATGCAGTCATTTCCATCAACCTCTGTACTCTACAGTGAGTGACAAGTTCACCAGCAGCGACTGAATTTAGAGCAAAACTATCTGGATAGTGCTGCCACCCTCAGGACAGATACTGCAATGGCAAACTACATAAGGAGCAAGGTGTCTGTGAAAGCCTATCGATACTGCAGTTTGTCATGAAATAGTGTCATCCCATCCATACACATCCACTGGTAAGAGAAGAGCAGTGACTAACCTGAGTGACTTTCTCAGTGACCCCGTGTGTGCGGTCCATTAGTTTACAGGGGGCGATGATGTCAATCTCCGCAGACGGGAGGGCCACCAGGGGTTCTGGCCTGTTGTCCAGTGGGTTGAGCTGGGTCACGTGACTTAAGGTCCGGAAGCGGGTGAGGTTGGGGTCAGACGTGGAGTCAGATGTAACATTACGCAGACTGGACTTCATTCCGCCTGAGAAGGAATAAATATAGATGGATATTTCATTGCCTGTGAGTTGAATGTGCTGAGTGCAAGATACAGTATAAGGAGATATTGAACAGATGGAACATAAATGTAAGACAAGCATTAATCAATTACATGTTCTTTGATCCTCAAATTTCGTTATGCCACCCGCGCCCTAAACCTCCTTCGTGTGTCCAATACATGTCCTCTACCTGCACCTGTCCCTGTCCTTGCCACCATCCACATCCGTATCTCTGTCTCCTGCCCATGACCCCTATCCCCTGTCCCCATCTTGCCCTCTACCTGTGCTGCTGGGCCGCGTCTGGAGCTTCCCGTGCCAGCTGGACTGTCCCCTGCGAGTCTTGATGCCGTCCACAGATGAGGCGTGCAGCGGGCTGCAGAGGCTCTCATAGGAGCGGCTGGGCATCACGCTGCAGTTGGAGCCACAATCCTCGTCCACCCAGAGGCAGTGCAGCCTGGGGGAAGACTGGGAGAAGCCCATGGCCAGGGACAGGGCTTGAGGGGCATCCGAGGGGTCCCCAGTGGGAGAAACTGGGTCACCTATAAACATGCCATTTAGCAGACACTTTTATCCAAAGCAAATTACAATGAGTGCATATATTTTGTATGTGACCGCAGTGAGAATCAAGCCCACAAGCATGTTGTTGCTAGCATGATGCTTTTACCAACTGAGCCACACAGGACTACTCACCTCCCAGCAAGGCCCTCTGGTCCTCGTCCCAGAGTAGTACCCCGGTGCCCCCCAGCCGCCGGCGCTCTGGCAGGGACAGCAGCTTGTCCAGGGCTACAGACTCATGCCCCAGGGCAGAGAGGTCCCGCTGGTGGCCCAGCTCGGTGTCATCCTCCAGGGAATGTTTACTGCTGCTGAGGGAGCGAAGCAGGGCGGAGGGCAGGCGGAACCTATGCCGACGTGCTGCAGGTCAGAGGGGAAAGGTCAGAGGGAAAAGGAGATAGGTTTCTGACATTACACACCGCACCAACATCATTAGTAAAACAATGACTTAATTACTACACTCTTAGAAAAAAAAGGTACTGAATTGTACTTAAAGGGGTACAAACGCATGTGACTGTAGTGGTACCCTGTGTCCATTGTGCCATTAGTTATAGGTACATAATTGTACCCAGTTTGAGGTTAAAAGTTTGTTCCTTTATTTTTTTTAAATAAGAACTAAATATATATTTTTTGTGGATTTTTCCTTCCTCTATGGGATCGGTGTCCCCCCCCATGGGACGGTTGAGCTAAAGTAGGCTAATGTGATTAGCATGAGGTTGTAAGTAACAAAATAATTCCCAGGACATAGACATATCTGAAACAGGCAGAAAGCTTAAATTCTTGTTAATCTAACTACACTGTCCAATTTACAGGAGCTATTACAGTGAACAATTATGAACTTGAAATTGTATTAATAAACCAAATACATTTGGGCAGTCGTGTACAACATTTTGAACAGATATACAATGGTTCATTGGATCAGTCAAAAACATACACTGCTGCCATCTAGTGGCCAAAATATAAATTGTCCTTGGGCTGGAATAATACATTATGGCCTTTCTCTTGCATTTCAAATAATAATAAACGCATGCTTTTTTCTTTATATTATCTTTTACCAGATCTAATGTGTTATATTCTCCTACATTAATTTCACATCTCCACAAACGTCAAAGTGTTTCCTTTCAAAAGGTATCAAGAATATGCATATCCTTGCTTCAGGTCCTGAGCTACAGACAGTTAGATTTGGGTATGTCATTTTAGGTGAAAATCGGAAAAAAAGGGTCAGATCCTTGAGGAGGTTTTAAGGTTACTACAATATTAATTAGAGCTCTTTGTTGTCTCTTATGTAAGCCTTTATAAAGACTTCAGAACTGAAAGCCAAAAAGCTCAACTTTTAAATAACATAAACAGAGACCACTTAAACACTTCCACTGACAGGTGGCCAAAAAGAACAAACTGAAACTAAGCCAAACTAAGCCACGCCTCCAACAAAATAAGCCACGCCTCCAATGATTGTACAAAAACATACCATTATAATACAGTACATTATCCACACATACCGGAAATGGTACCGAACAGTACCATGTGAGATCATATGTGTACCTCTGAAGGTGCATGATATGTATTTCTATCTTCTTGTACCCAAGAGAAAAATACTGTACCCTAAAAACTCTGGACCCCACTCATTACCTCAATCTCTTCCTGACTTATTAGAACTAGATTTTTTAAGGTTTTACACATAGAGGATCTTCTTTGTTTACCTAGGGGAAGCCAGGGGATAGGCAGCTTGTTGAGGTCTCTGGTCGGGGAGCTGGGAATAGGTGGATCAGTGGGCAGCTCAAAGTTGAGGATGAACATGATCACCAAGCCATCCTCATTCTTCACTGGCACCACATCAATTTTACAGGAGAAACACATACCTGAACACAGAGACACACACATCACCACCAAAGTGAGAAAACACCTGTATTTTAAAGCACATGAATGCATACCAAAGTTCTCCTCTAGAGAGAGACACACAACAGCAGATGAAAGCTGCAGAGATCAGCCAGGGAGTGGCCAACTGGGCAAAAACTGGTTGAATCAATGTTGTTTCCACGCCATAAAAAAAAACAATCAATGTGATGGCGTTGAATCAACGTGGAAAACTGATTGGATTTGCAAAAAGTCGTCAACTTAAGGGCATTTCGTATTTTTGTCCTACAACTTTTAACCTAAATTCAATGAGATGATTATATCTTTTGTTGATTTCACATTGAATTCAACAAAAATGGAGGATCTGCTGTTATCATTCAATATTTAGGATAGTATTGTAATAGGCTCCATAACGTAAACAATGTCTTTTGATGTAATTTTCTGAGAGAGAGGCACTGACTCCTCCACATC
Organism: Salvelinus namaycush; assembly: GCF_016432855.1. Classification (NCBI taxonomy): domain Eukaryota; kingdom Metazoa; phylum Chordata; class Actinopteri; order Salmoniformes; family Salmonidae; genus Salvelinus; species Salvelinus namaycush. The sequence goes on along the minus strand of NC_052317.1, from coordinate 20,752,563 downwards.
GTCCACCTGGCAGAGAGCTACAGCTATGCCAGGAGCCAAACCAATCTGGCTTCCCCTGGCAGAGTGGGAGAGAGAGAGAGAAAGAGAGGTCACTGACTGACGGTGGAGGGATGGGAGGAGGTAGTCAGATAACGGGTTAGCAGGAAGGACACATAGGACAGGCCTGACAGGGACAGTAGGAATATACTGTATCATCATCCCCTCCCGGATTAGAGCTCTAACATGGCCCCTTATTCTGCCTAATTCATCTCATTGAAATCACATAGTCATCTACTGTACTGCAAAACCATCTGCTACTGAACACTTTGTTCCGGGACGCACCACATCCTAAATCTATACAGATTTATATGCACATTGGTTTAGTCACCTTTTACATGTGGAGCACACCTGAGAACACTTCGATTGCTAGATATAATAACAATGGTGACCCTATCCATAACGGAGTGAAGGACTTGAAGGACTACTGAAATCATTGGTTGGAATTATAAGTGTCCAAGTGGAAAAAATGACCTAAATACATTTTTAAGACTACTGGTAAAACATTTTTAAATAAACATTAGCATAATGTATATCATATTTTCTGCACCTGCAGGGGATCAGTAGACTATATTACAAAGAGCCAAGGACAATTATCAGGGGCAATATGGAAACTGGATCATACTTCTCATGAAGACCACAAGCACCATATAAACCAAAATAAATGATATGATTATATCCCCCCTCCCCATCTCTCTTTTTCTCTCTCCATCTCAGTTTTTTTTCTCCCTGTCAGTCTCCCCCTTCTCTTTCTTCTTTCCACCCTACCTCTCCCTCATCATCAGAAACTCTGAATTACTCATTGGAGATTTCTCTCTCTCTTTCTCTTCATGAAATATTTACATATTAGCCTGAGGAGAGAGCTGAACTATTGATCTGTCTGTTCCTCCACTATTTCATCTCTGTCTGCAATAACACAGGCAGGCAGGGGACAGCAGAGTTGTTCAAACCGTTTAAAACTTTGCCAAGACCAGAGATGAGAGATGCCTGACACAAATTATGGATATACATGTTAGACTCAGCCAATAATACTGCTCATCTAGCCTGCATGAATGCATATCATTAAGTGATGGAGGAACAATGACAAATCAATGACAGACAGCTCTTGCATTCCAGCAGTGCCCAACTCAGATAAGCAGCTGAGAATGAGTCCGTCTGATATACACTACCGTTCAAAAGTTTGTGGTCACTTAGAAATTCCCTTGTTTTTTAAAGAAAAGCACATTTTTGGTCCATTAAAATAACAGTAAATTGATCAGAAATAGTGTAGACATTGTTAATGTTGTAAGTGACTATTGTAGCTGGAAACAGCTGATTTTTAATGGAATATCTACATAGGCATACAGAGGCCCACTATCAGCAACCATCACTCCTGTGTTCCAATGGCACGTTGTGTTAGCTAATCCAAGTTTATAATTTTAAAAGGCTAATTGATCATTAGAAAACCCTTTTGCAATTATGTTTGCACAGCTGAAAACTGTTGTTCTGATTAAAGAAGCAATAAAACTGGCCTTCTTTAGACTAGTTGAGTATCTGGAGCATCAGCATTTGTGGGTTCGATTACAGGCTCAAAATGGCCAGAAACAAATACTTTCTACTGAAACTCGTCAGTCTTTTCTTGTTCTGAGAAATGAAGGTTATTCTAATGTGAGAAACTACCAAGAAACTGAAGATCTCGTACAACGTTGTGTATCTTCACAGAACAGCGCAAACTGGTCTAACCAGAACAGAAAGAGGAGTGGAAGGCCCCGGTGCACAACTGAGCAAGTGGACAAGTACATTAGAGTGTCTAGTTTGGAAACAGACGCCTCACAAGTCCTCAACTGGCAGCTTCATTAAATGGTACCCGCAAAACACCAGTCTCAACGTCAGCAGTGAAGAGGCGACTCCGGGATGCTGGCCTTCTAGCCAGAGTTGCAAAGAAAAATAATATATTAAATATTCACAAAACCAAATTCATCACAAATGTGGACACTGGATTGGATCATTGACTGGGTACTAATGATTGATACTAGGTGTGGATACTGTTCATGAAGATGACACTTAAAGACCTCCAGTGATATTTGAACTTTTCCTGTTGAAAAGCGATAAACCAAGTATAAATACAGTAAAGCACACACACACTAAAGGGTATCAAAAATTTGTTTTGAGAAAAATAATGTTTTTTAGACAACTGCAAACTTCAAGGAGTAGAGCATTCAAGGAGGTGGGCTGTTGGTGCCCGCTGATGTCATCGGCCTCCGGCCTTGCTTGAGGAACACTAGAGGAACAATAGAGAGCAAAAGAGGAACCCCCCCCCACCCCATGTCATGAGGCATCTGGACCACCTATTGAAATGCCACTTGTGCCTTTTGTTAAGTACACAAGTGTTAAATGAGGTGAAAATGAGAGTAGGACTTTAAGGATTTGCCAGAATAGAGATGGCTGTGGTCCCGGTCAAAAGTAATGCACTATCTTGGGAATAGGGTGCCATTTGGGATGTAGGCTATCTACTAGAGTTAATGAGCCTTGGGGATAATTGGACAATTAATGCTAATAAAACACTGATTCTGCTCTCAGGGGAGAATCACCTTATTATCTGTGGAAGGAAGTCATTGTTCTCACTGAGGAGAATTAGAGATAGAGACTAGGACCTGGGCCCTATTGGAAATAAGAAGTCCTCATCAATGTGAAGCCCCTAAAACAACAACTACTTTGTGTGAGGTTCTGTATTGAATACCTAAGAAAAGGAAAACAAGAATTCCTCTAAAACAGATTTTAAGACAGATGCACCTTTGGCCCATCCACAAAATCCCACTGAAACACTGTTTCACTTCAACAATAGTCAAACAGTTTGATTTAGTTTGAATTCCGAGGATACCTTTGACCTGCTAAAAATAAAGCACCAATGACCACTGAGCCAATCCTTCATTCAGAAATATACAGTTATTTTAGAGCCAAAACAATAATCCCACCATCGAAATTTGGCTTTACTTGTGAACACACATCTATGAAAAGTTAGACATGACTAATGTACACTCATAATACCCATTCACAACGCCCTGTAAGTCATCATCACTCTACCTAATAATAACCTTAGGAGTCAGCCAATAATAGATCAGTGAGATTTACACTGTGTGGGGTCATTCCTCACCCATAGAATATTAATCTGGTTGGTGTGAGTGTCTTACATTTAGCCTTCCACAGTATCTTTCTAACATCACACTTTCCACATCTCTGATGTTATTGATCTGCATTATATTTTACTACACACAACATCAATTCAGGGCTGGGGATGGTAGAATTACCGGATAACCATGTAACCAACGGTTATGGATGAAGACCGTCATGAAAATAAAATAACTGTCATAACCGTTTAAATCAGTGGAGGCTCCTCAGAGGAGGAAGGGGAGAACCATCCTACTCAGTGAATTTCAGAAAAATAAAAATTGTAAAACATAAAAAAAGTGATCATTTTTAGATAAAACTATACCAAATATATTCACGTCACCAAATATTTATTAAATATTAAAACACACTGTTTTGCAATGAAGGTCAACAGTAGCCTCAGAATCACTCTGTAAGGTAGCACCATAGTGTAACCGGAGGACAGCTAGCTTCTGTCCTCCTCTGGACTCAAAGAGAGCGAAAGACAATAGTTGAATAGTTTTGAACAAATTTATTTATTTCAAAATGAAAGAGAAGCAAGAGAGATTTAATAGTATATATTTTTTTAACTTTCACTTACTTAGCTAGCGTCGAATGCAGCTAGCTAGTTTAGCCTATTCAAACACCTGGCTCAAACATAGAATCATTCTATGTTAGCTAGCTGGCGATGGCTATCCAACACGGGAACTCTTCCAAGTCAAAATTATTAATTTATTGCCACCGGGGCCCGCTGGTGTAACTGCCAAATTGCTTGCTGCTGACTGTACACCGTACTGCATGACTGTAGCGATTTACTAACGCGTTAGTTCTAGTAGCTACAGTGCATTCGGAAAGTATTCAGACCCCTTGACTTTTTACATTTTTTAAAAACTTTACAGCCATCAAGACTCTTCTTAGGGCTGGCCGCCCGGCCAAACTGCGCAATCGAGCGAGAAGGGCCTTGGTCAGGGAGGTGACCAAGAACTCGATGGTCACTCTGACAGAGCTCCAGAGTTCCACTGTGGAGATGGGAGAACCTTCCAGAAGGACAACCATCTCTGCAGCACTCCACCAATCAGGCCTTTACGGTAGAGTGGCCAGATGGAAGCCAGTCCTCAATAAAAGGCACATGACAGCCCGCTTGGAGTTTGCCAAAAGGCACCTAAAGGACTCTCAGACCATGAAAACAAGATTCTCTAATGAAACCAAGATTGAACTCTTTGGCCTGAATGCCAAGCGTCACATCTGGAGGAAACCAGGCACCGTTCATCACCTGGCCAATACCATCCCTACGGTGAAGCATGGTGGTGGCAGCATCATGCTGTGGGAATTTTTTTCAGCGGCAGGGACTGGGAGACTAGATGGGATCAAGGGAAAGATGAACGGATAAAAGTACAGAGAGATCCTTGATCCCTGCTCCAGAGCGGTTAGGACCTCCGACTGGAGCGAAGGTTCACCTTTCAACGGGACAGAGACTCTAAGCACACAGCCAAGACAACGCAGGAGCGGCTTTGGGACAAGTCTCTGAATGTCCTTGAGTGGCCCAGCCAGAGCCCGGACTTGAACCCGATTGAATATCTCTGGAGAGACCTGAGAATAGCTGTGCAGCGACGCTCTCCCTACAACCTGACAGAGCTTGAGAGGATCTGCAGAGAAGAATGGGAGAAACTCCCCAAATACAGGTGTGCCAAGCTTGTAGCGTTATACCCAAGAAGACTCACGGCTGTAATCGCTGCCAAAGGTGCTTCAACAAAGTACTGAGTAAAGGGTCTGAAAACTTATGTAAATATAATGTTTCAGTTTTAGTTTTTTTTTTGCAAAAAATTCAAAAAAACTGTTTTTGCTTTGTCATTATGGGGTATTGTGTGAAGATTGATGAGGGGAAAAAACTATTTAATCAATTTTAGAATAAGGCAGTAACATAACAAAATGTGGAAAAAGTGAATTCTTTCCTAATGTATAAAATTGAGCGCCAAGCGATGCAATCTCCATACACAAACATTGTCCATAGAATGGCATTACTGAAGATCTCAGTGATTTTCAACGTGGCACCGTCATAGGATGCCACTTTCCTTCAAATTTCGTCCCTGCTAGAACTGCCCCAGTCAACTGTAAGTGTTGTTATTGTGAAGGGGAAATGTCTAGGAGCAACAACTGCTCAGCCACGAGGATGTAGGCAACACAAGCTCACAGTACAGGACAGCCGAGTGGTCCTTCCACATATTTTCCCCAATTTCGCACTATTGCAATTCCACAAAACATACAACATGCATAGCAGCAGATTAGCAAAAAATGTAATAGCACATTATCCAAACAGGTTGTCACATAGAAGCTTTAGCCTAGTATTTACTTCACACAAAGTCACAATAAATTCAAAGCATGCGCATAATTGACACTGCCGGACTGCACACACAATCCGAATGCAGTTAATAAACTCTACAGGAAACCTCTACAGTATAGCCTATAAAATAACATGTACCTCTTTGAGCTGTTATTGTGACTCTTCAGAGAGTCACACATTTTATAGGACACTGCACAATTCACTTCATAGGCATCAAACAGTTTGAGAGTAGATATGGATATGTTTAAAACAGAGTTGGTCCTCGTTAAGAATAAGATACCTTCCCACTGGGCACAGACGTCAGTTCAACGTTTATTCCACATTGGTTCAATGTAATTTCATTGGAATGCCGTGTAAACAACGTTGTTTACACCAGTGTGTTGATATTTAAACTATTTCCACTCTTCATCTTCATCTACAGTATCTGTATAATCATCAGCTAGATTTTGCCAAATATAGGAGATATTCTGTCTTGGGGTACGCTTTGTGCGTCCTGATCATGCTCTGTGTCGAGATAACCTACTGCTGGAATGCGCTGAATTAATAGAGGAATATGATATCGCTCTGAATTTATGAACGGCCTGTCTCGCAATTCACAACAATGTCATTGGTGAGAAAAGATAGTTACTCTATCATTACTAAATATCAGTTGAATTTGCTCTGAAATCTTTACATAGTGACGCGGCCAAGCCGACAAGATGGCACAGCACCCATCTCGGTAGAGAGCCGACACTTAAACGACTAGTAAAAACCTAAAACGGACCCTTACCTTAACCAAACCCTCAACCCTGACCCTAATTTTTATAAATTCTGAAATTAAATATAGATTTGGGCGTGTGTCTTTATAGCCATCGAGAATTGAACCTGCATTTTTTGAGCTTCGACGCTGCCATTGGACATGACTCAACACAACCGCAACACGGGTGGTATTGCAGCTTTCACTGATTTAAAAGGAAGCATTCCCTCCCTGTCTGATGGCAATGCCGGACGCCCCCCTGGCTGTAGTGTAGCAGAGCCGTGATTTGGGGAGAACCCTGGCATAGTGACCATCTTGGTTTTAAATGGGCACTTCCGTTTTTTGCTGTCTTTCCTGGGACTATCGGGATAAATATGAATTATTTTCGGTATTGAAACTTGGTGGATTTTCAGGAAAATATTCATCCCTACTCCCTATATGTCTGTGCAACTTTATTTTGTTTTACACAAAATGCTCTCAAACGTTTAAAAACACCCTCAGCGTGTTTATTATGAAGCTGAATGTCAAAACGGTCAAGTGAACCAAAGAGAGTAATTAAGGGGAGAGACTGGGGAGCTCAGCGCATCATCAGACCTAAATCTAAAAAGGTCTCCCAGGCATCTCTCTCTCTCTCCCTCCCTCCCGCAGGTCTTGGAATGGGAGTGAGGTTCTAGAATCAAGTTCGGGACAGGATGAGACAAAATCGACAGTCCACAGGAATGGGCAGCATAGGAATAGTTATAAACTGAGGGAGGGGTTAGAAAAAAAATAAAATGTGTGTAGGCCTAATATAGTTTACTTCATAAAATTTCTGCATATTGCACCTTTAATAAAACACCATTTCCACCACGCTAGAGTGGCTAATGCTACTTGAGCCAATCAGGTTGCAGCAGTCTTTTTACTGCAGTTTTTACCAGACGCCCAGCCAAGAAAGACAATTTCCATATGTAACAGTATAGCTTCAGTCCCTCTCCTCGCCCCTACCTGGGCTCGAACCAGGGACCCTCTGCACACATCGACAACAGCCACCCTTGAAACATTGATACCCATCGCGACACAAAAGCCGTGGCCCTTGAAGAGCAAGGGGAACAATTACTTCAAGGTCTCAGAGCGAGTGACGTCACCAATTGAAACGCTATTAGCGCGCACCCCGCTAACTAGCTAGCCATTTCACATCGGTTACACTCATCCCCCTTTTGACCTCCTCCTTTTCTGCAGCAACCAGTGATTTTATTTATTTTTAATCCCAGCCCCTGTCCCTGCAGGCCTTTTGGTATGCCGTCATTGTAAATAAGAATTTGTTCTTAACTGACTTGCCTAGTTAAATAAAGGTTAAATAAAACATTTCAAAATACAGTCCAGTTGGACACAGATGACATAATAGGAATAATAGTGCCACCTGCCAGCCGGTTGGGCTAGTGGAAACCCCCAGAGCAGGGTGTAGCTCCCTCCAGTAACCACGAGCACAACCGTTCCTTGATTTTAACTGGCGGCTTTATTCTGTAAATTTAGTCAGAATTATCACCTTCCGTGAGAACTATAAAGTAAATGAAAATACAGTTAAGCACACTCTTACAACCTCCTTATCTTACGAGTGACTTATTAGCTTGGTATAACTCTGAAGCGCTTACATACATAAACAGTTTTGCCGGATCTATAACAGTATCAGATTAAACACATGAATAAAGGACAAATACCTCATTGGCTGTTTATTACAGAAGGGAGGAAATCAAACTTCACACTTATTATTCCTGGCATGAATTCACACTTCATTCTTAATTATAACTTTACCATCCTAACATACATGCTTCAACCTTTACGAACTACACCCGATGACATGAAAACTTAGCTAACATAGCGCGGGATTGCCTTCCCTCCAAAAGTGTGTTGCTACAATAAGGATCCCCGTTACAACAGTTATTAGCTACGTAGTTCCGCTTGTCTTATCATTTCCCCCACACAGCGAACACGTAAACAATTCAAACAAAAAACAACGACATAACCTGCAAGTCTAACTGTCAGTTACACAGGGGACAAACAGACGAGCAGTTAACAGAGGAAATTATTTCAGATTACTACAAGTACACTTGGGCATGGGACAGGACTGATTTTAATCAGGCCGGGACAGGAAACTTCTGGGGTTATAGAACTGTTGCAGGATCAAGACAGCACGGGAAAATTTTGACAGGACAAGACAGGAATGAAATTTCACTCCTGTGTCAACCTCTAACTCGGTATCCCAGTCACCGGTATTCAACCATAGTGAGAACCCCTCTGATCGTTACAAAATAATGGGCTTTCTAATAGCTAACCTTAGAGTTAAGAAGAGACAGTCATTCAAACTACACTCTTTTCAAGAAGAAAATAACTGTACACTTAACACTAAAAGTAGTTTTGGTATTACAGTACGTTGAACTGTGACATTAGCCATAGTACTAAAAAACAGTCGTTTCCCAAATCGGACTTCCGAGATTGTTTTTTTCAGTGACAAGCCAGTATAATAGAACCCCAGTTTAGAGCAGATACTGTTCTACCCATTACAGCGGGACAATTTCATTACCCCATGCCCAGACGTAGTAATAAATGACTTACACTGCGGCCTGTGGCAGAAATTGCACTGCAGATTTATAATATATCCTGTTCTGCTCCTACTGTATGCATCTGTCAACGTATGACGTCAGAGAAATATCCCTGAATCGTGACTTGTTTTTAAGGAGAACTGCAGGAAGGCTGTAGGCTACAGTATGTCTGGAAACGTAAAAATATTTTAAACTAATAAAATGAATAGTGGCATACACCAATTCACAGGATAGCGTGAAGAAATCACTCCATGAGATATGTTTATACAACGACATCCTTCTTATGACAATAACATTAGTGTAAATATATTTTTGGACGTGTAATATGTCCATAGCATTCTGATTTAGACCCGAAACAGGATCTCATTAAGTTCTGTTTAGTTGTGGTCATAAGTCTATATGACACACGTTATTATCCTCATGGGGGCTTACATCTCATACAGTAGCTAAAGAAATCGTAAGTAAGTAGCCTTATCTTGTGCGAGCCAGAACGGCTAATAGGGCAGGAGCCTATCTCCTGTTTCTGTAGCATGAGGCAGTTTGACGTACAAGTACACCCCCTGGACAGGACCCTAGTCTATCGCAGGGCCTTACCCCAAAATCTATCTCCTTAATGCTGAGTGCCAAGCGGATACGCATCAGGTCCCATTTTTTATGTCTTTCATATGACTCGTCGAGGGATTGAACTCACAACCTTCAAAAAAACATATGTTTTGTCATGCATCAGATGCTCTTATCCAGAGCAAGCAGGGGTTAAGTGCCTCAAGGGAACATGAATAGACTTTTCACCTAGTCAGCTTTGGGGTTCGAACCAGCAACCTTCCAGTTACTGGCCTAACACTCTTAACCGCTAGGCTACCTGTCACTGACACTCCAGCCACAAGGCCACTGAATTGGTCAGCTGAAACAATATATGTAGGAAAAAACTATAACAAAAGTGATCGAAGGGCAAAAAAAAAATAAGATATTAATGCAGAACAGTTTTAATATTACTGTATATGACAGAAATATTTACAGTCTGATGTGAAGGAGGGTGATAGGAATGTTTCTAAAGAAAATACTCATGAAGACAATCCAGTATATCATATATCTCAACACACATAATATCAATTCAGGCAAATGCTCTCTCTGTACTGTATAGCCAATAGACTTTTCCAAGACAAGTGTGCTACTCTTAGCATAACTATAGTTTTAATTTTAAGATTAAGATTATGTGTCTCTAATGTCCATGCTAATGTTTTAGATATAAATTGTACTGTATTTTTGTCTGTGGTCTTTTTCATTATGTCACGGACCCCAGGAAGACTAGCTGTCGCCATTGTCGTCGGCTAATGGGGATCCTTATAAAAATCATAAATTACTTCATGGGTGGAATGCTCTGGTTGTAGTACAGGACATCATGATAACCAAGACTTTAAATATGGATTATTGACTATGGTGATTCTACAGGAAAAGAGTGAAAGAGCCACAGTAACTAATTTCCTGTAATAATTACCAGCTTTGCTTGGCCCTATCCCCCTTTAACAGGATTTAGCATTTATCCTCCACTCCTTAACCAGATTAAGGTGCCATAATAATGACCCAAATAGAAATCATTACTCTCTTCCAAGTCTTCTGCTCTAATGCTAATAATGAGAGGATGGAATCTTCAGGAGTTCCAGTCCCAAATCTCTGTCTCGTGAATGGAAGGCAGCCAAAAGACATGGCGCGAAAACACGCTGCTCCCAAATTGAAAAGCCAATTACACACAAACCACAGGAGAGATAGACGACCCAGTGTAATGTGCCAGTGTGTCCTTGGGCTTCATGTGGTGCCTCACACAGAGAAGCAACTAGGGAGGGATTACTACCATATCAATGTGCTTTAGCTGGGGGGTTAGTGTAGGCACTGAAACCCAACTATAGTTACACTTCAGTACAGCTAACTAGACACTAAATATTGACTCAACATAGGATGTCAACGGAAATGATTTATCCTCTCTCTATGTACAGTTGAAGTCAGAAGTTTGCATACACCTTAGCCAAATACATTTAAACTCCGTTTTCACAATTCCTGACATTTAATCCCAGTAAAAATTCCTGTTTTAGGTCAGTTAGGATCACCACTTTATTTTAAGAATGTGAAATGTCAGAATAATAGTAGAGAGAATGATTTATTTCAGCGTTTATTTCTTTCATCACATTTTATGGCGGTTTTGGAGCAGTGGCTTCTTCCTTGCTGAGCAGCAGTTCAGGTTATGGCGATATAGGACTCGTTTTACTGTGGATATAGATAATTTTGTACCTGTTTCCTCCAGCATCTTCACAGGGTCATTTGCTGTTGTTCTGGGATTGATTTGCACTTTTTACACCAAAGTACATTCATCGCTAGGAGACAGAACACGTCTCCTTCCTGAGTGGTATGACGGCTGCATGGTCCCATGGTGTTTATACTTGCGTACTATTGTTTGTACAGATGAACGTGGTACCTTCAGGCGTTTGGAAATTGCTCCCAAGGATGAACCAGAATTTTTTTTCCTGCGGTCTTAGCTGATTTCTTTTGAGTTTCCCATGATGTCAAGCAAAGAGGCACTGAGTTTGAAGATAGGCCTTGAAATACATCCACAGCTACACCTCCAATTGACTCAAATGATGTCAATTAGCCTATCAGAAGCTTCTAAACCCATGACATAATTTCTGTTATTTTCCAAGCTGTTTAAAGGCACAGTCAACATAGTGTATGTAAACTTGTGACCCACTGGAATTGTGATACAGTGAATTATAAGTGAAATAATCTGTCTGAAACAATTGTTGGAAAAATGACTTGTGTCATGCACAAAGTAGATGTCCTAACTGACTTGCCAAAACTATAGTTTGTTAACAAGAAATTTGTGGAGTGGTTGAAAAACGAGTTTTAATGACTCCAACCTAAGTGTATGTAAACTTCCGACTTCAACTGTACATAATATACTATACACAGCTGTTATGTCTTTGAGCCCAGTTTGAAAGGACAATACATCCAATAATTTACTAGAAGCACAACAATGAGCATGTATTTAATTGATTGCTACTACTTCAAACTGCTAGTAGTAATCTAAATGCAGATTGCTTGCTTAAAAATACTCATCCCAGTACAGCGAGATGAGATGTCATCATATCCAAAGTTACCTTGAGCCTCAATCACCCTGGAAGAAAGCTTTACCGTGCTGTAACTTTACACTATCATACTTCAAAGCAGATTAAATTGGGCTTGTTCTACGATCCAAAGAGATTTAGGCAGCAGGGAGATGCTAACCTGAGCTTTGTTGTGCTTGGACTGGGCCCAGAAGACAGCATTCACAAAATCCAGATACATTTTGGAATAATTCCCCTGTTACTCCTCCGCAATGTAATTCACAAGAAAATCAACATTAAGCTGCTGCGACAATCTTTACAGAAAAAAACGATCCAATTAGTACCCCCCCCCCCCCCCCCCCCCCCAACAAAAAAACACCCGGTACATCTATCATTTACGGAGCACACTCTCAAGGGGTTAACTAGGATTAAACTGAGGATGTAGTGAACACCAAGGTTATCTCCATAGCCATTAGGTTATTCCAGCTATATTCTACAGTATTATCTACACCTTTAGCGAGGTCATTACTCCAATACCCTCAAGGAGATCTCAGTCACTCAGGAACTCACTAAATGGGCACTGTATTCTGATACTCAACATTATATGGCTCAAAGGTGTAAAATACATCAGTTGCCTGCAACTTTTATATGCAAACACATTGCAGCGTTACCAGGTTTGACACTGATTTCCGGGGATTGCTGCTCATTTCTGAGAATATGTTTACTGATTTGCGGCAGGTAGCCTAGTGGTTAGAGCATTGGGCCAGTAACTTAAAGGTTGCTAGATTGAATCCCTGAGCTGACAAGGTAAAAATCTGTTGTTCTGCCCCTGTACAAGGCAGTTAACCCACTGTTCCCAGGCCATCATTGTAAATAAGCATTTGTTCTTAACTGACTTGCCTAGTTAAATAAAAATGTTTGTCGTCAGTATATTTGAGTTCCTGGAATGAATGAATACTCTGGTGAGCAATTCACCTGTGCTTTAATGACCTCTCATGAGAGATGAACTGTGAGGACTGAGACACACTGTGCCAAATTTTTTCTTGTTTACAAAGACCATTTCAATCTACTGGGAGTTTAGGTATATTAGTAGGGTCTCTCACTGTGTATATGATGAGATCATCGATTCAGCTGCCTGCATGAGAGCTTGGCTGGCTGTGAACTCCCTGATCTTAACTAACGAATGACTGAATCCAATGCCTATGCATGCTGTGCCACTGTTATTAAATTTACCTCAGTCTACTTTGATACAGACTGTTATGCAAAAGGATTTATAATTATGAATGTATTAATCTCTCGTAAAAAATTAACACCTACGTACGGTATAAGTCTCCAGCACACAAAAAGTTACATCTGCCCTGTATCACTAGCCACTTTAAACAATGCCACTTAATATAATGTTTACATACCCTACATTACTCATCTCATATGTATATACTGTACTCTATACCATCTACTGCATCTTGCCATCTTTATGTAATACATGTATCACTAGCCACTTTAAACAATGCCACTTTTATATGTTTACATACCCTACATTACTCATCTCATATGTATATACTGTACTCTATACCATCTACTGCATCTTGCCTATGCCGTTCTGTACCATCACTCATTCATATATTTTTATGTACATATTCTTCATCCCTTTACACTTGTGTGTATAAGGTAGTTGTTGTGAAATTGTTAGGTTAGATTACTCGTTGGTTATTACTGCATTGTCGGAACTAGAAGCACAAGCATTTCGCTACACTCGTATTAACATCTGCTAACCATGTGTATGTGACAAATAAAATTTGATTTGATTTACATGATACAATACTGTCTCCCGCCCCCTGCTCTGCTCCTCCTAGCCTTGAAACAGACAGAGGGCATTGTGTGTTTTAGACTCTTATGCAACCATTCAAAAATCCAGGGGTTACCTTTGGGATTTGAGCGCCATAGTGAGTAATCGTCCTTCAAGCCATCCCCAGCTAGCACATTTGGTTCATTGGAGGTTTTTGGTTTCACATTGGTCTGGGAACAAAGCCATTTGTTTCTTGACCAGTAAAAGTGAACGTTTTTTAAACGTTCTGACAGAAGTGAAAATATTGCCTGTTCCGCGAACATACATTTTTAGGTTGGCAGGGAGGTTCTGAGAATGTTTTACTATGGTTCCCTGAAAGTTTTCCTGGAAGGTTTAATTAACGCTCTGAGAATGGAAATGATAGGTTATTTGATGGTAATTAAATAATGTTCTGAGAACATTGTGAATGTTGTGAATAAAATGTAAAGATTATTTGGAGGTTGTTGAATAACTTCCTTAAAACTTTCACTGAATGTTTCAATAAGACTTTTAATAACACTGCTAGCTTAGTTTGGGTTAACTTTTTTTGAACTCCAAGCACAGATAGGACACATGGAAATTAATTTGCTTAAGCTGGGTGTACACGAGTTTGGCCCCGATTTAGCTATGCCAGACAGGTTTTGGAGATCGGAAACAAAATCCCCATGTCGTTGCCTACTCGGGGTAAGCGGCCGTTCTCAACGCTTGTTTAATGTGAGCGGATCAGAGACGTAATCTGAGGGCTACCGATCCGGTCTTTGAGCAGTCCCAGACGTCCCGATATTTTCAAACAGTTGATTTTATCGGCACTAAATCTGCAATGCTCTTGTAGTGTGAGATATGCAACGACAAGATTTGAGAACGATGATCAGCAACAGCCAATTAGAGCTCTCCAGAGGAGGAGCTAGTGAGATGACGTTTTATCACAGCACCCAGAATGTGTACTCTCGAGCAGGAGCATTGACCAGTACTAGTATGCGTTTGTACTTGCCATAGTGTCAAATCGTTACAGCTCTGACAAGCTCTTTACACACAATGTTATTCAACTCAAAATGTATTTGCTAGATATTTCAACTCATTATGGCAAGCGTGAAGGTCTGACTGAAAATGTTTATGAGGCTGCTTTGAGCCAAAGCTTGTTCTAGCTATCTAATCACATCACATCCTTGTTGTAGTGAGACAGCGTCGTATCGAGAATCATCACGACCAAGTGAAGAATCTTCTAGTGTGTGATGCCCCGTCTGTGCCACTACGTTGGCAAGACAAAAAACTACAGGAAAGGTGGTTGTTTAATGTGAGAGGCTCAGCAATGTTAGGATTTTAAAAGTTGTGTAGTGTCCACTTGGCATTAGGCATGCAAACACATTTATTTTATTGTGTCACAGCATCACTGAAATTTAAACCTATGATCTTCTATTCTCTATTCATGGAATTAGTCCACTGCGCCACCAGGATGGAGCTAGCATGCCATGTTTTTTAAACTCACACAAAGCTGTTAATTTTTGTCTATTCAAACTGACCCCATTTTAAAGAGAACAAGCACTCATTAAGATCAGGTGTGGCCAATTAGTGGGCGTGGCCAACACACCTGAACACACTTAAGATAGAGGATAGAGAGAGTTTTGTTGACTCTGAGAACGGAATGTATATTTTTAAATAACATTCTTAGAAAGTTATTTAAATGTTACTAATGTTTTCTTGTGTTTTTTTTATGGTACCCTAGCGGTTAAGAGCGCTGGTTTGAATCCCCGAGCAGACTAGGTGAAAATTGGTCGATGTGCCCTTGAGCAAGGCACTTAACCCTAATTGCTCCTGTAAGTCGCTCTGGATAAGAGCGGCTGCTAAATGACTAAAATGTACTGTAAATATAAACATAGCTTTTTATTGAAGAACCATGAGGAACTATTGGAGAACATTCCCCATGTCAAACCATTTGGAGAACGTTCCTAGAACATTACACAAAATGTAACCATGTTTGAACTTTTAGGAAACGTTCTGTTTAAAGTAAAAAAACATTATTTTGTCAAGTTCCTTAAATGTGCTGAGAATGTCCCAAAGACAAGCAACTATCCTGCACCATAGGACAACCACGCTCCCACCAAGCTCTAAGAAACATATGGTTCACTGAATGCTATGAGTGAGCTGGGTCACAACTCTTTGTCTTTTGTTACTATTGTTTTGATTCCGCTATTCCCACCTGCCCTGTGTAGGGTGTGTGTGTGTGTGTAGTGTGTGTGTGTGTGTGTGTGTGTGTGTAGTGTGTGTGTGTGTGTGTGTGTGTGTAGGGGGCTGTTTTTCTGGGTGTAGGAAGCATCATGTCCATTTAGAGTACATTGGAGAGGCATGAGGCAGGCACTGAAGAGAGCAATCAAGATGTCATAAAAACACTATCTATAGTTCATTGCTTTCCTATCTCTTCTTGTAATTGGCACAGCTGTGTGCTGGAACCTATGAGAGGAATAATAGAGTCACATAAACACATGGACCATTTGGACATTGAGAGGGGAAATGGAATGTTCAATATGCACATCTCATTCTCCAGCTATATGGTCCAAAAAACATCATCCATTTCTGTACCATCATCAAGACAGTGTTATGTGGTCCTTATGACAGAGCATTCAAGTAAAGTGTTATCAAACTAGGATTAACCAATACCCAAAGCCTTTATAAGGATCTCATTATCTCAATAAAAGCCTCTGGCATTACCTAAAAAAATTACCTAAAATGAAAGATTAAACACTGATGAATGAAATACTTTATAACCACTATTCCTATGTGTATTTTATGTTTAAAAATAAAATGTGAGCCATGCTGAAGCCCTGGCGGGCTGTGCCGGGTCGGGTCGTACCATCTTTGGCGTAGAGGGACATCTCCACCTTCCTCTCCTCGGAGCCCAGCAGAGCCTTGGCCATTTGGGCCACGGCAGGCCTCTTGGTGTGCGGCCCGTACAAGAAGCTGCAGGTGCACGGCTTCTGCATGACCTCAGCGCGTGTGTACCCGCACATGCCACAGAAGGCGTCGTTACAGAAGATGATGGCGCAGTTCTCCACGCGAGCATTGGCGATGATGAACTTGCGATCTGAGGAGAGAGGGAGTAATAGATCAATATTGTTTTAATCTAAAGAGTCATTGCAATTTGTCATCACATATAATACAGTCTACTACAGTTCAATCTAGTACAGGCTTCAGTGAATGAGTCAGAATACAATCAGACATTTTATTAAATAGTTTGAGGAATGATCATCAGATCCAGATGGGGCAAATCTAATGTAAATTAATGGTACCTAAATTAGCATTTTCCAAATTATGTCCAAATCATTTTCAAGTAACATCATTGAATTACAAAGTCATTTTTTCAGATACTTTAGGATGATTTGGACATGAGTTGGTGCAAAAATTATTAATAGTGAGATGTGCAATACCATTTTGTTTAAATATTTGATTTATTTAATTAAAATAAGACACAGACTTTAGCCTTTAAGAGTTAATTATACATTTATAAAATATCTTCAGGGGGGCAGTTACCCACAGTACTTGGGAAAAACTTTTGTAAAATTAAGATTTCATTAAATAACAAAAAAATGGTCAACTGTAGCCACTTACAGTGCATTCGGGAAGTATTCAGACCCCTTGACTTTTTCCACATTTTGTTATGTTACATCCTTATTCATCAATCTACATACAATACCCCATAATGACAAAGCTAAAACAGGTTTTTAGAAATGTTTGCAAATGTATTAAAAATACAAAACAAAATAAAAATCACATAAGTATTCAGACCCCTACTTAGTACTTTGTTGAAGCACCTTTGGCAGTGATTACAGCCTAGAGTCTTCTTGGGTATGACACTACAAGCTTGGCACACCTGTATTTGGGGAGCTTCTCCCATTCTCCTCTGCACATCCTCTCAAGCTCTGTCAGGTTGGATGGGGACTGTCGCTGCACAGCTATTTTCAGGTCTCTCCAGAGATGTTCGATCGGGTTCAAGGGCTCCGGCTGGGCCACTCAAGGATATTCAGAGACTTGTCCCGAAGCCACTCCTGCGTGGGCTTGGCTGTGTGCTTAGGGTCGATGTCCTGATGGAAGGTGAACCTTCGCTCCAGTCGGAAGTCCTGAGCGCTCTGGAAGAGGTTTTCATCAAGGATCTCTCTGTACTTTGCTCTGTTCATCTTTCCCTCGATCCTGACTAGTCTCCCAGTCCCTGCTGCTGAAAAACATCCCCATATCATGATGCTGCTACTTACTTGTTAGATATTACTGCATGGTCGGAACTAGAAGCACAAGCATTTCGCTACACTCGCATTAACATCTGCTAACCATGTGTATGTGACAAATAAAATTTGATTTGATTTGACCATGCTTCACCGTAGGGATTGTGCCAGGTTTCCTCCAGACGTGACGCTTGGCGTTCAGGCCAAAGAGTTCAATCTTGGTTTCATCAGACCAGAAAATCTTGTTTCTCATGGTTTGAGAGTCTTTTAAGTGCCTTTTGGCAAACTCCAAGTGGGCCGTCATATGCCTTTTACTGAGGTGGCTTGGTGGAGGCCTGATTGGTGGAGTGCTGCAGAGATGGTTGTCCTTCTGGAAGCTTCTCCCATCTCCACAGAGGAACTCTGGAGCTTTGTCAGAGTGACAATCAGGTTCTTGGTCACCTCCCTGACCAAGGCCCTTCTCCCCTGATTGCTCAGTTTGGCCAGGAGGCCAGCTCTAGGAAGAGTCTTGGTGGTTCAAAACATCTTCCATTTAAGAATGAAGGAGGCCACTGTGTTCTTCGGGACCTTCAAATGTTCAGAAATGTTTTGGTACCCTTCCCCAGATCTGTGCCTCGACACAATCCTGTTTCGAAGCTCTATGGACAATTCCTTCGACCTCGTGGCTTGGTTTTTGCTCTGACATGCACTGTCAACTGTGGGACTTTATATAGACAGGTGTGTGCCTTTCCAAATCATGTCCAATCAATTGAATTTACCACATGTGGACTCCAACCAAGTTGTAGAAACATCTCAAGGATAATCAATGGAAACAGAATGCACCTGAGCTCAATTCCGAGTCTCATAGCAAAGGGTCTGAATACTTCTGTTAAACATTTTTTTTATACATTTGCAAACATTTCTAAAAACATGTTTTTGCTTTGTCATTGTGGGTATTGTGTGTAGATTGTTGAGGAAAATGTTTTATTTAATCTATTTTAGAATAAGGCTGTAACGTAACAAAATGTGGAAGAAGTCAAGGGGTCTGAATACTTTCTGAATGCACTGTATTTCCCGTCATAGTTTGCTTGCCTAAGCATGACCATCCATATACCTCATTTTTACCAAACTTTGCTTTTTTGTGTCAGCAATTGGACACTGTTCTTAGGGGGGGGCTAGTTACCCCACCTTACCCTATGCTTACTGGATACATTTAAAGCAAGCATTCATTCCAGCCTTACTGATTGAACCTTTCGTAAACTAAAATACAAATTAAATTGGTTATTCTACTTGACCAAACATGCCATATCAGTGACACCAAGGCATGTAAACCATGCATGAGAACTAAGATGGGAGAATCTGTAAGGTGCAAGTCTGTTTTCACATTCAACTACTAGACTTGCTGTTTATATCAAAACTATAAACTGTTTAGAGCCTTAGAAAAACAAGTAGATGACGTTTTGGTATCAAAATATGTCCCCAGAAGGAAACATTCAGTGATGGATTTTAGTTATTGAAATGTAGCTGCTTTACTCTCTCCCATCCTGCTTAGAAATGCAGCTCGGGTTCTTCAGGTCCTGCTGTGATATAAGCCATATTTATGCTCTGACAGACACTGCTGCCCTATTTATATCCACTTGAAATATTAGTCTCCCAGTAAATGTCAGGTAGAAATGTAGCCATGCCTTTATCATTAGACTATGTGTGTAAAATTCCAATACCAAGAGGGTAAACATATAATTAACCCTGAGACTATACAATCAAATGTGCGGCATACTGTACATCTTTAATCTTCATCTATATTATTTGGTTCAATATTTGCAAAGTCATATCAAGGCTAAATTTTGCAGAGACAATACGCTCCTTTTTACAGGACAATCATAACACTATATAATAGAAAGTGGGCACATCTCATGAAACCTATGAACTATAATGAACACAGGCAGACTACCTACAATAATAGCCTTGTATTTTCATTTTAATCGGCACAAATTGCATTTAAGAAGCATTTTGCAAATCGAAAGACACGGTTTGCATTACATTCCAAACCACAGCATGGTTCCCCCAAATGACTCAATATTGAAGTAAAAAAGTTCTTACTCTGTCCTTCGAATTTTCGGATGATTGTATCCAGAAAAGTGTTCTGAGGAGCCACGTGTCCCCGCCGAACAGGCATCTTTTGGGCGGTATTTCCCTCGGTTTGGAAAGTTGGACCGCAGGCTCTTGTCTAGATCTAGCACTCTGCACCGCTGTAGCCTATGTGACCCCTAGAAAAATCCCAAAGTAGCTGAAAACATGTGACAGCCACCACCAAGTCCTGCGGCGTGACGTGTCAACTACTTTTTTAATCACTTTCTAAAGCAGACACTCCGACGATTGTATTTATACATTACCCAAACAAATAGTATATTTGGCCGTGTATCAACCGACCTGCTTTGATGTTTACGGATGATGTATCCATCCGTTACTTCCCTGCTTGGAAGTAGCACCGCCTCTTCAGTGAAATATGCAATTCCAAATCACAGGTGCCTACAGAACTGTTGCTACCGATTATTATAACATCTTTGACATTACTGCTCTATTATCCTGTTTCACTGTCAGACCGTGGCTGCAACCTCTGCTTTTGAAATGAAGATGGTCTATCAAGTAATGGATGGAGTTTTCAGGTATATAATAATAATAATTTGGGGGAGGGGGTGTTGGGATATGCAAGAAACTAATTTCCGTTAGTGTAACATGACAAATATAAGTACCCCCTGCATCTCTGGCAGATGCGTCATGCCCATAAAAATGTTTATTTGTGTTATTTCTCTGTAATACTACTAGCCACCTAGTTGGCTACTAGCCATGAAGTTGGCTTCAGCTAGCCAAGATAGGTTCCCAAACTCTCAACCTCATAACTAGCTACCAAGAAGCCATTTCAGCTAGCTTGTCTAACTATTTTAGCTGGCATGCCTGCTGACAAGGTTGGTTGATTTTAGAAAAGAAAGCAATAACTAAAAGTCC
The DNA here is from genome assembly GCF_016432855.1 of Salvelinus namaycush. Taxonomy (NCBI): domain Eukaryota; kingdom Metazoa; phylum Chordata; class Actinopteri; order Salmoniformes; family Salmonidae; genus Salvelinus; species Salvelinus namaycush. The sequence goes on along the minus strand of NC_052317.1, from coordinate 20,731,632 downwards.
TGAATAATACTCAAATTATTTTCAAACATTTACACAATTGTTTTTGCAGAGATGCAGAGAAGCATATTTTCTTTAAAAAAAAAGTCAGGATACAGACAGCTCAAGTGGTATGCTTAGATATGTAGAAAAATATAAAAAATGTTTTGCATAGAATTAAGCATACTGACTATGGCTCTAGGTTGCAGGAAACAGCTGTTTCAGGTGTTTGGAAAAGGCAAAATTCTCCAACTTTCACCTCGCTCCCCTTCTGACCTCCACCCTGGCCAATGTCATGTACATTGTTCTCCCCCTAATTGAATGTACTTTGTGCCCCATAGGATTTTTGTCTCTGTCAATTGTCCAAGGAGTGTTTTTTCTTGTTGATGTTATACAGTCAGACTGAGGTTGACAATTTCAGAAATTACTTTATTGAACAGGAGATTTCCTTTCTGTGTGTTAAAAATGGATTGTGATATTGCAAAGGGTAAAACTTCTACATTATAGGCCTAGATCAGAGATTCATGCTTTGTTAATTATTTAAAATATATGCTATTAAATAGCCTACCATTTTATAGCATAATTTACTCACCACCTGGACTATGCTCATTCACATTGGACCATGTGCCATCATTCCAGACTGAATAATGAAGGGTGTGATTGCCATCTAGAGACACAGAAAGCACATTACTAGAGGGTTTGTGGTAGGTTACAGTATGACCCTATGACCAGCAGGTGGCAACAGCAGGTTATAAATGGCCAGGTTTGAATGCTAAACATCTTAGGGTTTTGTTCTCATGTTATGCTCCACTGTCTACAGGTTCTACTTTGGCATTTGATTCAGCCATTATGTTCATTACACTTAACAATGGCTATAACGGAAATATGAAACTCTACCTGTGTGCAAGCTTGTCTCTCGAACCTAGGCCCGGGAGACAAGCTTAAGCTTGCACCCAGGTTGAAGTTCATATTTCCTTTATAGCCCTTGTTATGTCCGCAAGGATGGGTTTTCCGCTGTCTTGGAACATTTGGTATAATGTGCTCTTAGCAAAGATTTCCAAATGCTTTGCCTGTTCCTTTCTGACTGTAGGCCTAGTCCCGAACTAAATTGTGAAGGATATGTTTCTATGTTAAAACATTGCCCATTGACAAGCCAGTCAAATTTAACCAAAGGTTTTTTTGTATTCCAATGCTACTTTGTTCTATCCAAACTATAAAATTATCCAACTGGTAAGACTACAGATGATTGACAACATGACAAATTGGACTATACTACAGCATTTTCCAAATAGTTTATCTGTCTTGTTGACATTTGCTTTTCAATTGAAGCACAGTTGTTTTTGTCAATACTGTATGAGCTTTGACAATAAACTACCTATATGAACTGCCAAAGGAGCACTTAATGACCCTCACAGTCTTACAAGGCATTTAACCTCTTATCTTATCTTCCCATGACAAAGTTTATGGCTTCTAGCACATACCCAGAACACAGTGTGATTTACAGACTTAGGGTAAGTTGAGCCAATGGCAAGTTGAGCAAATGGCGAATGTGCATAAAGTTGGCAGAATTCATACTATCATTCATACTATTCATTCTATCATTAGCACTATCCACTGAGTTTTTAAACTACATCACGCAATATGGTTTAATGTGCCAATAAATCAGCACAATCTACTTTTTTTTGTTCAGTCTTGAAGCTAAAATTGGGATAATGTATACTCTGCTAATGACCATACCAAAAAAAAGTAGCGGAGAGCAATGTACAATACGGTGAACTTAGAAAAACGAGGAATTTGTGGTAAGTGCATGGGGGACACCATCTTTATGCACCTCCGCTATTAAAGTGTTTTCTTAACAGGCATAATGCAAGGCATTGTCGCTGAGGTATGAGGAAACAACAGGGCCTGGCCCGTCTTTAAAAAAGTACAAAGTGTTTCTAAGGTGTTAAGACTGAGTTAAAAGATGCTTAAAATGATTAATGACAAAAATCTAATCAAAGTTTATTTGTCACGTGCGCCGAATACAACAGGTGTACCTTACAGTGAAATGCTTACTTACAGGCTCTAACCAATGGTGCGGGGGGGGAAAGGTGTGTGTGTGTGTGTAGGTAAGTAAAGAAATAAAACAACAGTAAAAAGACATTTGAAAAAAGAGTAGCAAGGCTGTATACAGACACCTGTTAGTCAGGCTTATTGAGGTAGTATGTACATGTAGGTATTGTTAAAGTGACTATGCATATATGATGAACAGAGAGTAGCAGAAGCGTAAAACGAGGGGTTGGCGGGTGGTGGGACACAATGCAGATAGCCCGGTCAGCCAATGTGCGGGAGCACTGGTAGTCGGACCATTTAGGTAGTATGTACATTAATGTATAGTTAAAGTGACTATGCATATAAGATAAACAGAGAGTAGTAGCAGCGTAAAAGAGTGGTTGGGGGGGGGCACACAATGCAAATAGTCCGAGTAACCATTTGGTTACCTGTTCAGCAGTCTTATGGCTTGGGGGTCAAAACTGTTGAGAAGCCTTTTTGTCCTAGACTTGGCACTCCGGTACCGCTTGCCATGCGGTAGTAGAGAGAACAGTCTATGACTGGGGTGGCTGGGGTCTTTGACAATTTTTAGGGCCTTCCTCTGACACCGCCTGGTGTAGAGGTCCTGGATGGCAGGCAGCTTTGCCCCAGGGATGTACTGGGCCGTACGCACTACCCTCTGAAGTGCCTTGCAGTCGGAGGCCGAGCAATTGCCGTACCAGGCAGTGATGCAACCGGTCAGGATGCTCTCGATGTTGCAGCTGTAGAACCTTTTGAGGATCTCAGGACCCATGCCAAATCTTTTTAGTTTCCTGAGGGGGAATAGGCTTTGTCGTGCCCTCTTCACGACTGTCTTGGTGTGTTTGGACCAATCTAGTTTGCTGTTGATGTGGACACCAAGGAATTTGAAGCTCTCAACCTGCTCCACTACAGCCCCGTCGATGAGAATGGGGACGTGCTCGGTGCTCCTTTTCCTGTAGTCCACAATCATCTCCTTAGTCTTGGTTACGTTGAGGAATAGGTTGTTATTCTGGCACCACCCGGCCAGGTCTCTGACCTCCCTATAGGCTGTCTCGTCGTTGTCGGTGATCAGGCCTACCACTGTTGTGTCGTCAGCAAACTTAATGATGGTGTTGGAGTCGTGCCTGGCCATGCAGTTGTGGGTGAACAGGGAGTACAGGAGAGGACTGAGCACGCACCCCTGGGGAGCTCCAGTGTTGAGGATCAGTGTGGGAGATGTGTTGCTACCTACCCTCACCACCTGGGGGCGGCCTGTCAGGAAGTCCAGGATCTAGTTGCAGAGGGAGGTGTTTGTGATTGTGTTTGGGAAATAAAGACAGACATGGTTTTAAAAAGATAGTGGTAACATTTCATTCAGCAGCATATAACCCTGCATCCCACTAGTGGCTTGCTTCTGAAGCTAAGCAGGGTTGGTCCCTAGATGGGAGACCAGATGCTGCTGGAAGTGGTCTTGGAGGGCCAGTAGGAGGCACTCTTTTCTCAGGTAAAAAAAAAAAACGGTATCCCAATACCCCAGGGCAGTGATTGGGGACACTACCCTGTGTAGGGTTCCTTCTTTTGGATGGGATGTTAAATGGGTGTCCTGACTCTCCGTGGTCACTAAAGATTCACTTATTGTAAGAGTAGGGTTGTTAACCCTGGTGTCCTGGCTAAATTCCCAAGCTATCATGATCACCTGATCATCCCCAGCTTACATTTATCTCATTCATCCCCCTCCTCTCCCCTGTAATTATTCCCCAGGTTGTTGCTCTAAATGAGAATGTGTTTGCAGTCAACTTACCTGGTAAAAAAAAAAATTCAGTACATGAATTTGTAGGTGCTTAACTTACCCAGTCCTGTGGCTCAACTTAGCCCTGGGGTAATTTGTGCCAAGAGGACACTTTTTTGGGACAAGCTATGTTTTCAGAACTAATGTTGAAATGAATTCTGATTATTTCCAGGGATGCACAACACCCTGAAATATATATATAGATATCTTTCTTAGAAAGTGTAACGGTTTCTCTCCTCCTCTTCGTCTGAAGAGGAGGAGTAGGGATCAGACCAAAATGCAGCAGGTTTTGAAAACATAATGATTTATTAAACGACGAAGACGCACACGAAAAAACACTTGGAAAGATTACAAAATAACAAAACGAATGTAGACAGACCTGAACTAGAGAACTTACATAATAACACGAAGAACGCACGAACAGGTACAGACTACAAACAAAACGCTACAGTCCCGTGTGGTACGAACAGACATACAGACACGAAAGACAACCACCCACAAACAAACAGTGTGAACAGCCTACCTTTATATGGTTCTCAATCAGAGGAAACGTCAAACACCTGTCCCTGATTGAGAACCATATAAGGCTAATTACCAATGACCTAAACATAGAAACACAAAACATAGAATGCCCACCCCAACTCACGCCCTGACCAACTAAACACATACACAAATAACAGACAACAGGTCAGGAACGTGACAGAACCCCCCCCTCAAGGTGCGAACTCCGGGCGCACCCCTAAAACTCAAGGGGAGGGTCTGGGTGGGCATCTGTCCGCGGTGGCGGCTCCGGCGCAGGACGAGGACACCACTCCACCATTGTCTTTGTCCCCCTCCTTAGCGTTCTCCGAGTGGCGATCCTCGCCCCCAACCCTGGTCTAGGAACCTTCACACCGGTCCCCCCTAGATAACTCAGGACATAGAGGTAGCTCAGGACAGAGAGATAGCTCAGGACAGAGAGATAGCTCAGGACAGAGAGATAGCTCAGGACAGAGAGGTAGCTCATGACCAAGAGGTAGCTCATGACCGAGTGGTAGCTCATGACCGAGTGGCAGCTCAGGACCGAGTGGCAGCTCAGGACCGAGTGGCAGCTCCGGACCGAGTGGCAGCTCCGGACCGAGTGGCAGCTCCGGACCATAGGGCAGCTCCGGACCGTAGGGCAGCTCATGACTGTAGGGCAGCTCATGACTGTAGGGCAGCTCATGACTGTAGGGCAGCTCATGACTGGAGGGCAGCTCATGACTGGAGGGCAGCTCATGACTGGAGGGCAGCTCATGACTGTAGGGCAGCTCATGACTGTAGGGCAGCTCATGACTGGAAGGCGGCTCTGGCGGCTCCTGACTGGCTGGCGGCTCTGGCGGCTCCTGACTGGCTGGCGGCTCTGGCGGCTCCTGACTGGCTGGCGGCTCTGGCGGCTCCTGACTGGCTGGCGGCTCTGGCGGCTCCTGACTGGCTGGCGGCTCTGGCGGCTCCTGACTGGCTGGCGGCTCTGGCGGCTCCTGACTGGCTGGCGGCTCTGGCGGATCCTGGCCGGCGGGCTCTGGCGGATCCTGGCCGGCGGGCTCTGGCGGATCCTGGCCGGCGGGCTCTGGCGGATCCTGGCCGGCGGGCTCTGGCGGATCCTGGCCGGCGGGCTCTTGCTGCTCATGGCTGGCTGACGGATCTGGCTGCTCATGGCTGGCTGACGGATCTGGCTGCTCATGGCTGGCTGACGGATCTGGCTGCTCATGGCTGGCTGACGGATCTGGCTGCTCATGGCTGGCTGACGGATCTGGCTGCTCATGGCTGGCTGACGGATCTGGCTGCTCATGGCTGGCTGACGGATCTGGCTGCTCATGGCTGGCGGAAGGCTCTGGCTGATCCTGTCTGGCGGAAGGCTCTGGCTGATCCTGTCTGGCGGAAGGCTCTGGCTGATCCTGTCTGGCGGAAGGCTCTGGCTGATCCTGTCTGGAGGAAGGCTCTGGCTGATCCTGTCTGGAGGAAGGCTCTGGCTGATCCTGTCTGGCGGAAGGCTCTGGCTGATCCTGTCTGGCGGAAGGCTCTGGCTGATCCTGTCTGGCGGAAGGCTCTGGCTGATCCTGTCTGGCGGAAGGCTTTGGCTGCTCCTGTCTGGCGGAAGGCTTTGGCTGCTCCTGTCTGGCGGAAGGCTTTGGCTGCTCCTGTCTGGCGGAAGGCTTTGGCTGCTCCTGTCTGGCGGAAGGCTCTAGCGGCTCCTGTCTGGCGGAAGGCTCTAGCGGCTCCTGTCTGGCGGACGGCTCTGAAGGCTCATGGCAGACGGGCGGCTTTGCAGGCTCAGTACAGACGGGCGACTTTGAAGGCTCAGTAAAGACGGGCAGTTCATGCGGCGCTTTGCAGACGGACAGGTCAGACGGCGTTGGGCAGACGGGCAGTTCAGGCGCCGTTGGGCAGACGGGCAGTTCAGGCGCCGTTGGGCAGACGGGCAGTTCAGGCGCCGTTGGGCAGACGGGCAGTTCAGGCGCCGTTGGGCAGACGGGCAGTTCAGGCGCCGTTGGGCAGACGGGCAGTTCAGGCGCCGCTGGGCAGACGGGCAGTTCAGGCGCCGCTGGGCAGACGGGCAGTTCAGGCGCCGCTGGGCAGACGGCAGACTCTGGCCGGCTGAGATGCACTGTAGGCCTGGTGCGTGGTGCCGGAACTGGAGGCACCGGGCTAAGGACACGCACCTTCAGGCTAGTGCGGGGAAGAACAACAGGGCACACTGGACTCTCAAGGCGTACTATAGGCCTGGTGCGTGGTACCGGGACTGGTGGTACCGGGCTGAGGGCACGCACCTCAGGGCGAGTGCGGGGAGAATGATCAGTGCGTACAGGGCTCTGGAGACGCACAGGAGGCTTGATGCGTGGTGCCAGCACTGGTGGTATTGGGCTGGGAACACGTATCTCAAGGCTAGTGCGGGGGGCAGTAACAGGACGCACAGGACTCTGGAGACGCACAGGAGGCTTGGTGCGTGGTGTAGGCACTGTCTTAACCAGACGGCTAGCACGCACCTCAGGACGAGTATGGAGAGCTGTTCCCAGTGACATTAACTCACCAACACGTTCATTCGGACGGATGCCGTGCCTCATGCACCAAACCAGTACATCCCTCATATCTTTCTCCTCCAATTTCTCCATTAACTCCTTTACTGTCTCTGCGTCACTCACCTCCAAATCCGCCCTCACCGGCTCCTTATGTAAAGCAGGAGGAGTTGGCTCAAGTCTCCTGACTGACCCAACTACATTCCCCGAGAGCCCCCCCCCCAAGACATTTTTGGGTTTGACTTGCGGGCTTCCAGCCTTGTTTCCGTGCTGCCTCCTCATATCGCCGCCTCTCCGCTTTCGCTGCCTCCAGCTCCGCTTTGGGGCGGCGACACTCCTCTGGTTCTGCCCAGGGTCCTTCTCCGTCTAGGATTTCCTCCCATGTCCATTCCTCCTTGTACACCTGCTGCTGTCGCTGCTGCCCGTTAACCCGCTGCTTGATCCTTCGTTGGTGGGTGGTTCTGTAACGGTTTCTCTCCTCCTCTTCGTCTGAAGAGGAGGAGTAGGGATCAGACCAAAATGCAGCAGGTTTTGAAAACATAATGATTTATTAAACGACGAAGACGCACACGAAAAAACACTTGGAAAGATTACAAAATAACAAAACGAACGTAGACAGACCTGAACTAGAGAACTTACATAATAACACGAAGAACGCACGAACAGGTACAGACTACAAACAAAACGCTACAGTCCCGTGTGGTACGAACAGACATACAGAGGAAACGTCAAACACCTGTCCCTGATTGAGAACCATATAAGGCTAATTACCAATGACCTAAACATAGAAACACAAAACATAGAATGCCCACCCCAACTCACGCCCTGACCAACTAAACACATACAAAAATAACAGACAACAGGTCAGGAACGTGACAGAAAGAATACTATATTTCCCTTGATGGAGTAATGCTGAATGTAAAAATTGTCTCAACAAAAAAATGGCTCAGCAATGATTACTGGAAGATGTATTTTAAAATGTCAGTTAAATCGCCCAGTAGTAGATTTGAGATTATTACTATTTTGTTGTGTTTAACGTTATTCGTATGGTTTTTCCAGAATCTTCATTGTCATTAATAGCCTTTGGTCTTTTAAATACTTATCTTTTTCAATTGTTCCATATGTTTTCTCTGGGGCACACTCAGGCTATGTGATTCCCATGCCTTGCCCATAGGGCCTTTTGTGTTGATTGCCATTTACCCCAGGGGGCCACTCTCCCTCTCTCTCGACTGGCAGGGTCAGTTTAGCATTCAACACCTCTGAATTACCCAGCAGGCTTTGCTCTGTGGGAAAGGAAACACCACTTTCTTTACCAGTGCTAATATGTAGTAGTCTACTGGCCTACAAATGGGGGTAAAATATAGGAAGGAAGACAAAATCCTGTGTCACTGTACCATAATTCTACAAAGTAAGTTACAAATAAAGGGCTCTTTTCAGTAAAGGGAGAGTTGTTCAGGAAGAGGTGTCCCCTGTGACATTAGGAGTCTTGTCTATTGTAGGTGCTATAGCCTAGATGGGGATGAGGTTGAGTGTAGTAAAGAAGGAGGACTTTCTCTGGGGGAGGAGTTGTAGAACACTACGTATTTGGAGAGAGCCTGGTCACATGGGGACAGAATCTAAGCAATAGAGGTGAGAGAGACAGAAGTAGAGAGCACTTCGAACTGTGCCTTGAAAAGGTGAGAGGGACTAGAGTAGTTTACTTTCTCAGAATAGAGCCAATGCGGTGAGGGGATAAAATGCCCACCAACTTCACTGTGGTTCCTGTTGAGGATGGTGGTGCCGGGAAGTCAACTCTCGAAGGTGTGTTTAGTGAGGAAGATGAAGAAGATATTTCTCTACGACGGCCCTACTCAGGTGAGGGCACACTATGTTGACGTTTTCAGGATAGGCTCAGACAAGCAGAGTAGAATCTGTAGAACAGCTGAACATGTTCACTTTTACTTAGCTTTGGAACACAATATTCCTCAGGGAGTCCAACCAATACACAGACTTCCAATGTTGTGTCCCAAAGCTAACTGGCCCTTGACTTACAGAATTCTGATATGATATATGGTTTTGTTTGTTTGTTTATTTTTCTCTGGCCTAAGGAGACGAACATACTTTTTATGACAAGAGTGAACTTTTGAACTTTTTGTCATTTTGACAAATCAATTCCTGAGATGTAACAAAAACAAGGGAGGGCTTTCTGAGATCTTCCTTGCCTTTCGCTCTCTCTCTTTCTCTATCCACCTCTCACTCTTTCACTCACTCAATTCATTCACACATCTTTCTTCCTCTTAATGTGAAATCAATATGGATAGTAGTCTGTTATCTTCCAAGGTTTCTCAGCCTTACATTCCACAGTTGAAGTCACTGCCAAAATGCCACTCGTCTGTCAAGTATTAACTTGCTGTAAACCAGTAGAGCTCCACTGTTCTCTTCCTGTTGGAAGGGAGAGTGGGTTAGGGTTAGTTTTTTGAAATGTCACAGGCTGACTGTGCTCTTTACTACTGTAACTATACTATTTTAGTATTTGCACATGGCATTCTTGTAAAAGCGTAGTAATCTCAGATTCTGAGGTGTTTTTTCACTTGTGTAGCTTTAAAAAATATATTTATTGAGGAAAGAGGCCTTTTTGATTGTCTGCTGTCAGCCCTCACTGACTTTGTATGGAAGGGATATCTATTCACGGGGGGGATTATATACCCCAGATGTTTGTTTGTTGGAATGTGTGGATGTGTTTGTGCTTGCGTGGGTGTCTGCCTGTGTTTTTCCTAAAAAACTCTTCCCCCATTAAAAAAAACTGTAGTGTTTACTGTAGTGTTTAGTATTTACTGTCGTGTTTGGGACATGACTGTAGTATTTACTGTAGTGTTTTGCGTACATGTCTGTAGTATACTGTAGTATTTACTGTAGTGTTTTGCGTACATGACTACTATAGTATAAATACTCTAGTATTACTGTAAATAATTACTATAGTATATACTATAGTTTTTTAAGTTTTTGTGGACATAACTGTAGTATTTACTATAGTGTTTTATTTTATCATCTTTGACATAGAAGTGGGGACTTTCTCCTTGAGGAAACCTACTGGACAATAGTAAAAGAGCACATTTCCATAACCTGTAGGAAGATAAGACTGGAGTCTGAATGGATAGTTCAGAGCTTCTGCTCTTCTCCCGAGTGGCGCAGAGGTCTAAGGCACTGCATCTCAGTGCAAGAGACATCACTACAGTCCCTGGTTCGAATCCAGGCTCTATCACATCCAGCCGTGATTGGGAATCCCATAGGGCGGTGCACAATTGGTCCAGCGTCGTCCGGGTTAGGCCGTCATTGTAAATAAGAATTTGTTCTTAACTGACTTGCCTAGTTAAATAAAGGTAAAAAAATAATTTAAAAAAACTGTAAGGAACACAATATATGGTCTATACTTGGCATGTAGGTTTCCCACTCATGGGTGGCACAAATCATGATATGGAGGATGGGAATGGGTGGGGTATATTCAAAGTAAATACTGTGGTATTACCATAGTTAAAAAGCTGTAGTGTTTTTGTGGAAACTGTAGTGTTTTTGCAGACAATACTGTAGTATTTACTACAGTGTTTTTTTTGCGGATAACGTTGTAGTATTTAATATAGTATTTTACATTACGTTATAAAATTATATAAATATATAAATTATAATGCAAAAATACAAAACACACTCAAGAAAAACAATCACATTCATCAACAAAGAGGTCCTCAATCAACACTGAACTTCCCGAAAGGCACCAGAACATCCAGTTGTAGGGAACTCTGAAGATTGTTCCGTACATTGGGTGGGAAGAAACTAAAAGTCTGTAGCAACAGATGGAATTTCCAGAGTTAGCCATCCCTGTGATCGGGTATGGTAACTCGCACTTCTATGGGCTTTATAAATTAATTAAAGGCAGTGTTTCATTTTACGCACCGTCAAAGAGGGCCATCCTACTTTATGATTGAGCAAGCAGTGATGTGTTACTTTCCCTCTGGCCAGTTCAGTTAAGTGAGTTTAGCTTCCAGGTGCCACCACTGCTGCCTGAGTGGGGATATGAGATATTGGAATACAATATTGTCCTCACAAAGTGGTAAGGAGGGGTCAGAGAGGTCAGGAGCAGTACAAAAGGTCACTGAGGAAGGTAGAACTAGTGCTTGTGTATGATCATTTTTGGAGTAAAATTCTATGGGATTTACAGTACTTTGTTTTTGGCAATTGTAGTGCCCAATTGAGTAAAGTCAAACACAAACCTTTCTTTAAAACTAAGAAATTGTGCCTTCATTTAAATCTAGCAGCAGATTAACATTCCCAGTGTCACTGAGAGTGGAGCTCTTAACCTTTCTGGCTGCTGTTTGTAAAGGCAGTACAGTATGAGTCACACAGGATACATGTAAGGGAAGGCTATGGGCTGTGGTCACTTTTGGGCTGTAGTCAGCATTAGGAATGCTCCACTCAGTCCCAGATTACCAGCTCTATCTGTGTTACATCATGTGCTCTCCTCTATGTTCTCACGCCAACAGTACCTGTACACAGTGCTGTCTCCACAAAAAACATCCAGTATAAACAACTTTTTTCCAAATGGGCTGCCTCAGGGTAAGGCTTCACAGAATTGTTTTTCTTTAACTGACATTATGGGTCTCTCCCTGAAATGCACTAAATACTGTATACTGTCCATAAATGCTTTTTTGTTTTGTCATAAAACTTTACTTCACCAAAGTCATAAAACCTGTGGGCCAATTGCAACCATTGAATGCCACCAGATTATCGCCACCTGATCTCTACTTAAACCATCAATACGCTCTAAAATCACCCGCAAAAATTTCAACCAACATTAGCCAGGAATTTACCATTCCTAACGCGGATGTCGAGGATGTCTTAGTCTTGATTGCAGCCCAAATTTTTTTCTCACTATTTCGCCCTCTGGTTAGTATTATCATCAGAACAATTTAGTCCTACTTTATGAGCATTCTAAGGGTGATTTATTTATTTGACAATCATCCCATTCAACTGAAATTAAGTATTTCCTCATGTACCACAGCAAATCAACTGAAGCAATTTACCAAATACATTGTATGAATAGAAAACTGTTCTACTCTTATTATTTTATTTGTTTCCAAGTTATGTCATCCATTAAATATAACTGTCTTTAAAATAAAATAGTCTGATATGGTCATTTCTTATCAAGATCGAGGGTCAGTCCATACTTGAAATGTGTAACTATCTCAACTAAATCATGATTGAGTTATGTAATCAATATTTTTTATCAAATTAAAACGTAGTCTATAAAGTTATTTTGAATGGCATATATTATATTATTTTGCCATTTAAAGTAAAACTTTAAAAAAAAATATAGACCTACTGCTTCTATATTTTTATACTTAAATAAGTATTTTTACATTCATCAGCCTTACGGTTTCCGATGCTCCTAATGGGTTGATATTTCAATGGGAGCGGGAGTAGAGAATCTAGACCGGCTGTCTGGTATCATAATCACTTGACACGGTAACAACAATGAGAGATCAACTGATCTGCTGGTTTGTCCTTGTGTGTTTCTAGTTGCAATCATGCTTAGTTTACCCTGCAGGTTGCAATCGAGCCTGTCTTTCTAATCCAGTATGTGGATTGCCGAACATATTTGAGTCTATGTTAATTTCATTCAGTGAGCCTGAGTCTGAGGCAGTGTGAGTGGCTTGTCTGGACAAGACAGGACAGTTATCCCTGTCATTCATAATTGTGTTTATCATTGAGGAAGAGTCTGGCCTACTTCCTTTTTGGAAATTTAGGATGCCAATTGAGCTACAGAACCATGGTAGGCTACATGCTAATTATTTTTGACTTAACTTTGCTTCCTGTTCTGAAAACTACCTCCATTGACATGCCAATTAAACTTCAGACAATTTCAGACTTGGGATGAGGACGAAATTACCATCTGTTGGGCATATCTTTTTTTCTGTGTCTGTGTTCCTATAGAGAGAGAGAGAAGACAGAGGGGCTCTGTGGTTACAGTCAGGCTAACCATACTGTTTGTTTAAAATGTGATCTTCCAATCAATTTCTGTGACAAATGTTGTCTCTGCACTGAGTTACTCTAGGTTCTTATCCTACAGTCGTGGCCAAAAGTTTTGAGAATGACACAAATATTAATTTTCACAAAGTCTGCTGCCTCAGGTTGTATGATGGCAATTTGCATATACTCCAGAATGTTATGAAGAGTGATCAGATGAATTGCAATTAATTGCAATGTCCCTCTTTGCCATGCAAATGAACTGAATCCCCCAAAAACATTTCCACTGCATTTCAGCCCTGCCACAAAAGGACCAGCTGACATCATGTCAATGATTCTCTCGTTAACACAGGTTGAGTTCGAATAACAGACTGGAAGCTTCAAAAGGAGGGTGGTGCTTGGAATCATTGTTCTTCCTCTGTCAACCATGGTTACCTGCAAGGAAACACATGCCGTCATCATTGCTTTGCACAAAAAGGGCTTCACAGGCAAGGATATTGCTGCCAGTAAGATTGCACCTAAATCAACCATTTATCGGATCATCAAGAACTTCAAGGAGAGCGGTTCAATTGTTGTGAAGAAGGCTTCATGGCGCCAAAAAAAGTCCAGCAAGCGCCAGGACCGTCTCCTAAAGTTGATTCAGCTGCGGGATCGGGGCAAAGAAAAAGAAGGGTCAACACTGCAAATATTGACTCTTTGCATCAACTTCATGTAATTGTCAATAAAAGCCTTTGACACTTATGAAATGCTTGTAATTATACTTCAGTATTCCATAGTAACATCTGTCAAAAATATCTAAAGACACTGAGGCAGCAAACTTTGGAAATTAATATTTGTGTCATTCTCAAAACTTTTGGCCACGACTGTACATAGAGACAGAAATAACTGTTGAAATCCTGTTCACAGGACACTGCGGGCCAACACACAGTCATTCTGAAGCTCCTTAAAGGTGGCTACAAGCTCCACTCTGTCGATAGACGTGCATGCATGTGTAAGGGCGGAGCCAGGTTTTTGGGGGCAGCGCTCACTTCTGTCCACATCGTCGTTGCGTTCCACCCAGAGAGGAAGTCTGTCTTGTGTAGTACATATCTACTAGGGGGTTGGGGAGCCAGAGTAGTTTACCAAGCAAGAGGGTCCTTGTGTGGTGTATGTCCACTAGGGGTTAGCCAGAGTAGCTTATGAAGCAAGAGGGTCCTTGTGTAATGTATATCCACTAGGGGGAGACAGAGTAGCTTACCAAGCAAGAGGGTCCGAGGCACTCTAACTGTAGCTAGCAACAACATTTAAACTTCTGGATCCAGTGTTATATGCCTTTTTGTTGACGAATACTATTTAGCTAGCTACATGTCTGGCTAGTGCTGGTGTTCTATGCATTACGACGCTACTTGTTAGCCACAGAAGCAGATGCAATCATGTCTCTCTAAGAATTGCAATTGCTAGAGCTTGAACAGCGAGTTGAACTGCTCTTACTAAGAGAGGACGATGGAGAATACATGTCTCTTGTCCAACCTATGTGAAACATTGACGAGGAAAGACCTTTTCAATACTTTTGGATGTCGCTTGCCCCTTCTCACACATCTCACACAAGAGAAATTTACAGCTTGCCCGTAAGTGATGCAGAATGGCTGTCTGTGTCTTGCTGCAAGTTATAAGCTAGGAATCTGTACAGGTTGTACCATTGTCACGGAAGTGTGCCAGGCTATCTGGCATGTCCTGAAGGAGGATTTTGTTGCTTATCCTTCCGTGGCAAAATGGGCAGAAATCGTCAGAGTTTGGGGATCGTTGGAATTATCCGTTTTGTGCAGGAGCTGTCAACGGAAAACATATTTTCGGATGCGAGCTCCAGCGAACTCGGGCAGCAAGTACTACAACTACAAGGGCTTTTCCTCAATAGTCCTGATGGCAGTCTGCAAAGCAAGGTACCGCTTCACCATGGTCGGAAGGGAGATGTGGGAATCTTCTCACAAAGAAAGTTCGGCTCCCAACTCATTGCATTCCAGCTGCCGCTACCAAGACCAGAGTGCTTGCTGGGGACCCAAACACAGAGCCCATATGTCTTTGTGGGAGATGAGGCATTCCCTCTGAGGGCAAACCTGATGCGACCATATCCAGGTAAGATACGCTAAATACATGTGACTATACATATGATGTGAAAAGAGTAAGAGGATGGAGGCCTACAGTATGTCCAAAGCATAGGCTACACAGTTGTTACAGTACACATTTGATAGCTTTCATGTTCCTGTTCAATACTAATGGAGTACGCTTCTTTTATTCAAAGGTTCTTCAAGCCTTGATGACGCCAAGAAGATTGACAACTACCGCCACTCAAGAACCAGATAAATATTTTGGGATCCTTGCTGGAATATGGAGGGTCCTGGGACGAGCTCTTGAGGTTGCCTCAGAGAAAGCTGAGACCATTGTGAAGGCCTGCATGGCCCTCCACAACTACCTTTGCACCACAGACACTACAGACACTGACAACACGGTACATCCACCCCACGTTTGTTGACCACTCCACAACGACTGGGGACCTGCGTCCAGGAGAGTGGAGACAGGTGGTAGAAGGGGACACCAGCTACCTGGACTCAAGAAACATGTCGGCAGACAGGGCAACCAGTGTTGCTATAGACGTGCGCAACAACCTAGAGAACTACTTCCTCACACCAGCTGGTCAAGTGTCGTTCCAGGATGCTGCGATCACGGGTGGCACCCTACAGTAAATGTTGGAGTGTGGTTTGCAAAACATGTGCACATATGTTCTCTTCCTCTGGTTGATTACTGTTTTATATGTCATGTTGTGAGCTCCACACTTTGTTTTGCAGTTGGATTTGGCTGTTTTACTTATTCACACTTTACAAATCACATAGTCTACCATAATGACAGTTACTTTATCCTTGTGTTTTAGTTTGTAGTATATTTTTGGGAAGCTAGACCCTTATGAAATTGACCTAACCTTGTGTAATGTGTAGTGGCCTTTCAATTAATGGCTGTTCAGCTGTAGACAATAAGGCTAGACCCTGGAGCCATTTACCTAATTAACATAATACAAGGTTGTACATAGTCATGTGAAGTGACCTTTTAATGGAGACCTTCCTGCTATGGTACATGGGTGAGAATGGCTGTCCAGCTGTAGACATTAAGGACAGACCCCCAAGACATGAACCTCATCTACAGTTGAAGTCGGAAGTTTACATACACCTTAGCCAAATACATGTAAACTCCGTTTTTCACAATTCCTGACATTTAATCCCAGTAAAAATTCCCTGTCTATCGTAAATAATAGATGAAATTGAAGACTGGATGATCTGTGTTCAATACCGGAGGAAAACAATGTGTAGCATGCTTTCTGGTCACGCGCCTCTAACAAACAGTACACTTCACTGGAGCCTCATTCTGAACATGGCTACTTTTTCATTTCTCAAAGGAAAAACCTCAACCAATTTCTAAAGACTGTTGACATCCAGTGGAAGCGATAGGAACTGCAGGAAGGTCCCTTTGAAATCTGGATTCCCAATGAAAACCCATTGAAAAGAGAGTGACCTCAATTTTTTTTTAAATCTGAATGGTTTGTCCTCGGGATTTTGCCTGCCAAATAAGTTCTGTTATAGTTACAGACATGATTCAAACAGTTTTAGAAACGTCAGAGTGTTTCTATCCAATAGTAATAATAATATGCATATATTAGCATCTGGGACTAAGTAGGAGGCAGTTTACTCTGGGCACACTTTTCATCCAAACGTGAAAATGCTGCCCCCTATCCTAGAGAAGTTAAAGGCAAAGTCAACTTAGTGTATGTAAACTTCTGACCCACTGGAATTGTGATACAGTGAAATAATCTATCTGAAACAATTGTTGGAAAAATTACTTGTGTCATGCACAAAGTAGATGTCCTAACCGACTTGCCAAAACTATAGTTTGTTAACAATAAATTTGTGGAGTGGTTGAAAAACGAGTTTTAATAACTCCAACCTAAGTGTATGTAAACTTCTGACTTCAACTGTACATAGCTCATGTACAAAGCAGAACAAGTTTACTGAGTGACTGATTCAGAACAGTAATATGTTCTGCAACAAGTACAAATAACCAGACAAAGACATTTGCAGACCTTTTAGATATTTATTTTACGATCGTAAGCGGAAATATCAGAAGGAAAATGGCCCAATATAAAACACAATGTAAAACACAGGTGAAAAGTGTGATGAAAGGGGAAATAAGAGAAAAAACACAAAGTAAACAGCAGTAAATTACCTACCACCTTAACATGTGAATGGGAAAATAAGTAAATATTTAAAAAACATGCAAAATAACCCAAGTAAATTACCCATTACCCAAAGTGTAAATAAGAAAAAAGCACATAACAGAAGTTTGAGTGGTAGGTGTCACGTTCGTCATAGTTATCGGACCAAGGCGAAGCGTGCGTAGGGTTCCACATCTTTTAATAAACAGAAACTCACCAAACAAAACAACAAACGAAACGTGAAGCTACTGGTGTGCACACAGGCAACTAACTGTAGACAAGATCCCACAAACACAATAGGGAAAATGGCTACCTAAATATGATCCCCAATCAGAGACAACGATAAACAGCTGTCTCTGATTGGGAAGCATACCAGGCCAACATAAACCATTAATCACCTAGATGACCCACCCTAGTCACTATCATGCCCCAACCAACATGGAGAATAAACAGCTCTCTATGGTCAGGGCGTGACAGTACCCCCCCCCCCCCCCCCAAAGGTGCGGACTCTGACCGCAAAACCTGACTCAATAGGGGAGGATCCAGGTGGGCATCTACGATGAATGACACAGGACGTCGGGTGCGGCTCCGGTGCGGGGCGAAGTACCCACTTCGCTCGCAGATACTTCATCCTCCATGGCGGCTCTGGTGCGGGGATCGTCGACGGAAGCTCCAGGCCATGGATCGTGGCAGGAGGAACCGGACCGTAGATCGTCACAGGAGGCTCTGGACTGAGAACCTCTGCTGAAGGCTCCAGACCGCCGACCGTAGCTGGAAGCTCCGGACCGCCGACCGTCGCTGGAGGCTCCTGACCGCCGACCGACCGTCGCTGGAGACGCCGGACCGCGGACCGTCGCTGGAGACGCCGGACCGTCGCTGGAGACGCCGGACCGGGAACCGTCGCCAGAAGCTCTGGACTGGAAACTGTCGCCGGAAGCTTGGTGCGTGGGGCCGGCACTGGTGGTACCGGGCTGATGACACGCACCTCAGGGCGAGTGCGGAAGAGGCACAGGACGTACTGGACTGTGGAGGCGCACTGGAGACCTGATGCGTGGGACCGGTACAGGTGGCACCGGGCTGATGACACGCACCTCAGGGCGAGTGCGGGAAGAGGCACAGGATGTACTGGACTGTGGAGGCGCACTGGAGACACAGTACGTATGGCCGGCGCAGGATATACTGGGCCGTGGAGGCGCACTGGAGGTCTGGAGCGTAGAGCTGGCACAACGTGTCCTGGCTGGATGCTCACTTTAGCCCGGCAAGTGCGAGGCGCTGGCACATGACGCACTGGGCTGTGAAGGCGCACTGGCGATACAGTGCATAGAGCCGGCGCAGGATATCCTGGACCTAGGGGACGTACTGCAGAACAGGAGTGCTGAGCCGGCACAACCCGCCCTGGCTGGATGCTCCCTTTCGCACGGCAAGTGCGAGGAGCTGGCACAGAACGCACCGGGCTGTGAATGCGCACTGGAGACACAGTGCACATCACAGCATAACAAGGTGCCTGACCGGTCACACGCTCCCCACGGTAAGCACGGGGAGTTGGCTCAGGTCTAAACCCTGACTCCGCCAATCTCCCCGTGTGCCCCCCCAAACAATTTTTGGAGCTGCCTCTCAGGCTTCCGTTGTTGATATAACTCCTCATATCGTCGCCGTTCCGCTCTCGCTGCCTCCATCTGCTCCCTTGGACGGCGATACTCTCCGGCCCTTGTCCAGGGTCCTTATCCATCCAGGATTTCTTCCCATGTCCACTCCTCCTGGCCACGCTGCTTGGTCCTTTGGTGGTGGGATCTTCTGTCACATTCGTCATAGTAATCGGACCAAGGCGCAGCGTGCGTAGAGTTCCACATCTTTTAATAAACAGAAACTCACCAAACAAAACCACAAACAAAACGTGACGCTACTGGTGTGCACACAGGCAACTAACTGTAGACAAGATCCCTCAAACACAATGAGGAAAATGGCTACCTAAATATTATCCCCAATCAGAGACAACGATAAACAGCTGTCTCTGATTGGGAAGCATACCAGGCCAACATAAACCATTAATCACCTAGATAACCCACCCTAGTCACTATCACGCCCCAACCAACATAGAGAATAAACAGCTCTCTATGGTCAGGGCGTGACAGTAGGGTGCTCAGTCTCACTTGAGAACGAATGGAGTGGGGATGCTCAGGAGTATTTCTGTCTGTAAAAGAACAAGGAGCCGCCCCTTTTGTGATGAAAAACGACATTGCAATGCTGTGCTACGCTCCGTGCCCCCCGTCTCTGTAGTGTGTGAATTGAGTTTAACACTCAATAATTTGCCTATACCCTTGGGGCATTCAACTGTTGTGTTACTGCCTGTCACAATAAGAGCCCAATACAGAGCTCTACAAACACAAGTCCTCTGCCATGTCGTCTGTATGCATGTGTGATGGCATTCAACTTTGACCTGTTACTTGTAGCTACTGTCATTTGCATCACCATTCATAACAATGGCGCTCTCACTCTGTTTTGTCTCTGTCGTTCTGGGTTGAAGATATACAGTATTTTGTTCTCAGTGAACCTACATTATGTTGGATATCTTGTTTACAGTAATTGAACATACTGGTAGTTGTTATCATATAGTCTTATGGTGTTCTGCATGGTGTTACATGATACTGTTGTCATATGTCAGATAAGAGAATATCTGTCTTTACTGTAGACATGGTCTACTCAGCTGTACCTAATAGCTGTATGTCATGTGATCGGAGCAAACAACAACATAGTTATTATTCATTTATCTAGGTTACTCTGAGAGAGGAACCAGAGAGAATGAGAGTAAATTGAGACGACAGTTGTTGCCTGCCTACTGTTTTGTTTCCTAGGCCCTAGTGTTCCATTTCCCACAATCCCCTTATAATCCCCTTCCCCTCCAGGTTCCTATCCCAGATATTTAGTGGCGTACAGGATGTCAAAAGGTTATGACGCAAGTGGACTGTTGGGAGCCCTTTTTATGTGGAAATAGTCCTCCTTTCAGGAAAAGGATGTTTGTGTGTGATGCTTGAAAGCTCTCTATTAAAAGTACAGTATGTTTCCCACATTGTTCTTTCATTCAGGAAAAACAGACTCAGTGTCAAGAGACAGTCATCCCTTTTTTCCATTTATCAATTGGACTTTGTCAAAGACTTTGGTCATGAGGCCTTAACGTGTATTCCAAAAAACATCAATTATAACGACACAGGGCGAGACCCAGATGCAGACACAGTGTAACTATGTACGCTGAGAGTCGGGAAGCAAGTTCAGGGAGTGAATACTTTTAATAAATAAATGAACAAAACAAGAAACACAAACAGCGCACCGACATGAAACAGGAACAGAAACAATGACGACTGGGGAAGAAACCAAAGGAAGTGACATATACAGGGCAGGTAATCAAGGAGGTGATGGAGTCCAGGTGAGTGTCATTATGCGGAAATGCGCGTAACAATGGTGACAGGTGTGCGCCATAAACGAGCAGCCTGGTGACCTAGAGGCCGGAGAGGGAGCACACGTGACAGTACCCCAACGCGCGGCTTCAGCTGCAGGACGCCGACCAAGATGATGATCCCGGGGATCAGGAGCGGACCGGTCACCTCTGCTAAGGCGCGGGATCCTGCCGATCCGGCTAAGGGCGGGAGCATGACGAGAGAGCATACGTGACACACAGGAGACAGATGGTTCGAGTCTCTGATATTTATGAAAATACAAGGGGCAGGCAATAGGCAGGTCGAGGACAGGCTTCTAGAAGTTCATTAACCAGTTCAGAGTCCGAAAGGTACAGGGCGGCAGGCAGGCAGGTTCAAGGTCAGGGCAGGACGAATGGTCAGGCAGCCTGGCTAAGTGTCAGGACAGGCAGAAAAGGTCGGAACCTGGAGGGCTAAAAAACAGAGACTTGGAAAAACAAGAGCCCGGCAAAAACATGCTGGTATGCTTGACGAGACGAACTGGCAACAGAGAACTCAGGTATAAATACGCTGGGGAAGATGGGCGACACCTGGGGGGGGGGGGGGGGTGGAGACAAGCACAAAGACAGGTGAAACAGATCAGGGTGTGACCGAAATAGGACAGCACTCCAGTAAATAAACTTAAATTGACATATTTTTATTGCCGCCCAAACGTTTCAGGTATGAACCCTTCTTCAGCATGCAAGGCAATGGCAGTCAATGTCACAACAAGACCACACAGGTGGGAATAACATTAACATAACATTAATATGCGTGAATGAAACGGAATTAGAAAGGACATTGTTGGCTAATATGAGTGGTTTCAATATGTATTTATGACCTTTATTTAACAATCTTACTGGTGGATATAGGCCTAGAGGAGAATTACGTGTTTGAGAACTAGAAGCCAAGTGAAGGTGCCCGCTGGTTGCAGTCCACATCGTCACACGTTCTCTCTGTGACTTTTTCACCCACTGTTCATTTTTTTTTTACTTTACCCGTAATTCTGTTTCCTAATTTAGCATCTGCACTGTTCTTTCTGTAAATGTTTTTTTCTTGTGTGTGTGTGGAAATTGTTAAAAGTAGTCCTCATGCATATAGTTGTATGGTTGATTTAACTTTACAATCACTGGTTTTGTTGTGGCATACATTTTAAAGTGAAATATCTGAGACTCAGCGTATTTCCGTTACTGTGGAATTGCCCTTTAGTCCAAGTTCTGTTGCTAATAAAAGTGTGTCTGATCAAGTTACTGTAGCTGCAAAGAGTGTCAATAAGCTTTAATTCTGAACGCTTGAATCAGAACTCTTGTGAAACGGGGACCTCTTTTGGCAAGGCTTTTCAAAGCGTGGCATGTGGGATAGAGCTTTTCATTGAAACATAAGTAGTACCTCATCTAATAGTGTGCTGTGTCCTTTGAAATATGGCATCAGATGTGCTAGTCATCACCACGGCAGACCTTTCAATGTCACTGTCAGAGGCCCTTCAGGTCCATGTTATTTATATGCCAGACAACAACTCAGCAGTCTATTGCCTTTGGTGTGGCTTGCACTTTTCACTTCCCAGAGGATTGGGTATACATGGATGGATTATTTCTTCACGTCCTCTGTCTCAGCTACTCCATAATGATTTCCATTTGAGCTGTTAAATGTAAAAAGTACAGAAGACTCGGATTACGTTTGAGGATTTTTGCGGCCTGTATACTGTGTACACACTTTTTATGCTAAGCTAATAGCTGAGTGGAATAAATGTGTCAAATCAAATTGTATATGTCACAATCACGTGTTTAGCAGATGTTATTGCGGATGTAGCAAAATTCTTGTGTCTCTAGCTCTAACAGTGCAGTAATACCTAACAGTAATATCTAACAATTTCACAACAATACACACATCTAAAGTAAAGGAATGGAATTAAGAATATTTAAATATTGGGCGAGCAATGTCAGAGTGGCATAGACTAAGATACAGTAGAATAGGATAGAATACAGTATATACATATGAGATAAGTAATGCAAAATATGTAAACATTATTCAAGTGACTAGTGTTCCATTATTAATGTGGCCAGTGATTCCAAGTCTATGTATATAGGGCAGCAGCCTCTAATGTGCTAGTGATGGCTATTTAACAGAATTTAACAGTCTGATGACCTTGAGATAGAAGCTGTTTTTCCGTCTCTCGGTTCCAGTTTTGATGCACCTGTCCTGACCTCGTCTTGTGGATGATAGCGGGGTGACCAGGCCGTGGCTCAGGTGGTTGTTGTCCTTGATGATCTTTTTGGCCTTCCTGTGACATTGGGGGCTGTAGGTGTCCTGGAGGGCAGGTAGTGTGCCCCCGGTGATGCATTGGGCAGACCACACCTCTGGAGAGCCCTGCGGTTGCGAGTGGTGCAGTTGGCGTACCAAGCTGTGACACAACACGACAGGATTCTCTCAATTATGCGCGCGCGCGTGTGTGTGTAGGGTCATGCTCTGTAAGCTCATTGAGCTGTGTTTCAGGGCACAGAATTAAAGTAGCTAAAGCTGCACCCACCCCCTCCCTTCCCCTCTCTACCCCTCTCCCTCCTCTACCCCTCCCTCCCTCCCTCCAGTGAATGGATGAGGGGTCAGGAGCGCAAGGGCTGATGCTGCTCCACTGCCTCCAGACAGGACAGAGAAAGGATGTCCACAACTCTGGAGCAGCTGATTCCCAGGGCACCAAAGACACAACCAAATCTGCTACAGAAAGCTACCTAGCGCAGAACAGACAGACATTCATAGAGAACTGTGTTACACAGATTCAAGTCAACTCAGTTGAAGGGGGGCTAGGCAGAGCAGACTGAGGTCTGTAACTACTGAGGTTTACAGTAGCATACTGGAAGAGTGTTGTGGACCCCAGCTGCACCTCCCGCCTGGTATGGAGCTTGGGGAGGGTTCACGACGATCAGGTGAGCTCATCTGTGTGATAAACCCTATGAAATAATCAGGCTAATCATATTTGCATATTCATAATCTGGTCTGTAGTAAGAATTTTGCTCATGACCACAGCTGTTTGTCTTGTTGTGGAAGCTTTGGTTAAGCCATCATCATGTATGTGTTTGTTAGATCTGTCCTTGTGTATTGTACTGTAGTTGTTAGTCTGTGGTACGTATATCTGTGTTTACATTAGTGCTGGGGGGGACCGAGGGTTAAATATAGGGATTTGATATCTCTCTGTGTCTGTGCGTCTTACCTTCAGGCTCAGGTGTGCTAGGCTAGGCAGCTTATGAATCTGCCTCTGTGGAGGCTTAACGAGTTATAAACAGCTCTCATTGTCATTTATTATCATAGAGGCCGCAACACTTCACTTCACACTACCTGATGAGATTGTGTTGTTGTGTGGACAGATTTTTCAACATTTGGGTGGCTTTAAATAGTGAAAATGTCTGTTAAATCAGCCAAATGGTTAATATTTGAGAGAGAGATTTTGTCTACATTGGAGTTAAATTAAGATATTCCTAGTGTCTGAGATTCTTACCTTGAAGTTATTCACTTAAGCCAACGGCAAAATGTCTTATCATACAATTTGGCAAGTACTTCTACTGTACTGTTCAGCGCTGTTCATCTCTGTCAACAGAACAAACATACTGTAAATCAATAGGATTATCTCCCAGAATTAATGCATAAACCTGAACCTGTCCACCTCCCTAGATTGACACAGTGTCAGCTCTCCTTTGTCTAATTTATCGATGTAGCCTGATATAACTGGTACCTATGCCTTCCCTGTGTGTGGAATGAACAGAGCAGATGGTGATGGATGGTTCTACCACTGCCCTCGTCTTCTCTTCGGAAGACTGGCTTGCTTTCCTCAGCCTACTGTAAAATGTCCTGGCTGTCTGTCAATTGTATTTAGTGTGCTAGTTTTGCTTTGCCAAACTCCTGTCGTTAGAAACAGTGACTGTGGAAAGAGACTACCCACTGGAAACAAACTGTTTGAATCAACATTGTTTCAACGTAAATTGTCAACGTATTGTGATGTGGAATCTCTACCTGGAAAAAATATATTGGATTCGAACCACAGGATTATGTCATCATTGTAACCAATCTTTAGCATAGACAAACCTTGTAAAATATGTTGAATTTTAACCTTTGAAACAATGTCAGATCTTCAACATTATATCCACTATATGTATATCATCACTTTTGCTATACAGTAAATAGCCTATTAACTTGTCGTCACGTTAACAAATTAAAAGTTAAAGAATAGGATTAAGCCATTGGCTCAGATAAAATTATCCAAGCATTATACATGGTATGATAAAAAGTATGTGGACAACATCATGGGCATTAATATGGAATTGGTTTCCCCTTTGCTGCTATAACAGCCTCCACTCTTCTGGGAAGGCTTTCCACTCGATGACGGAACATTGGAAAGGGCCTTCCCCAAACTGTTACCACAAAGTTGGAAGAACATAATCGTCTAGAATGTCATTGTATGTTGCAGTATTGACATTTCCCTTTACTGGAACTAAGGGCCCTAGCCTGAATCATAAAAAACAGCCCAGACCATTATTCTTCCTCCACAAAACTTTACAGTTGGAATAATGCATTCGGGCAGGTAGCGTTCTCCTGGCATCCGCCAAACCCAAATTCGTCCGTCGGACTGCCAGATGGTGAAATGTGATTCATCACTCCAGAGAACGCGTTTCCTCTGCTCCAGAGTCCTATGGCGGCGAGCTTTACACCACTCCAACCGACACTTGTCATTGCGCATGGTGATCTTAGGCTTGTGTGCGGCTGCTCAGCCATGGAAACCCATTTCATGAAGCTGCCGACGATCAATTATTGCGCTGACTCCTAGTGAGTGTTGCTACCGAGGACAGATGATTTTTATGCTCTTCAGCACTCGGCGGTCCCGTTTTATGAGCTTGTGTGGCCGACCACTTTGCGGCTGAGCCTTTGTTGCTCCTAGATATTTCCACATCACAATAACAGCACTTACAGTTGACCGCGGCAGCTCTAGTGGGGCCAAAATTTTACAAACTGACTTGTTGGAAAGGTGGTATCCTATGATGGTGCCACGTTGAAAGTCACAGAGTTCTTCGGTAAGGCGGTTCTACTGCCAATGTTTCACTATGAAGATTGCATGGCTGTGTGCTCGATTTTATACACGTGTCAGCAATGGATGTGGCTGAAATAGCCGAATCCACTAATTTGAAGGGTTTCCTACTGTAACTATAAATGTCTTCTTATGCAATCATAGAAACCGTGCATGTCTGTGGAGATCTTCACAATTGCTATAATAATCTGTGCAGAATCTCGAACAGCATTGATCACTTGCACTATGTAATTTTTATATAATCTCAACTGCAATCCAGGTCATTTGGTTGTTGTAACGTATACGCTTGGAGTCAGGAAGAAAGTGCCGAAGGTGAATTTAATGATGAGAGACGGCAGATAAACAAAACAGGAGACGCATACTGACCAAAACCAACACGGCCTAATGACTGAGGCTACTGAGGGTTAACTAAAGGGAGAGTAATCAAGGTGATGAGATCCAGGTGTGCATAACGATGGGGAGCAGGTGTGCGTGATGATAGTTGCCAGGACTGGTGGTTAGTAGACTGGTGACGTCTAGCGCAGGAGTAGGCGTGACAGTTGTGCTATTAGAAGAAGCACAGTGATAAAACATTAAGTCAGGGTTTCCCAAGCTCAGTCTGCGGGGCCCCAAGGAGTGGACGTTTTGGTTTTTGCCCTAGCACTACACAGCTGATTCAAATAATCAACTAATCATCAAGCTTTGAATCAGCTGTGTAGTGTTAGGGCAAAAACAAAGATGTGCACCCCTTGGGGTTTGGGAAACACTGCATTTAAGTTGTTGTATAAATATCTGAAATTGTATTCCATTTGAACTTGTGTTTTTAAATGGTTGAAAGCACAGTGATAACACATTTGAGAATTCAACAAACTTCTGGCTGTTTTTGAGTGGATGAATAAAGGTTGAATGTCACGATCGTCGTAAGGATGAGACCAAGGTGCAGCGTGGTAGGCGTACATATTCCTTTTAATAAATAAACACCGAACAAAAAAACAACAAAATCAACGAAGGAAACGTGAAGCTATACAAATAGTGCTGACAGGCAACTAAACATAGACAAGATCCCACAAACACAAATGAGGAATTGGCTACCTAAATATGAACGCCAATCAGAGACAACGATAAACAGCTGCCTGTGATTGGGAACCATATCAGGTCACCATAGAAATACAAAAACACCTAGATGACCCACCCAAGTCACTATCACGCCCCAACCAACACAGAGAAAAAACAGCTTACTATGGTCAGGTCAGGACGTGACATTGAAATCTCATTGATCAACGTCTCAATCAAATATTACCCAATTTCCATGTTGGAATTACGTGGTGTGTCCATTGTGTACTGTAGGACAAACTAAATATGTATTGCAAAGAAATCCAATGCTTGAGAAATTGTGCACTTTTCATTGAAACCCACTTGGGAAGTAACGTCCCATCTCATTTACAAGGAAGTCTCTGTAATGGAAATGGTTGATATGTTGTGATGATTAATAGCAGATTGGCGAAACTCCTTTTATGGAACTCTGTCTGCTGTTATAGGCCTGAATACTACACTTCATAATGAGATGACAACATTGAAATGTTCCTTATCACTGCATCTCACCTCTTATTTTACACCAGGTGGGGAGCAATCATGGGAAAATAACATTGTAATACAGTATCACAAAAAGAGAAAGTTTTGTTCAGGGTAGTTTGTCCTTATTCATTATACTGTACAGGAGATCTCCAGTGTCATTCTCATTGACCAGTGTCATTAGCTGCACACGATAGCATTGATTTCTCTCTTCACAGCATAACCCCATAGGACATTACTATGGAAATGACAATCAACATGACTTTGTCTGGACTGTAGAGGTTTTCTTTATCGGTTGCAGAGGAAAGTGGTGTTTGTGTTGTTTCATAAGAGATGTAGTTCAAAAAATGTGCAATATTTTGGTACCATGAAATCAATAAGATACCATGAAATCAATAAGATACCATGAAATCAATAAGATACAATGAAATCAATAAGGTACCATGAAATCAATAAGATACCATGAAATCAATAAGATACCATGAAATCAATAGTGATTGGACAGAAAAGTTTAGTAGAGATGTTTTCTTTCTCCTTTTCTGTTGTCTCCCAGGAGATGTCACTCCCAGAGAGAGCAGCCCTTTCATCAACAACACTGACCACGACCAAGAAAACTACTACGATGGCAAGAACATGGCTCTCTTTGAGGTAATCCACATGTCAAGGCTTTTGATATCATAATGTAATTCATTACCACATAGGTTTCATGCCACTTTAATGTAAAGTGAGAGCTACGTGTTTACATGGATTATATTGTAGAGTACATATCATCCAAACATTTGTTGATTTTGTTTGTTCTGTACTTGGATGTCTTCAATGCCATGACGTCCCGATTCAATGTCGTTGTATCCTTATTGACAGGAAGAGATTGAGAGCAACCCCATGGTGTCCTCCCTCCTCAACAAGCTGGCTAACTACACCAACCTCACCCAGGGGGTCACTGAGCATGAGGAGTATGAAAATGAGGAGGGGGTTACAAAGATTAGAGTCAAGGTACGGACCACATGACCGTTGTGCATTATTGAGAAGTTCTCCTGGTGGGTACTTTGTGGGAGACCTCGCTAAAGAGGTACAGTAGTAGACAGACATTCTATTAACTGTCAATCCACTTGACAAGGACATTGTTGTTGGATCACAATAACATCTATATTATTGTGCATACCAACATGAGTTGACTAGGTTAGTGTGGTAGCTATGCAACAGCACCTCTGAGAGCAGAGCGCGTGTGAGAATATAAAGCCGCATTCTTCTGACCAACCAACCAAAGAAATACTCCTACTGTTGCTATTCAGCGTCACAGCACCAACACGAGGCCACAGAAACCAACCATGCCTCTGTCCCCTGACAATTACCCCAGTACCTCTCCCTGCTGGAGATCTGATTGGCTCAGGGGGGGGAGGTTGTGGAGACAGAGTGGATAGTGAGGATGCCACTCCAGGTTGTGAACGGTCTATGAACAAGGGCCACATTGACCCTGGTAAAAAGGCGTATAGGAGAACCAACAGCAGTATTGAGAGAGGGCTGTGTTGTGTTATGGGACATATGGTATGTACTGTATTCATGCAGTGTCTTTGTGTGTGAGTGGGGGGGGGGGGGGGGGGGGCTGTCGATGTGACGTGTGTGTGAGGGGGGGGGGGGGGGGGGTTCTCTGATCGTGAAAGAGTGGGGGCCGTTGCACCTTTGGAGTATAACAGGGGGTGCTTATGTCATCAGGCGGTGGATGACACATTGGAGTTGTTCATTTATCCTGTGGTGATCGGGTAATGGATTGTATGGCTGAAATGAAGTCCTGCAGATCATTGTTAAGGTAGCCTGTTACTGCACACTGTGTAGCATTATGTTTGACTGTTATATTTGGCTATTCATGCTTTCCAAACTGTACAAGCACACAGAGCAAATATAGTATAATTTCACTGAATAGTTCTGTTGTTAATTTCTCTGGAGAACTGCGAAGGACTTCAAATACTTTACTGTTATGACATATGAGCATGAGTTGGGCATGCGGAAAATAGGCTGGGCACTGAGGAAAGATTCTCTACTGATGCTTTGTTACTGATGTCTTGTTACTGATATTTTGTTACTGATGTCTTGTTACTGATGTCTTGTTTCTGATGATTTGTTACTGATGTTTTGTTACTGATGATTTGTTACTGATGTTTTGTTACTGATGTCTTGTTACTGATGTCTTGTTTCTGATGATTTGTTACTGATGTCTTGTTTCTGATGCTTTGTTACTGATGTCTTGTTACTGATGTTTTGTTACTGATGTTTTGTTACTGATGATTTGTTACTGATGTCTTGTTACTGATGTTTTGTTACTGATGATTTGTTACTGATGTTTTGTTACTGATGTTTTGTTACTGATGATTTGTTACTGATGATTTGTTACTGATGTCTTGTTACTGATGTCTTGTTACTGATGTCTTGTTTCTGATGTCTTGTTTCTGATGTCTTGTTACTGATGTTTTGTTACTGATGATTTGTTACTGATGATTTGTTACTGATGATTTGTTACTGATGATTTGTTACTGATGTCTTGTTACTGATGATTTGTTACTGATGTTTTGTTACTGATGTCTTGTTACTGATGATTTGTTACTGATGTTTTGTTACTGATGTCTTGTTACTGATGATTTGTTACTGATGTCTTGTTACTGATGTTTTGTTCGAAGGACATTGCAATGTCTTTTAGCAATACATTTGACTACTCGTTGTCTGAAAAGCCAATGCAAACTGTATCCTAATACAGTTTGCATTGGTGAGTCATGAATCCTGCTTCACCATCTAGTAGTGCGACTGACAAATCGGGGTTTGGAGGATGCAAGGAGAACGCTACTTGCCCCAATGAGTAGTGCCAACTGTAAAGTTTGGTGGAGGAGGATTCCTTGCTTCCAACTTTGTGGCAACAGTTTGGGGAAGGCCCTTTCCTGTTTCAGTATGACAATGCCCCCTTGCACAAAGCGAGGTCCATACAGAAATAGTTTGTCGAGATCGGAGTGGAAGAACTTGACTGGCCTGCACAGAACCCTGACCTCAACCCCATCGAACACCTTTGGGATGAATTGGAACGCCGATTGCGAGCCAGGCCTAATCGCCCAACATCAGTGCCCAACCTCACTAATGTTCTTGTGGCTGAATGGAGGCAAGTCCCCACAGCAATGTTCCAGCATCTAGTGGAAAGCCTTCCAGAAGAGTGGAGGCTCTATTGGCAGCAAAGAGGGGACCGACTCCACATTAATGCCCATGATTTTGGAATGAGATGTTTGACGAGCAGGTGTCCACATACTTTTGGTCATGTAGTGTACACACAACAAGTAGGTCACATGGGGGAGAGGCGTTGTGCCGTGAGGTGTTGCTTTATTTGTTTTTTGAAACCAGGCTTGCTGTTCACTTGCACTATATAAGATGGAAGGGAGTTCCATTGACTAAGTGTGTGTGTCAGTGCTGTGTGTAAGTTGACTATGCAAACAATATGGAATTTCCAACACATTAATGTTTCTTTTATAAAAACAAGAAGTGATGTAGTCAGTCTTTCCTCAACTTGTAGCCAAGCCAAGAGAGACAGGCATGCATAGTATTAATATTAGCCCTCTGATTACAATGAAGAGTAAGACATGCCGCTCTGTTCTGGGCCAGCTGCAGCTTAACTAGGTCTTTCTCTCACAGCACTTGACCATATGACTGGACAATAATCAAGATAAGAGAAAACTAGAGCATGGAGGACTTGCTTTGTGGATTGTGGTGTCAAAAAAGCAAAGCATCTTTTTATTACAGACAATTGACCTTGTATTCTCAGGTGTATTTTACAAGATTGTACAATATTGTATTGTATGCTGTATTGTGGCATTACAGTACATTTTACGAAGCCCTGCTGTACCATAAGCTGACTCATGGTAATCCTACTGTACCTCTCTTCTTCCCTGGCCCTCTACGTTGGCACCTCCAGAGTCCTCAGATGGGCACCTTCATCGGCGTGTACCTGCCCTGCATGCAGAATATCCTGGGAGTCATCCTCTTCCTGCGTCTCACCTGGATCGTTGGCACCGCCGGCATTTTGGAGTCTTTCGCCATCGTCGTCATGTGTTGCACCTGTGTGAGTACTATGTAATAATACAAATGGAGTACTACGGTGTGAGTACTAAGGTGTGAGTACTATTGAGCTTAACTACTTATCTACAAACACTCCTCTGTTTTGGGGAGTTCAGGTACTAAACTGTGGTATTCTCTGCCAATCTTAGTTCTCTCTGCCATGAATGAAACGGTCTCATTTTGCTCCCTGAGGACATTGTAACCATACACCCACCAATGCTAGTCTTTTGTATTTTTTTTACTCTCTTACAGACCATGCTGACAGCGATATCCATGAGTGCTATTGCAACAAATGGGGTAGTGCCAGGTAATGTCAGTTCAACTTCAACTTATTTTCCACCTTGAATAAGAAACCTCAAACTCTGCTTTTATGGTTATTTAGCACTATATCACTATTGCATTGGAGCTATAGTCTGTGGCTGACTTCTTTTCCTTTCCAGTCCTTTTACCCGTATCTGTTCTCTTGCCCCATGCAGCCGGAGGCTCCTACTACATGATCTCCAGGTCTTTGGGACCAGAGTTTGGTGGGGCTGTGGGCTTGTGTTTTTACCTGGGAACCACATTCGCTGGCTCCATGTACATCCTGGGTACCATTGAAATCCTTCTGGTAAGGATAAAACAATGCCTGGTCGTGATATAGAAAATACACAATGTTTAGAGGCAGGAGTTTTTCATTACCACATGACTCTTCCAGGAATTGGTACCTTGTAACAGCCTATAACAATGGCTTAGACTTTTTCCTGGACATGTCACATGGGCCAGGAAAACTCTTGGCCCAAACAATGTTTCATGAAGGTAGTGTCCGAGCTTTCTCCTATTCTTGTTCCAGACGTACATCGTGCCAAACGCTGCAGTGTTTGTGGCGGAGAAGAAGGAGGGCGAGGCGGAGGCCATGCTGAATAACATGCGTGTGTACGGGACTTGCTGCCTGGCTCTCATGGCTCTGGTGGTGTTTGTGGGAGTCAAATATGTCAACAAGCTGGCCCTGGTCTTCCTGGCCTGTGTGGTGCTCTCCATCATGGCCATCTACGCCGGAGTCATCAAGACCGTCATAGAACCACCAGACTTCCCGTGAGTTAGATAGTTAATCTATAGACACAGGAGATGCTTGTGTCTATGTTTGTCTGGTCAGATTCATATTCACACTGTAAAGGACCATCATCAGTCATCTGATCTTATAGGGCTGAATACTAACGTGATCACACATTGATATCAGTGAGACAGATATTTATAGACTCTTTACAGCGGTTACAGTGGCCAAAGGGAAAAGATTCTTAGTTCTTTATACAAGAAAATATCCTGATGAATATATGTATATATTTCCCACAGAATCTGTCTCCTGGGGAACCGTTCCTTGCAGAACCACAACTTTGAGAAGTGTGTGAAGACAGAGGTGATCAAGAACGTGACGTACACCACTAAGCTGTGGGAGCTGTTCTGTGACAGCCGCCACCTCAACGCCACCTGTGATGAGTACTTCACCCTGAACAACGTCACTGAGATTCAGGGCATCCCAGGCCTGCTCAGTGGGGTCATCAAAGGTCAGTGGAGCAACAAGACAAATTTCTCAAAAACAACATTGTTGTGTGGTAATAAAGTTATCTGATTCTGTGTCAGAGGACACTTATTGGCACTACTACTACTTGCTTACTACTTACTCACTTACCAAATGATTATTGGCATATTTTATCAAAGCCGTATCATCTGGTTTGATCAACCTGGGGCTCAAAGGAAGTCAAACTAGTCGGGGCATGGACTCTACAAGGTGTTGAAAGCATTACACAGGGATACAGGCCCATTTTGAGTGCAATGCTTCTCACAGTTGGGTCAAGTTGGCTGGATGTCCTTTGATTGGTGGACCATTATTGATACAAACTGGTGCGCATGGCACCTACTACCATACCTCATTCGAAGGGACTGAAATATTTTCTATTGAATGGCACATATACACAATCCATGTCTCAATTCTTTCAAGGCTTAAAAATCCTTCTTTAACATGTCTCCTCCCCTTCATCTACACTGGTTGAAGTGGATTTAACACGTGACATCAATAAAGGATCATAGCTTTCACCTGGATTCACCTGTCATGGAAAGAGCAGGTGTCCTTAATGTTTTGTACACTCAGATTATAGTACACTCAGATTATAGTCTCTGTGTCCCCTGTTAGACAACATGTGGGGGGACTACGGGCCCAGTGGGATGTTGGTAGAGAAGAAGAATCAGTCGTCTGTTCCAGCCCAGGATAACTCCAGAGATATCTACATGCCTTACGTCTTCAACGACATCTCCACCTTCTTCACTCTGCTGGTGGGAATCTACTTCCCCTCCGTCACAGGTTGGTATAGTAGCCATATTGTCACCATAGATATCATCGTGTAGCTACCACCATATGACATAATGTATTGTTTGTCATCCTCACGCTGATTGTAAGGGTGTTAATGTAACTTGTGCTTTGGAAGAGTTACTGTAACTTACGCTTTTGTGTTTTTAGTTTTGGTGTTGTTTTCTGCTGCGGAGACAACATTTAAGTATGATGGTGATTTCCTGAATTTCAGCTTCTGAAGAATCTATGTGTGTTCCATCACAGGAATCATGGCGGGCTCCAACAGATCTGGAGACCTCCGAGATGCCCAGAGGTCTATTCCTTTCGGCACCATCCTGGCCATAGCAACCACTTCTTTCATTTGTATCCTTGGAGAAACCATGGAGATGATGACGTCCATGTGTGGAGTAGTGTGCATGCATGGAGTGCTGGCATGTGTGTTTTAGTGTGGGAGAGATACGGTATGTGTTGTGCATTTGTTAACTTTGACAACACTATTTCCTTCTTAACCCCAACTCCCAGACATGACCTGTGTTGTGCTATTTGGGGCCTGTATCGAGGGTGTCGTTTTGAGAGACAAGTAACTACTATTCCACAATTATTATTTACATGGCAATAGCTGTTATGACATTATG
Source organism: Salvelinus namaycush (assembly GCF_016432855.1). Lineage (NCBI taxonomy): Eukaryota > Metazoa > Chordata > Actinopteri > Salmoniformes > Salmonidae > Salvelinus > Salvelinus namaycush. Next base: position 20,697,449 of record NC_052317.1, on the reverse strand, counting down.
TACAGTAGCATTGATGCAGAAGCCATCCCTGCTGTGTATAACTTGTATATTAAAGACCTTTGTGTCATTCAAACAGTGCCTTCAGAAAGTATTTACACCTTTTGACATTTTGTTGCGATACAGACACATTTTTGTCACTGATCTACACACGATACCCCATACTCTCAAAGTGGAATTTTGTTTGTAGAAAGTTTTTTTAAATCAATAAAAAATTAAAAGCTGAAATGTCTTTAGTCAATAAGTATTCAACCCCTTTGTTATGGCAAGCCTAAATAAGTTCAGGAGTAAAAATGTGCTTAACAAATTGCATAATAAGTTGAATGGACCATCTCTGTACCACATATATAGAATTATCTGTAATGTCTCTCAATCGAGTAGTGGATTTCAAGCCCAGTTTCAACCACAAAGATCAGGGATGTTTTGCAATGCCAAGAAGGGCATTGATTAGTAGATGTGTAAAAAGAAAAAAAGCAGACGCTGAATATGCCTTTGAGCATGGTGAAGTTATTAATTAGGCTTTCAATGGTGTATCAATATACCCAGTCACTACAAATGTAACCGATGTGGCTAGCTAGTTAGCGGTGGTGCGCGCTAATAGCGTTTCAATCGGTGACGTCACTCGCTTTGAGACCTTGAAGTAGTGGTTCCCCTTGCTCTGCAAGGGCCGCGGCTTTTGTGGAGCGATGGGTAACGATGCTTCGTGGGTGACTGTTGTTGACGTGTGCAGAGGGTCCCTGGTTCGCGCCCGGGTCGGGGCGAGGGGACGGACTAAAGTTAAAACTGTTACACAAAGATACAAGTGTCTTTCCTAACTCAGTTTCCTGAGAGGAAGGAAACTGTTCAGGGATTTCACCATGAGGCCATGTTATGGGTATGCTAATGTAGTTACAGTTTTGACTTAAAAATTGTCAAGACATGAAAATTGCTGTCTAGCAATGATCAACAATCAACTTGACAGAGCTTGAAGAATGTTTTAAAGAATAATGAGCAAATATTGTACAATCTAGGTGTGAAAAGCTCTTAGAGACTTACTCAGAAGGACTGACAGCTGTAGTCGCCGCCAAAGGTGCTTTCTATAAAGTATTGACTCAGGGGTGTGAATACTTATGTTATTAGATTTCATTTTCAATCAATTTGCAAAACTTTCTAAAAACATGTTTCCACTTTGTCATTATGGGTTACAGTAACTGTGTTTGTATAACATTCAACTGTGTCTGTTTCCGCTACAGATTTGGGGACTCTGTCAAGAAGAACTTGGTGATTGGAACTCTGGCATGGCCTTCTCCATGGGTGATCGTGATTGGCTCCTTCTTCTCTTGCTGTGGGGCAGGGCTGCAGAGTCTTACTGGTGCCCCTCGTCTGCTGCAGGCCATAGCACGTGACGGGATTGTCCCCTTTCTGCAGGTAAGAAGGTCCTAAAGACTGTGCTATGCCCCTTGCTATTGCATCTCAATAACATAAACACTTCAGCTAGTTTCTCTATCTCTTTATTTTTCTCTCTCCTTCTCCATCTCTCTCTCTCTCCCCTCCTCCAGGTGTTTGGTCATGGTAAAGCCAATGGAGAACCTACCTGGGCCCTCTTGATGACCGCTGGGATCTGTGAGATTGGAATCCTCATTGCATCACTGGATGCTGTTGCCCCCATTCTCTCAATGTGAGTGTGTTCAGTATGTGTGTAGAAGGCGATACTGCAAATGTGAGCTTGTGTCTTTCTCTCTATAGTAATGGGATGGGAGTGTTTTATCCTGTCAGTTGTGTACAGTATTAGCTCATTGTCTTTTGGAAGCCTATAAGTCACTTCTATTCATCTTCTCTGTGGGGCTGGGTTGCAGGTTTTTCCTGATGTGCTACCTGTTTGTCAACCTGGCCTGTGCTGTCCAGACACTGCTCCGCACTCCCAACTGGAGGCCCAGGTTTAAGTTCTACCATTGGTGAGTTAATATTTTCCATGCCAAAAGTGTCAATTCAGGGATCTTAGACTCTGGACCAATATTAAGTTACAGCCCAGCACTAACACACCTAACGCATCCAATCAACTAATCATGAAGCTCTTTGTGAAATAGGTCATGTACATATGCAGTCTTAAGAGCAGATATTCCGAAGGAGGCAGAAGGTTCTGGTGCAAAGGCGTCCATATTTCTTAACAGTGATAGCCTGCAAATAAATATTTACAAGACAAACGGGTAGACAATGAATTTACTTCTCACACAAAATACCGAACTGCACTAAGCCTAAAACAGGCTCACCCTGTAGCTTCCATAGCTCTTACAAGTGTACATGGCTCAAGCAGCCTCCCCTCTATCACCCATCCCAATCTACCTAGAAACCCAAAACAGGTGCTTATACCCTCTAAGCCCCTCTCTGGTACATACCCATGTCCAATGACAAGTAACCACATAATTGGTATACAAATGTAACTGGCTTCCTCATAATTACCCAAATACATACATTCTGTCTAAAACAGATGTGACCACTTCCATGTGCACTTTAAATTGGGCACACATTAAACATTAATCATGAATTCTTACATGAATAGAGCCGGCGAATGGCTGCAACTCAGTAACATGCAGTATAGTGGTGCGCAAAGGCGCACAACTCAAATGACACAGACAAGACATGACTCACCGTGCTCCGACACAACGTGGGAAGTCTGAACAAAGGATAGCATTAACAGAATGAAACAGAGTCTCTAACTCGTGAGTGTTGCAATGATTCTGTGCAATGAAACAACGTTTCACTCTCATAGGCTAGAGACAAGTAAATCACCGCATTTATGTTTGGAACCGATTATACGAAAATACCTTTCCATACAAACATTTTCCTACAGAACTGGGAATGAACTATAAACAGTAGCTTATTGCTAACAAAGGAGCTAAATACTTATATAGTCATGTGCAATGTTGAGTATAATGCTTCTTGAAATAAATGGCAAAATGCACATGGGAAAAAGAAAGTGCTATTTGGATATAGAGTCCAATGGCAGATTAGACAGTGTGCGTGTTCGTGACAAGTGGGCATAAATTCACATCATCACACACTTGATTAGTTAAATCAGGTGTGTCAGTGCTGGGCTAGAACAAAAGCCTGCACTGCTCAAACGTGCCCAAGATCAGGATGTAGTAACACTGACCTAATGCCTATCCAAACAATAAGCCCATTCAATAAGCTGTTGTCCTGTTCTCTGGTCCCTGCAGGACGCTGTCATTCCTGGGGATGAGTCTGTGTGTCTCCCTCATGTTCATCTCCTCCTGGTACTACGCTCTGGTAGCCATGTCCATCGCTGGATGCATCTATAAGTACATTGAGTACAGAGGGTAAGATTCTGGTTTTCCAATAACAGCTCAATAACATTAATTAAACTACTGTAATTACATTGGTAATGTCCCCACTCAAATCAAATCCAATTTTATTGGTCATGTACACATGATTAGCAGATGTTAATTTGAGTGTAGAGAAATGCTTGTGCTTCTAGTTCAGACAGTGCAGTAATATTTAACAAGTAATGTAAGGGGATGGAGTAAGAAAATGTACATATAAATATATGGATGCGCGATGGCAGAGCGGCATAGGCAAGATGCAGTAGATGGTATAAAATACAGTATATACGTACATATGAGATGAGTAATATAGGATATGTAAACATTATTAAAGTGGCATTATTTAAAGTGACTAGTGATACCTTTATTAAATCAATTTATTAGTGGCCAGTGATTTGAGTCTGTATGTTGGCGGCAGCCTCTCTATGTTAGTGATGGCTGTTTAACAGTCTGATGGCCTTGAGATAGAAGCTGTTTTTCAGTCTTTTGGTCCCAGCTTTGATGCACCTGTACTGACCTCATCTTCTGGATGATAGCGGGGTGAACAGGCAGTGGCTCGGGTGGTTGATGTCCTTGAGGATCTTTTTGGCCTTCCTGTGACATCGGGTGCAGTAGGTGTGCTGGAGGGCAGGTAGTGTGCCCCCGGTGATACGTTGTGCAGACCGCACTACCCTCTGGAGAGCCTTGCGGTTGAGGGTGGTGCAGTTGCCTTACCAGGTGGTGATACAGCCCGACAGGATGCTCTCGATTGTGCATCTGTAAAAGTTTGTGAGGGTTTTAGGTGACAAGCCAAATTTCTTCAGCCTCCTGAGGTTGAAGAGGTGCTGTTGCGCTTTCTTCACCACGCTGTCAGTGTGGGTGGAGCATTTCAGTATGTCCGTGATGTGTACACCGAGGAACTTAAAACTTTCCACCTTCTCCACTGCTGTCCCATCGATGTGGATAGGGGGTGCTCCCTCTGCTGTTTCCTGAAGTCCACGATCATCTCCTTCATTTTGTTGACGTTGAGTGAGAGGTTATTTTCCTGACAACACACTCTGAGGGCCCTCACCTCCTTCCTGTAGGCTGTCTCATCATTGTTGGTAATCAGGCCTACCACTGTAGTGTCGTCAGAAAACTTGATGATTGAGTTGGAGGCGTGCATGGCCACGCAGTCATGGGTGAACAGGGAGTACAGGAGAGGGCTGAGAATGCACCCTTGTGAGCCCCAGTGTTGAGTATCAGCGGCGTGGAGATGTTGTTTCCTAAGGGAGATGTCCCCACGGAATTAAATATAACACAGTATTATATCTCTATGTAGAGTCCATGCCTTTCTTTAACCCATTTTCTGGACAGTGTTTTGTAATTATACAGTTTGGTTACAGTTTGGTGTATTAGCATTGGTATCTAAATGTGTGAGATTTCTGTAATCCTAACAGGTTTTGTGTAGTGCTCCTGCCTTTTTTAACCCTCTCTCTGATCTCTTTCTTCTCAGGGCAGAGAAGGAGTGGGGAGACGGGATCAGAGGTCTCTCCCTGAACGCTGCCCGCTATGCTCTGATCCGCCTGGAGGAAGTGCAGCCACACACTAAGAACTGGAGGTGAGAGGCTGAGAGCAGTGTAGAGCATAGGGTGAGGATGACTCCTGAGGGCCAGAGTCATACTCAGTTATGTCATTTCCCACTTAGACACATTGTACATTAACTTTTTAAATATGAATAACATTTATTTGACGTTTGAGACCCATTATGTGCGCACATGAATGATATCTCCTTCCTTGGTTTAATGTTTCTGTACTTTAGGTTTGCAATGTAGAGCTGTCACTCTAAAAACCGATGGATAATGACTGACATTTGGTTGTCTTGCTGTCCTGCCTGATGAACTAGTTTAGTGGCTTGCCTTGATGTCTATTTATCTGAACATACACTGACTGTACTGTATCTCTCCCCCCAGGCCTCAGTTACTAGTGCTACTGAAGCTGGATTCAGACTTGGGGGTGAAACACCCTCGTCTGCTGTCCTTTACCACCCAGCTGAAGGCAGGGAAAGGTCTGACCATCGTCAGCTCTGTGTTGGAGGGCACCTACATGACCCTGGGGGCTGAGGCCAAGAGCGCAGAGCAGGTGAGAGAGACACTAATATCACATGACCAGGGTGGCAGAGAATCAGTGTTCAGACAAGGTAAGATGTGCAGAACAGCCGCAGTTGGAACAGATTCACCCTTGGCTACTGATTCTCAGACCCGTCCAATATGATAAATAAAACTGCATTACTAGTGTTTTGTGCTCGCTGGAAGCAGGTGTAATTTACACCCACTCAAATAGTAAAGATACTTGCAGTTTATAAAGCCAAGTGCTAGTGTAAGTAATATTATCCCTGACTCTGACATTCTTACTCCTGTGCAGTCACCACATTGGGGGGTATGGAGTTCTCAATTCATTATCCCATAAAAGAGAATTCTGCCACCTGCTGGGAGGTCAGATGGGTGTGCTAAAATATCATAGAGGCAAACTGTTAGAGATGAATAATATACTCAGTAAGTTACCATATTAATTTACAATCAAACTGGTGAAGAGAAATACATTATTATCTCTGTTTACCTCACTCTCTGTCCTCTTCCTCATCCCAGATTACAGTCTGATGAAAGCTGCCTTTCCGTTTTTGCTCTGTCATGCTACCCTCCAGCCATGGTCAATGATACATTCTGACTGGTCTAATTCAAGCACAAAGAGGTCAATAAAACGCTATGCGAGGCCAAACGCCAATGGCTCTGTAGGAATTCCTGCCGTCAGCTATATAGATGTTTCCATTTATTTGCCGCACATGTTAAAACATGATTTTGGTCACTCACTCTTGACTTCATGTCCAAGTTTAGAAAGCATTCATAAAGCTTACAACTCCAAAAAAGCCTCCTTCATACTTTCTGCATACTTTCTGTAGTATACTTGCATCAAAATGTTTCATCTACTATGAGTGTCTTGCAAGTGTAAAAATAGTATTTATGGAAACTGTTTATATTCACTCTGTCATCCATTAATCCATTTTTCTCTTTCATTCTCTTTCCTCCTGGCTGTTCCTCTTCACTTGGTGCAGAACGTCAAGTCGGCCATGCACGCAGAACGTACCAAAGGTTTCTGCCACGTGGTGGTGTCCTCTAACCTGAGGGATGGTTTCTCCCACCTGATCCAGTCGGCAGGGCTGGGGGGCATGAAACACAACGCCGTCCTCATGGCCTGGCCAGGGGGCTGGAAACAGGCTGAGGACTCCTACCCCTGGAAGAACTTCATTGGTCAGCAGTAATTTCATACTCTACTGTACTCTACCATACTTTACAAGAATAGTCTACAGTACCTTTAAGTAGCATCATCAAGTATGTCTGACTAAAGTAGTTTCTCCAGAAGACATTCACATACATTTGAAAAATTAACCTAGCTAGTTACACAACAGGGCCATAAGTATGTGGACACCCCTTCAAATTAGTGGATTCGTCTATTTCAGGCACAACCGTTGCTGACAGGTGTATAAAATCGAGAACACAACAATGCAATTTTCATAGACAAACATTGGCATTAGAATGGCCCGTACTGAAGAGCTCAGTGACTTTCAACGCTGCATCATCAAGTCAGTTCGTCAAATTTCTGCCCTGCTAAAGCTTCCCCGGTCAACTGTAAGTGCTGTTTTTGTGAAGTGGAAACATCTAGGAGCAACAACGGCTCAGCCGCGAAGTGGTAGGCCACACAAGCTCACAGAACAGGACCGCCAATTGCTGAAGGCCGTAGCAATCATCTGTCCTCGGTTGCAACACTCACTACCGAGTTCCAAACTGCCTTTGGAAGCAACGTCATCACAAGAACTGTTCGTCGGGAGCTTCATGAAATGGGTTTTCATGGCCGAGCAGCCGCACACAAGCCTAAGATCACAATGCGCAATGCCAAGTGTCGGCTGGAGTGGTGTAAAGCTCATCGCCATTATACCCTGGAGCAGTGGAAACGGGTTCTCTGGAGTGATGAATCACGCTTCACCATCTGGCAGTCCGATGGATGAATCTGGGTTTGTAGGATGCCAGGAGAACGCTACCTGCCCGAATGCATAGTGCCAACTGTAAAGTTTGGTTGAGGAGGAATAATGGTCTGGGGCTGTTTTTCATGGTTCAGGCCACTTTGTTCCACTGAATTGATATCTTAACGCTACAGCATACAATGACATTCTAGACGATTCTGTGCTTCCAACTTTGTGGCAACAGTTTGGGGAAGGCCCCTTCCTGTTTCAGCATGACAATGCCCCCGTGCACAAAGCAAGGTCCATACAGAAATGGTTTGTCGAGATCGGTGTGGAAGAACTTAACTGGCCTACACAGAGTCCTCAACCCCACCTCAACCCCATCAAACACCTTTGGGATGAATTGGAACGCCGACTGCGAGCCAGGCCTAATCGCCCAACATCAGTGCCCCACCTCACTAATGCTCTTGTGGCTGAATGTAAACAAGTCCCCGCAGCAATGTTCCAAAATCTGGTGGAAAGCCTTTCCAGAAGAGTGGAGGTTGTGATAGAAGCAATGTGGCGACCAACTCCATATTAATGCCTATGATTTTGGAATGAGATGGTCGATGAGCAGGTGTCCACAAAACTCCACATACTTTTGGCCATATATTGTACCTTGAGTGAGATTTGGTTTTGGGTTCCGAGAATGTCAAGCAAGTGAATGTCTTATGGTCGAGTCAAGTGTTTTTCCTGACCAAATGACCTGACCAGAGTCTGTCAAAACTGTGGGACCTAATTATATGGGTTTCTTGTTATATGGGTTCCTTATCCCACAGAGACGGTGAGAGAGACAACGTCAGCCCATCAGGCCCTGCTGGTTGCTAAGAACATTGACAAGTTCCCCAGCTCTGAGGACCGTCTGGGGGAGGGCACCATAGATGTGTGGTGGATCGTCCATGATGGAGGCCTTCTCATGCTGCTGCCTTTCTTACTGCGCCAACACAAGGTACTGTGACAGGGGCACCATATACCCATGGGTACTGTTGCTTTGTAAAAAATAAAATAAACTGCTTTCAAATGGAGGCCAGATTTTCACAAAATGAATTGCATCTGTTTAACTTTGGTGTAAACTAAAGGTGTGTTTTGAATTATTTTTGTTGTATTAATGCTATTTAATCTCTCCTCAGACTAATATTATTCTGTTTGTCCTGTGGGTACCTTTGCCACTGTTCCACCCCTTGTGTGTTGCGCTGTCATGGTGTATTTGGCCATTAAACAATTTCCTTCTCCGTCCCAGGTGTGGAGGAAGTGTAAGATGCGTATCTTCACCGTGGCTCAGATGGATGACAACAGTATTCAGATGAAGAAGGACCTGCAGATGTTCCTTTACCACCTCCGTCTCAATGCTGTAGTGGAGGTGGTGGAGATGGTAAGTAGCTGCACTCACACTCACTCAATCATACGTGTTATATAGGATCAATAAGAAACCATTTGTCAGGGTTTTACCCAAAATATTGTGCCAAATTCTTCATATCGCTTTGTAATTCTGTCCTCAGCACGATAGTGACATTGCAGCCTTCACCTATGAGAAGACCCTGGTGATGGAGCAGCGCTCTCAGATGCTGAAACAGATGCAGCTGTCCAGGAACGAGAGGGAGAGAGAGGTAACGTGGTGTTCTACTGTCTGGCTCTGTTTAACCAGGTGGTTCAATAGTGAATAAAGCATCATTGACATGCAAACACATGATCACTGCTTTGAATGTTAACTGTAGGCCTATGCAAAGTGTTTAAAACGAAGACAGCGATTGCACTTCACGCACGGGACAGATTTTATCTGTGGTCCTTCCTGTTACAGTAGTTATTTACTTCCTTGTCGTGTGCGGCTCGTAATATTGGCCGACTGTTGTGACATTTTGGCCTGTCCTGATTTCCTGCTGCTGTGTTGGATGTTCTGGGCTCGCATTGGGTTGGGATTCAGATTCAGAGCATCACAGACGAGTCGCGTATCTCCATCAAGAGGAAGAAGTCATCAGTGGTGGAGACACTAAAGGCCCCAAACACACTACAGGTCCCAAGCCTGTCCATATCCAGGGACATGCGGGAGGATGAGGAGGTAGCCAAGCAGCCATGTGATGTCCCATAAACATCCCATAAGCATCTCCCTCCCCTCTCCCTCGCCACCCTCTAGCCTATCCTCATACCTGTATCTGACATAGACAGAGCCACAGCTATTAAATACCCCAAAAATTGCTGTGATTGTGAATTCTTGAGGAACTCTTAAGGAATGACAGAGATGTTCCAGTAGCAGCGTACTCCAATGCTGTATGTGTTTCTGGAAGCAGTGCTGGGAAGCAATGCTCTGAGTGAATATGTCTGTGGAAAAATAATTAAATGGAACTGAATTATAGGATCTCTATTGCTGTGGCCCTCTCCGCGTCATTGTCAACACACTCCTCGATTAACTTACCTGAGAGTTATCGGCTTTGTAGCAGCTATTAGACTTAGATCTTTTTAGAACTAAGAACTTAGAGTGTTTTAGAAAACTGCCAACCCCAACCCTTCAACTAGAAATGTAGTCCCATTATTTACAATTTTCAACTTCACTACAATTTATTTGCAATATGTTTTTATTATTGTTTGCTGTAGTACACTTCATTTTATTCCTATGTAATGCATTGTTTTATGTCACTTTGTTATTTTCATGTTGAGGCATTGAAATGTATTTCATTACTTTTCCGTGGAGGAGAAAAATTAAGTAATGCAACAATGAGAATATCATCGCTAATACATTGTGGATCTTTTGTTAGGAGTAACATTATCATTCTTGTCGGTAATGCAAAACAAGGATAATCTCCATTCTACAGTTGTGCCGGCCTGCTGATCCTGTCTGATGGGAGGCACCACTTTGTTTAGCGTGCTGCCTGGGTCTGTAGTAAAACCAGTGTTGTTATTCCCCAGGCTCAGCTGATCACTAAGCTGGGCACTAAGTCACATGACAACCTCAACGAAAACGCTACCGCCACGCCTGACCACCGCGTCCACATGACCTGGACCAAAGACAAGCTGATCACCGAGAGGAACCGTAACCGCAGCGAACCCAACGTGGGCGTGAAGGACCTGTTTAATATGAAACCGTAGGTATCTCCCCCTAGAGGCTCCAGGCTCACACTGCAGCATGCTGTTGGACCAGAAGTATCCCTTTCACGCTACTCAGTCTAGCCAAGCCGTGCTGTTCTGTCCTGGCCTTGTATTGGTACTGGGAATTCCATAGATGCACCTGTCTACTGCACAGATACTGAATCATAGCGACAATAGCTACTGTTATTTGAAATAGAGAGTGTGTCATGTACCATTACTTGAACTAGTCTTTGTTCTTAGGACGTTATATAGTGAATAACCTGGCATCAGTTTGTAATCCATCATTGATGCCCAGTTGTCCCTATTTGTATATGAAAGAATGATTAACCTTTATATATGTTTTGTTTCCTTCCTTCTAGCGAGTGGGAGAGTCTGTAAGTCAAGTTTCCCTTTGTCTCAACTGTGTGATGGTGTGTGTGTGCCTGCATGTGTGTGTGATTCTTCCCTTTCCATGGCATGACCTTACAGTTTTTATTGGAGAAGCGAGGGTTGTGTGAAGTCTTTCTTCACTTCTCTCCTCCTCCCCCTCGCAGTTGACCTGCATGGAAAGGATAACGTTCTCACTGCATGCATGACCTTGCCTAACTTGCCGAGACTGTTTGCTATAATCATAAGCATATTATATATAACATATATGCCTTGATGTATCAGTTAGTGAGGCGTGATATTATTACTGAAGACAAATCATCAAAGTTCTTCTATCATGCAATTACTTCTACCTACAATATTCATTAATTAGATGTTTTTTTAAGCCTACTGATACAATGCTACTGTAACCATGACATGAACCTGATCTCTATGCTTCTGTAGTATCAACATGACATAACTCCTGACAAGGTCAATCATGAACACTGTCAGAACAATATAATATATGGTATGTCTATACCGTAGCATGTCTATTGAGGCATTCAATATACAATGACTTAGGGTAGCTAATTGGCTTACTGTCAATTCTTGGTAAGCGTGTGATTAAATTTGAGTCATGAGTCATGACGCCGTCAAGTCACTTATAATGAATGCTTATGACAGGTGTGATATCATGTTTATAATAGCATCCTGTAGTAGGATATAAGGCATAGTCTAAGGTTGTGTCTCAAATGGCAAACAATTCCCTATATAGTACACTACTTTTGACAGGGCCCATTGGGCTCATACGGCTCTGGCCAACAGTAATGCATTATAAAAGGAATAGGGTGCCATTTGGGACACAGCCCAAGTAGAAGACAGGTAAGAATTGTTCTTGCTGAGTTCAACCTGTACTCTCATAGGAACCAGTCTAACGTGCGGAGGATGCACACCGCGGTCAAGTTGAATGAGGTTGTGGTCAACAAGTCCCAAGGTGCTCAGCTGGTGCTGCTGAACATGCCTGGGCCGCCCAAAAACAAGGGAGGAGATGAGAATTGTATCCTTTTTTTAAACCACTAGTATACTCTGAACTGGCCAACTGAGTGTCCACTTAGTCAGTATCATCTTACAGTAATATAGACTGACATGGATGGAAGCTATATGCTGTTTTGGACACCATCAAGTAGTTTGGGGCATCTCCAGCTGAAAGAAATTCCAGACAATTTTAGGTTATTGCCCTCATTATTTTTACTTTTGACATTTCAAATGACTGTACCATAGGTGCCATTAGTACTCTTCCACATCAATGTTTATATCCAGACTGCAGTTGTTTCTCCTTTACACCATGGCCTATAGACATGGAGTTCCTGGAGGTTCTTATGGATGGGCTGGACCGGGTGCTGCTGGTGCGTGGCGGAGGCAGGGAGGTGATCACCATCTATTCTTAGCGCCAGCAGACACAGGACGGGCATGGTGCAGCCTCAGAGCCTCCGGTGTGGCCGGCCAGCCAAGTGGCTGGGCCTCAGCCTCTGCCACAGTGCCAGGAGAGGAGCTGGGCGCCCCCTACAGTATGGGAGGACAGTAGGGGGCTACCTCCACTCTTAGAGCAGGCTGAGCACACACCGCTGCTGACTGGTGGAGGACATCAGAGGGCACTCTGGATCATCCTCCCTTTTTATTTCTTGTCATATTCCTTTCAGGTTTTCCATGTCAGTCGTTATGAATAGGAGTTGTTTCAGTAGAACAAAGTGCATGAGTAATGATATTAGATTAGATAGAGACATCCTCTGATGACATAGCTCAGGGCACTAATGCAGTATGGTCTAGTCCAGTGATTCCCAAATTGTGGGGCGAACAAGGAGTCAGCGGGGGGGGGGGGGGGTGCATTACTGCCCTAAACTATGTCATCAGAGGATGTCTCTGTTGACATAGCCCCCCCCCCCCCCTCCCCCCCAAAAAAGAAACTCTGTCCGGCTTTCAACTTACTCTTGAAAGTTGTAATAGTAGAATGCCCAAGTTACAATTTCATTGGGTAGTAATGCATTGGTTAGTTTTCCTCTTGTCATTGCATACCTTAGCGAGCTATTTATAACTTGTCATAAATGTCCAGATCAACTAGCCCATGGCAGCTAATGGTTTTTAGCTTTTGCCCATAGAAATAGACTTGGCACGCGTGCAGGATGTTCCCCAATGCCGGAATGAAAAGGTTTGGGAACCCCTGGTCTAGCTGATATGGGATGTAGCTTGTAAGTTCAGATGGTAGACAGGTGTTTAAATCCCAGGTTGGGCAGCCTACTGCAGTTGTGCCCTTGAGCGAGCCATTTTCCGTGAATCGCCTCAGTATCCAGTTGTGTATATGAGCCATTTGCGCAAAACATAATGAATTATGAAAATATTAAATGTCCTCACAAATTTCACTTATTGAGATTTGTTTGAGCACAATTTTCTATTATAGGAATACAGTATTTTCATCTCATTTTGATGAAATACACAATGGCATAGGGAGGCCACAATACAAATATGTAGTTTTGTTACACTAAATTAGATTGGTTATGTTTTATTTTACAGTACTATTTAAGGTAATTATTAAGTAACTGTTATGTAATTACATTTTTTCCCATAGAATGTCTGTGTAAATACCTGATAAAACAGCTTTCAAATAAAGCCATAGCCAGGAGATATGGATATGCTATACACAATAGTTTTGTATTTGAAATAGTTCTCACCAAAGCAAAGCTCTTGAGATTTTTGTGGTCCATTGTGGTGACCAAACTTAATATACTGTACATTAAGATAATTACCAGGCTTTATTTGATCTAATCAAATGACAAGCCTTTATGGTTTGGATTCTGTGTCAGAGATGAGGCAGAACAGAAGTCAAACTGTACATTCTGATCCTCGACTGTCTATGGTTGCGTCCCAAATGGCACCCTATTCCCTATTTAGTGCACTACTTTTGACCAGAGCCCTACAGATGAGGGATCTTAATTTGAGCCAGTTTGCTACAGCAGGAAAATAGTCCTGCAGCAACAGGAAATGTGAATTATTATGTGGCTTATAATTAATGGACATTTTTGTAGGGGTTGATACATTTTTCAGAAGGGAAAATCAAGTCTGAAATTTCAAAGTGTAAATTACAAACTTTAGAAGCCTTTTCAAACCTTAAATACACTACACATTTTACATTTCCTGCATTGCAGGAAAGTTCTCCTGCAACAGAGTCATCAAATTAAGATCCTACATCTGTATCAGCTCTGGTCAAAAGTAAGGCACTATATATGAAATAGAGTGCAATTTGGGAGGCAGCCTATCATTTAGGTGTTATATGGGGAATGAACTGTACAGTACATTGGGTTATATTGAATAGTGTATAACCGAGTGACATAGTATCCATGTCATGTCACATTTTGCTGCACAGCATGACATGTTTGTGTTGTCTAGTGCAACATTAGACCTACTGCACTGTATGCCATTATTGATTCCTTTTTCAATTCACTAAATCAGGTGACTGACTACTTCTGCTGTTTACATATCACAGTGTATTAGGAAACATAGTACCTTATTTAACTGTCTGTGTTGCTCTCTACTGTGCTCACCAACTGTGTAGCAGCACAACGTCAGATTCCAACAGTACATGTACACTTAAATAGGAAAGCAGCCATTGTGTGTCGATATTGAGATCATTCATGTTTCTTGTATTGATTTATTTAATGTACTGTGACTGTCTGCACTCTGTCAACAGATGTTGGATGTGAATTCATGTGTTTCCCGTGGGATACTGTAAACGTTTATTTATGTCCCCATTGAGTATTGCAGGTAAACATAGGACTATGGGGTCGACATTGTTGTACTCTCCACCAATGCTTATGCTGTCTACAGTACCTACTTATATGTTTGTTTGAATCCAATCTCGTGAGGTTATAGTGTGTTTTGAGGGAGCCTGTATGTGTCTGCGGTCTGCACCATATGAAATGATGTATGTTATTTGTCACTAAGATTTAGCTGATGTTGTTTTTAACAATAAGTGTTAGCTGAATATGCAAGAACTATACGACTATGACCTGCTCTATGACATGGTGTCTAAATCCATCATTTAAGACAGATGGTAGATGAATGCAAAGATTGTTTTGCACTATTTTGTATTAAACTATAGATTTATTTGACGGTATTGCATATTGCTGTCCTATTATATTCTGTAATCCCCCTTATAGAAATACAGTGGGAGATGAAGTACAAACATGTCAGCTGATTCTCCTCATATGATATGTACTGATACGAGCCCTATAGGTTCAGATGTGCCAAAGATATTTAGAATTAATGAATGACTGAGTTAATGTATTTCAATTTAAAGTTAACAGCATATCATAATAGTATAGAGTATGTAATATCTGATATCTCTAAGTAAACTCTTAAGACTCATTTACTCGTCCATAGTAAGTGTTTATTGAAAACTAAAATGAGAAATGTAAGTATGGTTTTCCCTCTACATCAACAATTAGTAGGTAGCATAATAGTTACTGTTTCCTTTCATCTTCTGTAACTCTTTTGATTTTTTTTTTCTCCCTTTTTTGTAAATTGTATTGAGAAAATAGACAGTTTGAGAAAACTTGACTGTTGGAGTTTGAGAAAATGTATGAATTTGCTGAAACTTGACTGTTGGAGTTTGAGAAAATGAATGAATTTGCTGGAAGTTGTCCTTACCATTTCATAACGTGTGATTCCACGCTGTCATTGTATCTATAAGTGACCATAACTGCTTAGGAATAAACAAGCTATAGCCTACATATTTAAGAGACTGTGTGAATAATGTGAATATAATCTGAATAACAACTGGGGCCATATAGAAGTTGTACCAAGTTCTTGTTTTTATGTTTCCGGGTTTGTCCAGCAGAGGACATTGCTACAATAGAAAAATGGCTCAAAACATTTTACTGGAGAGGTCTTGTTGGCAATCAGAATAATGTGAAAACTTCCCACTGTCAATAACTTGCAAAGGTTTAGCACTCGTGACAGTGAGAACTAAACTGGACCAGTCAGTTATCAGTAGCAAATGAAAGGCTTTCATTAAATTGGGACTGGAAAACTGTACTGCACTCAAAGTGTTTACTTTTATCCAACATCCACTGTCATAGCCTACCATAAAAACATCATGATATACATTTGAAAACACTTTCCAACATGTAACTGTTGAAGCATATCCTATGACATTTCCCATGATATTGTCTTATTATGCTGCTTGGGCACTTTCCACTGGCAAGGATTATTATCATGTGGCTGGGAATCAACGCCTAGCAACCTCTGAAACTGTCCCAACAGCCCAGCACAAACAGCTACTGTGTTAAACCAACTTATGTAAGTCCTTCCAGACTAAAGGGTCACAGACACAATGCTAACTAATGTTCTAGAAATAAGTATAATGCCTCTAACAACATGCATTTGTATCCCAAAGCACATGAGAATTTAATTCAAGTGAGCCATGTTTATTGATGTTAATGTTGTTTGTGATTAGTGTTTTCCCATTTAGGACAGTACAGTCACCCATTACTTATCAGAGAAGCCCTCACTAAAACTTTCCTCCCAAATAGAGCTGTGCCGTGATGCGTGAGCAAACCAGACAAATTAGGAAATGAGGATCGGCCAGGAACTTCCAGAAAAACGAAGACCTCCATGATGTTTTGTTTCCCTTTATGGGTTAACAATTATCACAGGATGTTATTCAATTATTTTCCACTTACTTGGCCCACTTATAAATGGCATGATGGGGGTGTTGTACCATGCTGTACCATATTAGCCAGATTTCCCTGGGACTACTAGAGCCTTGCACTGCATATCTTGTTCTCTTTTTACAGTCTGACTGGGGAGACGTTTAAACTGCGTCTAGCATCCTTAGAGAAATACTGCTATGAGAACTGAACTGAACAAACTGATTTAGTATTGGGGGTACAGAAGGGTGACATGGGTTTTGGGATTATACAGTTACATTGGAGAGCTTTATGTCACACTCAAAACAGTTACCCAGTTATCAAACTTCTCAGCTTTTGTATGTACTTTGCCAAGACGTAGTTTCACTGTTGTTATCTTGAAACATTTAATGTAGGAAGCCCCCATCCCAGATCCATGCCCCACCTCTCCTCTCCTGGATGTTTGATGGTCTGTGACTAAAGAGAGCAGACTGTGGCCCTTTCAGCTCAGTGTCACCCTGGGTACCCCACAGATATCAACCTGTTCAAAGCCTGACAGAATTCTAAAATAATGGGTCCCATTTTTAACCATTGTACACACCCCAATCCCAGAGCCCAGTCTATAAGAGGTTGCTTCAGAGACATGGGGGTGGAGGAGGCAACCCTCTATGGAAATTGTTTTTCTCACTCACATTATAGACATTTCCCTATAGGCATTATTGTATGCAGGAGGACACTTAAGACAGTGTGGAGTAGCCTAGTGGTTAAGAGTGTTTGGCCAGAAACTGTAAAGTTGCTAGTTCGAATCCCCAGGCTGACTATGACTTGGTGAAAAATCTGTGAGGCCCTTGAGCAAGGCACTTAACCCTAATTGCTCCTGTATGTCACTCTGGATAAGAGAGTCTGCTAAATGACTGAAATGAAAATGGAGTTTAGCTGTTTACCATACAGTAGATCACACCTAATAAATGAATTACAACTGAAATATGTTTATCACAAACTGTGATACTACCAGAGATTGTATCAAATACTGGGGGCTAAAGTGTGCATTTGTGGGGGGCTGTGTGTGTGCGGAATGTTCATGGCAAATGTACATTTTGTGGCTTCATTTTCTACATATTTGAAAGCTTCTTTGAAATAATCTTGTGCTCAATCAGAATTGAACTAATTAAATTGATTAAGATTGGTAATGGCAATTGCTGACCCATGGTTTGAAAGATCCGAATTACATGCACTGTCCTGATTTAGCCCTCCTCTGTAAGCTGTTGGCTAACCCAGTCACATCCCACAAATGGCATTCCACACAAGTCACATTTCAATTTTTTTCAAGCACTGAATACTAAGGCTGTTCTTGGGGAAAATCCACTTTCAGTACGTAAGCCATTACCGCGGTTACCAAAGCAATCAGTCAACAACCTATAACAACCATAGGGACACAGCAGGGGATCTGGCCTCCCATCATGTAAAAGAAAGCAAGTCTCACTTCTCAGATCTAAACTCACCATGTAGAACGACTCAGAAACAAAGCAGGCATTGGGAAAATATTAATCCACTCTCCACTTTTAAGCATAAAATTACCAATTCAAACTCATTCTACTGTAACGAGTATGATAAAGCTGTGAGTTGAATAGGCTTACAACATAAAAAGGAAAGGCGTTTTTTATCTACCTCTGAGAAGGATGATAGTGGTCTCATATACAGATATTGATGCTTTTGATGGCCATGGTTTGTGCCTTCCTTAGTCACAGTTTAATTTAACCACAACATACAGGTTTGTCATCATGGGCAGATTGGCGATTAAGAGTACACTGTGAATGGAATCCTTGACCCTGGAGATTGAATGAACGGACAGTGTTCTGCTTGCCCATTGAAACTCCCATTCCTTTCCACTGCCTCGAATCGTTAGATTTGGAACCATGTGAATTGTCCAAGAGGATGCAGACCTGCGGCCTGACATCGCACAATATGACATCGCACAAGAAAATCCCCTGCCCTTCCACAGAGCCTCTTTCACCACCAGCCACATGAGCCATGCGTGCCCTAGCCAAATCACTTTAAGTAATTTGCGGGACATTAACATTAAAGTTGATTTGACCCTCGATCTAAATTTAGCCAATCTAACTAAACTTGTTGAGTGCCTCTTTGTAACATCTCTATTGGTGTCTAGGACAGAATACTGAATCTCAGATCAAGAATGTGAAAATGTTTGTTGTATGAACAAAGAGAGGTTGTTGTTCGCTAGGTTTCAATGGAAAACAAAATTACTTAGGCTTTAATAACGTATCAGCTGCATCTTGCTGAGAGTGGAATTCAACTAAGCCCTGGGATGTAAAGTAATGTTCTCAGTGCTTAGTTATCATCAGAATGCTTGTCGAAGGTGCAAGTGATGTGAAGAATGTACACTCAGTGCAGACTGAGGAATGGGTGTTACTTTAGATTCCGTTGGGGTTACTAGATTCAAACTGGGATAGTTTGGAGCAAAAAGATAAAGAAGCATGCTGTGACTGCAATCTTTCTATCAGATTACTCTACTGGCGATAACATTAATTGCCAACAATTCATTCATAATCTGCCAACGGAGTAATGGGTTAACTCTACAGGTCAGGGTTTGTAACTTGTGAGAGACAGCCAATAGCTGACCAAGGGCAATAACACTGCTGTGTCATTAGCTAGCTGTGTCTTGTCTCAACTTAAGGCCCTAGGCGCTACACTTAACCCCAGGGGTCGGAGGTCGGCTGACACCAGACCTTGTTGATAACAAATTATTTCTGTTGAGTGGCTTCATTAAGAAAAGGCTCTGTGACCTGGCTTGTTAAAGCATGGTACAGAACAGCCAAATGATCATTAAATTGCAGGGGGGGATACAGAGGTTGAGGAGACAGGTGCTCCTGCTAGAAAATAATACCTCATGTAGGTGTCACTACTCATAAGCCTTAAAGCCTAATGAGAGGAACAATGGAGAGAACAACCAAAAAACAATGGAGAGGGGTGGTATTTGTGGTTTCAGAAATAAGAAGGCTAAACTCTGAGTAATATCTGTTAATGAATCTAGGCCTTGAATTAAATACTAGAAATCAGATGAGTTATACATTTTTAAACATATTGTAAAAATTACATGGCACAGAATTATATGATGGAACAATGCCGTCTCTATAGTGAAACAAATGCTCTTTGCAAGTTTCAGCAGAACATCTTCATTGACATGACAACAACAAATCAGTTATCTAAAATAGATAAGATCTGACCCTGTAGCGTATTGTCCTTGGGAGATTAGAAGAGCATGTAAACTCCAATCATCAGGGAGAAACAATCATGTCTGCATTCTCCACAGTTTAAATGTAGAGTAGGGAACCTTTACCAGAAAACCATTATCATTCTGACACCTACTAACTGTAGGTGTTAACATCCCAACCCAACTATTTTCACTGAAACCAGCCTCTTCTGTGTTCTTGGTGAGGGAAAGGTTGTTACATGCAGATAGCTGTTCTTACAATGTTATTCTGTTATAGTGCAATGGTTTGCCATAACACGGCTCACTTTGTCAGTGCGTGACTATGCCACTAGTTCCTTTATTACAGAATTAAATGGTTTTGGTTTGGGTATGTAATGGTTTTGGTTTGGGAATGTCATGGTTTTGGTTTGGGAATGTAATGTAATGGTTTTGGTTTGGGAATGTAATGGTTTTGGTTTGGGAATGTAATGGTTTTGGTTTGGGAATGTAATGGTTTTGGTTTGGGAATGTAATGGTTTTGGTTTGGGAATGTCATGATTTTGGTTTGGGAATGTAATGGTTTTGGTTTGGGAATGTAATGATTTTGGTTTGGGAATGTCATGATTTTGGTTTGGGAATGTAATGGTTTTGGTTTGGGAATGTAATGGTTTTGGTTTGGGAATGTCATGATTTTGGTTTGGGAATGTAATGGTTTTGGTTTGGGAATGTAATGGTTTTGGTTTGGGAATGTAATGGTTTTGGTTTGGGTATGTTTTGGTTTGGGTATGTAATCATGTTGGTTTGGGTATGTAATCATGTTGGTTTGGGTATGTAATAGCTTTGGTTTGGGTAAGTAATGGTTTTGGTGTGGGTATGTAATCATGTTGGTTTGGGTGTGTAATCATGTTGGTTTGGGTATGTAATGGTTTTGGTTTGGGTATGTAATCATGTTGGTTCGGGTATGTAATCATTTTGTTTTGGGTATGTAATGGTTTTGTCATGATGTGTTTTGTGAGACAGAGGAAAGTGTGGCTGACTGATTAGAGGACTTCAGCTAAAATAACAATTAGGCAAATTGTCTGAGTAAATTGTTTTCAAGTCGGTGCAAGTAAATTAACAACATAAATCTTCATCAGGATTGCTTTCATTAGAGCTTTCTTTCCCTCTCCCAGTTTTCTTGGAAACATCATGTCATAAACTTTATTGTAATAAATCAGTTGATAAACAATTATTAAATCATGTTAGATTGACCAATGACCATCCAAGATTGATGTTAACTTCTCCATGATCCTTTAAAGAGAGCACATCCAATTTCAAACTCTGTTCTGGAGGAATCTGGTGCAGTTGCATATCAACTGATATCAGCTCATAATAGCATATTGTGTCAGGTATTTGTGGGGATGCCTGGCATGGTCAACATGCCAACGGAGTACACCTTGCTAACGCTACCCTTGTCTCCAGCAGGTCCAGTTCATGAAGTCTGCCACAGATTAGCATCTAGACAGGGTGCTGAGAGTAATGTGATACAGGGTCTATGGAAAGGCCTTAACAGACCCCAGTGGTTGATGACAGCTAAACATCAAACAGACTTGCAAGGTCTATGACCTTATTACTAAACTTCCCTGTCACAGTGCCACTACCTGTTGTTAGGTATCAGCCATGAAAGGATGTTTACCATTCGTTTTGCAATATTTGACAAATATTTATTTAACTAGGCAAGTCAGTTAAGAACAAATTCTTATTTTTAATGACACCGAGGAACAGTGGGTTAACTGCCTTGTTCAGGGGTAGAACAACCTTGTCAACTCAGGGATTTGATCTTGTAACCATTCGGTTACAAGTCCAATGCTCTAACCACTAGGCTACCTGCCGCCCAATATTTTGTGATAAAATTATTTCCATTGTTGAGCAACTTCAAGTCTCATGAATCAGAACAATTTTTTTCAATTTCCCCCCATCTTGTCTCATTGAGTCAGAACAAAGTTTTGGCCAACTCAAAAATGTGAATTTATTGCAACACTCCAAATGAAACACTTGTGGAATTGGTTATAATTTTTTTCAGTTAGGCCACCTCTATTTCTTTTTTTACAGTATGTTGAGGAGCTATCCCCAGCCAGCTTGATAAAATGATTGCAATATAGCTGTCATGCCATCATATTCAGTAGCTATAATAAAAATAAAAATAAATAGTGCTGCTGGAAAAGTCGATGGCAGTTCAGCTAGTCGCCATAAAAATGGCGAGGATAAGAAGTTTAACGCAGCGGTTCAGTGAGGGATTTTAAGGAGTCAGATTTCCATGTCCATGGGCCAGTGACTCACTGAAGAACTGAGAATGTCTTTGTTCGATTGGTGGGTTTACTCCAGGCTGTCGGAGAGAGAGAGAGAGAGAGAGGGAGAGAGCTTGAGAGTGCACTCAGCCGCAGGAGATGCAAAGGTCCGCAGGAGACAGAGCGCGTGAGAGAGCAGATTCCAACTCTAAGCACGTTAAGGACCATTTTGAATTCTTGGATTTTGCAAATCGAGCCCAAAATGATTATTCGGTAAGGGTGTTTATTTTAATGTTTTGTGCTTAATTTTGAAGACCAAAAAAGATTCGGGCTAACTCACCTAACATCATTTGCTTATCTCCAGCATGTCCAGGTGGTCTCTGGTTATTCATCTCGTCCTGCTGTATCACTTTTCTACTGCGGTTCAGGTCATTGAAGGTAAGACGTTTTGAAATGTAAGTATTCATAATTAATATATGTCTATTTGATGTTTTTTTTTCTGGGAGATAGGCTACTTGGAAGTGCTGTATGTGATTCTCAAAGCCTAGGCTATTGACCTGCTACGTGTACCGCGGTAAAGAATGTCTTGAACATTGGCTAATTGAAAGACAAAGTAGCTTCTTTTCAAATAGCCTTCTTTATGTGAAATTGGTTACATACAATATGTCAAATTGATAAAGGCTACATGATCACTTTGCGAGGAGGTTGATTTAAAGCATGAATCCTTAGTTGCTAAATCGATTTTTGTACCTATAAATTAATGTTATACTCTATACCCATTGATTATTGAAGAAGATAACGTATAAATGCCTCATGAGCTTAGTTCAACTGTTCTACCCCATCAGAACCAATCATATAAGCTTGTTTTACTCCAATGTTTGTAAACTATGTAAATGTAAACACACACTGTATAGCCTCAAAACATGATT
Source organism: Salvelinus namaycush (assembly GCF_016432855.1). NCBI lineage: Eukaryota > Metazoa > Chordata > Actinopteri > Salmoniformes > Salmonidae > Salvelinus > Salvelinus namaycush. Next base: position 20,674,603 of record NC_052317.1, on the reverse strand, counting down.
AAAACTCTAATTTGGATGGCCAGTCCTTGCATCCATAGCTCTGTCTATGAAGTTGAGAGTGGTTACATTTCTCCAGGCCATCTCTCAGCTTTTTACTAAAACAGAGGCTGGGCAACTGCTTTGTTATTGTTTCAATTAAAGCCACAGTGCGGTCAAAATTCTGTTATTCCTGTGTTTTATATCATATTGTACAACAGGTGATGAAACTAACTGCAAAAGTGTGAAAAAAATGTAATCAGTGTTATTTCCTGATACATGCATTCCGAAAGTATTCACACCCCTTGATTTTTCCACATGTTGTTGTGTTACAGCCTGTATTAAATGTGGATACAATTTCGATTATTTTTCACTGGCCTACACACAATACCCCAAAATGTCAAAGTGGAATATGTTCATCCAAATTAATTAAAAATGAAAAGCTGAAATGTCTTGAGTCAATAAGTATTCAAGCCCTTTGTTGTGGCAAGTTTAAATAAGTTCAGGATGAAATATGTGCTTAACAAGTCTATAAGTTGCATGGACTGTGTGCAATAATAGTGTTTAACATGATTTTTTGATGACTACCTCATCTCTATACTCCACACACCCAATTATCTATGAGGTCCCTCAGTCAATCAGTGAATTTCAAACACAGATTCAACCAAAAAGATCAGGGAGGTTTTCCAATGCCTCGCCATGAAGGGCTCTTATTGGTAGATGAGTAAAAAAAATCTGCCATTGAATATCCCTTTGAGCAGGGTGAAGTTATTATTACACTTTAGATGGTGTATCAAAACACCCAGACACTACAAAGCTACATACGTCCTTCCTAACTCAGTTGCCAGAGGGAAGGAAACCATTCAGGGACTTCACTATGAAGCCAATGGTGACTTTAAAACAGTTATAGAGTTAAATGGCTGTGATAGGAGAACTAAGGATGGATCAAAACATTGTAGTTACTCCACAACACTAACCTAATTGACAGAGTGAAAATAAGGAAGCCTGTTCAGAGTACAAATATTCCAAAACATGCATCCTGTTTACAACAAGGCGCTAAAGTAATACTGCAAAAAACGTGGCACAGCAATTTACTTTTTGTCCTGAATAAAAAGTGTTATGTTTGGGGAAAACCCATTAAAACACATTACTGAGTACCACTCCATATTTTCAAGCATAGTGGCTGCCTCATGTTATGGGTATGCTTGTAATCGCTAAGGACTGGGGAGTTTTTCAAGATATAAAATACATGGAAGGGAGCTTAGCACAGGCAAAATCCTAGAGAAAAACTGTTTCAGTCTGTTTTCCACCAGACAATGGGAGATGAATTCACCTTTCAGCAGGACAATAACCTAAAACACAAGGCCAAATATACACTGGAGTTTCTTACCAAGAAGACAGTGCATGTTCCTGAGTTTCAGAGTTACAGTTTTGACATAAATCTACTTGAAAATCTATGGCAAGACCTGAAAATGGTTGTCTAACAATGATCAACAACCAATTTGAAAGAATTTAGAAAAGAATAATGGGCAAATGTTGCACAATCCAGGTGTGGAAAGCTCTAGAGACTTACCCAGAAAGACTCACAGCTGTAATCACTGATAAAGGTGCTTCTAAAAAGTATTGACTCATTGGTGTGGATACTTATGTAAATTAGATATTTCTGTATTTAATTTTCAATAAATGTGCAAACATTTCTACAAACATGTTTTCACTTTGTCATTATGGGTAATTGAGTGCAGACTGGTGAGAAAATAAATCAGTTTAATAATTTTTGAATTCAGGCTGTAACACAACAAATGTGGAATAAGTCAAGGGGTATGAATACTTTCTGAAGGCACTGTACTTGCTGGTTAAAAATACAATCTACACAGGACCTTCTAATCAGCAGGTTTACATGGGCGGGAGTTTTAGCTTTGCATGGTGTCATCACCATGCTGTAAATTGGTTAATAGACCAATAACAAAGAGAGTACCAAATCTCGATACCAATAACAGCGATTTCTTTGTTTTTCCCTCCCCACTCAGACCACTCCCAGACATTTGCTAAAAACCTACTTTTGCCGATTTTAATGGAATTATATTACAGTATGGTACTTAATCGTTACCCAGAAATGAAATGATTTGATGTTGATATAAAAATGGCTGCATTGGGCCTTTAAGGACTCTGGCTTTAAGGTGTGAGATGTAAGCCTATGTAGTTTTATTTTAGTGTACATTACATTGGACCACCCAGGCTGCAGATGCTTTTCAAATGACCTGTCAGCTGAAAATTTTACCTCCACACTGAAAGTTGAATGCAACTATTTTATTGTATGAATAGCTGAAGGCATGTTTTATTCCATCACGTAGATTATCATGTGCATACAGTAGCATATGATAAACAGATTCAGAGCTAGTCTTGAGTTATATGATCATATGACGTCCTTATGTGGACCTGCATTTTTTGCATATGTATTCAAAATAATATGTGAGTCACATACAGTACAAGTAAGTGAACACTTTTTACATTTACGTCATTTAGCAGACGCTCTTATCCAGAGCGACTTACAAATTGGAAAGTTCATACATATTCATCCTGGTCCCCCCGTGGGAATTGAACCCTGGTCCCCCCGTGGGAATTGAACCCACAACCCTGGCGTTGCAAGCGCCATGCTCTACCAACTGAGCCACACGGGACCGGGACCTATACACTATAGAGTGTATAGATATCCCCCCCCCCTCCCAATTTAGCATGTCTAATTTATTGAATTTGTTTCAATAGGTCCTCATATACTGTGCTATAGGATGTGGATCTATTGTTTGTTTGATGGGACATGGTTTCCTCCCCATCCTTATGTGTGCACAGTGGACCTGGAAGCAGTGGTCTGGTTAAACACAGCACCTGGGTGTGAACTGGTGTGGTCACTTCTTATGTAAATTAGGACTTCCCTCTTGTCCACATGCTTGTAATGCTGACCAAGCCCGTGTGGAAAAGTGACTTTGAAGTGGGAGAGGAGGAAAACACTCCCATCCCATTCCCTCTATGGGTTTTAGACAGGGACGTGAGAGGGAGGGATGATATTGGGGTGTTTCTCCCACCCTGTGTGACAGGGTTTAATACGGTCTCTGTGTTTACAGAGCTGCACCTTCACTGGGTTTAAGTCCAACCAAGAAAGCCAAAAACATCCCCTCTGGCTACAGACTAATGTTGATTGAGTTGGTGAGCAGATATTATCCATTTATGCTTCAGCTTGTCATCTCAGACAAGTGCACTATTGTGGCACCTTATGAAGTAAGGTTCACTAGGACATTGTTATTACCATAGAGATATAACTGTGCTGTTATTTAAGGTTGTTACTTTATCATTAACCTGACTCTGCACAGTACCATCTGTTGAACACAGACTTATGTTAATCTCTGAAGGACTGTTCAGAAATACATATTTCCTTTTCAATCTGCTGTCTAATGGAGTGGCTCTGGAGAATATCATGTTAATTATGCTTCGAATCAAATTAGAATAAAAATACCAAAAGCCTGTATAATAACATAATTCCGATTCGCAATGTGCAGTTTTGAGATGTCTGCGTTAAAACATGGGAATGTGTGTATGTGTAGGAATGTCGTAATTCTAAATATAATCATCACTCGATTGCCAAAACATCTGGTAATTAAGATGTGAAAGGCAACAGGGATTGTGTCGTCTTCCCACAAAATCCACTGCTAACTGAGGTTTAATTTTTTTATGACCGAGGACTTCATCATTTTACAGTCAAGTCTATTTCACAGATTTTATTTTATTTTATTGGGGCCGAATATTACTGCCTTTCACATTTGATTTTAGTTTAGTTCAGTTCCTCATGAAGGAACTCATGTTTGGCCAATAAAGTACAGTGAGGTGACCCCCTGTAACGCTCGTCTGATGAAGAAGGAGTGGACCAAGGTGCAGCGTGGTATGTGTTCATGATATTTTATTAAATCAGAACACTAGAACAAAAATAACAAAGAGAAAAACGAACAGTTCTGTAAGGATACTGAACTATACAGAAAACAACTACCCACAAAACACAGGTGGGAAAAGGCTGCCTAAGTATGATTCCCAATCAGAGACAACGATAGACAGCTGCCTCTGATTGAGAACCACACCCGGCCAAACACAAAGAAATAGAAAAACATAGAAATAAAGAAACTAGAATGCCCACCCTAGTCACACCCTGGCCTAACCAAAATAGAGAGTAAACGCCTCTCTATGGCCAGGGCGTGACACCCCCAGTGGGTGTTTTCTTTCGAAGCCCAGTTAATATGTTGAACAATTCACAATATTAACCTTATTCACAGATTTATGGGCTAAGAAATTCCCTCCACTTCTTGGAAAGGGTCCCAGTAAGCTCCATTTCCAGTATATTGCCATGAAGAACAGAATTGTGTTTAAAGACCAACTGTAAAAGTTATCACTGAGCTATAATGTAACGGTTAGCTTTAGTTTTGAGGAGAAAAGCCACTCAATGGAAAGTTATTTTACTTTTTGGGACGTTGACGTGAATATCATATTTTCCATGTGCTCAAAATGTGTTATTTTGTAGACGTGAGGTTTCCTCCTTGGTTACATCTGTTGAAAAGGCTAGTAAGTACAACCCTCATCTAAAGATTATCCACATTTGAATGTGAAGGCAATCTTGTGTCTGCCTTAGAAAACTCTCTCTCTCTTTTCTCTCTCTCTCTCTCTCTCTCTCTCGGCTGCTGCTCCGTCCTGTAAAGTTGTGGAAACACACCCAGTGAAAGGGAAGTCCTGGCCATTATGCAGCTGTGTTGGGGACGACCTGACACAGATTCATAGAGAGATTACACTGGCATGGAGAATGAATGACTAGATGTACCTCCTGTCAACACCTCACATTTAGGTTATATCCCAAATGGCACCCTATTCACTTTATAGTGCACTACTTTTGACTAGGAGAGTGTTATTCCTGCTGGATGGTGTCTTCTCTCTCATCTGTGAACTCTTGCTCTGATTGGTCTGCTTGTGTTTGTGTTTGTGCTGCACAGATTACCTATTGTCTATTGTTAGATTATAGCAGCATCTCACCACCTCATCAAAGGGTCAGAGTGCTGTCTCATGAGAACCATTGAATGAACTAGACCAGGTGACACATTTAACATCCCAGGTGTGTTCAAACTCTACACTGTTCTCATTGTTAGGAAGAGGTTAACCAAACGTAGCATGTGTAAAATAAAATAAAAACTGTCAGGGGAGGTTCTCTTCTGCACTGTTCAACCAATCCAGGAGCAGGAGTTAAGATGTCGCCTGGTTAATGTTAAAAAGCAGAAGTCGTGTCCATTTCCCCTGAAAACTTGAACATCCGGTTGTTGGGGACTCTACAGAGACTAGTTAGAGGTTAACATGAGCTCAAAATGAACTTGTAAGATCATAAATGCTGCTGGCATATGGGTGAATTTACACAAAATGACTCCAGTCTTCTCCTGTGAGACCATAATTAGAGGAGAGTGTGACTGTGGGGCTACAAATCATTGAGATACCAGTCGACACTAGACAGTGATCATCACAGTGACAGTTCATAGTTTGAGGGCACGTTACTAAGTTATCTCACCTGTACATTTGACCTCTTTCACTCCCTACAAAGGGAGATTTATGAATGAACTCTGCTGGTGCTGAATCACTGCTCAGTCACTGTAACACATCTGTCTCAGCCTGAACAACAATCAATAGAGGTTTGTTTTACTGGACTGTTTTCCTGTGTGGACATAATGTTGCCACATTCTGTTATGACGTGATGCCACCAGTGCTGTATGATTTCTGGTTGGTTGAGTGAGCCAGTGAAATGGCTAGATAGTCTTTATAGAGCGGACTGAAAGACAAAACCAGACACAGAGGCATTGTGTTTTCCTTACCTGCCAAAGTACGTGTGTGTGTGTCTGTGTGTGTGCGCATGCATTTGTGTACTTGTTGTTTTTGGAAGGGGCTTGCTTGTCTGAACCCTGATACCCTGCTAACTCTTCTGTCCTGTTGTGTTGTGAAGGGACCCTTGGCAGACCCAGAGAGACGGCCCAGGCCCTCCTCTGTCTGACCCAAATAAGCATGAGTGGCAGACCACACAATGCATCTCAACAGGTCTCTCTGCCCAGCCATTACTACTAATTGTGGGAACAGCGTTGCAGCAGAAACGTCCCTAGTGAACTGTACTGTACTCCCAGATGTTATTAGGAATCTAGTGACTCTATCAGACACTTTATCAGCTACCTTTCCTTTTTTAGTGGATTTGGACATTAGGCCACTTTAAGCACTTAATGATCAAGGACTGTGTTATTTTGGCATGGCATCATACAATATAAGAAATGTATGTTCTTAAACAATTTATTGCATTAATGGTACTGTAGTACTTTAGCTGACCTGACCTCCCAGAAGGTATTCATTTAGAATTAGGTAAATAAACTCATCTGATTACCCAGCAAGACAGGTGATGTTTCAGAAAACGTTCCTGTTAATTACACTGATCTTTAAAGGTGTGCCCTTAAGGCTGACCCTGAGCTCTGTTTGTTATTGCTTCCAATGAGGACACAAAATGAAATATGGCCGTGTTAGCCCTTGTAGTGCTACTGTACTGTAGACCTGTGTTCAGGTCAGCCCAGCCTCTCTATACAGCCAAATGTAAATAGTTACACCCAAGCACAGGAAGACATGGCCATGAATGAACTATTCTCAACTGAAACATGATGTAGAGGTGTTTAAGAGGTGAATAGGACTGGGGGGAATTTAAATGCAATCACTTAGATTGTAAACAGGAAAGGATAGATTATATGTTATGTCATGCTCGGAGACACTATAAAAAGTGACACTATTTACAGTTGAAAGTGGCATGAAACATTTCATAATTTCAGTACTAACAGTACTCTGTGAACATCCTGAAACCAAGAAAATGTCAGCTACTAGCACATGACCCACCCTCCTTCACCACCCCCCTCCAGTGAGAATGGGATCTGAGGATTTACACTTGTGCTCAAGAGATTAAAAGTTTCAAGATTTTTCAGGCTGAGAAGTTGTGTTTAGATAGTGGCTTACAGCTGGGCAAACAAGAGGGCTGGCCACAGAAGTGTCTCCTAGCCAACCTCCACAAATGTCCATAGACAAGAAACCTCGTGATATTCATATAATACAATATGTTGATTGGAGATTCAATAGAATTCTCCCATTCAAACTCGTGTAAAATCCCACATTTTTGGGGCGTTTGAGCTAGGTCAAACAATTACACAATTGACAATGGGAGTGAACCTACAAGGCCACCACGGGCCAAATGAGCTCATAAAGGGTAGATCAACCATGAGAGACCACTTGTCTATAGGACTTACCACATTGACTCGCCTATTCAGCTCTCCCAATTATCTGGGGCACGCATTACCCAATGGAAAAACCACATCAATGTCCCCTACTGCGCTTGTCTTCAGGCGATGGTGGGCTTGGGGTGAGGGTGGGGGTGAGGATAAGGGTGGGGGTTAGGGTAAGGTCGGGGGACACTTGAAACAATAAAAACTGAGTCTACTGTATTTCAGTGGGCCAGATGTCAAGATTGACCAAGGCTTAGCCCCGCATGGCAGGCTTAGTATTGTCAGAGGACACACAGCTGTTGAAAGAGACTTTGACATTCAAGAGTTAATTGAAGTTAATACTAAAAGGTTGCTCAAATGTTTCATGCCTTGTATTATTCAATCTGTGGACATTAGTGTACACATCGTACAACTGAATGATTCCTGATCAAAATCAAATTTTATTGGTCACATACATATGGTTAGCAGATGTTAATGCGAGTGTAGCGAAATGCTTGTGCTTCTAGTTCCGACCGTTTAGTAATATCTAACAAGTAATGTAACAATTTCACAAAAACTACCTTATATACACAAGTGTAAAGAAATGAATAAGAATATGTACATATAAATATATGGATAAGCAATTGCCATGCGGCATAGGCAAGATGAAGTAGATGGTATAGAGTACAGTATATACATATGAGATGAGTAATGTAGGGTATGTAAACATTATATAAAGTGGCATTGTTTAAAGTGACCAGTGAAACATTTATTACATCTCATGTTTAATTATTAAAGTGGCTAGAGATTTGAGTCGGTATGTTGGCAGCAGCCACTCAATGTTAGTGATGGCTGTTTAACAGTCTGATGGCCTTGAGATATAAGCTGTTTTTCAGTTTCTCGGTCCCAGCTTTGATGCAGCTGTACCTCGCCTTCTGGATGCTAGGGGGGTGAACAGGCAGTGGCTCGGTTTGTTGTTGTCCTTGATGATCTTTTTGGCCTTCCTGTGACATCGGGTGGTGTAGGTGTCCTGGAGGGCAGGTAGTTTGCCCACGGTGATGCATTGTGCAGACCTCACTACCCTCTGGAGAGCCTTACGGTTGAGGGTGGAGCAGTTGCCGTACCAGGAGGTGATACAGCCCGACAGGATGCTCTCGATTGTGCATCTGTAAAAGTTTGTGAGGGTTTTCAGTGACAAGCCAAATTTCTTCAGCCTCCTGAGGTTGAAGAGGCGCTGTTACACCTTCTTCACCACGCTGTCTGTGTGGGTGGACCATTTCAGTTTGTCCGTGATGTGTATGCCGAGGAACTTAAAACTTTCCACCTTCTCCACTGCTGTCCCGTCGATGTGGATAGGGGGGTGCTCCCTCTGCTGTTTCCTGAAATCCACGATCATCTCCTTCATTTTGTTGACGTTGAATGTGAGTTTTTTTTTCTGACACCACACTCCGAGGGCCCTCACCTCCTCCCTGTAGGCCGTCTAGTCGTTGTTGGTAATCAAGCCTACCACTGTAGTGTCGTCTAGTCGTTGTTGGTAATCAAGCCTACCACTGTAGTGTCGTCTGCAAACTTGATGATTGAGGTGGAGGTGTTCATGTGTTATGTGCTCTGATAACTTCCAAAATAACTTGCATTTAACATAGGTTTATATTATTGATCTCACTGTAATGCATTTAGTACAAGTCATTCCACTCAATGAGCCAATGCCAGACACTGTATATCTTCTTTACTCAATTACCAATGGCTGCAGGCAACTGCTGTCCACCATCCCTACATGGCTGTCACAGCACACAGCCACACGCTTTAGGCCACTGTCTGTATCTGAGGAGAGGAGAATGTCTGAGGTTGGATAATTCTCCTCTCATGACTTCCTTTAAAGCTAATAGAATTGGCTGGACGACCTGCCCTGGACATCACAACCACTTTGGTCAAAAGAGACCCTCTCTGTACTCACTCTGTGGAGAGCTGTGTCGCTTTATACACTAAGTTCTCTCAAGGTTATCTAGAGCCAAAGCCAAACTCTGGATTTATGGCATAGAGGCATATCCTCAAATACAAGGCGCCTTTGGGATATTTTAATTTGCTGCTGAGCCACGTTACTGCTCTTCACAGTTGTGACAGTCGGTAAGCCGAAGTGCAAAGTACTTTTCTGTATAAGTTACCCACTGTCAACTGAAGACCTGTAAGTAAGCAGTTCGATTAGCGAACATACTCACTCAAGGACATTGATTGTCTATCAGTAACAAACAAGTACTTGGAAGACACCCTCAACATCAGGTTTAGTCTAATGCTACACTCAATCTGCACTCTGTGGTTTACACAAAATAGGAGGGTCACTACCCAGGCTTAGGTGATGAAGAGTATTTTGGAAATACAGTTTTGTATCTCAACCTCATAGGTTGAGGTCTCACAAGGGTCAGATATTGCTGTGCCTTAATAATCATTTGTTGGCTTTTTGGCTTTTCATTCTTTCTCTGAGGACATTCTAGAACAGGCATTCTTATTGTGAGGTCAGCTTTCTGGCCACCCCCAGGTTAGGTAACAACACACCCACTCATAGGCTCTATCTTCTCTCTGTTTTGGGGCTTTTCCCACCATACTTAGTCTGTCTCCTGGGACCCCTCCTCTCTTCCCAGCCCAGGTTAACTGTGATTGATCCCTGAGTGACAATAGAGGAGCTCCCTAGTTCTAAAATAATTGATTGAAGAAAATGCATTCACTCTCTTCTCCCCCCCTTTTCAGCTCTGACCTGCAAGTGGTCACTGTGTCTTTAGCTGGGTGTTGGGGAGACAGGAGGTGTCTTCAGCTCTAGCATTCTTTACATTCTCTGGATTTCACCTTCCCTGAGGGAGGCAGTCTGCATCACAATAAAGATGGGCAGGACTGGCCTTAGCCCTACCTAATCACAAACAAAGCCTATGTCAAAACCCCTTAGGGCTGGTTCACACACATGGGGTGGCAGGTAGCCTAGTGCTTAAGAGCGTTGGGCCAGTAACTGAAACGTCACTGGTTCGAAACCCTGAGCCAACTGGGGAAAAAATCTGTCGATGTACCCTTGAGCAAAGCAGTTAACCATGTAAATTGCTCTACTTCCACTTTTAATCCAACCCCACATACATAGGTTTTGGCGAGGTGAACTGCCACACTGGGAGCTATTGTAGGGTTTAAGCGTCTTGCTCAAGGGCAGGACTTTGGCATCTAGGATTTGGGGATTTTTTCCTATTGCTGTTTTCCTAGCAATAGGAAAACAGACCTGCAATCGAGGCTGCATTGAGTTGTATCGCTAGAAGGGAGAGTGAACTTATGTATCTATGTGTGGAGGGAGAGTTTAAAAGTTAAATGTTATATTATTACCTGTCCCAGACTGGAGAACAGTCACACACTGTCTACATCTCCACTGGTCTACACCTCTAGCTCTTATGTCTAGACAAGGATTTGGATTTTATGTTCCTCTGACACAATAAATACATTGGCTACCGTATGGACATCCTACATACTCTGTCCTCAAAGTGGATTGGTCCAACTGTAAATTCCAAGGAATATTTTATGCTTTTTATGTCAAGTTGGCATTTTGTCCATAGTAACGCCCTTTTATTTGAATGTCATGTGGCAGTTTTATGCCGTTGAGATGTTATGTCGTTTTATTAAAGACATTGGCCAGCCCTCAGATAAAATTTAGGCTGAACTGAATGTATACAGTGCATTCGGAAAGTATTCAGTCCCTTTGACTTTTTCCACATTTTGTTACTTTATTCCACTGTGCTTCCCTTTGTAGTCTGTAATAGTTGTAGTACAATTCAATCTTGTCCTGAAGCCACTCATGTGTTGTCTTGGCTGTGTGCTTAGGGTCGTTGTCCTGATGGAAGGTGAACCTTTTCCCCAGTCTGAGGACCTGAGTGCTCTGGAGCAGGTTTTCATCAAGGATCTCTCTGTACTTTCATCTGTCCCTCAATCCAGACTAGTCTCCCAGTCCCTGCCGCTGGAAAACATTCCCAACAGCATGATGCTGCCACCACCATGCTTCACTGTAGGGATGGTGCCAGGTTTCCTCCGGACTTGACGCTTGGCATTCAGGCCAAAGAGTTCAATCTTGGTTTCATCAGACCAGATAATCTTGTTTCTCATGGTACGAGAGTCCTTTAGGTGCCTTTTGGCAAACTTCAAGCGGGCTGTCGAGCCTTACTGAGGAGTGGCTACCTTAGTATTTAAAATAAGGTATTTCTGTTTTTTATTTGTGATACATTTGCAAAGAATTCTAAAGACCTGTTTTCACTTTCTCATTATGGGGTATTGTGTGCAGATTGATGAGGACATGTTTTTATTAAATCCATTTTAGGATAAGGCTGTAACGTAACAAAATGTGGAAAAGTCAAGAGGTCTGAATACTTTCCTTACTGTAAACAACTGGTGAGGATAGTTACTGGAGAAGGGATCTCCTGAATATCCTAATGTCTGGTGGCATACTAAAAATGTATTATTTAGCAAGGAAAATAATATTCAAAGAACAATAGAACATCAGAATGTTTGTCTTGCTACATGATGGGACAAATCTTTTTTTGAGAAAGAGACTTAGACCAGACTGAACTAGAGGCCACGTGTCTGATTAAATCACCCCAATAAATTCAGACTGCTTTTGATCTGCTGCCCATAATAATGATACAATATTTGAGGGGCTCTTGATGAGAGAGCTTCCCAGTGATGGTGATTTAATGTGGCGAAGCTCTGTTTTTGTTCACCCGTGAAGCCTCCTTTGCTTTGCTAAATGATTAGTGAGAACTGACCTCTGTCAAGGTTGGCTGTCAGGTTGGCTCTTCTCTTTAGTGAGACCTGACCCCTACTGACATCACATTGGTCAATCTAAAGTGACAGAGACTGCTGTGATTGGCTGTGGGTTGTATCTCTGTATCCCAAATTCCACTCTATTCCTTGTGTAGTGCATACTGTTGACCAGGGCTTTGGTTAAAAGTAGTGTACTATAGAGGGAATAGTGTGCCATGTGGGATGCAAGGGACGCAGACTGTGTATACAAGGCTGTTTTCTTAAGGGAATGAAGTTCTGTCTGTGATTCTAGATGTGACCACATGGTGGAGCTAGAGGACCACTGTGTGTGTAGTTGTTTTAGACTTCTCAGCGTAAACACTGAATTTACGACTATAGACAGTCCCAGTCGGTGTTCATGTAATATTAAGGAATTCCCCTTGACCATGCCCACAAATTGGGGAAAACCAACATTCTTTCCTATTGACCCCCACTGTAAAATAGGCAACATCGTTGTTGATTTTTTGTTATACAGAAATAACAAAACATGTAGAAAACACAGCTATGATGTTGTTCAATGTACATGTAGACAGGTAAAAAATCCCGACCTACGGTTCGAAATGCTCCAACGTAGAGAAATAGAGCCTGCAAGAAGAGCCCTGTGGCTTCAGGCTATTCGGTGTTGGAGAGGAAAAGGGGCATAAGGGAAGCCCAACAATATAACTTTCTCTCAGTAGGGAGAACGTTAGGGAGCAGGCAAGGTTGAAAAGTCATCTTTAGACATGTTGTACTCTTCTTAATTGTCGTTTTGTAATTTACTAAAACAACCAGACAACAGGCACGTTTTTGCTATGAGCCAATGGGGTAACCTAGGAATCCACAGGTTGTTTTCCCCACAGGCAGACAGGGTCGGACGTTCTATCTAATACTGGGTCTATGGTGATGGTGATTGCATTTACACCTGTTACAAATTACACAGTTACCAAAAATCTGAATTCTTATATTAAACACAGAGACATTTTCTGCTTCAAAGAGGTTCCATCACCATAGTGAAATTGACAGGAATTTATCACAGATTTTAATGGGTATTCAAACCCATTTTTTATAGTTAGGCTTTATATGTGCTCAATATTTATAGCATCAGTCCTCATTGTTCATTGCAATGGGCATTGAAATCACTTTGGGCCAAAGCTCTTCTATACATGTGATGAAGTTGCAGGTGTTACTATATTACTATATTGTCAAAGGTCTTGTGTGCTGTTTCCCTTTGGAAAATTACAGTCTCATCTCTGTGTGAATAGATTCACAACATGCTTCAGCTGATGGCTTGTGACAATAAACCAATTCATGGATGTCGTGGGGGCATTGAAGTGAGACTGAGGTTAGTGGTTACCTTCCCTGGCCTCCTAGCCCCTTGCCCCTCTGGCCTCTAGTCCCCCTGGATAAGACTGGGATTAGAGAGGGGTGCAACATGGATCCCCAGAACACCCGTACATAATACACTACCACCAGGGGGCAGGCTAACCAGGGCTTCCTTTCTTCCTCTCTGCTTTTCTCCAGATTACAGTAAATCCATCATCTGGTCCATTTAGCAAACATCCAGTCCCTCATTATGACCACTGTAGCACCAGTGTCCAGTCTCTTTAGTATGGAGTCCATCCATAGCACCACTGTGGATTGCTGGGAAATGATAATGCACTGTCAATTTCAAGTCCTGGTCGAAATATCCAAACATGCACATCACAGTAACAGTTAGTGTTCAATGGATGATTGTGTATAGGTAATCTTACTGTGCATTTTAATGGGTACCGTTACTGTTAATGACGCAATATCTGAACAGTGTGTTCCTCTGTTACTTATAAATGATTGGTCCGGAGTGGGCTCATCCTCCTCTCTGTGTGTGTGTGTGTATGTGTGTGTGTGTGTGTGTGTGCTGCTGGCAGGGCTGTCAGGACCTGTCCATAGGCCCCATCCTCATCCCCTCAACACACAACACCAGAGCCATGAGTACTGAGTAGCGGAAGAGGCTTCTCTTTGTCACTACGCCTGCCTGCCTGTGTCTCTGCCCAGCCCCTCTGATCACTGAACTGTGCAGGCTTGGCAGAAACCCATCTCCTCTCCTCCGTGCCTTGTTTCTCCTCCCCTCTTTTGTCACAGTCCAGCTTTTCACTCTCCCATGTAAAATCAGTGTCCATGGCCCCTCAAAGTCAGACAGCCACTGATTGGCAGATTCCTGGCCCTGTACTATTTGCCCGAGTTGAGCATTTATGTCAATAATTTAAAAAACTGTGGAGATGTACCTCTACACCTGTACTTCTATTGAGTTTATTAATGGACATGAATGCAACTGACTGAGGATAGGTAATATGTTAAATGCCAAATGTTGTAGAAACCGTTAATGTTACATTTAATTATTTGTTCGTTTGTGGTGCCTTTTTTACAGAATTCTTTTGAGATCTTGTAGTCCTGATTTCTGTCCCTGGGGGATTGAAAAATGTGTGCAGTGCTCACTATGTCCTTATAAGCAGGAAATATCTCATCCAGGAGCCTAGCCAATGTCGCAGTGCCCATTATTGAACATTCTTCCAACTGACCACAATTTGTTTTGTAAACAAAGACCAGTGATAGACAGTTCCTTCATGCTCAGGAAGCTGTAGTAGAGTTAGTGATAGTGGTATACGGAGGTAGATTGCATTACTCAAGAGGGCTGTGGCTTACATGCTCTTAACAGACCCACTGTGATGCTGGCCGGACATAGTGTACAGCTGCTGCTGTGCCGGACGTATAGTAGAGCTGCTGCTGCTGCTGCTGCTGCTGCTGCTGCTGCTGTGCCGACTGTGAAATACCTAAGTCTGCATGGTGCTGAGGGGGTCTGGAGCATGGGTCACCGATAGACACTGAGCAGAGCAGAGGAGGACCAGGAAGGGAGAGAGAGAGGAGAGAGATAGGAGAGAGAGAGAGAGCGAGAGGAGAGAGTGGCTCGCAAACACACACACAAAGAGAAAGAGAGAGAGAGAGAAAGAGAGAGAGCAAGAGCATAAAGTGAGAGAGCAAGAGAGAGCGAGAGCATAAAGTGAGAGAGTTAACATAGATAGAAGCAGGGAAGAGAGGGAAGGCTGAGAGCTGAACTGTTCTGCTGAGAACATACATCTTGTTGAAGTTTTTAGTCAGTACTTGGAGCATCAGGACAGGATGGCTCTCCTGCGTCTTTATAGTCTGCTGCTGCTCATGGCTCCTGTTCATGGCCAGTGGTGGAGTGCTTTCCTGGGGAAAGCACAGGAGATAACCACACAGCCCCCCACCACCATCCCCACAACCACCCAGGTATTGTGGACCACAGAAGGGACAGAGGTGGGCCAGGTGGGGACTCAGACGGAGGTCTTCACCACTGCACCTGTTCAGAGTACCCCACTACAGAGCATACAGGAGCCTGCTGGTGATGGAACCACAGAGATCAAGCCCAAGGCTAAGAAAATATCTCTGAAAATGTGGAAGAGTCGTGGTGAGTTAGTCTGGAGTATGTTGGGTGATGTAGTTGTTTCAGTTTTATTTCCGTGGGGGGATTCTGTCCAAAAAGTTGTCTTTATTTTGGGGTTAAATAACAATCAGTTCTGTTACTGGTTCTGCACATTAATTGTTTGCACTTTCAATGAAAGAGAACCAATGCAGTAATGATTTAGCATAATGCTATGAAAACTCTTTCCTGAATGAATCTGAAGACACTGACATGTGGCAGCTGTGGAGCTGTGGACTCATGGTGGTTCATTATTTTTTGTTAAAGTAGTCTCAAGCTGATACTTGTAGTGGGATCATGACAGGGATTAGTTAGTGTGTTCCCCCACAGCTTGAGTGCGGCTACGCTTTTTTAACTTGTCTAATTGAGGCTGTGCGTTGTCGAGGGGAGTAGGCTTGTGGTTTCCTGCTAGCCCCTTGGTTTCCAATGTTAATCCCTATCACATGATATTATAATAATAGGATTAGGGCCAGGAGCCTTCCTGGAACCTGGAGAAATTGGGGTCTGAGCGTGAGCATTGTTTCAGAGCCTCCCGCTGGGCTGGGCTGGGTTGTGGGGTGAGAGAAAGAGGGGAGTGGGGGACAGACGGTTGATGGATGGGAGGGCTGGGATACGGGGTCCAGAGTTATTATGTGTACCACAGGATGATGGTCCCGCTGGGTTGTGGGGTCAGGGGGAGAGGGGGAGAGGGGGAATCAGGGACGAATGGGTGAGGGATGGGAGGGAGGACTGAGATCAAGAGGCTGGAGATGATAGGAGAGGAGAGATACAACATGTTTATCATTGAGATGGATGGTGCACCAGTTCTAGGGAAATCAGTTACCAACATACTAAACTCAGCAAAAAAAGAAACGTCCTCTCACAATAAACTGTGTTTATTTCCACCAAACTTAACATGTGTAAATATTTATATGAACATAACAAGTTTCAACAACTGAGACATAAACTGAACAAGTTCCACAGACATGTGACTAACAGAAATTGAATAATGTGTCCCTGAACAAAGGGGGGTCAAAATCAAAAGTTACAGTCAGTATCTGGTGTGGCCACCAGCTGCATGAAGTACCGCAGTGCATCTCCTCCTCATGGACTGCACCATATTTGCCAGTTCTTGCTGTGAGAAGTTACCCCACTCTTCCACCAAGGCACCTGCAAGTTCCCAGACATTTCTGGGGGGAATGGCCCTAGGCTTCACCCGCCCATCCAACAGGTCCCAGTCGTGCTCAATAGGATTGAGATCCGGGCTCTTCGCTGGCCATGGCAGAACACTGACATTCCTGTCTTACAGGAAATCACACACAGAACGAGCAGTATGGCTGGTGGCATTGTCAGGCTGGAGGGTCTTGCCAGGATGAGCCTGCAAGAAGGGTACCACATGAGGGAGGAGGATGACAACAAGCTCAGTCAGATGATGCTGTGACGCACCGCCCCAGACCACGACGGACCCTCCACCTCCAAATCAATCCCGCTCCAGAGTACAGACGCTCATTCCTTCGACGATAAACGCAAATCCGACCATCACCCCTGGTGAGACAAAACCGCAACTCGTCAGTGAAGAGCACTTTTTGCCAGTCCTGTCTGGTCCAGCGACGGTGGGTTTGTGACCATAGGCGACGTTGTTGCCGGTGATGTCTGGTGAGGACCTGCCTTACAACAGGCCTACAAGCCCTCAGTCCAGCCTCTCTCAGCCTATTGTGGAAAGTCTGAGCAATGATGGAGAGATTGTGCGTTCCTGGTATAACTTGGGCAGTTGTTGTTGCCATCCTGTACTTGTCCCGCAGGTGTGAATTTCCGATGTACCGATCTTGTGCAGGTGTTGTTACACGTGGTTTGCCACTGCGAGGACGATCAGCTGTCTGTCCTGTCTCCCTGTAGCGCTGTCTTATGCATCTCACAATGCGGACATTGCAATTTATTGCCCTGGCCACATCTGCAGTCCTCATGCCTCCTTGCAGCATGCCTAAGGCACGTTCACACAGATGAGCAGGGACACTGGGCATCTTTCTTTTGGTATTTTTCAGAGTCAGTAGAAAGACCTCTTTAGTGTCCTAAGTTTTCATAACTGTGACCTTAATTGCCTACCGTCTGTAAGCTGTTAGTGTCTTAATGACCGTTCCACAGGTGCATGTTCATTAATTGTTTATGGTTCATTGAACAAGCATGGGAAACTGTGTTTAAACCCTTTACAATGAATATCTGTGAAGTTATTTAGATTTTTACGAATTATCTTTGAAAGACAGGGTCCTGAAAAAGGGACATTTGTTTTTTGCTGAGTTTATATGTCTGAAGTCTTAACTGACTAGAAGAATTGGGCGCTAAATGATCGTCCAGTAGACTCTTCAGAAAATCACAAGTCAAAGAGGACAAGCTCTCTCAGAACAAAATGTGTTGTTAGCATTTATAGTAAAAACATAAGCTTCATGATGAAGGCTCTCCTGTCTATTCCTCTGTCTGAGCTGTACTGTAGGTGTGATGCCCTGACAGCTTTTCTTCACCATGGTAATGTACAACAGCTGTCTGTCGCTCCAGCCTCCATAAACAGTAGCTCTGCACCCAGATGTCCGCTCACTCAGTATGACAAGCTACTTAAAGAACTTTACACAGGTTCACACCCTTCACCTGTATGTTATTAGCATTACTGTGTTGATATACTAAGGCAGGGTCCTCATTGGATGTGCATGTTTCGATATATTTCCACCAAACTGCTTTACATGAAATTCTAATGGATCTCTCTCTCTCTCTCTGATCGCACTTATAGATTGGCTTGTCTGTGGCAGTGTGGGTTGTGCGACTCAGTCAGTGTTGGTGTGAGGCTGCATGTTGTGGGAGGCATTCGTTCCGAGTGGAGGATGTTCAAACACTACCACCCTCCTCCCTAACTGTCATGTCTTTTTCCACTTCGCTAATTTGATGAATTACAGACCCAATCAGAGACCCTGTCTAGCCTAGTGGCAGAGATCAGAGGCCCACTGATGTGTAGAGGAAGGTTAATACTTGACAAGACTGAGGTGAAACTAACGGCCAAGAGGTTACCTCAGTGGAATGTTGGGGTGAGAGTGGTCGTCACGGGAGATGAGCTCCATGTGGGAGAGAATGTGATCGATCTTTCTCCACTAAGCACTCTCCCTACGCCATGATGATAAGCCCCCCAACGCCAATGAAAGGCTTTTCACCTAGTGTCTGGAGTTATTTGGGGGGAATTAGGGTCTGAAGAGGGGAAGGGGAAGAAGAGGGAGAGCAATGATCCATAGGTGAATGTCTAACTCATTAGGGGTTTGTTACTGTCAGTGATGAGGATAGATGAATTTGTGAAAAAACTATAGACCATGGACACATCAGTTACCGCAAGATGAGATATTCTCTACATCTGTGCTTATGCTTTGTGTGTTCTCATGCAAACAATGATGTAATAGTGATTGTGATGATAGTCAGGTGATAGCACAGAAGTACATCTGCTAACTGATTAGTTACATTGGAGGAGATCCATAAATGTTCAGTGGTGAAATGGCATACATATCTTTATGACGTATGGTGACATATCTTGACGAGAGCATTGGATGTTATCGTTGTACAGTTATGCAATGCTGAAATTAGAAATGTTGCTGATATCTATAGTAGTACCGTACCCTTTATATCCGTACATATATATCCAAGATGGCGTAGCAGTCAGACGTCTTTGTCTTGTCTTGTCTCGTCCCATGTACATATCTTTTTATATCTTTTTCTTCGCATTCTTTTTTATATTTTTTCCTAAAGCTCAACTTCAAAATACTCTCCTGCAACCCGCCTCACCCAATGTGGTTTGGATCTGTTTTTTCCCCAAAGTATTTATATTTACCTCAACTGTAGCTAGCTAACTAGCTAGCTAACTAGCTATCAGCTATCAGTCAGCTAACCTTTAGCTCGGAAAGCTCTCGCCAGTTCGTACAACGCGTTTCAAACCAGAGCATACCGGACCTATTTTCCTCTCCATATCCCCCGATTCCTACCGCAAACTCTGAACCCTTTCATCTGGATCATGGTAGCTAGCTAACCGCAACCCGGGTTGACTACTCCTGGCTAACGTTTCCGTGCTGGAGCAAGCACCAACTAGCCTGGGGCTAGCCCAAGCTAGACCCATCTCCCGGCTAGGGCTCCTGGGCTACTCCTGAAGCCCACTCCTCGGCTACAATATCCGGAACCCTTCTACTGCCGGTACGGGGCACGGAACCCCGCCGATCCTTCACGACTCCGAATACCGACAAAATCTGCCCGAGGATCCCAACAGGCCCCTCAGGCGCGACGTCCCCTGAAGGCCCATTCTGCTAACCGCGGCCAGCTAGCTATCTATAGCATATTGGACTGTTAGCTGATCCATCGGACAGTTTCTTGGACCGCTATACCCATTTTGCCAATTGGACTTGGACCCCTCTGCTACTTTGAACCCTACTAATTCCACGACTGGTCTATCGACGTCACCGCACGAGGAGGCAAAAACAGACCACCATCTCACCATCGCAACATCCCTCTAAGGCCCTTATGCTAGCTTGCTAGCCCCGGCCTGCTAACTGTCTGAATCACTGTGTCCCCAGCCAGCCCAACCACTCACCGGACCCATACGATCACTTGGCTACGCACGCCTCTCCCTAACATCAATATAACTTGTCCATTACTGTCCTGGTTAGTGATTACTGTCTTATTTCACTGTAGAGCCTCTAGCCCTGCTCAATATGCCTTAACCAACCATGTTGTTCCACCTCCCACATATGCGATGACATCACCTGGTTTAAACGTCTCTAGAGACTATATCGCTCTCTTCATTACTCAATGCCTGGGTTTACCTCCAATGTACTCTCTTCCTACCATACCTTTATCTGTACATTATGCCTTGAATCTATGCTATCGTGCCCAGAAACCTGCTCCCTTTAATCTCTGTTCCGAACGTGCTAGACGGCCAGTTCTTATAGCCTTTAGCCGTACCCTTATCCTACTTCTCCTCTGTTCCTCTGGTAATGTAGAGGTTAATCCAGGACCTGCAGTGCCTAGCTCCACTCCTACTGTGTCACGGATACTAAGAGTGGTGGGTAGGAGTCAGGCGCAGAGAGCAGAGGGTTCAGTGATTTGTTCAGTGATGTATTTCTCCGGCACAAAACGGTCACGCCAAAATACAGGGCGCATAAACACTGACCAGCCCAAACACAGGGCAAACGATCCGGAGAAAAATGAAAACACATCCACAACGGACAGAGAACACAAATAACCCCCCCAAACCTAAGCGGGCCTAACAGGCTTAAATAGACCAAAAATCAAGAAACAAAAAGCAACAGGTGCAACTAATAAGACTAAACTAACAGAAAAGGAAAAAGAAATCGGTGGCGGCTAGTAGACCGGCGACGACGACCGCCGAGCACCGCCCGAACAGGCAGGGGAGCCACCTTCGGTGGGAGTCGTGACAAGGTGCTCTCATTTGTTGACTTCTGTAACCGTAAAAGCCTTGGTTTCATGCATGTTAACATTAGAAGCCTACTCCCTACGTTTGCTTTATTCACTGCTTTAGCACACTCTGCCAACCTGGATGTCCTAGCCGTGTCTGAATCCTGGCTTAGGAAAACCACCAAAACCCCTGACATTTCCATCCCTAACTATAACATTTTCCGCCAAGATAGAACTGCCAACGGGGGCGGTGTTGCAATCTACTGCAGAGATAGCCTGCAGAGTTCTATCTTACTATCCAGGTCTGTACCAAAACAATTCGAGCTTCTACTTCAAAAAATTCACCTTTCCAGAAACAAGTCTCTCACCGTTGCCGCTTGCTATAGACAACCCTCTGCCCCCAGCTGTGCCCTGGACACCATATGTGAATTGATTGCCCCCCATCTATCTTCTGAGCTCGTGCTGCTAGGTGACCTAAACTGGGACATGCTTAACACCCCGGCCATCCTACAATCTAAGCTTGATGCCCTCAATCTCACACAAATTATCAATGAACCTACCAGGTACAACCCCAAATCCGTAAACACGGGCACCCTCATAGATATCATCTTAACTAACTCTCCCTCCATATACACCTCTGCTGTTTTCAACCAAGATCTCAGCGATCACGGCCTCATTGCCTGCATCCGTAATGGGTCTGCGGTCAAACGACCACCCCTCATCACTGTCAAACGCTCCCTAAAACACTTCTGCGAACAGGCCTTTCTAATTGACCTGGCCGGGGTATCCTGGAATGACATTGACCTCATCCCGTCAGTAGAGGATGCCTGGTTATTCTTTAAAAGTGCCTTCCTCAACATCTTAAATAAGCATGCTCCATTCAAAAAAAATTGAACTAGGAATAGATATAGCCCTTGGTTCACTCCAGACCTGTCTGCCCTTGACCAGCACAAAAACATCCTGTGGCGTTCTGCATTAGCATCGAATAGCCCCCGTGATATGCAACTTTTTAGGGAAGTTAGGAACCAATATACACAGGCAGTTAGGAAAGCTAAGGCTAGCTTTTTCAAACAGACATTTGCATCCTGTAGTACAAACTCAAAAAAGTTCTGGGACACTGTAAAGTCCATGGAGAATAAGAGTACCTTCTCCCAGCTGCCCACTGCACTGAGGCTAGGAAACACTGTCACTACCGATAATTCCACAATAATTGAGAATTTCAATAAGCATTTTTTTATGGCTGGTCATGCTTTCCACCTGGCTATCCCTACCCAGGTCAACAGCCCTGCGCTCCCCACAGCAACTCGCCCAAACCTCCCCCACTTCTCCTTCACCCAAATCCAGATAGCTGATGTTCTGAAAGAGCTGCAAAATCTGGACCCCTACAAATCAGCCGGACTAGACAATCTGAACCCTCTCTTTCTAAAAATTATCTGCTGAAATTATTGCAACCCCTATTACTAGCCTGTTCAACCTCTCTTTCGTATCATCTGAGATTCCCATAGATTGGAAAGCTGCCGCGGTCAACCCCCTCTTCAAAGGGGGAGACACTCTAGACCCAAACTGTTACAGACCTATATCTATCCTACTCTGCCTTTCTAAGGTCTTTGAAAGCCAAGTTAACAAACAGATTACTGACCATTTCGAACCTCACCGTACCTTCTCCGCTATGCAATCTGGTTTCCGAGCTGGTCATGGGTGCACCTCAGCCACGCTCAAGGTCCTAAACGATATCATAACCTCCATCGATAAGAGACATTACTGTGCAACCGTATTCATCGACCTGGCTAAGGCTTTCGACTCTGTCAATCACAACATTCTTATTGGCAGAATCAACAGCCTTGGTTTCTCAAATGATTGCCTCGCTTGGTTCACCAACTACTTCTCCGATAGAGTTCAATATGTGAAATCGGAGGGCCTGTTGTCCGGACCTCTGGCAGTCTCTATGGTGGTGCCACAGGGTTCAATTCTCGGGCCGACTCTCTTCTCTGTATACATCAATGATGTCGCTCTCGCTGCTGGTTGTTCTTTGATCCACCTCTACGCAGACGACACCATTCTGTATACCTCTGGCCCTTCGTTGGACACTGTGTTAACTAACCTCCAGATGAGCTTCAATGCCATACAACTCTCCTTCCGTGGCCTCCAACTGCTCTTAAATGCAAGTAAAACTAAATGCATGCTCTTCAACTGATCGCTGCCCGCACCTGCCCGCCCGTCCAGCATCACTACTCTGGACGGCTCTGACTTAGAATATGTGGACAACTACAAATACCTAGGTGTCTGGTTAGACTGTAAACTCTCCTTCCAGACTCACATTAAACATCTCCAATCCAAAATTAAATCTAGAATCGGCTTCCTATTTCGCAACAAAGCATCCTTCACTCATGCTGCCAAACATACCCTCGTAAAACTGACCATCCTACCGATCCTCGACTTCGGCAATGTCATTTACAAAATAGCCTCCAACACTCTACTCAACAAATTGGATGCAGTCTATCACAGTGCCATCCGTTTTGTCACCAAAGCCCCATATGCTACCCACCACTGCGACCTGTATGATCTCGTTGGCTGGCCCTCGCTTCATACTCATGCCAAACCCACTGGCTCTATGTCATCTATAAGTCTCTGCTAGGTAAAGCCCCGCCTCATCTTAGCTCAATGGTCACCATAGCAGCACCCACCCATAGCACGCACACCAGCAGGTATATCTCACTGGTCACCCCCAAAGCCAATTCTTCCTTTGGCCGCCTCTCCTTCCAGTTCTCTGCTGCCAATGACTGGAACGAACTGCAAAAATCTTTGAAGCTGGAGACTCTTACCTCCCTCACTAGCTTTAAGCACCAGCTGTCAGAGCAGCTCACAGATCACTGCACCTGTACATAGCTCATCTGTAAATAGCCCATCCAATCTACCTCATCACCATACTGTATGTATTTATTTATTGTCTTGCTCCTTTGCACCCCAGTATCTCAACTTGCACATTCATCTTCTACACATCCTACCATTCCAGTGTTTAATTGCTATATTGTAATTACTTTGCCACCATGGCCTATTTATTGCCTTACCTCTCTTATCCTACCTCATTTGCACATGCTGTATATATATTTTTTCTACTGTATTATTGATTGTATGTTTGTTTATTCCATGTGTAACTCTGTGTTGTTGTACGTGTCGAACTGCTTTGCTTTATCTTGGCCAGGTTGCAGTTGCAAATGAGAACTTGTTCTCAACTAGCCTACCTGGTTAAATAAAGGTGAAATAAAATAAAATAAAAAATACCCAGAGTTTTCTATACAGCTTTAGGCTCATACATGTGATTCTGTTCATTTTGTTTAGATCTCATGAATCTGTTGTTTCCTCCTCCTTACAGAGCGTGGCTCTACGGGACACCTAGACCTGACCGAGTTGATCGGAGTGCCACTCCCTCCCTCTGTCTCCTTCATCACCGGCTATGAGGGCTTCCCGGCCTACGGCTTTGGGCCTGACGCCAACATCGGACGTCTCACCAAGACCTTCATGCCCGATCCTTTCTTCAGGGACTTTGCCATCATCGTCACCATCAGGCCCAGCAGCAAACAGGGAGGGGTGCTGTTCGCCATCACTGATGCCCAGCAGAAGGTGGTGCAGCTGGGGTTGGCACTGACGCCCGTGGAGGACGAGACCCAGAGGATTCAGCTGTACTACACCGAGGGGGGCGAAGAGTCCTCACATAGCCAACAGGTGGCGTCCTTCAAGTTGCCTGATATGAGGAATAAGTGGACGCGCTTCACTCTGTCGGTGCAGGACCAGGAGGTACGCCTCTATATGGACTGTGATGACTTCCAAGCAGAGACCTTCCACAGGAGCAGCCGCCAGCTCAGCTTTGAACCCAGCTCGGGCATCTTCGTGGGCAATGCTGGAGGAACTGGCCTGGAGAAGTTTGTGGTAAGTAATGTCTACCACTTATTGGTCTTCTGTTTCATTTGACCATGTTGCAGTGTGTGTGTGTGTGTGTGTGTGTGTGTGTGTGTGTGTGTGTGTGTGTGTGTGTGTGTGTGTGTGTGTGTGTGTGTGTGTGTGTGTGTGTGTGTGTGTGTGTGTGTGTGTGTGTGTGTGTGTGTGTGTGTGTGTGTGTGTGTGTGTGTGTGTGTGTGTGTGTGTGTGTGATCACATTCCCTGCGCTGTGTAGTGTGAGTCCTACTGTTTGCCCAGTCTGTGTTAGCATGAACATTACTCCAATAACATGATAAAGACTCAAAGATCGTCTGTGTAGAATTATTCTTAACAACTGTACTAAAAGCTCCACAGCTGGGACTTCTTCCAGCTGGCTGTGCACCACTTGTCTAGCATACAATATCCTATTCTGACAAGAATGTTTAGCTATACCATGTATAGTGATTACTGTATGAATGTGCTCAGTCATGGATTATAGTCAGTTGATCACAGTTTTTCAGAATCAGCTCATATAAGGTTGTATAACTCAGCTCAAAACATTCTGGTATTTGACAGCCATCGATAGGACACAGACCTGATTCAAGGCTAACGGGAGGTCTTGGCGGTCTCTCAGAGAGGAAGGGAGAGATATCAGTAAGCCTTGTTTAATAAACAGAACCACCTCTGCATGGTCAACTCAGCTCAGCTCAAGGCCTCGCGTTAATGTATCCTGTGATCTCTGTTCCAGTCTTCTCTGAGAGGAGAGACTCTGAGGTTCACTCAAATCAAATCAAATTTTATTGGTCATATACACATGCTTAGCAGGTGTTATTGCGAGTGTAGGGAAATGCTTGTGCTTCTAGTTCCGACAGTGCAGTAATATCTAACAGTAATCTAACAATTCCACAACAACTCCCTAATACACACAAATATAAGTAAAGGGATGGAATAAGAATATATACATATAAATATATGGATGACCGATGGCAGAGCAGCATAGGCAAGATGCAATAGATATTATATTATATTATATAAAATACAGTGTATACATATGAGATGAGTAATTTAAGATATGTAAACATTATTAAAGTGGCATTATTAAAGTGACTAGTGATCCATTTATTAAACGGTGTCTTCCCCTTCTACCCCACATTGACTGTCTTCCAGTGACGTTACAGAGAGTGAGACCATTGAGATATTTCATATAGATTATCTATGGAGACAACTGTACAGCTGTTTCAATATAGTCTATGAAAATATTAATATCATACTTCAAGCCCAATAAGAGCAAAACTTCCCTTAAAGCCTGGCCACTTCAATATGGTCCAACAAACACTGATGATGATGGAGTGAATGTGAATGGGACTTTATTCTCCAAATGAACCGTCCTTGTCACGTCCTGACCAAAGAGAGTCCTTATTTTCTATGGCAGAGTAGGTCAGGGCGTGACTGGGGGGTTAGTCTAGTTTATTATTTTTATGTGGGGTTCTAGGTTTGTTTTTCTATGTTGGTGATTCTGTATTATTCCCAATTAGAGGCAGCTGGTATCGTTGTCTCTAATTGGGGATCATATTTAGGTAGCTTTTTTCCACCTGTGTTTATGGGATATTGTTTTGAGTTAGTGCCCGTAGCATCGCTGTAGTCACGGTTCGCTGTTAGTTTATTGTTTTTGTTAAGTTTCACGTTATTCGTGAAATTATGTGGAACTCAACATCCGCTGCGCCTTGGTCCGACATTTATTCTAGTGAACGTGACAGTCCTGCAATGTTCTTTATTAGCATGCTGCTGCACTTTAAGAGTGGTGCTGACGGTGGTGGTAGTGGTGTGTGTTTGGGAAAGTGGTTTCCATGGCGATGGCAGCAAAGTGGGTAGCTTTTCCTTTTGTTGTTGTGAGGCACTTTGGTGCCTACCAGGGGCCTGAGGAGGCCAGGAGGGGTAAAGACAGTGTCTGTCAGTCAGAGCAGAGGGGCCAGAGAGGGAGGGAGGAGAAGGGGGAGGGAGGTGGAAGAGGAGAGAGGCAGGGAGGTGGAGGGAGATGGGTAGAGGGGTGAGTGAAAGGGGGGAAGAGATCCCACAGCCAACAGAACACAGTGGACTGTCATGCTGGGAGATACAATACTGATGGGCCAAATGCCGTGCCAAGAGATGGCTCTCACCCTTCAAAACCAGCCTGGACAAAGCTCTGGGTTTTGTTCTGATGCAGCCTTCATTAGTTTCACTCGCTCCCTCTGTCTGTCTTTGTATCTTTGGACTTGATTTTATGATTTCACAGTAAATGTGTTTCAGTCAGTAGTTTGCTGTGTTCTGTACTCTGTATTTTACTGATCATAATCTGCTACTGAATCTGCTACTGTACGTGATGTTAATCTACTCATCCTGTTGGCTTCTAGTCCAGGGGCCTTAGCCAATGTTTTTATTGCCACACTCTTTCATGATCAGTGGTATTCTCTATAATGTCCTCCAATGACGTCATCGTGTTGCACATTACACGCTTTAGGTTAATAACGTGGAAGGAATGCTTGTGAAAATGACAGTTAATGAGTGTGTGTCAGGCCCGTCCCTATCAAATACTGCTCACAGATTAAAATGTGTGTAACCATGTGTTGCTTGTAGAAAGGGCCTCTTGCCTCTAAAAGTCAGCATTCTACCTGTATAGGAAAGCCTTCAAAATAAACATTCCTGCTGTGTGACTCTTTTTGCTTCTCACTCTCTCTCGCTCTCGTCTCTCTCTCAATTTAGCCAATTCAATTAGCTATATCAGCACAATAACTCCCTATTATACATCACCAACGCATTATCACATATCTCGCTTTCTCTCCCTCTGTACAGGGCTCTATCCAGCAGCTGGTGATCAAGCCGGACCCTAGGGCTGCAGAGGAGCAGTGTGAAGAGGATGATCCCTATGTGAGTGGCTACACCACAGCCTGTTCCATAGATATGTATTTATCCATAGCCTTGAGCTCCTGATATTTTAAAGGCCGTGCCAGCACAGATTCTTTAATACGTGTTAAGCGTCTGGCTCTCAAGACTAATTTATACATGACTTGACTCTGCATAGAGCATACTGGTGGCTCCCTCTTGTGTTTAAAATATGAAATACTGTTTACTAGTTGATTGCTTCACTGGCTCATATCACTCACTATGTAACAACATTTGAATGTACAAAGCTGCCACTACTCTGGCCTTCTGTGCCTAAATTATGGAATGAAGAGTTAATTTCCTCTAGTGATTAGTGAGAGAAATGCTACTTCTAGGTCACTGGTGTCAATCTTTTTTTTTATACATTTTTTTATTTCACCTTTATTTAACCAGGTAGGCTAGTTGAGAACAAGTTCTCATTTACAACTGCGACCTGGCCAAGATAAAGCACAGCAGTTCGATACATACAACAACACAGAGTTACACATGGAATAAACAAACATACAGTAGACAAAAAGAAAAATCTATATACAGTGAGTGACAATGAGGTAAGATAAGGGAGGTAAGGCAATAAATAGGCCATGGTGGCGAAGTAATTACAATATAGCAATTAGACACTGGAATGGTAGATGTCCAGAAGATGAATGTGCAAGTGGAGATAATGGGGTGCAAAGGAGCAAGATAAATAAATAACAGTATGCGAATGAGGTAGTTGGATGGGCTGTTTACAGATGTGCTATGTACAGGTGCAGTGATCTGTGAGCTGCTCTGACAGCTGGTGCTTAAAGCTAGTGAGGGAGATATGGGTCTCCAGCTTCAGTGATTTTTGCAGTTCGTTCCAGTCATTGGCAGTAGAGAACTGGAAGGAGAGGCGGCCAAAGGAGGAATTGGCTTTGGGGGTGACCAGTGAGATATACCTGCTTCTTTGAATAGAGATGTGTGGTAATGTCTCCTGTATTCCAGGCTTCTGGGGATGGGAGTGGTGATTACACGTTGGATGACCGTGAAACAGATGACAAGTCGATGAAGAACATGGAACGAAAAAAGGAAACAGCACGGGTGAGTAAAAGTGGGAGGTGTGAGCATGGGGTGTAAGAGAGGAATGTGTTCGGTGAAACGGAATGTCAGCGGACGCTGGGTGAGCGTTGGTGAGACAAGGAACGTCCGCACAGCTAAGATTGGCTTGGGCACAAGGCACATTGTTGTCTGAGCAACACTCCCTGACAGACTTCATTGAACGTCTCTTACATGTAGCAGAACATCTTTTCTGTTTCATCAGTTGAAATTTGTCCTGGTACAAACACAAATATGTAAAATTGAACACGGGGATATGTTCCAGTAGGGAGATTCAGTACCTCTATCTCTCTATCTCTACCCAGAGATAAGTCTCTACACTGGCCTTTCATGTGTCTGTTATGGCTATGGGTAGCAGTGGTTGTTTATGTAGCTAGTGAACACCCCTTTGTTTTTGTCCGTTTCTCTTCCTTTGCTGGATTGCTCCAGATTCTGTCTGTGTGTACGCTACATTCACTTTCATCCTCCTATCACTAGCCGTGTAACATACTGTACTTGTCATCTCACTCTGCCCCTAAATAAACGCACAATCCGCCCTGACCCCAATTACTACAAATAAATATATTACATAAGCTGTCTGTTCTTATTTGAATCTTGTCCAGATGTTTTAATTAGCTAGATATTTCCTGTGTTACTCCTCAATATTTCAAATAAATTGGACATTGTTTTATCAGTTTACTTACTGTTCATTCCTGCTTCCCTCCCTTTACATTATCTATCTTCCTCCCTAATTTTCTTTCCCTCCAGCCAGAGGACATGCTAAGCGTGCCAGTGCGAGCCCCGCCCACAGAGTCGGAGCTAGATGTTCACCTGACCACCACAAACAAGGCACATCAGGAGATGCTGCTCGAAGGTGGGGAAGGCAGGTTCACCATACTCTTATCTTAACCAATCATGTCATGGCATTACAGGGCACTTTCAAATAACTTGATAGGCAAGCTTGATTTAACTCACCTGGTGACTGTGTAAATTATTATTTGATTTTCCCTTTGCATTGATCAATCTTATCTGTCTCTCATTGGCTAATCTAGTTTTTTTTTAATTTTACCTTTATTTAACTAGACAAGTCAGTTAAGAACAAATTCTTATTTTCAATGGCGGCCTAGGAACAGTGGGTTAACTGTGGTTAACTCAGGTGGGGCAGAACGGCAGATGTTTTACCTTGTCAGCTCAGGATTCGATCTTGCAACCTTTCAGTTACTAGTCCAACGCTCTAACCACTAGGCTACCTGCCGCCCCAGGTAGTCTAGTGGTTAGAGCGGTGGTTGTTGTTGTTTGAATACATCAAATATCCCTCAATGGTTAGCATTATTGAAGCCTCATTGGTGAATCATATTGGTGTCGCTTTTTCCTCTCAGGATCCCACCAAACAGAGGAGCCAGGGGAGAGGTCAGGGGATGTAAGTAATAGCTAAGATTATTACACGTAACGTGCCTCAAAACCTGATGTGCTTTAAATGCTTAAGTTATTCAGCTTAAGTTATTCAGTATTTAATAGATTTTACACAATGTTCTCCTGCTGATCCTCAGGACAGGCCTCTTAGCCACGGACAGAAAGGAGAGCGAGGAGAGCCTGGGCCTATGGGTCCTGCTGGCCCCCGTGGCCCCGCTGGCCCTTCCACTCCCTCTGAGGATAGGTCTGGACACGGCCAGCCAGGACCAAGGGGCCCTCAGGGGCCTTCAGGGGCCCCTGGGGTGCCAGGGAAGGACGGACAGCCGGTGAGCTTTACCTCATTATAATCTCCCATTACTCTGTGATACTAGTACATGTTTGATTATGTTTTCTATTATCTTCACTTCACTTGGCAAGATTGAACACATACATCTAAGGACTGTTCTCATTTTTCAGGGAAGCAAGGGTGAAGATGGAGACCCAGTGAGTACATCTGGTCTTGTGTCAAATGTGTACGGTTTTGTTATGTTATTATAGAAATATACTGTATGTCTTTAAATATGACCTATGTTAATCCCCACAGGGACAAAGAGGACCTCATGGATTCCCAGGGTTGGCAGGAGAGGTTGGAGTCAAGGGAGAAAAGGTACAATAATTACAAGTTAAAAAAAATTGTCAATGTGCATGAGATAGGCAGTTAGTCTTACCATGTGTTCTCTTCTGTACAGGGGGACACAGGAGTAGGCTTACCGGGGCCTCCAGGCCCACCCGGACCTCCCGGACCACTCAAATCTCACAGTGTACCGGTGGGTGTCAGTGTAACATCCTGGAAACATCGGATTGAACAGGGGATCAAATGGGGATTTGTGTTTAATTGCCTGTTTTCCTTTGAATTGCAGTATGGAGAGGATGCACTTGGCTCTGGCTTTGGGGACCTTGACGATACAGAATTTATCAGAGTAAGAACATTCTTCTAATCTGTCATTCTGCTGTCAGTCTATCTTGTGAGCGGACCAAGTAATTTGGTGTCACTCTAAAGCGGAAAGGTGGAATAAACGAGTCAGGAGATTGAACACAGTTCTCTATTGAGAGATTTCTGTCAATACAAACACCAACACAATCAATGAGAATCTCCCAAGGAACAACATACATATTCTCCTTTAGATGACACAGGAACACAAGAGACGATTATCTTTAAACTATAACAACAATCACAGATTTGTCACCATCTTAATGGATCTTCTTCGATAGCTCCCCTCTCTTGGTAGTCATTCTACCGAGATAGTTTATCTTCTTCCCCTTTCCTGCTGGTTCCCTCCTCTCTCTTATAGGGGAAAGAGAATATATCATTAGTACCGTCAGCTGTGCTTAATTGCCTCTGGTTACCTTGTCTCACATGACTTGTTGGGCTACTATCCGTGAGCCCAGCCTGCCCTCTGGTGGTCCTTCCACATACCTCCCCCTCAGGACCGGACCGGAGGGTCGGGCGCCAGATGCACTGTCTTGGTCGCGTCGGGACAGCGCGTCTGCATTCCCGTTCCTCGATCCGGCCCTGTGGATAACATGGAAAGAGAACGGTTGTAAAGCAAGAAACCATCTGGCTATTCTGTTGTTATTGTTTCTCTTACCAGCCATCCACGTGAGGGGAGCATGGTCAGTAGCTAATGTAAACCTACGACCCAGTAGGTAGTACCGGAGATAATCGAGAGCCCACTTAATGGCTAGGGCCTCTTTCTCTATGGTAGCATATCTCTGTTCCTGATCGCTGAGCTTCCTACTTATGAAGAGAATCGGCCTCTCTGCTTCGCCTTCACCCTGAGCTAGGACGGCCCCGAGCCCCGTATCCGAGGCGTCTACCTGCACAATGAACTCTTGTGAGAAGTCCGGAGCCTGTAGGACGGGATCAGAACATAGGCCATCTTTTAGCAATTGAAAGGCATCTTCCGTCTCGTCCTTACACTCTACCCAGTTTGGCAAGTTTTTCTTGATGAGGTTTGTGAGGGGGTTGGCAATGGTTGCATATCCAGGGATGAAACGGCGATAATATCCCGTTATCCCTAAGAAGGCCCGAACGTCCCGCTTGGTCCGGGGTCGAGGCCAATCTCGAATTGCCCTGGTTTTCTCTGCCTGTGGGCGTATTTTCCCATTCCCCACGGTGTACCCCAGGTATTCCGCTTCGGACAGACCCAGGCAGCATTTTTTGGGATTGGCCGTCAACCCTGTGGCTTCCAGGCTCACGAGCTCCGCCCATAGTCGCAGGAGGTGACTATCCCAGTCCTCGCTGTGGATGACCACATCGTCTTTGTATGCCGCTGCGTACTCTTGATGGGGCCATAGAATGGCATCCATGAAGCGTTGAAAAGTTGCAGCGGCACCATGCAGTCCGAAGGGCATCCTCACATACTGAAAAAGCCCCTCCGGTGTGGCAAAGGCAGTATTTGGGCAATCCTCCGGAGCCACCGGCACTTGCTAATATCCCTTCGTCAAATCCAGGGTGGTGATGAACTTGGCCTTTCCTAAGCGCTCCAAGAGTTCATCCACGCGGGGCATGGGATACGCGTCAAATGTAGAGATGGCGTTCACGCTCCTAAAGTCGTTGCAGAGTCTCATACTACCATCGGGTTTGGGGACCAGGACTATGGGACTGGACCACTCACTCGTAGATGGCTCGATCACACCCATCCTCAGCATCTCCCTTACCTCGTTCTTAGCGATGACTCGGCAAGCCTCAGGAATCCTGTAAGGCCGTATATGCACCTTCTTGCCGGGTTCAGTGTGGATATGGTGGAACAGGACATCTGTTTGTCTTGGGAATGGAGAGAATACCCGGCCGCAGTTCATAATCAGCTTGTCTAGCAGTCTCGACTGCTCCGGCAGGAGAGTTTGGCTACGGCTCACCTGTGGCAGAGCCTCCTCTTCTCCTTTGCCCTCCAGGGCCATCAAAGCAACCTCCTCCTCTCTTCCATGGTACTTCTTCAACAGGTTTATATGATAGAGTTGGACCTTCTTCCTCCTGTCAGGTTGCTTGATGAGGTAATTGACCGGTGAGACCCTTTTCATTACCTCGTAGGGTCCCCTCCACTGCGCCAGCAAGCGGTGTTCAGCCGTGGGCACGAGCACCATCACTTTCTCTCCCACGGTGAACTCACGGGGTGTCGCGGACTTATCGTAGGCCCAGCCTTGGGTCCTTTGCGCATTCTCCATATGCTCCTTTACTATGGGCCACACTGCCGACAGGCGGTCTCTCATCAGGGTAACATGTTCTATTGTGGATCGAAAGGGGCATGGTTGGGTCTCCCAGGTCTCCTTGGCTAAGTCGAGGATCCCTCGACAGGGTCTGCCGTAGGGCAATTCAAACAGGGAGAATCCAGTGGATGCCTGGGGTACTTCTCGCAGGGCAAACATTAAGTGTGGGAGAAGCATGTCCCAGTTTTTCCCGTCTCTGGACCACTCTTCTCAACATGCTTTTAATCATTTTGTTCAAGCGTTCGCACAACCCGTCTGTTTGAGGGTGGAATATGTTTGTACATATCTTTTGAACCTGATATAACCGACACAAGTCCTTCATCAACCGCGACATGAACAGGGTTCCCTGATCGGTTAGGATTGTCTTGGGAAGGCCCACCCAAGAGAACATCATGAACAATTCCTTGGCAATTCCCTTTGACGACATGTTACACAGGGGTATGGCCTCTGGGAACTTGGTAGCGTAATCTACGACTACTAGGATGTACTCGTGTCCTCTGGCGGATTTTGGGAGGGGTCCCACGAGTTCCATAGCTATGCGTTCAAAGGGGGTCTCTATGATGGGGAGAGGAATCAAAGGTTTACGTAGGTGTGGCCATGGGGCTGTACGCTGACATTGATCACACGTCCTACAATACCTGGCCACATCCCGGGTGACACGGGGCCAATAGAATCTCTGCATGATTCTGTCGATAGTTTTGTCCCGTGCCAGGTGTCCTCCTAGGACGTGGGAATGGGCTAACTGTAGGACTGTATCCCTGTATGGTCTAGGCACCATTAGTAATTCCTGGTTTTCCCCCCTTCGTTGCACGACCCAATATAAGAGACCCCGCCTGATTGCATAGTAAGGAAGAGGGGGCTCACCTGATCCGTCTACGTTCCTCCCGTCGATCACCTTCACCTTCCTCATGGCCTCCCTTAGGTCTGGGTCTCTATGCTGCGAGGTGCCGAACTGTCCCTTTAATTCCTGGGGCAGGTCGACCTCGGTAGAGGGGTGTGGAGGTTGTTCCCCATCCCCGCCAGGGGTGACCGAGGAGAATCCCTTCCAGGTTCCCTCCTCGGATGGGGCTTCAAATATTTCCCTTAGCGCCTGGTTGCTCCTTCCTTCCTGCATCGTGTATAACCCTTCGCAGGTGTCTTCATCGGTGGTTTCCTGGAATATCTGTCGTAAACGTTGGGTCACTATTTCTTGCTCTGCTCCAGAGGACGAGGTCGAGGCTATGTTTCCTTGTAGGACTACTACCTCGGGCTTGGATTCGTTTTTTTTCTTCTTTCCTGCCCCCCTTCTTCCCGTGCATAACATCATCTGCCGAAGCTCTTTATTTAGGGGACAGTCTCTCCCGATCAATAATGGCACCTTCAGCTGGGGTACTTTCCCTGCCCTGACTGTACATCTTCCGTTCGGAGTGAGAATAGACAGATTCATGGTGGGGTAATAGTGGGTGTCTCCATGGATACAGGACATGGCTACTTTGTCTGGTAGCAGTGTTGCGGAGGTCACCATCAGCTCCTCTACTAACGTTACCATACGTCCCGAGTCGAGAATGGCTACCACATCTTGTCCTTCTACTCGAACCGGAATCTCTGGGGCTGGGGCTATTTCTGCTAACCAACAGTGTTGGTCCTGCCCTCTCGACCCGGGATGCGTGGGGATGGGCAGCGATGACTCCGTGACCATGGACTCGTTCCTACTGGGACATTGTGGGGCATAATGGTCTGGAGACTGACATTTATAACACTGACCCTGCTGTGTGTGGGATGACTTCTCCCACCTCCGGAGGGGGTTTGGATGTTTCGGTGGCGGACGCCCCAGGGTGAGTCGGGATACGGGATTTGCAGAATCCTTCCGTTCCTCCTTGTCACCTTTTAACAACTCCCCTGTAGTTCAGTATGTTTCCACCGCCTGGGCTATGTCGTCGGCTGACAACGGGTTGGCTTGCCCCACGACCCTTTTTAAGTCACTGGGTAATTCCCTTAATATCTTGTCCACTACGAGGGTCTCTATTACATGTCCTACTCCCTTTCCGGGTTCCAGCCACTGTTTCGTCAGTCGTATTAGTGCGAAGATCTGGGCACGGACGGGTTGGTCAGCAATATAGGTCCATTGATGGAACTTTACGGCTCTATCTCGGGCAGTCAGCTGGTACCGGGACAGGATTTCGTTTTTTAGTCGCCCATAGTCCGCAGCTTCGCGGGAATCCACGTCAAAATAGGCTTCCTGGGCCACCCCGGTCAAAAGAGGGGCTAATGCGCTCGCCCATTCTGTGGGCGGCCACTCTTCCAAGGTGGCCGTCCTTTCGAAGGTCATGAGGAAGGCCTCGATCATCCTCCTTGGAGAGACGAGGTAAGATGGCGTGAGCAGCCGCTCTTGGCTTCACTCTAGGTTCTTCTCGCCGGCTCAGCTGTTGTTGCAGGAGTTCTATGGTTGTCTGCTGTGCCGTGATCCACTGTTGTAGTAGGGCGTTGTCCATCGTTCTTGAATGGTTCCTCTGTGTCTACTGGAAGAATTTTGATTTACTCACTTATCCTTGTGTCACTCGTCCACCTAATGCCCGGATTCTCCACCAATGTGAGCGGACCAAGTAATTTGGTGTCACTCTAAAGCGGAAAGGTGGAATAAACGAGTCAGGAGTAGGTTTTCTTGATTGAACACAGTTCTCTATTGAGAGATTTCTGTCAATACAAACACTCGAACACAATCAATGAGAATCTTCCAAGGAACAACATACATATTCTCCTTTAGATGACACAGGAACACAAGAGACGATTATCTTTAAACTATAACAACAATCACAGATTTGTCACTGTCTTAATGGATCTTCTTGGATAGCTCCCTTCTCTTGGTAGCCATTCTACCGAGATATTTTATCTTCTTCCCCTTTCCTGCTGGTTCCCTCGTCTATCTTATAGGGGAAAGAGAATATATCATTAGTACCGTCAGCTGTGCTTAATTGCCTCTGGTTACCTTGTCTCACATGCCTTGTTGGGCTACTATCCGTGAGCCCAGCCTGCCCTCTGGTGGTCCTTCCACAATCTGTTATGTTTTTTTTTCTCTAATAAAACGTCTTTAGGATGAGTATTTTAGCCTCGTATTACCAGCCTGATCTCGCGAGCTCTCATAAATATGTTTCACTACATGGAATCACATATTTATGTAAGCTTGCGATATCAGGCTGGTAGTAAGAGGCTAAGCATATTCACCTCTCTGTGTTAAATGTGTGTTATGGCATCCCATATCCAGCAGGTAGTGGTGTTTCATCTGATCACATAGAGTTGAGACCACTCCACTATAGTGATGTGATGATTTTACAGTGAGGTGTCCTCTCTCTCCTAGGGTTCCCCTGGTCCTCCCGGCCCTCCAGGTCAACCTGGCCCGCCTGGTCCCACCCGTTTCTTCGAAGCCTCCGAGGGCTTATTCCCTGGACAACCAGGTCCTCCAGGGCCACCTGGCAGAGACGGCCTTGTTGGGAAACCTGGACCACCGGTGAGATCTCTCTTTGTCCCACGTTATCCTTATTAAGATCCATTATGGATGTTTCCCCCTGTTTCCACCGGTTACCAACTGTTATTGATGTTCCCACTTTTGTTTTGTATTGTAAATGTTATTTTATAGTCTATATGTGTATGCATGCATTGTAGCTGACAGTGGTTTCCTCTCTACTCTCTGTTGTTATTGACCTGGCTGTCCCTGGCCTTTATTGTTTCAGGTGATTGAGGATTGGTTTAGTGGTTCTGGCTCGGGCTCTGCGTTTGGCTCTGAGTTTGGCTCAGGGTTGTTCGGCTCTGGGCTTGGTTCTGGCGAGGTATTGCCCTGGTTCCGTCACTGAACCAGTAGGCTTGAAAAGGAAGACTGTACTCTCCAACCATGTTTACTAACAGCCTGGCCCATTTAACTTACTGTGTGTGTGTGTGTGTGTGTGTGTGTGTGTGTGTGTGCACGCGCGCTTATTGGCTTCTGCTTATAGTTGTTTACCCATCTATGAAACCATCGGGGCTCTATGCTCATCCCCCGTCCTCTCATTAAATGAGAAACAACCCAGGTTTGACTTTAACTGCCTTGATGGACATTGAGCTTGAGCTACAGTATGTGTTTCATACATCAAACATGGTCCAGCTACATTGGAGAGAACCTTCCTTTTTATATAAGTCTGTTGCGTGCGTGCTTTCATTAACTGCATTGATGGAGCTTGCACTTTATTTTTTACAGTCGATGAGCCATGTTGTTCCTTCGGGAATGGCAAAGGGAAAATGGTCGCACCGGCTGGCTAAGATTTATTAACATTTTTGTTAAACCTATTTAGAAAGTAGAATATCATATTTTATGATGAAAAGTAACTAATTCAGGGCCTCCCGGGTGGCGCAGTGGTCTAGGGCACTGCATCGCAGTGCTAGCTGCGCCACCAGAGTCTCTGGGTTCGCGCCCAGGCTCTGTCGCAGCCGGCCGCGACCGGGAGGTCCATGGGGCGACGCACAATTGGGCTAGCGTCGTCCGGGTTAGGGAGGGTTTGGCCGGTAGGGATATCCTTGTCTCATCGCGCTCCAGCGACTCCTGTGTCGGGCCGGGCGCAGTGCGCGCTAACCAAGGGGGCCAGGTGCACGGTGTTTCCTCCGACACATTGGTGCGGCTGGCTTCCGGGTTGGAGGCCCGCTGTGTTAAGAAGCAGTGCGGCTTGGTTGGGTTGTGCTTCGGAGGACGCGTGGCTTTCGACCTTCGTCTCTCCCGAGCCCGTACGGGAGTTGTAGCGATGAGACAAGATAGTAATTACTAGCGATTGGATATCACGAAAATTGGGGAGAAAAGGGGATAAAAAATAAATAAATAAATAAAAAGTAACTAATTCTGTGGGATTAAAGTAATTAAAAAAAGAATCTCATCATGAATAATTATGAGAAACCTTTTAAATGACTTGGAAGTTATCTTTGCAATGGTATATATGGTAGCTACTATGACACTAAGAAAATCAAGACAGTCTTGGTCATGGTTGACTAGTCACTTGTGTGACCTTTATGTGTAGGAGATTCAGAGAGCGACGGTTGTGACATCACATCTCTCTGCTGTTGATTTCAGGGTCCTACTGGTCTGGATGGGGATGCTGGGCTGACAGGGCTTAAAGGTCTGAAGGTAAGATGACAGTAACTCAGGAGGCTATTGTTTTTGTATTTTACAAGGGAAATTAGCTGGCTAGATCCCATATTACCATGTCCATTGCAAATGCTTACTCTAACCCAGGGGTGTCAAACTCATTCCACGGAGGGCCTAGTGTCTGCAGGTTTTTGGTTTTTCCTTTCAATAAAGCCCTAGACAACCAGGTGTGGGGAGTTCCTAACTAATTAGTGATGTTAATTCATCAATCAAGTACAAGGGAGGAGCGAAAACCCGCAGACACTCGGCCCCCCGTGGAATGAGTTTGACACCTGTGCTCTAACCTATCTATTTTCCTCACATAGGGTGAACAAGGACTAACTGGACCAAACGGACCAACGGTATTTTAACCATCTGACAAATCAGTTATCAAATATAAAATGCATAAACCAAACAATGAGAGCTATGTTCCTAATCATGCTGTTGACATGCAGAAGCATCTACTTTAGGCGTTGTCATTTTAAGTCAAAACTATACTTTGTTCTTCATAGTCAGTTAAATGGGTCTATTCTTCCTCGCAGGGTGAATCAGGTGACCCAGGGCTGACAGGAGTTACAGGACCAAGGGGACCAGAGGGGAAGAAGGGCGACCCTGGACCTCGGGGGCTGCCTGGCCCCCCAGGAGGAGGATTCTTTGTCGAGGTGCTGTTTTGTTGATTTTACTGTTGAGTCAGTTTCCCATCATACTGTTGTCTTGTTTTGTCTCTATTGATTCTGAATGCAATAATGTTGTGTGTTGGTGCTTGCAGGACGTGGAGGGGTCTGGGAAGAATGACAAGGTCCTTGGCACAGAACTCAAAGGCCCTCAGGTGATTGAGATTGGTATATGTGTGTGTCTCCTGTAGTTTTGAAGTCCTTTTACATTGTATTTCACCTTGAGATCTATGGGAATAACTGTCGTTATCTACTCTCTTCTGTAGGGACCTCCTGGTCTCCCTGGCCCTGCAGGACCAAAGGTAGGAGTACAAATGAGGAAAATAACTATGCTGTGGAAAAAACTAGGTTCACATGGAAATCTGATCAGTTGTATATCCTGTCTGTTTTCTACAGGGTGAAGATGGGAAGGATGGGGCTCCTGGGTTGTCAGTGAAGGTTGGTTGCATCTCTCTTACACCACCTTCTACAATATTATTAGTGGACATTGGTGGATGTGTCTTCACCTTTGTTCTGTCTCTTTTCAGGGTGAGCCTGGTGCTTCTGGACCTGAGGGACTCCAAGGGCTAGCTGGGTTACCAGGCGCCAGGGTCAGTATTGAACCAGAAAGTATAGCATCATCTGCAGTAACCATGAATTTAAAGTTTGTAGCTAGCTAAACCTCAACTACTACCTGGCTACTATTTTTAACTGTGTTGTATGTGCTTGTCTCTGCAGGGATTGAAAGGAGACAAAGGTGATCCAGGATCAAAGGTATGTTAGTCTTAGACAGCAGTACGACTCCAAACTAACCCTGATGTGGGCTGTTCTTCTGTTCATCATATGTTCATCATATAATACTTGTGGTTGTATCAAAGCCTGTTACAACATTATAGACCATCTTTGGTTGTGTCATTCAAATGGCTTGTTGAGTTCATGGGGGTTCTTTGTCCTAACTCTCCTGTGTGCGGTGTCTTACAGGGGGAGTGTGGTCCTGATGGACACAATGTACCTGGTCCTCCTGGTCCTCCCGGCCCTCCAGGACCAATCATCAATCTGCAGGATGTACGTCCACCCCACACACCTCTCATCCCCTGTCTGAGTGCTGTTTCACAAATTACACACACACCTTGAACAGGAATAGAGCTGTTGTGGTTTATTAAGGGTTATTAACTTCATGAGCATTCATAACAGGAAGTAACTTGAGTTGTCTGTCACCATCCACATGGTTTTCATATATTCATAGTTTGTACAGTATGTAAAGTTTATAACTAGTATAGCTACAGTAGATTTGCTACTATAATCAATATGTCATATGTTTATCCTCAGCTCCTCCTGAACAATACAGAGGGCATGTTTAACATCACTGAGATACGTGGCCCCCCTGGCCCAATGGTGAGTAGCACAATGTTAATTTGATGTATTTCTGAAACTAGCCCATTATATTTAAATGGCAATATCCATTATGCTTTACATGAAATAGTGTGGATGCTGGAGCATGGCACATATCAATATGCCTCAGGGCAGTTTGCATTTATTGCTATTTCATGCATGAGCAATGATGCTAATTATTCATTCACACCTGTCATGTGTGAAGCCAGAATGGCCTGTTTTCATTTGCAATGCCTATTTACTAGAGATACTCGTAGGCTCCGCTAAGGGTCAACCTAACCACCCAAACAACCATTAATGCAACCATAATGCATACTTGATCCATAATACAGGTTACTTATACAATGCATATGCTTCGCCTACTTACATAATGCATACACTTAAACTATGATGTTATCAGGTTTAAAAGCTTGTTCTTACATTACAGCCTTGGAAATGTTTGTGCTGTATTTTGTGAGATGGATGCTATCATGCTAGTATATTCTGCAAAGACGCTGCATGCTACTTTATTATTGCATGTGATTGACAGCTATGCTGACCCAGTCCTGCTACCTGCCTGTGTGTGTTTTGTTGCATGTCACAGGGCCCTGAAGGCGAGCCTGGCAGAGCAGGATTCCCTGTAAGAGCAACTCCATACTTAATATGTGATTACTGGGTTGTTCCACGAAAAGAGTGCCCTTTCTTTGATATTTTAAGTAGAAATTGTGCACTAATATTGAGTTTTAAAAGTCTGTGCTGTTTAATATAGACCACATGGAGAATTCAATAAATCAGGTTTTTTATATGAATAAAGTCTGGCTGAAGTGCCAATATTCAGCATTTTGACAACCCTGTGTCACTTCTAGGAAGATTATAACCCACTTAATCCCAAAATGTCTCCAAGTTTCACCCTCATTGTAAAACCCTAGTTATTTTGTTGCTTCTAAAGTTATTTCTAAAGATTATTATTTATTTGATGTGATAAGTGATTCATTTACAGTACGTCTGTCCCTCAAGGTCAAAGCTGTTACGTGAACTGAACTCGTAATATGGTGAAACTGTTTTTTTCCCCATAAGAAACAATGAACATCTAATATTCAAATCATAGAGTAAAAGCAGGTGAGCTGGTTCTACTATTTTTGGCCATTTTCTGTTGTTTTGTGGTGGAAAACTGAGCGGGTCGAGCATAACATGTCAACCCTGTTACCTATAGATAGACAGGCCAGAAATTATTTAACAATTAGATTTTTTGGGTGAAGCTTGCATTCAATTGCCACTCCCTGTTGCACACAACAAGCTTCCATTCCCCCTGTCACAACGGGATTTATGGCTGATTTAAGAAGAAATCGTCAACGGTCAACCCTGTTACTTTATTTAGCACTCAATAGGCACTTACTATAGTATATATATTTTTTTCCTCTTAAGATGGGAAAACATGTTTTTTATGAAGATACACATGTGGTCTTTATGACAGAATGTTCAAATTAGGCGAAATCAACAACAACAAAAATTGACCAAGGTACACTTCTCAAAAGGCACCGAATTGGTGGAACGACCCAACCCCATATATAACATTCAGGATGGATTGTATATTTATGTACTACTGTAAATACCATGCTGATTTCATTTTGTCTTTGCTGCCATGGGAAGGAATTGGGTAGGTTCCTTATCATAATGATAAGAGTCTATAGTTCTGAATATAACATATATTTTGACTCACTACTATAAGTAAATATGCTCTAATATGCTTATATCTTCTCTGTCCATAATTATTATTGTGGTCTTTGCCCAGGGCCCAAGAGGACCAAAGGGTGACAGTGGGCTTCCTGGTTTTCAAGGTCCACCAGGAATGAAGGTAAGGGTCAGAAGCTCTGTTAATGTTTACTGCCCCTCCATGCCAGATAAGTACTACTTCATGGATCTTACATCAGATAGGACTTTAACAACCTAACCAAGACCTGATGATCATGTCTATGTGTCTACTATGTCTTTTCTCCTCATAGGGTGCGAAAGGGGAAGCTGGTGTCACTATCGCTGCCGATGGAACTGTGTTGACAAGTGTCAGGGGCCCTCGGGGGCCAAAAGGAATCAAGGTGACTCCTCTCTCTACCTCTAGGGTTAAAGGTCACTGTATGGTAGTGGTTTTCTGATGATTCAGTGCTCTGACCATGTCGGTGTGCTTTTCACAGGGTGAGCGTGGCTTCCCTGGAGCTTATGGTGTCATGGTAAGCCAATGATGCCTTGTGAAAGCATAAAATAATGCTCTATAAAAATGTACACTGTATTTGCTATACATATTGGTATCTGTAACAACTGTAAACATCTACTGTCTAGTAGTGGGTGAACGTGAAATGATAGAAAACCATGTTCTTTTTCAGGGACCAATTGGACCAACTGGACAAAAGGGAGAATACGGGTTCCCTGGTCGACCGGTCAGTGCTTTTTGTCAACCCTCTGCTGTTTTAATTTGGTTGAGTAAAAGATGAGTCCCTGTAATTTTCCCCGTGTAAGTGTTGGCATTCTTACCTCCGCAGGGGCGACCTGGAATGGCAGGGAAGAAGGGAGACCAGGGAGATGCCATTGGTCAACCAGTAAGAATCTCCATCTTGAAACATGATTTTATGCGATTACAGTACAATCAACTAACTAAGTGACAGAAAAGTGAGGTGTCATTGACTGTGATTGATTGATCTGTGTGATTGTGTTTGTAGGGACTTCCTGGTCCTCCTGGCCCTCCCGGACCCCCAGGTCCAGTAACAGGACTCAACGGAGTAAGTACAGTATGCCTGTATAAGTACACATTGATGTTATTGCTGTATAAGTACACATTGATGTCATTGCTGTATAAGTGCATTGATGTCATTGCTGTATAAGTGCATTGATGTCATTGCTGTATAAGTGCATTGATGTCATTGCTGCAAAAGTACAAATTGATGTCATTGCTGTATAAGTACACCTTGATATCATTGCTGTATAAGTACAGATTGATGTCATTGCTGTTACTCTACCATAATTAGTATGCGCTATGGAAGGGATTGGTCCTTTGATTTAGTAGAAATGTTCATATAGACACAACAAGACACACTGGAGACAAACAAAACAGAACAACAAAATGGTAGTTTGTCTCCAGTAATGATCTAATGTCAACACATGAAGAACTCGCTTCCATTGGATATCCAGATGTCGTCCATGACGTCAATATCAATGCTGATGTCATAATTTTCCTCTGAATCTTAAAGACAGTTTTTCCGGTCCGTCCCAGACCGTTCTGCAAAACACCAGTAAGTTAGTGTTTGAGCCCCTTTAAGGCTCTTTGGGTGTAGCGGCGCATGTAAGTCCATGGGCTCTTACCCCTAACAGGCAGCCCCTCCCTTCCCTCCTGTCTGCAGCCGTGCTGTCTCCCTTTGTGTTTCCTGGCTTTGTGGTGGTCCTCACAATAGCATAAAGCTGGCTCCTGCTTCTCCGCAGGTCAGAAGGTCATGTGACATCATACAGTCACTTTACATATATTTATCTATCTCAACCACACTGACTAGTCATATTGAAT
The DNA here is from genome assembly GCF_016432855.1 of Salvelinus namaycush. Taxonomy (NCBI): domain Eukaryota; kingdom Metazoa; phylum Chordata; class Actinopteri; order Salmoniformes; family Salmonidae; genus Salvelinus; species Salvelinus namaycush. Next base: position 20,630,406 of record NC_052317.1, on the reverse strand, counting down.
TCAATACATCAATTTCAGAATCTATGATTTAAAAAAATATATATCTATTTTCTGCCTGCTTTATGCTGACGGTGTAAAAATTCCCCTTGAGTGTTCCTGTTCCTTTAACTCTGAGCCCCGGTTTGGCGTGGTGGAACGTCTCTACCCCCGGCATGTTGCATGTGGTTTTATCTGTTGTTGTTTTTTAGCTTTACAGTGCTAAAATGTTAAGGCTAACTCCTGTGATTCAAGGTGACCAACCAAAATAAGAACATTAAACCGAGTTCCTTAGTACCTCTTGCCATCCTTGTCCTCATTTTATGTTTAACTTTTGTGTGCAAGGCTGGCATGAATGTTTTAAAATCCAAATTAATTACAAATCTCTCTCCTATAACATGTGTCTTTTGATTTTCAGACATTTTTGAATGGCCATCTTGACTGAAACAAAACAACTATACCTGTTGTGTGTGTATAGGATGTAAAGCTGTTTTATTGTTGATTATTTGGTGGTTTTGGTGGTGGTTCTGGTTGTGGGTATAATTTCATATTTTAACCATGTAGTTTGTGAAATCCTTCCACAATAACAGCACAATAACCATACCATTTTGACTTGTAGGTTAATGGCAGCAAAGGGTCGTCACAAGGTAAGTCATCAGATATTCCATTGTACGCAAGACATACATTATACTCTTGTGATAATGAATCTGATCATACAGGGTGATCATCATAACAGTATGATCACTAGTCTATGGACAACTATTTTCAACATATACATACAGATGAGCTCAGTGGTCTCATACACCTGTACTGTATTTCTGTGAAGGTGGCAGGAGAGGAAACGGAGGTGTTAAAGGGGAAAAGGGAGAGGTTGGACTTCCTGGAATGCCTGGAGAACCAGGTATGCATGTGCAGCCAGGGGTGCAGTTTCTCCTCCATTTAACTTGTTTATTGGCAATAATCGCACTTGATTAGAACGTGTTTGCAACCGACATACAAGATGACATATAAGATGTGTGTTCTCCCTCATCAGATGATATTCTACCAGAAGGCTTTGTAGTGAGTATTTTACCTTAACTTCTTTAAGGAACATTTACCAGTTCAAAACTCAAATACTGTATAAGTAGTGGAAATGTATGTTATGTAAAACTTATGCATGTGATAATATAATAACAGTCTGATTCAACCAAACTGTTTGTTCCTCAGGGAGAAAAAGGAGACGTGGGCTATGAAGGAATGAAAGGAGACCAGGGTGAACCTGGGTTGCCTGGCCCTCCAGGTCTTCCTGGGAGATCAGGCCTTGTGGTGAGTAATTCCAGACTCAAAATACTCAACAAGTACAGTATACATTTGACAAACTATAGTCAATGTAAATAGCAAAGACTAATTTGCATACATGATAAACCTATTACTTAGACATTTGTGTAATGGTCAGAGACACTGTCAAATGTGCATTTTGTATATGCTTATGTAGGGGCCAAAAGGTGAGTCCGTCGTTGGAACCGTTGGTCATCCTGGAGCTCCTGGTGAACCAGGGGTTCCTGGCATTGGACGACCAGGCTCTCGGGGGCCCCCTGGCCCTGCCGGACCCCCTGGACCACCCCCTGTTTATGGTTCAGGTAACTGTGCACGGCGTGCTCGCTAAAATACAACATCTTAAACTTAGCGTTGCTGTCAAGTTCCATGTGTATGCATTTGAAAAGCACAAATGTATGTTTAGTAGACCTACAGTACACTGTGATACCTTTGTATGACTGTTCTATTTTTCAGCTGTGAGTATTCCCGGCCCACCTGGGCCTCCCGGTTCTCCTGGGATTACTGGCTATGAAAACCCGGTAAGGTAACCAGTAGGGTACTTCCTTATATACTCACCAAGTCAACATAGAGAAATGTGCGTAGGTGTTTACCAACTTGTGGGTTTGCGTGTGCACTAGTTCACACATTGTCACCATGGATTGGCTTGAGCAGTGTTGTCTATGTCCAGAGGATTCAGTGTGAACTTCCTCTCTTCTCGCACCAGGTGTCCACATACAGGAACACCAACAGTTTGATGAGGGAGAAACACCGTGCTGCAGAGGGCTCGATGGCCTACATCTCAGACAAGGGAGAACTCTACGTTAGAACTAGAGATGGCTGGCGCAAGGTTCAGGTACTGCATGCCTTTACAGTCCCACAGTGATGTCTCCAGTTAATTAAAGCCTTTGATATGGCTAAATGTGGCAAAAAAATTCTAGAAAATGTGATGTTGCCTGTGCTTATTCAGTGAGGTGTGTCCTGTCTCCCCAGCTTGGTGAGCTCATCCTCGTCCCAGCAGAGAGCCCATCCTCTGCAGTGTCCCAGGCCCTGAGCAGACCAGGAGATCGCACCAGACCCCACAGCCAGGTACTGTGGTTACACTGCGCATTATATCTGCTCTCTTCACAGTTTGTTATGAATGTTTCATTTATGATTTCATTATTCAGTGTCAATCTGCGCTTGTGTTTTTTTTAGGAACTAGTTGGAACTAGCTACGTGCCCAGCTATAATGTCCTACCTCATACAGTACACTCAGTACCAGCGGTAAGGTGGAATTTATACCTCTGTTGCACATTTATACCTCTCAGTTGCACAGTCACCTTGGACTAGCTTGAGCTGTGTTGTCTATGGTTACTTCCATTGACTTTTGCCCCCCTCAGCTGCACCTGGTGGCCCTGAATGCTCCGTTCTCTGGGGACATGCGTGGCATCCGGGGGGCAGACTTCCAGTGCTACCAGCAGGCCCGAGCCATGGGTCTCACTGCCACCTACAGAGCCTTCTTGTCCTCACACCTCCAGGACCTGGCCACCATTGTCAAGAAAGGAGACCGCTACAACATGCCCGTCATCAACCTCAAGGTACAGTTGTTGTCTCTTATGACAACTAAAACATAAGCAATGGACTGATAGGTCCTGAGTTTTTTGGTTATGATGCGGTTGTTGAAAATAAAGTGAAGCCAGTTCAGAAAGGGAACCCGAAAACCGGCTAGCTGATGCGTCAGCTGAGATTGCACCAATTAGATGTTGGTAACAATCACGCTTACCTTATTTGGCGGTCTATTTTATCTGACCGGTTCTGCTCACACATCCTGCTGCTGCTAGTATGCTTCTTTTGCTCCCACATGTTAGGTTCTGTTTTCCTGCTAGGGAATTGGTATAGCCATACGCACTACCTGCTTGTAGGTCATTTTATATATTGATACTTTGCTTGGACAGTGAGCTACCCTGAAGGAGCAGAGCCTATATTACCAAGATTTGCATTATTCATTCTTTAATAAATAGTTAAATATATTTCTACGTGGTGTTTCCTTTCTGAACTACAGGAAGTCTGTGACTGTAAATGTGGCTTTAACCACATCTTTTCCACAGGGAGAGGTGATCTATAGCAGCTGGATGAACATCTTCTCTGGGAACGGAGGCGTGTTTGACCCATCCATCCCCATCTACTCCTTTGAAGGACGGAACGTCATGACGGACCCTACTTGGTGAGTGACCAGCTTTGGCTGACCCCTTAAAACACATACAGAGAACAACCACAGATTGGGATATTTAGGTGAACATTGATGCAAGTCACTCTGGATAGGAGTGTCTGGAAATGTAGAATGGCATAGGTCTGTGTTTAACTCTCGGTGTGTGTTTTCTGTGAATGCAGGCCTCAGAAGCTGGTGTGGCATGGCTCCAGTACGGTGGGCATCCGTATGACCACTAACTACTGTGAGGCGTGGCGGGCGGGTGACATGGCGGTGACGGGCCAGGCCTCGCTCCTCCAGACAGGCAGACTTCTGGGCCAACACACCCGCAGCTGCTCCAACCATTTCATAGTGCTGTGTATCGAGAACAGCTACATTGACCACAGGAGGTCTAATTAACCTCAACACACATACATCTAGTATACACTCTCTCTCACAAACACACACACACATACGTCTCCTATTAACATAGAGCAGCTATGTGCTGGACTACATGAGGCGCTATCACACACCACAGCACTCACCTCGCTACCACAAAAAGACAGAGCAGCTTCATACTGACCACAGATGAAACTCCCCCTGTTCATTCACCTCTCATTATTAAACTCCCATCAGCATCACTGCATTGCACTGGTCACTAATGTATGTTTACTGTTTCTTTAAGAAAGGTGTAAATATAATGTAAATTGCTTCCTGTCAATAGCACTGCATCACTCCAATTCATTGTGTTTCAATTTGACTGAAGAAGGAATGCCAAAGAACTGGTGATCAGCAACCAACCGACTAACCCACATTGTTTCTGCAGGAGTAGCCTTTAACACACAGTTTATTTTTGTTGGTTTGCTCATTCGAGTCTTATTCTTAAGTGCCGAGTAGAGTAGTTTGCATAGAGACAGCAACCATTCTAACCTTTTGTGGTTTACTGTATCAGACCCCAAAACAATATGATGAAATTAGGACGACTGGTCTTTTCTGTTTCCCGTGATAAAAAAAGAATAATGAAATACCAGGATCTATTCAGACAAGGGAACCATGTGTTGCTCCCTCAAGCCTTGAAGTCATTTAGATGCACTTTGAGTTTATTTGAATAGTTTGGGGTTTCCATATCCATGAAGGCTTTTTGTCTGAAAATTAAGGGTTTTTCTGTTGCGAGCGACTTTGTCTTAGTATTTAAGTTCAATTCTATGTTTCGTATTTTATTTATACTGTAACAGGACATAATCTTAAAATGTGGCAGCACATAGTTTCACTTTGAAAATTAAATGAAATTGAACAATGTGTGTGTGTGTATATATATATATATATATGCTGTTGTTCAATCTGCCTGCGCTATCACCATGAAATAGTTGTTTTTGTACAGTATTCCGCAGATTGACTTACTGTAGATGTACTTTCAACAAATCTATGATTGAGAACTAGATATTTGAATGGCTGTTACAGTGATTCAGAGAAATACTATGTACTCATTGACTGGTGCTCAGTGAATAAATGTTTTTTTTTTTAAGACTTGGCTATTAATTTATTGTGGAGCTTAATTTAATGTGGGTCAATAAATGCATTTACACCAAATGTGCACTAGATGGTAGCACACCATCTCACTTTACAGATAGTTTTGTTGAAAGTGGGACGTGAACCTCAAAAAATAAAACACCTCAGCATAATTTGATATGAGCGCTGATACAGCTTCATAAATCTGGGTGGTGACATTTGAGAAATATTTCTGGTTTGTTGCTCAAAGGGTTATCAAATCGGTCTTACTGGATGACTGACTAGGTGTTTCTTACATGTGCAATGATACAGTACCACCTCAGTGCAAGTTGAAGACTTCTATGTTTCTGTTTTGAATTATTCATTGACCACAGTCATTTTATAATATAGATGTTCTTCTTATTTGTAAACAGTGTTTTCTCTGAATGTGTCATTGTTTCCCTGAATCTAAAACTGCCACGCCCTGATCAGTTTCACCTGTCTTTGTGATTGTCTCCACCCACCTCTAGGTGTCACCCGTTATCCCCATTAGTCCATGGGTATTTATTCAGGTGTTCCGTTTGTCTGTTGCCAGTTTGACTTGTCTGTCAAATCAACCAGCGTGTTTTTCCGTGCTCCTGCTTTTTCTTATCTCTTTTGCTAGTCCTCCCGGTTTTGACCCTTGCCTGCCTTGACTCTGGATCAGCCTGCTTGACCATACTGCCTGCCCTGACCTCGAGCCTACCTGCCACTCTGTACCTCCTGGACTCTGACCTTGTTTATGATATTTTGCCTGCCCACGACCATTCTCTTGCACCTTGGATTATAATAAATATCATAGACTCGAATCATCTGCCTCCCGTGTCTGCATCTGGGTCTCGCCCTGTGCCCTTATAGTATGAACTGGTCATGACAGACCCAGCAGACTTGGACCAGCTCCGCCACGCTGTCTCCCTGCAGGGAGCCACCATTGGGAGGCATGAGGAGCTACTGCTGGACCTTTTGGAAGGGCTTCGTTTCGACGGAATGCCACGACAAAGGGTTCAATGCTATTATGGAGCAAATCAGGGAGTTAGCTCATAGACAGTCTGCCACCTCTGAGACGCCCCCCCCCCCCAGTAACTTTTTTACTATTAGTGGTGGGTTTGTACAGCCTACCCCGGCTCCCTGAGAACTCTGTTTACCTACTCCGGAGCGATATTCTGGGGATCCCGGAACCTGCTGGGGTTTTCTTTCTCAGTTGTCCCTCATTTTTGAGCTGCAGCCATCTTCGTTCCCTTCGGATCGGTTGAAGATAGTGTATATTATTACGCTAATGTCGGGAAGGGTGCTCTCCTGGGCTACAGCAGTTTGGGAGCAAGAATCCGCTATTTGTCGTGATTTGGAAGACTTCATGACAGAGGTGAGGAAGGTTTTCGATTCTCCGGTATCCGGGAGAGAGGTGGCCTGAAAACTACTTGAATTACGTCAAGACTTTCACACGTTGGCCGCCGAGAGTGTCTGGAATCTGGAGTCCCTATTCGATACCTTCCTTCACGGATTATCAGAGGTGATAAAAGATGAGCTAGCTGCTCGGGAGTTTCCGGTGGACCTCGATTCCCTCATCGTCCTCACCATCAGGATTGATGGACGTCTACGGGAACGCAGGAGTGAGAGGTCTGGCCTAGGTCCCACTCATCCATCCGCTGCGGCTCACTCACCTCCGAAGGAATCCGGAAGTCCCCGAAGGCTGTTTTCCGAGAGGATCCAAGGCCACCCGAGCTCCCTCGAGAATCATCGATGACGGGTGAGTCGGATACACCGGAACCTATGCAACTGGGAAGAGCTAGATCATCGCCTAGGGAACGTTCACGCAGGCTAAGCTCTAATTGTTGTCCGTATTGTGGTGCTGTAGGGCATTACATAACCACTGCCCAATGAAGAGACCTGAATCCTTAGTAGGTACAAGTACACTGGTGAGCCTGACTGGGAAACCTCTAATTCTCATTACCCAAACTCCCTTTTTATGTGATCTTGCTGTGGAGAGACCAGCCTAAGTCTCTCCGGGTGCTCATTGACTCTGGTGCAGATGCGTTTCATGGACGCTACCCTGGTATCGGAACTAAGTATCCCTACTCAACTCCTCTCCGTTCCCATGGATTAATATGCGGGTATCTGGAAACCACAGTGAGTCAATACAGCTTCTCATTGAGTCTCCCCACATCACTATTGTTTTGGGCTTTTCTTGGCTCCAGAAGCACAACCCCGATATTGACTGGACCCCGGGTTCCATCCTGGGTTGGAGCCCATTCTGCCATTCACATTGCCTATAGGCGGCACAGCCTTCCCCGGAACATCTGCCTCCAGGATTGAGTACGGCCTCAGATCGCTCTGCCATTCGCGCAGAGTACCATGACCTCCTGGAGGCTTTCAGCAAGGCTCGTGCTACCTCCCTTCCTCCACATCGTCCTGACCTCCTCCCGGGCACCACACCGCCTCGAGGCCGGCTATATTCCCTGTCTGGTCCTGAGACCAAGGCCATGGAGGAGTACATTGAGGACTCTCTGGCTGTTGGGAGTGTTCGTCCTTCTGCCTCTCTTGCTGGTGCAGGATTCTTCTTTGTGGGGAAGAAGTTCAAGACCCTGCGTCCATGCATTGATTACCAGGGTCTCAATGACATTACAATGAAAAAATTGGTATCCTCTACCACTCCTCTCCTTGGCTTTCGAACCTCTCCAGGGGGCTACCATCTTTTCTAAACTGGACCTTCAGAATGCCTACCACCTTGTGAAGATACACGAAGCAGATGATTGGAAGACGGCTTTCAACACTGCCAGTGGACACTGAGTACCTGGTCATGCCGTTTGGAGTCATCAACGCGCCCGGTGCCTTCCAGGCCCTGGTCAACGATGTACTCCGGGACATGTTGAATCATTTTGTTTTTGTCTACCTCTGACATCCTGGTTCTCTCTCGTTCTGCCCAGGAACACTCTCCATGTTTGACAGGTCCTTCAGTTCCTCCTGGAAAATCAGTTGTTTGTAAAAGCTGAGAAGTGTGAGTTCCACCGCTCCACTATCTCCTTTCTGGGATACATCATCGCTAAAGGGAATGTTCAGATGGATTCGGGGCTACAGAGACTCGAACCATCTGCATCTGGGTCTCGCCCTGTGCCCTTATAGCCTTGATGGTTATGGCACACACAGCGCTGCTTTGTACATTATTGTCCTCTAGACCAGTGGTCCCCCAACCTTTTTTGAGTCGAACACTTTGAGTCAAAATGCAAGCCAAGATCTATTTATTTATTTTTTACATGAAAAAAGTAAGCCTATGCAACATTAACCAATTTAAAAACAGTACTGTAGTAATGAGGTTTGGGCAGTAGGCTATAGGTCCAAAACATTATCACCTCATGTCGGCTTTGCTTGAATTGCCCTGCCAATGCATTGTTCTTCTCACACCATATTATTTTTTTTCTATGTCAACATTTGAGGTAGGCTATATGATCACACCGGTAATAGATCAGTTGTTGTATTACTTGTGAAGTACAGCTGAGTGATTTGCTTTTTTATTTTACTTGGCTGTTGGAGCGTGCATCTGATGGTTAGTCTCAGCCTCCCTTCCTTCCCTTCCTCCGCTGACCAAAAAGGGACACCGTCTTCCAGCTGATGGTGTTAACTCAAGTCGCACCACATTATTTCTGCCTCATGCACAAATTAATGTTACTTCTATGACCAGAGAAAGTGAAATATTCTTCAATATTAAAAGACCCTTCTAATAATAACGCAAGCCTATCGATATACTTTCCTATTTATTCATTGCAGCTGCAATGCTGGTTGTAGTGTAAGTGCAAATGGAAGTACGGAGGTCGCCCATTTTACGGTATATAAGTGTTTAATAGAATGTTGACAGTGCTGAGCAAACTTAAACATGACCTAACTTATAAAAACTGCAGCTCTTTTATCCGTTGAGTCTCTTTCTAGTCATGGTTTTAAAAGTTTTCAAATCTCACAGCAGCAATTTTGCTGTAGCGTTCTTTTATGACTGCAACATTACTGCAGACACGATAATCTGAGCCAACCGATTGGCCAGTGGTAGACCTATAGTGTACTTGATTTACTCCCCCGGGCCGCTGGGAAGGCAGTTTGTAGCTGAGGACATATGAAATGGCTCAAAATGAGAGCACACCGCCTACCCGCCATGCGAGAGAGCTGAATCGGGTGCACCTACCGTCAACAGTGAAAGACAAATAAATAAAATAAATAGGAACACAAGGTTTGACTTTTTTACAGAAGTCGATCGCAATCGACCAGTTGTTGTCCACTGCTCTCGACAAAGCTGGATTTATGTGAGAGCCTTTCTCTCTTTATGAAAAACAGGATGCACTTTTGAATTGACCTTTTTCATTTAAAATTAATTTTCAATTACAATATATTCAATGTAAATAAGTTATACACACAGAAAGAGTTAAGGACAATTTAAAACTTACTGTAACAAAGTTTCTAAACACAGAGGGTCAGTGCTCCCTGTGATCCTTGGGACATCCATACCCTAAACCCTAACCTTAACGCCTAATCTTAACCCTTACCCATTTTAAATGTCAACTTCAACGCGGATCAACGCAGAGGCGACACATCGCGAGACTTCCGGGAACACTTGCGAAACAGACCAAGCTGGGGTTTGAGAAGGCAATGAGAAGTTCCTCCATAGGTTGTTCATTTTCTGTAAATGTAAAGGCACAACTTAGATTTCAGCCAATGTCTTAAGTAGTTGAACATGTCATACTCCAACCTCCTAAAAGTGGCAAACGGAAACGTTTTCATGTCAAAAACAACTTTATATCAAAGGAGTGCCTTTATTTTGCACATGCGCAGTTCGGCGCGAGACAACCGTTAGACCCGATGCCGTGTTTCTCAAATTGGATCTTTCATCCCTCATAAAATCAATAGCATCCATAGTAGTCATATCCGGTTCAAGAAGTGCATTGACTTGGGAGTCAGGGGCAGCTTACCTTACTTCACCTGTGACAGAGGAGGCCAGTTTCTCATGCGGCAGTGTGTGTTTTCTCCATCATTTAATGAAATTACTGTAGAATAGATGTTGAATTGACGTCTGTGCCCAGTGGGTAGTGTCTGCTGTTTTTTGGGGTTTACCTTTCAATTAAGACCTAAACAACCAGGTGAGGGGAGTTCCAATCAGTGACCTTAAGTAATAAATCAAGTACAATGGAGGAGCGAAAACCTGCAGACCATTGGCCCTCCATGGAATGAGTTTGTCACGTGTCTAAAGGCTCAGTCTACTCAGCAGTCAAATAAACAGGAAGCCGTGTTGCCCAACTCAAAAGGGCAGCATTCCACATTGATCCCCCTGTTTTTGGGGCGGCAGGGCCTGGGGGGAATTTGGTGTAGTGCGTCCAATCCACTACAACACACAGGCTAGGCTAGACAGCAAGGACAAGGCCTGTTGACAAATAGACCAGAGAGAATGTCCTGTCATCAATCTATTCTGCCACAGGGAAGGATTGAGGGGGACTGAGTGTCAGATTGCTAGCTATCTATCTTTGTATGTGGACCCATACACCCAGTGGTAGGTGGGACAAATCATAATTCAATGTTGAAGTCTTGATATTGATTATATTGTAGCTATCCTCACAATATCCACATTACAATTCCCAGCAAGTGTGTTAACCCTATTGGCGCCATGCATACGGTGTTTGCATTTCACGCCACCAACCTGGGTTTGCTTCCCTGCCCTGCCGTTCGATACACTGGTGTCAGAAATGGAATGGCCATCAGAACGCATGACCCGTCGTGTAAGGGAGCTGAGTAGTCAAAGCACGGGGTTCGGAGGGGGCAGTGTAGCGATCCTGCTATTTGAGCCACTTTACAATTCTCACCAAGTGGGTTAACCCGATTGGTGCGATGAATAGGGTTTTTGCATTTCACACCAGCGACCCGGGTTCGCTTCCCTGCATCTCGCTACAATATGTATGCCACACTTACTCCTCAGCCTGAAGTGGTGGCGATGACTGGGAAGACGCTTCAGGAGGGCGGTCACGTGTGCTAGCAAGGCAGAGGTCCTGGGTTTGAGCCTTTGGGTGAGCTGAATCAGGAAGAAGTGGTACTTGCTTAGCAAGCAGCGTGATGTCCTTTAAATAGGCTACATTAGCCCAAGAATGTAGCCTACTGTTACGGAGTCTAGGCAAGCCTACCATTGTCTGAGGACTGGCCTTGGCAGCCAAAACAGCCAAATACTCCATCTAAAAGTTAATTGATAATCAAGTGGAATACGGTTCTAGAAACATAAAGCCCTTTACTTTCATATTACATCAAATAATTTCACTAATGCAAAATATACACTTACACAAACACCTGGCATTGTTTTTAACCGGGTTTAACAGCCAACAGTATTTTTCAATTAACCCTTTCCTGGTTGTCACTAGTTACCACAGCCACAAGGTCAAAATTGGCTATATCGTAAACTCATGAAAACAAGAATGTGTTTTATGGACTTAATTTAAGGTTAGGGTTAGGCATAAGCAGTGTGGTTAAGGTTAGGTTTAAAATCACATTTATGAAGAGAAATTGTGGGGGTTTAGCATTGGTAGATGTAGCATGCACAACTCTGCTATAAAGTTTATAATAGAACGCGTGTGAACACACACACACACATCTAAATATTGCACTTGTTTTTTTCACATCTTAAAGTAGAAATAGAATGAAACAAACAGGCATTCTATTTTTGCTCTATTATAGTGGCCACTATAGTAGACGTCGATCAAGTGCACAAGGCTACATGTGTGCAAAAATAACGTCAATAAAAATGTAATAATCCCTTCTCACTCATGTGTTACTGTCAAGTTCAACACAACAAAAACAATATATTTGGGCTCCACTGCACATTATTACATCGTACAGTTTCTGCCTGTGGACATCTATTCTACAATGTGCCAGCACAGCATGATACCCTTTGTTGGCATAATTGATCTCTTTCAGGCAGAGAGTACACCTGGCATACCCCTTTTTATCCACTAATGAAAAAGTGAGAGCGGGAAAGTGTGGTATTCCTTCCAACTCTATAGTGGCTTCCAGTTTAAGCCAGGCACAGCTCCAACTACACTTGATCCCTGAATCCACTTGTTTAACAAGCAATGCCTCATTTTCACCTAATTCTTTAATTAAAAAAATTAACCACATACTGTAGAGGGAAAACATCAGTTCACAGATAGTACTCTAGTTAACATTTCACACAGATTGCAAGGGTCCTGTAATCAACTAACGCGTTATAACTTGAGGAATGGCAAGGAGTCGTATACCAGTTAATACTATAGCAAATGGTTAGGTTACTAATGTTAGTTAACCTGATGTTGTAACGTTAGCCGTCTGACCTTAGCCGACTGAGCCAGCTGATTTTCACACCATAAACTCAAGTATTTGATCAGTTAAATTGGCTAATGTTGCTCTACATTTCTCTGGCTAGCTAACGGAGAATTCGATCCAGCTATTGTAGCAAGACACTAATGAAACAGGCAGGGAGCAGGTCTCGAACCCTCAACCTTCTAGCCCGAAGTCCAGCGCGCTATCGAATGTGCCCCAAAAGCATGCTCGAGCGGCAGAGTCGATAGCCGCACTTATAAACCCAGGGTCGTTACAATACTTAACAATGCTAACAATACTTGTTCCACCACACTTTCTCCCTCACCTCAACCTTCCCAAATGGCAGTTGTTTTTCGGTTACAGATCATGAAGTACGCTTCATCACCTTCTCACCCTAGTCTCTGTGGTTAGGCTTCTCACCTACCTCATCGTTATCGTTCTGGGGACACGTTGCTGTAGCTGGTAAACTGCCATTCAACTCTCTGCTCTCTCAGTGCGCGCTGTTGCTGTAACTAGCACATTGGTTGTCTCTTCTCTCTCCAGTCGAGTGCTGCATTCTGTTGTTATGCGAACGATTGGCTGAGCCTTGGATACAGACAGTATTGCTCCAAAAGCGCATCAATCATTCGCATACAGCCAGTAGTGATCCAAAGCCCCCCCCACCCCACCAAACTTTTCTCATCGGGTTTACACGAATCACGTAGGTCACCTATTTTGGTATCAAAACAGCGAATTTCGCCGAAAGGTGACTAGTTTGCATCCCTGCCCAATGCTACGACTATCAAGAATGATGCTTCCGGTGACCAAAGTCTAGACGGATTTTCAGGCTGAACGGATGGGGAATCCATTTTGACGACAGCTGAGAAGCGATGAGATACCATTTTTCCTTCACAAAAAAACAGAAGATTTTCGATTAGAGGTAACGTTAGCTAGCTTGCTAGCCTAGCTGGACTAAGTAAATTAGCTAGCTAACGTTACAGTCCTGTAAATCATATAGCTAGCTAGCTATCTTTTGGCTATACACTGTCAATCAATTTTGCCTTTGCCATGTAGTCACTGGTAGCTACCTTCAGCAGAGTAAATATTTGTTCGTTCTATAATTGACTAACGTTAGCAAATAAGAGTAACTCAATCTGCTAGCCATCTATTCCACCCTTGTCCTGAAACACTTACTAATATAATTGTCGATTTACAGTGCATTTTTCCAGATTGTTACATTACGGCCTTATTCTAAAATGGATTTTAAAAATCCTCATCAATCTACACACTACCTCAATGACAAAGCAAAAACTTTTTTTTTTTATAAATGTTGCAAGTTTATTATATATTTTGTTACTGAAATATCACATTTACATAGGTATTCAGACCCTTTTACTCAGTACTTTGTTGAAGCACCTTTGGCAGCGATTACAGCCCCGAGTCTTCTTGGGTATGACGCTACAAGCTTGGCACACCTGTATTTGGAGAGTTTCTCCCGTTCTTCTCTGCAGATCCTCTCAAGCTCTAAGGTTGGATGGAGAGCGTCATTGCACAGCTATTTTCAGGTCTCTCCAGAGATGTTCAATCTGGTTCTGGCTGGGCCACTCGGGGATATTCCGAGACTTGTCCCGAAGCCACTCCTGCGTTGTCTTGGCTGTGTGCTTAGGGTCGTTGTCCTGTTGGAAGGTGAACCTTCGCCACAGTTTGATGTCCTGAGCGCTCTGGAGTAGGTTTTCTTCAAGTATCTCTCAGTACCTTGCTCCGTTCATCTTTCCCCTCAATCCTGACTAGTCTCCCAGTCCCTACCACAGAAAAACATCCCCACTGCATGATGCTGCCACCACCAAAAAGATAGAATAAATTATACCCAAGTGTTCAGTTTGAACAACCGTTGAACTGTACCAGCATAACCCTCAACATTAGAGTAGACAAGTTACAGGCACAGAGATTTCATTTAGAACAATATTGGTTATGATTATGACCGTGGATGCATTTCAATCTCAAAACTCGGCAATTATGTTACATACCTAGCTAGTAGATTTACAGTTGCTGATGTTAAACGTTTGCTAACAAGTTAAACGTGAGGCAAGGCACATAAGTTAGCAGGCGCCAGGCTAACTAACCAGCCAACTCCAGTCATGTGCTAATGTTTGTTGGTAAACCTAGCTTTAGGTAGCTGGTTGTAACGTTGTAGCTTGCTGTTTAATAGCCATATCTACGACTAAAAATAAGTTTTACTATCGAAATACAATAGAGCTCAGACTGTACAGCCTCTTCTATTTTTAGTCATAGATATAGTTACCTGTAGTTGTTTAGCTAACTTAGCTAGCTAGACTAGCAAGCTACCTAGCTAGCTATCTAAGTTAGCAAACTATTTTTTTTTCTCCACTGAAACACAGTATGTTAGCCAGCAATACACAAAATAGGTTTCAGTAGAAAAACTAAAATGAACTAACTAGCTAGGTGGCTTGCAGGACAAATAACTTACTTAGCTAGCCTCCGTATTTGTCATCTGCCCTCTTGGTGCTGGCATCGGATATAGCTAAATCCAAGTATTTCTTTCTAATCCTCTTTCCTATATTCCGGTTGAAACATCAATGGTTGAATGTCACCATGTAGCTAATAGAATATCAAAAAATGGTCTAACGTCAAATTCGTTGAGTGGAATCACTTGCCGCCATTGCTGTCTGGTCAGTTCTTTCAGTTTTGCCCAAAGGATTGTGTTGTTAATGTCTGCCTCCCTTTTTAAAAAGCCTGCCTTGGGGGAGGATGTGGCCAGAGCACCAAGCACCGCCCCACACGAGTTGTAGTCTTTCAGAGACTAGAAATAATGTGTCAGCTTGTATATTTAGCAATGAATTCACGGATAGGAACATCGCTGAAAGACGTCCAATGGCTCTACTGAACTAGGACAACCTATCTACTCACACAAAAACGTATAGTGTTATCAATATCACATAGAGCACAGGTGTCAAATTCATTCTACGGAGGGCAGTGTGTCTGCGGTTTTCACACCTCCCTTGTCCTTGATTGATGACTTAAGGTCACTAATTAGTAATTAATTTTGCTACACCCACACTAGCATCTGCAAAATATGTGTATGTGACCAATAAAATTTGATTTGACCTACCCACACTTGGTTGTCTCAGGCTTTGCGCAATGCCACAAAGCAGGACTACATCCCCTTTAACCAAATTAGACACTCTCTCATTGACCTCCATTAAAAAAAATGGAAAATCGCCACCTGCTGGAGAAGACAGATTTTGGGCCCAGTTATCCCTCTCGCTTCACCTCTTCCTCTCTATTCTCACTAACTGCACCATGAATGCAGCCCTCACTTGCATTGTTGGAGGCAATATTTGTCAACCAATCATTAGGGTGTTTTTGTTTGACCCACTCGAACATGAACATAAACGGGACTGAAACAGGAACCAACATGATTGGGATAGAATTGAAAATTATATTTGAGACCTCTCTCTAACCAATTAATTGTGCACATATTATGTTTTCAGTTTGTTAGTTTGTGATATGGGGTATAGAAAAGTTTATTTAGACATTTATACAGAAACTTTTACAAACAATAGCAGCTACACTATATATACAAAAGTATTTGGACACCCCTTTGAACTAGTGGATTCAGCTATTTCAGCCAAACTCGTTGCTTACAGGTGTATAAAATCGAGCACACGCCATTCAACCTCCATAGACAAACATTGGCAGTAGAATGGCCTTACTGAAGAGCTCCGTGACTTTCTCAGTGACTTCCAACAAGTCAGGTCGTCAAATTTCTTTAGAGCTGTGCGCAATGCCAAGTGTTGGCTGGAGGGGAGTAAAGCTCGCCGCCATTGGACTCTGGAGCAGTGGAAATGTGTTCTCTGGAGGCATGAATCACGCTTCACCATCTGGCAGTCCAACGGACAAATCTGGGTTTGGCGGATGCCAGGATGACATTACCTGTCCCAAGGCATAGTGCCAGCTGTAAAGTTTGGTGGAGGAGGAATAATTGTCTGGGGCTGTTTTTCATGGTTTGGGCTAAAACCTTTAGTTCCATTTAAGGGAAATCTTAACACTACAGCATACAATGACATTCTAGACGATTCTGTACTTCCAACTTTGTGGCAACAGTTTGGGGAAGCCCTTTCCTGTTTCAGCATTACACTGCCCCCGTGCACCACGCGAGCTCCATACAGAAATGGTTTGTCAAGATCGGTGAGGAATAACTTGACTGGCCTGCAAAGAGCCCTGACCTGAACCCCATTGAACACGACAAGCTGGTGTCCACATACCTCTGGTTATGTAATGTATCTGGCCTTCTCCCCCTTCACTTCAATGGTGGGCTGAGAATAACTTTCCTTGTCTCTAAATATTAAAATAGAGTGAAGGACAGAATAGTTTGACTGCTCCCTGCCTGGTGTTACTTTTCATCAGGCTCTGTACTCTAGTTTCTCTCTGTTCAAAAGCTTTTGTCTCTTGAGGAAAAAGACAAGCTGTCAGGACATTCCATATTCAGGTTTTATTCTCTGTGTGTAGAACTACATTGAGCTCAGTAATAGTGTTTTGATTTACAAAGACCTTCTATTCTTGTTCTCAGCTGAATTGCTCACCTGGGTGTGCAGGCAGATTTACTGCCTGAGCCCTATGGGCCCTGGTCAAAGGACTTGCACTATATAGGAAATAGGGTTTCATTTAGGAGTGGGATGCAGCCATATTTTGTCAGCTGGATAAATATTTCATCATGTTATTTCCAGATGATTAATTTAGAAGTGGTGCCTGTACACAAAGCGAGATCCATACAGAAATGGTTTAGTCGAGATCGGTGTGGAAGAACTTGACTGGCCTGCATAGAGCCCTGACCTCAACTCCATCGAACACCTTTGGGAGGAATTGGAACACCGACTGCGAGCCAGGCCTAATCGCCCAACATCAGTGCCAGACCTCACTAATGCTCTTGTGGCTGAATGGAGGCAAATCCCCACACTGTTCCAGTGGAACATTCTTGTGGAAAGCCTTCCCAGAATAGTGTATGCTATTATAGCAGCAAAGGGGGGACCAACTCCATATTAATGCCCATGATTTTGGAATGATATGTTAGATGAGCAGGTGTCCACATACTTTTGGTCATGTAGCGTATGTTGACACTGCCATGTTAATCTGAGCCTTGCTGTTGGGAAACCACTACAGTGTCCGACTTTCGGCTGTCGCAGATGCACCTTCCCTGACTTCATTCACCGATTTTCGACTACCGTCTGCAAGCTTGAACACGCCCAGTGTGAGAAGGGGTTGGGTATGAGAGAGGGGTTAAGGGCGGTTGGGGGTGTTCCATGTGGGCGGGGTATTTTCGCGTTGTTGGCAATCAGACCATTTTTTTCCTCCAAGCAAAGAATACAGAAGTTGGTGAGAAATTGCCCAGGGTAATTTGTTATGACAATGGATACAATACGCTATTATTTCATATTTTTGGTCATGTTTCTTGGAGCAGGAATTCACATGTCAATCGGTAAGTGATGCAGGCACTGCCGTATATGGCTTTAGACACAGAATTATGATTCTCAAGTTAGATTTTCACACTTGGTTTTTGTTTTCAATAATTGTGTTTTCAAACATGGCGCAGGTCATGGGAACCGAGCTGCCAGGAATGTTTATTGTTAAGCAAATGACCAGGCGAGAAAGCGGGTGAGAGAACGAATAAAAAGTCACTTGCACGAAAATGGCCTCAGTTGCCTATAGTTTAGGACTAGGGGGTGCCATGGCCAGACATTTATATCCAGTTGTGTTGAAGTGGCTGATATGTTGTCTAGCAAAAGAGAGACTCGACAATTGCTCTCTTTCGGTACTTGGTCCATTTGTGACATCGCGCGCGGTGAAGTCGATTTGTCCAGTATATATTTTTTGTCAACATAGTTGTTTGAGTCATAGGACGAGCAAATCGAACCGAATGAATAGGATCGGCACATGTGAGCTGTTGAAAACGTGACAGTTTTATACTTGATACAATGTGATACAATTTCCAGATAAGTATCATGGAAGCGTGATAGGCGACATTGTAGTCTATTGGATCATACAATGCATCCGCTTATTTGCTGAGGATTGTAGTGTCTCTATAGAGATCTAAAAAGCTCGTCATAGCACTTGTCGAATACAACGAAATAAGTTATCTGAAGACATTAGTCCAAAGAGCACATTATCATCTAAAATGTCTAAATAGTCGATTATTGATAAGGACTCACGTAGGTAGATCAATATGTAGCCTAGGCTAAGCCCATTTAGGCTATTTAACGTTAGATACACTGTTGCAAATAACTGACTACAGAATGACCCGTTTACCAGATACAAATCGTATGCTTTGATACAGAATATTGGAGACGTATCGATTCAAGACGTGGTGTTTCTGATAATTGACTGCATCCATGGATGCTGGAGGCGCATGTAGCCTACGTTGACATTGTAACCCACGAGTTGTTGCCCGAGGCATCATTTTATATATTTTTCAGCTTCTCAATTGAAGCTTTGCTATAGCAAAATTACCTTGTTACAGTATAGTCATTATCTCGATTTCCAATTCTAAAATTGTGCAGGGAGTTTTTTTTATAACGGATGGATAGGAGATGTAGTCTAGAGATGAGAAAGTTATAGTTAATGAAGCCATAACGTGTTTAATCTTAATCGCGATCCAATTTACGGAGTAGGCTCGTGGAAACAAAGCATCCCATCTGTATGAGGAATGGTGATGGGCTCCATTTGTCCACTGATGGGCAGAGCTGAGAACGGCTCATCCACACATACCTTCAATGTACAGAGAGCACAAATTCTCCAGCACAAGCATCCCTGTGTAGGGTGTCTTGTAATGGATGACTAGAGGAGAGGAAAGCAGGGACATGATCAGAAACAGGATCTCGTTTTCTGCTGTAATATGTCATAGGTTCATAAATGAGTAATGTTATTTTGCATGGGTAGATCTCATCTGGTCCATGCCTATCAGTGTACTGTGCTGAGATGTGAATAGGTCTATACGTAATTTCCATGTCACTTACAAACCTATAGTCTACCATAGGGAATAAACCCTCCTCTGAGCCATTCCACAATGTGCACAGAGGGATGGAGTTCTGTGAACCAATTGAAGATGGGTCTTTCCATGTCATTTCAGCCATCCACAACGCCCACCATCTCAGATTGTATCTGTAGTTAGAAAGAGACAAGATTAGCATTCCTGCAAAATTTTGTTGAAATATAATTTGATCTCTGATAAATTAGGGTAATTGATTCCACACAAATTGGCCATTTTTAAATTATAGGAATCATATGCTAATTCAGAGACTTTCCTCAATTGGCCCAGACCAGACCTAATATTTAATCCACTTTAGAATAAATCAATTTGATGTCACATGCGCCAAATACAGCAGGTGTGGACCTTACAGTGAAATGCTTACTTACAAGCTCTTAACCAACAATGCAGTTAAGAAAAATAGAAATATAACATAATTAATGAGCAACAATAAACTAACAGTAGTGAGGCTAATATACAGGGAGTACCGGTACAGAGTCAATGTGTAGGGGCACGGGTTAGTTGAGGTAATTGAGGTAATATGTACATGTAGGTAGAGGTAAAGTGACTATGCATGGATAATAAACAGAGTAGCAGCAGCGTAAAAATGGGGTGTGGGGACAATGCAAATAGTCAGGGTAGCCATTTGATTAACTGTTCAAGAGTCTTATGGCTTGGGGGTTGAAGCTGTTAACTTCTTTGGGACTGGGGGGCAGTGTTGAGTAGCTTGGATAAAAATGTGCCCAGAGTAAACTGCCTGCTACTCAGTCCTAAAAGCTAGAATATGCATATAATTAGTAGATTTGGATAGAAAACCCTCTGAAGTTTCTAAAACTGTTTGAATGATGTCTGTGGGTAGAACAGAACTCATATGGCAGGCAAAAACCCGAGAAAAAATTCAACCAGGGAGTGGGAAATCTGAGGTTTGTAGTTTTTCAAGTCTTTGCCTATCGAATATACAGTGTCTATGGGGTCATATTGCACTTCCTAAGGCTTCCACAACATGTCAACAGTCTTTAGAACCTTGTTTGATACTTCTACTGTGAAGGATGGGGGAATAAGAGCTGATTGAGTCAGGGGTCTGGCAGAGTGCCACGAGCTCAGTCTCGTGCGCTCCCGTGAGCGTTAGCTGCGTTCCATTGCATTTCTACAGACAAAGGAATTCTCCAGTTGAAACATTATTGAAGATTTATGATAAAAACATCCTAAAGATTGATTCTATACTTCGTTTGACATGTTTCTACGAACTGTAATATGACTTTTCGTCTGAACTTTCGCCTGGACTTGCCCGCAGATCCTGAGTTTGGATTTGTGTACTAAACACGCAAAGAAAAAGGAGGTATTTGGACGTAAATTATGGACTTTATCGAACAAAACAAACATTTATTGTTGAACTGGGATTCCTGGGAGTGCATTCTGATGATCATCAAAGGTAAGTGAATATTTATAATGCTATTTCTGACTTCTGTTGACTCCACAACATGGCGGGTACCTGTATGGTTTGTTTTTGTGTTTGAGCGCCGTACTCAGATTATTGCATGGTGTGCTTTTTCCGAAAAGTTTTTTAAAAATCTGACACAGCGGTTGCATGAAGGAGAAGTTTATCTATAATTCCATGCATAACAATTGTCTCTTTTAGCAATGTTTATTATGAGTATTTCTGTAAATTGATGTGGCTCTCTGCAAAATCACCGGATGTTTTGGAGGCAAAACATTACTGAACATCGCGCCAATGTAAACTAAGATTTTTGGATATAAATATGAACTTTATCGAACAAAACATGCATGTATTGTGTAACATGAAGTCCTATGAGTGTCATCTAAGGAAGATAATCAAAGGTTAGTGATTAATTTTATCTCTATTTCTGCTTTTTGTGACTCCTCTCTTTGGCTGGAAAAATGGCTGTGTTTTTCTGTGACTAGGTGCTGACCTAACATAATCGTTTGGTGTGCTTTTGTTGTAAAGCCTTTTTGAAATCGGACACTGTGGCTGGATTTACAACAAGTTTATCTTTTAAAATGGTGTAAAATACTTGTATGTTTGAGGAATTTTAATTATGGGATTTCTGTTTTGAATTTGGCGCCCTGCAATTTCACTGGCTGTTGTTGAGGTGGGACGCTAGCGTCCCGAATATCCCAGAGATGTTAAGAAGACTTTTTGACCTAAACTAGGCGCTCCGGTACCGCTTGCCGTGCAGTAGTAGAGAGAACAATCTATGACTAGGGTGGCTGGAGTCCTTGGCAATTTTTTGGGCCTTCCTATGACACCGACTGGTATAGAGGTCCTGGATGGCAGGAAGCTTGGTGTACTGGGCCGTACACACTACCCTCTGTAGTGCCTTTCGGTCAGAGGCCGAGCAGTTGCCATACCAGGCGGTGATGCAACCAGTCAGGATGCTCTCGATGGTGCAGCTGTAGAACTTTTTGAGCATGTGAGGACCTGTGCCAAGTCTTTTCAGTCTTCGGAAAGGGGAATAGGCGTTATCGTGCCCTCTTCACAACTGTCTTGGTGTGTTTGGACCATGATGGTTTGTTGGTGATGTGGACACCAAGGAACTTGAAGCTCTCAACCTACTCCACTACAGCCCTGTCAATGAGAATGGGGGTGTGCTCGGCCCTCCTTTTTCTGTAGTCCACAATCATCTCCTTTGTCTTGATCACGTTGAGGGAGAGGTTGTTATCCTGGCACCACACTGCCAGGTCTCAGCCTATAGGGAGGAGGTCAGTCTCATCATTGTCAGTGATCAGGCCTACCACTGTTGTGTCGTCAGCAAACTTAATGATTGTGTTGGAGTCGTACTTGGCCATGCAGTCATGGGTGAACAGGGAGTACAGGAGGGGACAGAGCACGCACCCTGAGGGGCTCCTGTGTTGAGGATCAGCATGGCAGATGTGTTGTTACCTACCCTTACCACCTGGGGGCGGCCCGTCTGGAAGTCCAGGTCCAGGATCCAGTTGCAGAGGGAGGTGTTTAGTCCCAGGATCCTTAGCTTAGTGATAAGCTTTGAGGGCACTATGGTTTTGAACGCTGAGCTGTAGTCAATAAATAGCATTCTCATGTAGGTGTTCCTTTTGTCCAGGTGGGAAAGGGCAGTGTGGAGTGCAATAGAGATTGCATCATCTGTGGATCATACCGCCCAACAGCCCTGCCGCATCTGACAAGCGTCGGAGCCGGTGTAGTACGATTCAATCTTAGTCCTGTATTGATGCTTTGACGGTTCGTTGGAGGGCATAGCGGGATTTCTTATAAGTGTCCGGGTTAGTGTCCCGCTCCTTGAAACCGGCAGCTCTACCCTTTAGCTCAGTGAGGATGTTGCCTGTAATCCATAGCTTCTGGTTGGGGTATGTACGTACGGTCACTGTGGGGACGACGTCATCGATGCACTTATTGATGAAGCCAGTGTACTCCTCAATGCCATTGGAAGAACCCCAGAACATATTCCAGTCTGTGCTAACAAAACAGTCTTTTAGCTTAGCATCTGTGTCCTCTGACCACTTCCTTATTGAGTGAATCACTGGTACTTCCTGCTTTAGTTTTTGCTTGTAATTTTACCTTTATTTAACTAGGCAAGTCAGTTAAGAACAAATTCTTATTTTCAATGATGGCCTAGGAACAGTGGGTTAACTGCCTTGTTCAGGGGGCAGAACGATAGATTTTTACCTTGTCAGCTCGGGGATTTGATCTCGCAACCTTTACGGTTACTAGTCCAACGCTCTAACCACTAGGCTACCTGCCGCCCCATAAGCAGGAATCAGATTTGTTATGGTCAGATTTGCCAAATGGAGGGCGAGGTAGAGCTTTGTAGCTGTCTGTGTGTGGAGTAAAGGTGGTCCAGTTTTTTGTTTTTTCCCCCTCTGGTTGCACATTCTACATGCTGGCAGAAATGAGGTGAAACAGATTTCAGTTTCCCTGCATTAAAGTCCTCGGCTTCTAGGAGCGCCGCCTCTGGGTGATCATTTTTCTGATATCTTAGGGCCCTATACAGCTCGTTGAGTGCCGTCTTAGTGCCAGCATTGGTTTGTGGTGGTATATAGACAGCTACGAAAAATATTCAGTTGAAGTCAGAAATCTTACGTACACCTTAGCCAAATACATTTAAACTCAGTTTTTCACAATTCCTGACATTTAATCCCAGTAAAAATGCCCTGTCTTAGGTCAGTTAGGATCACCACTTTATTTTAAGAATGTGAAATGTCAGAATAATAGTAGAGGGAATAATTTATTTCAGCTTTTATTTCTTTCATCACATTCCCAGTGGGTCAGAAGTTTACATACACTCAATTAGTATTTGGTAGCATTGCCTTTAAATTCTTTAACTTGGGTCAAACGTGTCGGGTAGCCTTCCACAAGCTTTCTACAATAAGTTGGGTGAATTTTGGCCCATTCCTCCTGACAGAGCTGGTGTAACTGAGTCAGGTTTGTAGGCCTCCTTGCTCGCACAAGCTTTTTCAGTTCTGCCCCCACATTTTTTTATGGGATTGAGGTCAGGGCTTTGTGATGGCCACTCCAATACCTGGACTTTGTTGTCCTTACGCCATTTTGCCACAACTTTGGAAGTATGCTTGGGGTCATTGTCAATTTGGAAGACCCATTTGCAACCAAGCTTTAACTTCCTGACTGATGTCTTGAGATGTTGCTTCAATATATCCACATCATTTTCCTACCTCATGATGCCATCTATTTTAGTGAAGTGCACTAGTCCCTCCTGCAGCAAAGCACACACACAACATGATGCTGCCACCCCCGTGCTTCACGGTTGGGATGGTGTTCTTCGGCTTGCAAGCGTCCCCCTTTTTCCTCCAAACATAATGAAGGTCATTATGGCCAAACAGTTCTATTTCATTCATCAGACCAGAGGACATTTCTCCAAAAAGTACGATCTTTGTCCCCATGTGCAGTTGCAAACCATAGTCAGGCTTTTTTGTGGTGGTTTTGGAGCAGTGGCTTCTTCTTTGCTGAGCGGCCTTTCAGGTTATGTCGATATAGGACTCGTTTTACTGTGGATATAGATACTTTTGTATCTGTGAAGATGCTGGAGGAAACAATGTCCTTTTGCTGTTGTCCTGGGATTGATTTTCACTTTTCACACAAAAGTACGTTCATCTCTAGGAGACAGTCTCCTTCCTGAGCGGTATGACGGCTGCGTGGCCCCATGGTGTTTATACTTGCGTACTATTGTTTGTACAGATGAACGTGGTACCTTCAGGCGTTTGGAAATTGCTCCCAAGGATGAACCAGACTTGTGGAGGTCTACAATTATTTTTTCCAAGGTCTTGGCTGATTTCTTTAGATTTTTCCATGATGTCAAGAAAAGAGGCACTGAGTTTGAAGGTAGACCTTGAAATACATCCACAGGTACACCTCCAATTGACTTAGGCTAATTGACATCATTTATCAGAAGCTTATAAAGCCATGACATTATTTTCTGGAATTTCCAAGCTGGCACAGTCAACTTAGTGTATGTAAACTTTTGACCCACTGGAATTGTGATACAGTGAAATAATCTGTCTGTAAACAATTGTTGGAAAATGACTTGTGTCATGCACAAAGTAGATGTCCTAACCAACTAAACCAACAAAACTATAGTTTGTTAACAAGAAATTGGTGGAGTGGTTGAAAAACGAGTTTTAATGACTCCAACCTAAGTGTATGTAAACTTCCGACTTCAACTGTAGATAAACTCTTGGTATATAGTGTGCTTCACAGCCTATCATGGTATACTCTACTTCAGGTGAGCAAAACCTCGAGACTTCCTTAATATTAGATTTTGTGCACCAGCTGTTATTTACAAATAGACACACATCACCAACCCTTGTCTTACCATAGGCAGCTGTTCTATCTTGCCGATGGACCGAAAACCCTGCCATCTGTATGTTATCCATGTCGTTATTCAGCCACGACTCAGTAAAACATAAGATATTAGAGTTGTCCCGTTGGTAGGATGTCCTTGATCGGAGCTCATCCATTTTGTTATCCAATGATTGCACGTTGGCTAATAGGACTGTTGGTAGAGGGGGTTCAATCACTCGCCTCCGAATTCTCAGAAGGCAGCCCGAACTCCACTCCCTTTTTCTCCAAATTACGGGGATTTGGGCCCGTTCCTGAGAAATAAGTATATAATTCGCGTCGGACTCGTTAAAGAAAAAAATCGTATTTGTCCAGTTCGAGGTGGGTAATCGCTGTTCTCATGTCCAGAAGTTATTTTTGGTCATAAGTGACAGTAGCAGCAACAATATGTACAAAATTAGTTACACACAATGCAGAAACATTTACAAAATAGCACAGTTGGTTAGGAGCACGTAAAACGACAGCCATCCCCTCCGGCGCCATTCTTCAAATAAGGCTGTAACATAACAAAATGTGGAAAAAGGGAAGGGGTCTGAATACTTTCCGAATGCACTGTGTGTGGTGTGTTTTTCATTGCCCAGAAAACTTAGGAGGCCAAATAAAACCACAATTTGGCCCACAGGCCGCCAGTTGGGGAACCCTGCTTTAGACATATGAGTTACCACACGTCTACTGAATTAGGTAAATCAGCTTTTGGTTTGTTCCACAAACAATGTTTTGGTGTTTCTAGGGCAGTTCAGAAAGCTGATTGAGGACCTTATTACCAAGGAATGTGTTTTGTGTGTATTATTTTGATTTGGGTATTTTCTGCAATTTATGTAATTCAGGGCTCATCTGTTAGACCTTGGCCTCAGTAAGATTCCTAGATAAAATAAAGGTTCAATAAAAAAATAATATTCAATAAATCTAGTACACATCTGATTTGTATACAGTATCAGCCCATCAACGAGCATACAGTATCAGCCCTCTGTCTGACAAGTAGTATGTATGGAGCTGCGGCTCGTAGTATTGTTTCTATTCATCCTATGTAATGCATTCTTAGGGAATTTTATGTTTTTTTCCCCCTGTTAAGAGAAATTAGTCAATGAAGGTAGGTTTATGTCCCATCCTAGTTCCTGATATTACCAGGTTCTGACCACTAGATGGTGGTGTTCCTGTTATTAGGTGGGGGGGGTTTGCGGGGAGATGTAAATTACAAAATGACATTGGTTTTCTTACCCTGTAAGTAGTCTATGGACAAGGTACAACAGCAACCCATGCTTTGGTATTGTTTACCTGGCCATTGTTTCAAATGCTAACTTTTTAGCATTTGTCACACATCCAATGCAAGTCAATTAAGGCTTACCCGATTTAGTCCACTGGTCGATTGTTTGATCGATAGGCTGTTGGTCGACCAGGATCATTTTGTTTTGTAGAGCAGTGGCAAATATATATGTAAAAAAAATTATGGCACACGAGACACCTGTCTGAATTCCGCCTTTCTGAGTGGACTAATCCATTTCGGAGGCCATGAGGGTGGCACACCAGTATCAGCAGTAGTACATAATTTCTAATCTACAATGTTTGTTTGGTTCCGGTAACTTCTTTTAATCCATTAAATGTATTATTATTATTATTATTACTACACTCTTATCGTTGTCATTGTAGGAGTGGACACGTTGTGAAGCAGAGGGCACAAACTAGGCTACACTTGTGAGGAAAAAGTTTTGGTATTATTTCATTCCATTTATTCATTGTCTTTTGTTTGGAGCACTCCTGTCAATCTTGAGTAAGGACACTCACCTGATTACATTTAGAACTAGGGCTTGGCTACCTGGCCTGCATGCAAATGTAGGCTCATAAATGTGCCCATTTGGGTATCTGACACTATTTCTGATTAAGAAGCTCCACAGTGATGGTGAGTTAAGACAAAGAAATGTTTTATTTGCTTCAAAAAGCAAGTAAATCCATTATAAAAGGCTGAGGAATTATTGTCAATTTGAAAAATCTTTCCAGCTCTCTCCCTTTCGATAACCACTCAGCATGAAAGGGGGAAAAATGTCATGCTCTGATCCAGTGGAAATGTAATAAAAAAAGGCCTACCTGATTACTTCTTATCACTTGCGCAAATAACCTAAAACTGTGTCTGTCTGTCAGGAGCTCACTGGCATGGGAAACTGAGGGCCCAGAATACTTTATACAATGTTGCAAGTTTGCTAATGCAAGCTTCAGGCCAGGCCCAAGTTAATAGTTGATACAACATTTCAAGTTCCTTGCAGACTGGTCAGTCATAGCCAATGCGATTTATAGGATATTTATTTTTACCAGGATATTTTCTACTTGGGGGCTGCAATGTTTTTATTTGTTGGCTTTATGTAGGCTACTTGTACTTCTTGGCAATAGAAGTTACTTTTAGATTTGAATCGTGATAACTTGGCACTCCAAAAGCATAATGGCTGAATCTGCGAAGGCCAGCCGCAGCGGGAGGAGGAGGAGTACCGTCGGGTCGGGAACTGATTTCTTTTCAGCCGGCCATGATTGGGAGTCCCATAGGGCGGCGCACAATTGGCCCAGCGTCGTTAGGGTTTGGCCGGGGTAGGCCATCATTGTAAATAAGAATTTGTTCTTAACTGGCTTGCCTAATTAAATAAAAATATATCTCTGACTCCCTCTTCAGTAATTTGTGTCTTTTTTAATTGCTGCGCTTACAGCATCAGACAAAGTAGCCTACATTTTATTCAAACATAGGGTGTGTCTATATATTGACAATTCCACGGTTTCCATTTTTTACCAATCAATTGGTTGAAAAAAATAGACCACTCTTGGTTGACCAAGCTTTAAAAAAATATTGGGGGGGGGCAGCCCAAAAGTCAATGGTACTTATATTAGCACGTTAACAGAACTGATTCTGTATACTTGTTGGGATTGGGGATTCCATTTCTTTGGAATCCTCATGTCTTACTCATTACTCAACACCTCAGGGGTGTGTACTTAGTTCACTTCTGTACTCCCTGTTCACCCACGACCAAACATGACTCCAACACCATTAAGTTTGCTGACGACACAACAGTGGTAGGCCTGATCACCAACAACGACGAGACATCCTATAAGGAGGAGGTCAGAGAACTGGCAGTGTGGTGCCAGAACAACAACCTCTCCCTCAATGTGAGCAAGACAAAGAAACTGATCGTGGACTACAGGAAAAGGCGGTCCGAACAGGCCCCCATTAACATCAACGGGCTGTAGTGAGCTGGTCGAGTGAGCTGGTCGAGAGTTTCAAGTTCCTTGGTGTCCACATCACCAATGATCTATCATGGTCCAAACACATCAAGACAGTCGTGAAGAGGGCACGACAAAACTTTTTCCCACTCAGGAGACAAAAGATTTGGCATGGATCCCCAGATCCTCAAAAAGTTCTACAGCCACACCATCGAGAGCATCCTGACCGGTTGCGTCACTGCCTGGTATGACAACTGCTCAGCATCTGACCATAAGGCACTACAGAGGGTAGTACATACGGCCCAGTACATCACTGGGGCCAAGCTTCCAGTAATCCAGGACCTATATAATAGGCGGTGTCAGAGGAAAGCCCATAAAAGTCCAGTCACCCGCACGGCAAGCGGTACCGGAGCGCCAAGTCTAGGACCAAAAGGCTCCTTAACAGCTTCTACCCCCAAGCCATAAGACTACTGAACAACTAATCAAATGGCCATCGGACTATTACATTGACACCCCCCCTTCCATTTGTTTTGTACATAGTCACTTCACCCCTACTTACATGTACAAATGACCTCTAACCTGTACCTGTACACTGACTCGGTACCGGTACCCCCTGTATATAGCCTTGTTATTGTGTTTTATATTTTTTTGCTTTATTTGATAAATATTTTATTAACTCTTCTTGAACTGCACTATTGGTAAAGCGCTTGTACGTAAGCATTTCAAGGTTAGGTCCATACTTGTTGTATTTGGCGCATGTGACAAAGTTTGATTTGATTAACTATGGTTCCATCCGTAATCATACTGTATTAATAAAATCACAACAGCTGTGATGGAAACAGGAATATTCGGTAATGCAGACAGATTCTACATGGTGAGATCTTTTTGTGTCAGTAAAATGAATTGTGCGAGAAATGTCGGTGGAAACGCCATATAATAACCATCATATCGAAGTAACTTTGGAGTCACGTGATATGGTGTGTGGTCCTCCCACTACGACTCGGGAAAGCATGCTGTTTATTAGGCTACAGATTAAATAAGTTATGATGAACTTCACAGGGTGGTGAAAGTGCACGGTGATGAGCTTGATACTCCTTTCCTATAAATATCGAGGGTCTTATTCTGGTGACATGATGATCGATGCTTGAATGCCGTATGACAAAAATATTCTTGCTCTTATCCATAGTAATCTCATCCATGTAAACTAGCCTACTTGCTGTATATGCAAGCTGTTGGCTAGAGAGCACCTGCTACAGTATTTAACACAAACATTAGAGTTGAAAATACAATGGAAACACTTAACTTTTATTAGGTACATGAATTTAAGTGAAAAGTACATTGTGTACACCATGTCATCACGCACTGATTTTTATCCAGAACAAGCGCGTTTGGTGGAAATGCACCACTGGTAGGAAAATTTGCAAATTTTCTTTTATACGAATTTTGAATTTTCACATAAATCTGTCGTCAACTGGATGGAAACATATCTATTGTTAGACATTTTTGTTGATCCAAATCAGATATGATGTACTTTAATATTTATTGAATATTATATGAATCCTTTAATTTAAAATGGCCAATTTGGGTGCAATCATTTAGCTTAATTTACCAGAGAAAATTATATTTCAACAAAATAATGTTGCAAAAATGCTAGTCTTATATTTCTTGCAGAAATTATTTCAGAACAATCTGAGACCAAATACAATTTTATTGGTCGTGTACACAATTTAGCAGGTTTTTTGGCGGGTGCAGCGAAATGCTTATTTTCAATCAATACAGTAAATGTCTACAAAATAATAAACTATGAGATGGTGGGTGTCAATCCTTTCTTGTGTTTTTTCAGATGAAACGACACAGATTTCACATCAATTGACACAACCATCGTTTAGGTACTTTGTCAACCAATATTTCTCATCAACAAAGGCTTTGTTAGTGAATGCTTCTGCTCCACATATTGAATAAAGCTGGTCGGGCCATTTCAAATTGAAAGAATTTCTTACATTTTTATTTCGTAACATCAGCCTCAAGGACACATATTTTGGTCTCACAAAGGCTTTGTTAGCTGTCCACAAAGCTAGAATATTTCAGCCAACAAAGCATTTACCATACTTTTTTTGTGAATTGTCTGGGCTGTTCTATCCTTGACACTGCTGTTATGAAATAGCCTAAAAATAAGAAATAGCCACTGCACTATATTTGTGAGTGCTGCTAACCTCTACATTCATTATGTAAGTGTTCAATGTCCTTGGTGACAGGCAATGGGTAAAGCAAGAGCCATAGGCTAGATGGATATTCTATATGACTGGGTAAAGCCTTCGGATTCTGCACAGGCACTAGGCATATGCAGACAGATCACATAAAAAGCATATCCCACTATCTGACAGAATTAGGTTGTTGGGTCTAACTGTTGGCAGAAACACTTGAAGCCTTGGTTTCTGTTGGGTGTGTTCATGGCTAGGTTTGGATTACTCTGTAGTGCTTATCATTTTCATGACAGGCTATAGACGGGTTGTTTGTTTAGCAACAAAACAGACTCATGCTCAACTATGGGGCAAAACTGACTAGGTTGGCTTAGTGTTGACAACATGTAGACAATATTTAGTCTAATGTTTATTGAAAACATAAATACATTTGCACAATGAGCACTTGTCTCTCAAATACATTGTTCGTTTTTGGTTCGCTAGCCAGCGAATTTGAGCCATATTACCATAGATGTGACATCAGTCAAAACAAGACATGGACAAGAACAAGATGAAACTAGCTGAAACGAGCCACCTACATTCTGCAGGTGGCAGCTTCTTGTCATTGTTGTTAGATACACTACAGTGTGTTCGGCTATTCGGCTATTTCAGCCACACCGTTGCTGACAGGTGTATAAAATCGAGCACACGGCCATGCAATCTTCGTAGACAAACATTGGCAGTAGAATGGCCTTACTGAAGAGCTCAGAGACTTTTAAAGTGGCAACGTCATAGGATGCCACCTTTCAGTTTGTCATATTTCTGCCCTGCTAAGCTGCCCCGGTCAACTGTAAGTGTTGTTATTGTGAAGTGGAAACGTCTAGGAGCAATAACAGCTCAGCAGCGAAGTGGTAGGCCACACACGCTCACAGAACAGGACCGCCAAGTGCTGAAAATCTTCTGTCCTCGGTTGCAACACTCACTACCGAGTTCCAAACTGCTTCTGGAAGCAACGTTAGCACAATAACTGTTCGTCAGGCGCTTCATAAAATGGGTTTCTGTGGCCGAGCAGTCGCACACAAGCCTAAGATCACCATGCACAATGCCAAGAGTCGGCTGGAGTAGTGTAATGCTCGCCGCCATTGGACTCTGGACCAGTGGAAATGTGATGAATCACGCTTCACCATCTTGAAGGAAGAATCTGAGTTTGGCAGATGCCAGGAGAACGCTATCCACCCCAATGCATAATGCCAACTGTAAAGTTTGGTGGACGAGGAGGAATAATGGTCTGGGGCTGTTTTTCATGGATTGGGTTAAACCCTTAGTTTCATTGAAGGGAAATCTTAACGCTACAGCATGCAGTGACATTCTAGAAGATTCTGTGTTTCCAACTTTGTGGCAACAGTTTGGGGAAGGCCCTTTCCTGTTTCAGCATGGCAATGTCCCCGTGCACAAAGCGAGGTCCAGACAGAAATAGTTTGTCGAGATCAGTGTGTAAGAACTTGAACACTTTTTGGGATGAATTGGAACACCGACTGCGAGCCAGGCCTAATCGCCCAACATCAGTGCCCGACCTTACTAATTTTCTTGTGGCTGAATGGAAGGAAGTCCCCCCTGCAATGTTCCAACATCTAGTGGAAAACCTTCCCAGAAGAGTGGAGGCTTTTATGGCTGCAAAGGGGGGACCAACTCTATATTAATGCCCATGATTTTGGAATGAGATGTTAAACGAGCAGGTGTTCACATACTTTTGATCATGTAGTATATGTTGATCTGAGCCTTGCTGTTGGAAAACCACTACAGTGTCTCACTTTCGGCTGTCGCAGATGCCCTTCCCCTGACTATATTAACCGACTTTCAACTACAATCAGCCCGCTTGAACACACCCAGTGTGAGTGAGAAGGGGTTGGGTATGACTGAGCGGTTAGGGGTGTTCCATGTGGGTGGGGTATATTTGTGTTGTTGGCCAATCTGACAATTTTTCTTTTTTCCTCAACGCAAAGACTACAGAAGTTGAGCGTGATTGATTGCCCAGAGTAATTTGGTATGACAATGGATACAATGCGCTGTTTTTTGAAGCAGCCATTCACATATCCATCGCTAAGTGATCCAGTCACTGCCGTATATGGCTTTAGACACAGAATTGTGATTCTCAAGTTAGATTTTCTCACTTGCTTTTTGTTTTCAAGAATTGTGTTTTCAAACATGACGCAGGTCATGGAGAACCGAGCTGCCAGGAATGTTTATTGTTAAGCAAATGAGAAAGCGGGGGAGAGAACGGTGGGCTGAGAAGAACTCCTGTGTTCACAACTCAACATTCGCTTTCCACATCATGACATTTTAATACTCTATCCCTGTTCTGGATAAAACTTTACATTTACTTTCCCTGTCTCTAAATATTCAAATAGAGAGAAGGACAGGAGAGTTTGACACTGCTCCCAGCCTGGTGTTACTTTTCATCTAGTTTCTCTCTGTTCAATAGCTTTTGTCTGTTGAGGAAGAAGACAAGCTGTCAGGACATTCCATATTCAGGGTAATTCTCTGTGTGTAGAACTACGTTGAGCTCAGTAATAGTGTTTTGATTTACAAAGACCTGTTCTTGTTCTCAGTTGAAATGCTCACCTGTGTGCAGGCAGATCCCAAATTGCACCCTATTCCTTATAGGAAATATGGTGCCATTTGGGAGTGGGATGTAGCCATAGTTTGTCAGCTGGATAAATATTTAATCATGTTATTCCAGATTTATTCATAAGTGGTGCCTGTGAATCGAGACCGTCCGTCTGTGCACTGCCAACAACTATAACAAGTTAAACTGACAAATGTTATTTAGTTTCACATTTCCAAACAAGTGTACAAGTGCCTTACAGCTCAGCATTTCTCCACTCGCAAAAAAATGAATTAAACTAAGCAGGTTAGGGTTTTTATTGTACTTGGACCAACTCGGGAAATAATGTTTCCTCTGAAATTGGTTGTGTTGGTTGGTGTGCTATAAGGACAATATGGTTTGCCAGGACAGGGGAAAGTGGAAACACAAACGTGATCTCAGAAGTACATTGTTAACATTGTAGGATTCCGCAGTATTCAAATATCCTTTTACCCTTGAGCAAAGCAATTTTATATGAATTATCGATTCATATAAAATAATTATAGAGGAGCAAAGACTGCTCTTTAGAGACTGACAACACAAAGTCACTAAGCTAAAGGCAAAACATTGGGTGTTTTCTCGAAATGCATACTACCGTGTTCCGAGCACGCAAATTGGAGTATAGCAGGGTCGGAGTATGAGTCCAAATCATAGTAAGTCTATAGGGCTAACTGGCTAGCTCCTACTGTTAGCTAGCCAGATTACCATGAATAATTCTTAGCTAGCTACCTACAACGATTTGACATGCCTAACTTGCATAACATTAGTTTTAGTTCAACACGCAACAATGACCTATCTGGTTAGCTATATTTGAATCGTAATATTGTAGCTAACTGATAGTTATGAAGTAAAATGTTTGCTTTGTGTACTGTGTATCATGTTTAGTCTTTATTGCTATTTTCCTGGCTGGAAGAAGGTTCAGTGAATGAATAAGTCCGTAGTAAGTCAACAGGGCTAACTAGCTGGTTAGCTAGCTACCTACGAACAATGTACATCTACCTTGCATAACCTTAGCTTTAGGTCGTTTTAGATAGCTAGATTATGATTCACATATAGCTAGCTGATAAATATGAAGTATAACTTTTGTTTTGCATATATCTTGTTTCATCTCTATTGTTGCCATTGTCTTGGCTAGAAGAAGGTTCAGTAAATGGGGAGGTGCAGTGTGAGGTAATATAGTAGGTGCTGCTCAAACAGTGGAGGCTGCTGAGAGGAGGACGGCTCATAGTAATGGCTGGAATGGCGTCAATGGAATGGTATCAAAGATGTGCTTTCCATGTGGTTGATACCATTTCATTAACTCCATTTCAGCCATTACTATGAGGCGTGCTCCCCTCAGCAGCCTCCACTGTTCTCATGTAATGTTTTATGCGTTCTCCACACTCTTGTCCTCACAAGAACATACTCGAGAACATCCTCGATGAATGCACTCGGAGCATGGTAGTATGCATATTGACAAACACCCAATAATACTTCTAAAGACAATGTTTTCTCCCGAAACCACTGTCTAGAGGGCGTATGGAGGAACATGTGTTTTTGAAAGCTTGTTTTGGAGTGGCTTCTCCATATATGTGGCTGTCTTCCAGTTCAGTGTGACTCACAGGGTGGATTTGGAGAAGACCAGTGTCTGTACTAGGCTGACTTTTTTTTCTTTTTCTCTCCAGACTTTGCTGTCTGTCACTTCCTCTACAGGCAGAGCAGGCGTATTGAATAATGCTTCAGCAGAAAACACATTCAGCAGAAGCCCAACAGATTCCATTAAAGTACATCAAGTCAAAAGATATACACTTGGCTTTGTGTTCCAGCTCTAAAATCTATCTAGGTTTGTGTTAAATTAGGTAATTTCAGTGTACTAGCATTAGCTAGTCTGAATAGGCTCACACTTACTGAATTACTCTGAGGTCCCTAAAGTCATGAATGGCCAAGGAACAGGCCACGACCAGACATCTGCTGAAATCAGGCCTTGCCACACACACACACACACACACACACACACACACACACACACACACACACACACACTGGTGAGGACAAAAGAGCTTCAATCAGGGTGATGGAGCAGAGCAGCAGGGCTGTGACCTGACTATGGAAATGAATGTAGAGCTGTCAGCTCAGCAGAGTCAGACACAGGGAGGGAGCAGCAGCTGATCAGTGTGACCAACACAACAACAGCGTCAGATTAAGATTAAACCTCTCTCTCTCGTGTGTCACAATTACCTCAATGTCCATTATCCATGAGATGCCAGAAGCATCAGTGTGGATAGGTATTCTTGATTGTCACTTCTGTGAATCAAAGGTAATGGAGTTTGGTTATGGTAATTTCTGTTAATGC
Organism: Salvelinus namaycush; assembly: GCF_016432855.1. NCBI lineage: Eukaryota > Metazoa > Chordata > Actinopteri > Salmoniformes > Salmonidae > Salvelinus > Salvelinus namaycush. The sequence continues at coordinate 20,594,903 of NC_052317.1, read as the reverse complement.
ATTCAATATATATTATTATTCCTTTAACCGTTCTCATTATCAGAGTGGACACATTGTTTGCAGAGCGACACAACCTATACAACACAGGTTTGGTTTATTTCATTCCATTTTACGAGTTTTGTCAATTTAGTCATTTTCTTTTGTTTGTCTAGGCCTATAGGCTACCTGGCATGCGTGCCATTGTAGGCATATAAGTGTGCCCATTTGGGGATCTGATAATATTTCTGATTGACTTAACACACCACCACTAATGACCTGTGGAGCTTCTCAAGGTAATGTTTTCTTCATCTCAAACGGCAAACAAACTAAGTCTGTTTTTACATCCATTGAGATTGACAATAGTTCCTCAATGTAGTTGTAAAATCTTTCCAGCTCTCTCCCTTTCGATAACCACTCAGTGTGAAAGGGAAAAATGTCATGCTCTGATCCAGTGGAAATTTAATAAAATAAGCCTACCTGATTATTTCTTATTAGTGCTTAACTTGGAGAGAAATAGGTTCTGGTACTCATTTTGGGTGCTGGTAAAGTTTGTATTTAGGTGCAGGAACTCCACAATACTTTTAAGCTAATATTGTATAAGAGGAACTGGAGTTCAAACAGTAGAACATTTGAGGTGTTGGTACTCTGCTCCGGTGAGCTCCTGTCCAAGTCAAGCACTGCTTCTTATCTCTTGCGCAAATAGCCTACAGCGGTGTCTGTCCCGAGCTCACTGGTGTGGGAAACTGAGGGCCCAGAATATTTTATACAATGTTGCAAGTTCAGCAATATTTTATACAATGTTGCAAATTCTTGCAAGATACAGGGACTCAAGTTAATAGTTGATACAATGTTTCAAGTTCAGGCCATGCAAAGCCAATGTGATTTATAGGATACCTGCAGGCTGCTGTTTTTATTTGTTGGCTTTATGTAGGCTATTTTTACACATTTGGCAATAGAAGTTACTTTTTAGGTTTATCATTTTAATTTAGATTTGGATAGAATTTTGATTAACCACATGACAATGATTTTGAGATATGAAGACTATTATAAATGAAATTAAACTGTTCCATGGAAAATGTGCATATGAAAACCATATCTGGCACCCAGATCGGTAGAAATGGTAACATAAATTGCCATTCCACATGAGAAAGCTTGCAGACTCCTCGTGTATCCTATTACCGGCAACTTCAGGAGAGTAGTGACAGAATCTGCGAAAGCCAGCAAGAGAGGGAGGAGAATGTTTGTTATGGTCAGGTGAAGTTTTTTTTCTTCTTTTTCTTCTGGTTATATAGATCTCTGGCTCTCATCTTATTTCATCAAACAGTAAGCCTAAGGCATCAGATAAGCTCAATGCATATAGTTGATTTTATTAAAACACATAAGGTGTGTCAATATATGAAAAAATACACACACCATTTTTTCTACCAAACAATTGGTCGAAAGAGCAGGTGACTTTCGGTTGAACAATAAAAAAAATGTTCAGGGACAGTCCTAAAATAAGCACCTGTCTAGATAAGGTTCCACAGTTGACAGTGCATGTCGAAGGAGAAACTATACCCCGAAGTCCAAGGAACTCTCCGTCGATCTCAGAGATAAAATCAGGATGAGGCGTATATTTGGGAAAGGCTATAAAACAATTTCTAGTGTTGAAAGTTTCCAAGAGCACAGTGGTCTCCATTGGAAAATGGAAAAAAATATGGAACTACCCAGACTGCCAAGAGTTGGCTGTCCGACCAAACTGGGCAAGAAGCACCTTAGTCAGGGAGGTGTCCAAGCACCCAATAACCACTGACAGAACTACAGAGTTCCTTGGCTGAGATGGGAGAACCTGCCAGAAGGACCACAGTCTCTACAGCACTTCACCAATCTGGGCTTTATGGGAGAGTGGCCAGACGGAAGCCACTCCTGGGGAAAAAGGCACATGATAGCACGCCTGGAGTTTGCAAAAAGGCAGATGAAAGCCTCTGAGCATAAGGCAAAAGATTCTGTGGTCTAAGACAAATTGAGCTCTGGCCTAAATGCAAAGTGCTATGTTTGGAGAAGCAGGCACAGCTCATCACCTGTCCTAACACCATCTCTACCGTAAAGCATAGTGGTGGCAGCGTCATGCTATTGCGATGCTCTACCTTCTGGTAGATGGAAAGGCTTTCCCAAAAACACCAGTAGAAATCAACTTTTTCGAGCTGAAAGACGATGGCCAGAGCTTACCCATAATGTTGCACAACGATGTAATTCAGTAAGTCATAGTTTTAGTAAAAGTGTGATATATTCAGGCTTGAAGTGCCAAATCCAAATGTGTGACTTCGGATGTTTCCGGGAGTCTTGCCTGTCTTTTTCTATGAGATGTGCAAATTATTTTCAGCCTACTTTTCAGGGATGGGTTTTATATATTAATCAGAAACACCTGCTGCAAAGTTCTTCCTATTCGCAAGTCATCTGTAGCTTTAGTTCACACTAGCTAAAACAACCACAAAGTCAAAATTTGCTATATCATACAAATTTTATGAAAAGAAAAAGGTTATGCTAAGGTTAGCAGTGCGGTTGAGTTAGGTTTAAAATCCAATTTTTAAGAGAAATGTAGAAATGTATTACTTTGTGGCTGTGTTAAGTAGTGACGACCCTACACTTGGTCGCCTTCCCATGGAGCCAATTAAAATAGGGTGTGCAAACTTTTGGCACCTCTCCATTTTTACATGCAAATTATCATAATTCATGATCCATCAAATTTCACTTATTTGTTTTTAGTTAGTCTGCATATTTTTATTTTTATAAATGGTAAAATTGCGTGATCTGACTGCATTTTAGATTGCCGCTCCCCCTGTCGCCCCAAGATGAATGGTTTTGACCAATAATGTTTTAGGCAAATTCCCTTTGCATGGCCGGGTGTGCAGAGTTGGCTCAATCCATTGATCTTAAAGAAAAATCTCCACCCATCCGGGGCACCGGTCCATGCAAAACGAACTCGCCCATTATTTCAATACATGCTCCAAACCGTTCAGTGGTTATACTATCCATATTACCGGAGCTTATATTATTTTTATTTCTATGGCAGATTTGCGGCCGCAATTTTGATAATGCAATGAAATTTAGCTGCGCAATTTTGATAATCCATTAATATTTCCTTATTTTTACTATTTTCTACATTGTAGAATAATAGTGAAGACATAAACTATGAAATAACACATATGGAATCATATAGTAACCAAAAAAGTGTTGCGGAACCCCTCGCCAACAGCCAATAAAATTGCAGGGCGCCAAATACAAATCAACAAATCTCAAAAATCTAATTTCTCAAACATACAAGTATTAGGCACCATTTTAAAGATACAATTCTCGTTAACCCAGCCACAGTGTCTGATTTCAAAAATGCTTTACAGCGAAAGCTCCACAAACGATTATGTTAGGTCACCACCAAGTCACAGAAAACCCCAGCCATTTTTCCCGCCAAAGAGAGGAGTCACAAAAAGCACAAATAGAGATCAAATTAATCACTAACCTTTAATCTTCATCAGATGACATTGATAGGACTTCATGTTACACAATACATGTATGTTTTGTTCGATAAAGTTCATATTTATATCCAAAAATCTTATTTTACATTGGCGTGTTAGATTCAGTAGTTCCAAAACATGCAGTTATATTGCAGAGAGCCACATGAATTCACAGAAATACTCATAATAAATGTTGATGAAAATACAGCTATTATACATGAAACTTTAGATACACTTCTCCGTAATGCAACCGCTGTGTCAGATTTCAAAAAAACTTTACGGAAAAAGCATAATCTGAGAACGGCGCTCAGAGCCCAAACCAGCCAGAGAAATCTCCGCCATTATGGGTCGTCAACATTATTCATAAATAGCATTAGAAATATTCACTTACCTTTGATGCTCTTCATCAGAATGCACTCCCAGGAATCGCAGTTCCATAATAAATGCTTGTTTTGTTCGATAATGTCCATCATTTATGTCCATTTATGTCCAATAGCTTCTTTTATTAGGGCGTTTGGTAAATAATCCAAAAGCGCGATCTGGTCCATTTGGACAAAACGTTCAAAAAGTTATATTACAGGTCGAAGAAACTTGTCAAACTAAGTATAGAATCAATCTTTAGGATGTTTTTATCATAAAAGTTCAATAATGTTCCAACCGGAGAATTCCATTGTCTGTAGAAATGCACTGGAACGAGAGCAACCTCTCAAGTGAAAGCGCGTGACTGAGAACGAGGCTGTAGGCAGACCCCTTAGTAAAACAACTCCCATCCGGCCCCCCTTCACATGAGAAGCCTGAAACCACGTTCTAAAGACGGTTGACATCTAGTGGAAGCCTTAGGAAGTGAAAAATAACCCATATCCCACTGTGTATTCGATAGGGGTGTTCAAAAACTACAAACCTCAGATTTCCCACTTCCTGTTTGGATTTCTTCTCAGGTTTTTGCCTGCCATATGAGTTCTGTTATACTCACAGACATCATTCAAACAGTTTTAGACTTCAGAGTGTTTTCTATCCAATACTAATAATAATATGCATATATTAGCATCTGGGACTGAGTAGGAGGCAGTTCACTCTGGGCACGCTATTGTACACTCTAAAAGTTTAGGCTAGGCGTCCCGCTAGCGGGACAACTTCCGGTGAAACTGGAGGGCGCGCAATTCAAATAAATAATCATTACAATTATGGATATTAAACATTTAGGAACATACAAGTGTCTTATATAGATTAAAATATTAAATTCTTGTTAATCTAACTGCACTCTCCAATTTACAGTAGGCTTTACAGCGAAAGCATGCCATGCGATTGTTTGAGGACGGCTACCCAACTTCAAAATATTATTCCACCGGCACAGGTTTCATAAATTCACAAATAGCGATTAGATATTCACTTACTTTTTGAAAATCTTCCTCCGATTTGTCATCCAAAGGGTCCCAGCTATACCATGTAGTGTCATTTTGTTTGATAAAATCCATTTTACATCCCAAAAAGTCTGTTTAGGTGGCGCAATCGATTTGAGTAATCCACTCGTTCAACATGCCAAGATAGGAATCTGAAAATCTTCCCCTAAACTTTGTTTCAACAAGTCAAAATACCTTTCTATTAAATCCTCAGATACTCTAAAATGTAATTAAACTATAATATTTTATACGGAAAGAAGTATGTTCAATAGGAAAACGATATTAGCAGGTGCGTGTCCTCGCGCGCTCATACACAAATTTCCAAGTCTGTGTCCCTGTACTATAACTCAATATTCTTCCTCGTTTTGGAAGAAAGAAGCCTGAAACCTTGAACATTGAGTACTGACACCCAGTGTAAGCCATAGGAATTGCATCCTGAGAGCTAGATTTCAGAATGCCCTTATACTTTCCATTGTAAGAGCATGGGCTCTCTCTCAAATCTGGTTGGTTTTTCTTTGGATTTTCTCCTACCATATCTATTGTGTTATAGTCTCCTACATTATTTTAATATTTCTACAAACTTGAAAGTGTCTTCTTTCCAATGGTACCAATTATATGCATATCCTGGCTTCAGGGCCTGCGCAACAGGCAGTTTACTTTGGGTACTTCAGTCAGGCGGAAATTGAGAAAAAAGGACCCTAGCCCTAACAAGTTTTTTTTAACTGAATTGGTGCTCCCATAACTTTCATTAGCTGGCTAAGGTTAGCATGCTAGCTAGTTACACTGACAGCTGTCAGTCGGTGGCCTACCTGTTATTTCTCTGCCACACATGGAATTCACCACAACATTCCCACCCCCAATTTATTTTTCTTTTTTCCACCTTTATTTAACCAGGTAGGCCAGTTGAGAACAAGTTCTCATTTACAACTGCAACCTGGCCAAGATAAAGCAAAGCAGTGCGACACAAACAACACAGAGTAACACATGGAATAAACAAGCGTACAGTCAATAACACAAAAGAAAGTCTATATACAGTGTGTGCAAATGGCGTGAGGCGCTAAGGCAATAAATAGGCCATAGTAGCAAAGTAATTACAATTTAGCAAATTAACAATGGAGTGATAGATGTGCAAGTAGAAATACTGGCGTGCAAAAGAGCATAAAAGTAAATAAAAACAATATGGGGATGAGGTAGGTAGATTGGATGGGCTATTTACAGATGGGCTATGTACAGCTGCAGCGATCGATTAGCTGCTCAGATAGCTGATGTTTAAAGTTAGTGAGGGAAATATAAGTCTCCAGCTTCAGCGATTTTTGCAATTTTTTCCAGTCATTGGCAGCAGAGAACTGGAAGGAAAGGCGGCCAAAGGAGGTGTTGGGGATGACCAGTGAGATATACCTGCTGGAGCGTGTGCTACGGGTGGGTGTTGTTATCGTGACCAGTGAACTGAGATAAGGTGGAGCTTCACCTAGCATAGACTTATAGATGACCTGGAGCCAGTGGTGGAGACGTCTCGCATACCTTTCCTTTCACTCCCGCTCTCTACCGCTCCCCACTCCATAATTTCCTCTGGCTGTGTGCTTAGACCCAGGCATTTCCATCTGTCTGTCTGTGCTCCAACCTGCTGCTGCTCGCAATCAATGTTCTTTTCTCTCTTAAAGCCTTTTAGTGATTCCATATGAAACCAGGACAAAAACAAATACTATGATTTTGAGAATTTTAGTTTTTGCATCTTTTACTTTCTGTTTTGTACACCAGCTTAAAACAGCTGAAAGCTCAATATTTTCGCTTATGGAAAATGTGTTTTACAATTGTTCTTTACACTATACTTGCTTGTTTTGTCACAAACTGAAATTAAGCAAACTGTTAGAATTTTAGCAACAAGGAAATGGCAGAGCGATTTCTGCACACATACACACATTGTCTATGTATAAAATGGGATGTAACTAAAAAATTTGCAGCTATTTCAACCTGGAACTTTGATATGACTATGGAGGTATATTAAGTCTAGGACAGACGTTCCGCTAGCGGAACCCCCCCCCCCCAACATTCCACTGAAAAGGCAGCGCGGGAAATTCAGAAATATTTAACTTTCATACATTAACAAGTCCAATACAGCAAATGAAAGATAAAAATCTTGTGAATCCAGCCAACATGTCCGATTTAAAAAAAATGTTTTACAGCGAAAACACAACATATATTTATGTTAGCTCACCACCAAAACCAGACATTTTTTCACAGCAAAGATAGCTTTCACAAAACCCACAAATAGAGATAAAATTAATCACTGAACATCTTCATCAGATGAGTCATATGACATCATGTTACACAATACATTTATGTTTTGTTCGATAATGTGCATATATATATACACTGCTCAAAAAAATAAAGGGAACACTTAAACAACACAATGTAACTCCATGCACATTTGTGGCCTGCTGGAGGTCATTTTGCAGGGCTCTGGCAGTGCTCCTCATTGCACAAGTCGGAGGTAGCGGTCCTGCTGCTGGGTTGTTGCCCTCCTACGGCCTCCTCCACGTCTCCTGATGTACTGGCCTGTATCCTGGTAGCGCCTCCATGCTCTGGACACTACGCTGACAGACACAGCAAACCTTTTTGCCACAGCTTGCATTGATGTGCCATCCTGGATGAACTGCACTACCTGAGCCACTTGTGTGGGTTGTAGACTCCGTCTCATGCTACCACTAGAGTGAAAGCACCGCCAGCATTCAAAAGTCACCAAAACATCAGCCAGGAAGCATAGGAACTGAGAAGTGGTCTGTGGTCACCACCTGCAGAACCATTCCTTTATTGGGGGTGTCTTGCTAATTGCCTATAATTTCCACCTTTTGTCTATTCCATTTGCACAACAGCATGTGAAATTTATTGTCAATCGGTGTTGCTTCCTAAGTGGACAGTTTGATTTCACAGAAGTGTGATTGACTTGGAGTTACATTGTGTTGCTTAAGTGTTCCCTTTATTTTTTTGAGCAGTGTATATAATTTAATGTAAAGTATTTTGTTTTACTGATATCAAACGGAGCATGCAGTAAAGCTTCATATGACACATTTGAGCTTTTTAGCACCTGCAGATGAAGCATTATGGAGTCTTACAGGAGGCCTGGGTAAGGCCAAAGTGTCATAAATATGCCATCTTTGATGAATTATTTCTCTATTATGATTTTAGGTATGTCAACAATTCTTCATCCAAAGGACCATTCTATGGATCCAATTTTGTGGGGGAAAAAAGTGTCCTGGTTTTGTATGGAATTACTCTTTAGTGAGTGCCAGACTTTTGACCCTGGTATAAAAGCAGGCAGTGGATGAATTGGGTTGGCATTTTTTGAGGAATCCTGCTGGTACTAGGTTTTGTTCATTGTGTGTTTTGGAGTTAAAGTATTTTTAGTGCTGCTGTAACTGGGTTGTAGTGATTATCCTGTTCCAGTGGGGCTGTCAATCATCCTTCTCTATAGATTTTGGAAGATTCTGTTCCCGCCTCCTGGCAGGCCTTGCTCTCTCTGGCTTGGGGGCAGGGTAGTGGGTGCCGGGCGTTTCCAGTGGTGCTGACAGTCTGATACTGTTAGGGCTTATGGCCGTCTGTCTGTCAGTCATCCTGCTCCCAAGCCATGTCACGCCACCCACAGCCTCAGGTATGCCTCCAGAATATGAGGGGAGCAGGAGAGCGATGTAAGACCATCAAGGCTGCAGGTGCCTGAGGGGAAAGGAACAGGCAATCATCCACTCCTCTCATTCCCTTTAGCTCTGATCTCTCTCCGGTTTCTTCTGATGATCACAGTATTACAGCGACCATACTGATGAGCTTTTCCAATGCTCTGAGTCCTATGAGAACACCTCCTAGAGAACTGTTGTTTCTTTGTCCTCCTGTTCTTTATTTGTTGTCCTGGCTCTATTCTGCTGTAGCCTCCCCTGTAACCTGTACACAGCCCCATGTACAGTGTGTCCAGTAGATGTTTTCTCTCTGTCTGCTGGTCTCTAGATTGTAAAAGTCTAGTTCTACCTTGGGTTTCTTTTCATTCCACCATTGAGATATAAATAGGGTGTTCTTATTCTATGGTTTCTATGATGATTGGATGGCACAGTGGGGGCTTCAGTTCTATCCCATTCGGTTATATGGAGCAACTCACTCTGTCTGCCAAGCCCACTGTCTGACTGTTACATATGTGAATCTCCAATACCAGCTACCTTTTCGGAAACAGTAGGAAAGATGGGCTACTTTGAAGCTAGAAAGCAGCTACGTAAAGATATTTTGATGCTAGTCACCTTTTTCAGATCCTTTGGTGCTTTTCAGCTGCTTGCTTTGAAGTGTAACTCGTTTTGATCAGTGCTGACATCAGGGGTGTCAAAACATTAGCGGTGCCTTTCCATCTATTGATTGGCCAGCCAGGTTTAAGCTCCTGTCACTGCTGATAGAGAATTGATTGGCCAGAAATACAGATAGAGGACAAACTGTGGGAGAGAATAAGGAGTTTTTGACTGATTTGTCTAATAACCCCTAGAGATTGGGTAAGTAAGATGGTTGTGGGGGAGTGAAAGAACCAAGGCAAGGAGTGCAGAGTGGAAGGAAGGAGTCCGAGGAAGGGAGGAGAAGCTGGCTGGTGATTACAGTAAATGATGGTATGTGGAGAGGCCAGGCCAGGCCATTCACGAATGAATTAGGCAAGCACTCTAGGCAGCGATACTTTGAGCGACTCGGAGTACCTGCCACCTCGTATCGGTCTCCTGGGTGCCTGCCTGTTCCAGTGGGCTGGTTGCATCCCAAATGGTACCATATTTCTCCATAGTCCACTACTTTTGACCAGGGAATATCGTGCCATTTTAGGATGAAGTGGGACTCAGCGAGCCATGCAGGGTTCATCCTCATTCCTCACACCGCCCTGGATGTGTGATGATGATCATACCAATTTAGAGGCTACATGGCATGTGTAGGACATGCATGCAGGCCAAATCAAGCGGAGTTGGCTGTGCTGGATCAATTCTGTTGCATGGTCTAGGCCTGTGTTTCAATTAGATGTTGAAGGCTATGCGTGATCCTCAGAAAGCTCCTTTGTTAAATAGTTGAAGGTCTAGTACAGAACCCAATATTTATTGAAACCCAACTCCCCTGTGAATCTCTTTCATATAATGACACAATGTTAAGCGTTTGATAAATGGTTCTAAAAAAGCAATTTTGAAGAAAAAAAATACTTATCCTAACTTTTCTCTTTTGAGCTTGGAGATTTAGGTCACTTCTGTTTTTATGTTTTCAGCAGTCTCTGCCAAGCAGATGGAGAGAGCGGTAGATAGATGGATGCTTCAGTCAGTGCTACAGGATAAATTATCAGACTGCCACTCTGCCCCTGCCAATTTTCTCTCACAAAACAACTCTCCTCTCCTGACTCTCTCTGCAGTACTGCTGCCATTACAACTCCCTCTCAAGTCCCTACCCCAGATTCTCTCTCTAGGAATGCAGCAGAGTTCATTTACGGATAGTATTCCTTTAATGGCCGCCCTCTCTCTCCCTCCCTGGGCTCGTTTCAAGCCAGAGGTCTAGAGGTCCGTCTAGACGGCCTGCTGTCCCACACTGCTTTAATTGTAGCCTGTGGTTTGGTGAGAGGCCGTTTTCGGTTGGGTATCCAGTGTGTGTGTGTGTCTCTGTGTATTTTGTGCGTCCCTTTGCGGTGTGTGTCTAGCCTACACAGTAAATTTGCAAGTGTCAGTCTTGGTTTTGAGATACAGTAAGTGTTCTGAGTGATTCTAGTGGGGTTAACACCAGTGAGATTGAATTGACACGTTATTTGGATCCCAGTGGAATCACCTCTGCGTGGTGGTGTTACTCAACTGTGTTGAGTTCATTACCGTTAACTCTTTGACTATATATATTATACATTTGATAAGACCTTTAATTATAGCCAGCGTATTGTGACTTGCAGGTCTGATGTGGCCCATTCAAACACATTAACTTGGGCAAAATGTATTGAATGCAACCACCACCATGTCTCTGTCACTAACAAACACAGTTATGGGTGGGTATCGCTCACATTCATTCAAAATGCATGCTGGGAAATATGCAAATAAGGCTTTACCCTCCACAAAAAAGAAACTAACACTAAATGTGTTATTGCCTAACACTGTGTAACAAGTGTACCAGCATCAACTTTAATAGCCATGGTGTTAGGGACCAACACTATAGTAGGGTTGTTAGTTTGTCAACACTTTGTAAAGTGTTAGTTTAACACTATTTTGGTGGTTCATATATCATTTCTAAGAAAGTGTTACATTTTAACTCTGTGGGTGTTAAGATTCTGATCTCAAATTTGCTGTGTATGTAAGATCACAGGAGCTGAGTCACTTGCTGCAGGCTGGGTGTAGTGCAAGGCCCACTACATCTGGCTTGTGTTGGCTGCAGCTCTGCATGATGGCACATTTGTGCACACGCACACATATACACACCCCTCCCCCCAGCCATCCCTGTGTAACCTGAGCTATGGGGCCAAAGGCTGACCAATAACAACTCTCTAGTCTGGATTCTCCTGTTGCTGTGAAGGCATTAGCAAGTCTTTCCTTCTACTTAACCTGTCTGGGAACGGGGATCTGCTAGCGGAACCCCTCGCCAACAGCCAATGAAATTGCAGGGTGCCAAATTCAATCAACAGAAATCTCATAATTCAAATTTCTCAAACATACAAGTATTAGACACCATTTTAAAGATAAACTTCTCATTAATCCAACCACAGTGTCCGATTTCAAAAAGGCTTTTCGGCAAAAGCAGAACATATCATTATGTTAGGTCAGCAACTAGTCACAGAAAGCATACAGCCATTTTCCAACCAAAGAGAGGAGTCACAAAAAGCAGAAATAGAGATCAAATGAATCACTAACCTTTGATATTCTTCATCAGATGACACTCCCGGGACAACATGTTACACAATACATGTATGTTTTGTTTGATCAAGTTCATATTTATATCCAAAAACCTCAGTTTACATTTGGCTTTGCCTCCAAAACATCCCGTGAATTTGCACAGAGCCACATCAAATCACAGAAATACTCATAATAAACATTGATAAAAGATACAAGTGTTATTCACAGATTTAAAGATATACTTCTCCTTAATGCAACCGCTGTGTCAGAATTCAAAAAAGCTTTACGGAAAAAGCAAACCATGCAATAATCTGAGTACGGCGCTCGGAGCCCAATCAAGACAAAAAAATATCCGCCATATTGTGCAGTCAACAGAAGTTAGAATTATAAACATTCACTTACCTTTGATGATCTTCATCAGAATGCACTCCCAGGAATCCCAGTTCCACAATAAATGTTTGTTTTGTTCGATAATGTCCATAATTTATGTCCAAATAACTCAGTTTTGTTCGCGCGTTCAGTACACAATCTAAACTCACGACTCGCGGGCAGGTCCAGGCAAAAGTTCAGACGAAAAGTCATATTACAGTCCGTAGAAACATGTCAAACGAAGTATAGAAGCAATCTTTAGGATGTTTTTAACATAAATCTTCAATAATGTTCCAACCTGGAGAATTCCTTTGTCTTCAGAAAAGCAAATGGAACAGAGCTCGCTCTCACGTGAACGAGCGTCACAAGCTCAAAGCATTCTGCCAGACCTCTGACTCATTCCCCTCTCATTCGGCCCCACTTCACAGTAGAAGCATCAGACAAGGTTCTAAAGACTGTTGACATCTATTGGAAGCCTTAGGAAGTGCAACATGACCCATATCCCACTGTGTCTTCAATAGGGAATGAGTTGAAAAACGACCAACCTCAGATTTGCCACTTCCTGGTTGGATTTTTTCTCAGGTTTTTGTCAGGTTTTTGCCTGCCATATGAGTTCTGTTATACAGAGTGACAATTTTCATATTACAGAACTGGTGTATATTCCAGACATATTGAAACATGTTAAGGTGTTGACTTGGCTATGCGTTTCTTTTTTACCAGATGTACTTCTTCCTTTTATCAGAATAAGCGCTTCTTTCTTTTTACCAGATTCTGTTTCTATATTCTGTATATTCACTAAAACCCATCCCCTTTGTCCTCTCTCAGCGTTGCAGTGCGACTGCCAGTGGTGTAGTAACAGTACCTGCTACACGGATGGCCTGTGCTTTGTGTCCTTCGTCAAGTCGGGCAGTAAGATGGTGGCACAGGGGAGCAGGTGTTTACTGGAGGCAGACCTCATCCCTAAAGACAGGCCGTTCTTCTGCGCCCCTTCCAAGAAGGAGAACACCGGTGTTGTCCCTGTCTGCTGCAACAGAGACATGTGTAACAAAGACCTCAACCCAGAAGACTACTCAGAGACATGTAAGTGTCTGATATGTCTCGGGTCTCTATCATCTTTCACATGCCATCTTTCACATGCATGCCATGTCCTAAATTGGCTACTAGCTCATAGGCAACTACCTAATGTGCAGTGCATCTGTGTTGATCTGAAAGGAGGAAGTCATAATATGAAAATGTTGCCCATCATATTACCACTTTCCTAATCATTTCAGATGTACAAAAAATGTTTTGGGGGTAGGTGCTAGTTATGTATGTGGTATTGGGTGACTCAATCTAAACAGTGAAGCAGAGAACTGATGGCGAGACAATATATTTCTAAAGCATGTTTGATCCTCCATTCACTATTCTACAATAGATTAAGGGTATGTCTCCTGCACGAAGCATTCCCTGTACTTTTTTGTACCATCGACCTTGAAAATATGTCGCAGAATTGTCTGTGTTACTGTGTGTGTGCGCGCTCTGCATATGTACAATTGAATCTTTCCCCCATTCTGCTCCTCTTTCAGTTTCTGTCGCCTGCTTTGTGAAATATGAACCCATACGTACAGGCCACAGGCCCAAGTCATTTTCCAGCTCTGATTTATTGGATGTTAGGTCATTTTTTATAAGAACAGGAGGTGATTGTTAGTGATACTATTCTCCCAGCAACAACCCATGTTTCTTCATGAGTTATTTGCTTTCTCCCCGCAAGGCTCTACCATTTTTTTTTTTTTATAGCACTCTCACTCATGCGGGAGAGTCACAATTACAATTTTTAAACCCAGTATCCTGGACACGGACGCACATTCCATTGAACAAGCTTTTTAGTTTAAGACCGTCTTAATCTGTGTTCAGGAAACTGGCACTATATGTCACTGAATATATCTGAAGCAATGTCTCTGCTTGGACACGCTGTCGGGTTCTGCTCTTGTGGTCAGAAAGAAGCACCTCACTGCTCCCATTCTTGATCATGGGTCTGAAACTGCCTCCATGTTGTACTTCTCAGTATGATAGTCAGCAGATATCCTCTCTCACCATACTGTCATTCAGTAATAGCAGGGCCGTTCGTAAGCCTTCCTCTGTGTGCAGCTGTGACTATTGGAAAGATTTGACAGGCTGCAGTCGCCAGGCAGTTGGATGATTGAAAAGCTCCAGAAGCAACTTTTGATGCTTCATAATGGAATCCCACGCCAGCTCTTATTCTGAGAGCTGAAAGTCTCTGACTTAAAGTTCCATTAATATTTGATCACCCTCACGTCTCAGATCACACTCCTCTGATTCTCAGCAAGTCAATTAGAGAAAGTCTAGCCAGTATCAGGAAATGCATTTGATTTTAAACCGGGCCGTTGCAATGTTTTCAAAGGAACTCTATCAGTTCCTGCTTTTTTTAATCACTGTCCCATGCATGTGTGTTAGTATGGCACAACACTAACCCCAGTCTCGTCCCCCCTCCAGTCCCCACAGCCCGTACCCCTCCACTGAGCCCAGTGACCCTGGCGGCCGTCATCGCAGGGCCGGTGTGTGTGCTGTGTTTCGTGCTGCTGCTGGTGTTCTATGTGTGCCACAGCCGCTCGATCATCCACCACCGCGTGCCCAATGAGGAAGACCCTGCCATGGACCACCCCTTCCTGGCCGACGGACACACCCTCAAAAACCTCATCTACGACATGACCACCTCAGGCTCCGGATCAGGTGGGTTTTGTAGTTCTATGTACTACTGTACATTCATCACACCCTTTGGGAGATACGTTTTAAACAGATTGAGTTTAATGGAGGAGGTGTAGCATGCTCTACTATGGTACCTATAAAGCTTTGTACAAGATGTCCGGTTTTATCTTCGTAAATATGTTCCTAAAGTTCACATAATGGTGTCCCATCTCCCTACCAATGCAGTTTTCGCACCTCGGGGTGCTAGAATCTCCCTTAGGATATATTTACGTATTCCATCTATTTTAAGGTGGGATGCTATATCAGCCCAATGCACAGTCTGACTGTAGGCACTTTCAAATGGCATTTACTGACAGGGTTATGTAAGTTGTTCTGAAAATGCCTAGAAGTTGTTTCTATAGAGCTGCAATACTGACCTTGGGAACGCTTACAGTTTCTCATACTAAATGGGTTGTATTAAAGAAGTTCTTCAATACTGTGGTTTTCTATGGAGCGGTCCGCAAGATGTAAATGAGAGCCAATAAGCTGCTGGAAATGTTCTTGGCTATGAATGTTTCAGCGAATGATTAAGAGACCTGAGTGTTTCATCAGTAATACATCCGTTTAGCAGCCGGTGAGACTGACGTACAGCTGCCAGTCAAGGACCATCGTTCAATCATGGAAACAGAATCGTATGAATCTAATTCAATCAGAAAAATAGAATTGTGGCCATCATTCCATAATGGCTTTAACATGAACTGTCCATAGAACTGGAGATAAAGTTATTCAGAAACTTGATATCAGCCTTCTATTGATAGCGAGGTCGTGACAGTATTTGTTTTTCTCTGCCCTGGCACCAACTTACTGGTTATTCTCTCTGCTCATTGAGTTTAATGTCCAGGTTGAAGAGAAGGTAAAATAATGCAGACCACCCATGCAGCTGGAACGTGGGCAGAAGCACGCTCTAGAACAGGGTTTCCCAAACACCTCTCATGCCTCTCCCCCAGGTGCACCTTTTGTTTTTTTGCCTTAGCAATACACTGTTGATTCAAATAATCAAAGCTTGATGATGAGTTGGTTATTTAAATCATCTGTGTAGTACTAGGGGAAAAACCCAAACTGTCCTGGCTTCAAAGCAGAGTTGAGTTTGAGGGCTCTAGACTGTTTTATGTACATGTACAGTATACCAGGTGAAACCAGACACAGAGGACCTCCAAGGTACAGAATGAGAGGATGCTGTCAAAACAGACAGTGTTTAATTTGTTCTATTTTCAGAAGATATTTTGTTTGACGTCTTTGAAACAGAGAGTAGCTGCAGGTCTGACTGTTGATGTCTTCCTACTGTACCTCTGTCTCCCTCAGTGTTCTTCTGGCCTTGTGCACACATTGGATTTGTCAACAGAAAGAGTCATTTCATTTTTGGATCCAATGGCCTGCTTTTAATCCGTGTGTTCAGTGTCTCTTCCACACAACCACTATCACAGTTGCAAGTTCCTCTCACCTTGCTGTATAGAACTGCTTTCAAACTTCTCCTAAAACCCTGGCCTCATAATAACTGGACTCCCTCTCCATACACCCCTCCCCCCACAGGTCTGCCCCTATTGGTGCAGAGGACCATAGCCAGGACCATCATCCTGCAGGAGAGCATCGGAAAGGGTAGGTTCGGCGAGGTGTGGCGGGGCCGCTGGCGAGGAGAGGAGGTGGCCGTTAAGATCTTCTCATCCCGGGAGGAGCGCTCGTGGTTCCGTGAGGCCGAGATCTACCAGACAGTCATGCTTCGCCACGAAAACATCCTGGGCTTCATTGCCGCTGACAACAAAGGTCCGAGGGAATATTGGAACAGGGTAGTGTTCAGTAGGGAGAAACATTTTTGAAACAGGGAGGTACTTGTTCAATAAGAGCCCAGATTTTCATTTTCTGTAGGAAAATGTTTTGATAGTGTGCCCTACTGAACATGACTCTGTATTGATCCTATTTTCTATGACCTATGATGCTCTTAATTTGACAAGCAGTTGGAACTGTGTATTTGGGACCAAGATAGTATAGTCAGGATGCTAGCAGGCAGCGTTTCATTGAGTTTCTCTGATGATCTGTTGTAAATGCAGGCATTGTGTAAAGTGTAGCTCACCTAACTGCTCTCTCTCTCTCTCTCTCACTCACTCACTCACTCACTCACTCACTCACTCACTCACTCACTCACTCACTCAGTCACTCACTCTCTCATTCACTGTTCTCTCTCTCACTGTTCTCTCTCTCACTGTTCTCTCTCTCACTGTTCTCTCTCTCACTGTTCTCTCTCTCACTGTTCTCTCCCTCACTGTTCTCTCTCTCCTTTCCTCTCAGATAACGGCACGTGGACCCAATTGTGGCTGGTATCAGATTACCATGAGCACGGCTCCCTTTTTGACTACCTGAACAGGTACACGGTGACAGTGGAGGGCATGATCAAGCTGTCCCTGTCCACCTCCAGCGGCCTGGCTCACCTGCACATGGAGATTGTTGGCACGCAAGGTGAGGAGGACCAATCAAAATGTGGCTCTTAATGTACTTCGTATAGCATATGTATCCACATAACATGTACATAGTTATGAAATGTAGTGGTTTTACTCTGCACTCAGATATTTATTTCTTTGCATCTCTCTTCCTTTTCCTCTTCTCTCTCTCCCCCGCTCGCTCTCGCGCTCTCTCTCCATTTACCCACTTCCCCCTGTTCTCCTCCCCACAGGTAAACCTGCCATCGCCCACCGCGACCTGAAGTCTAAGAACATCCTGGTGAAGAAGAATGGTACTTGCTGCATCGCTGACCTGGGATTGGCTGTCCGCCATGACTCTGCCACTGACACCATCGACATCGCCCCCAATCACAGAGTTGGAACCAAGAGGTGACTGCCTGCACGGCCAGAGAAACAAGTGTCTGCGATACACACAGAGGGAGAAACACACATACACTGAAAACACACAGAAATGGACACACACACACACAGACAGATAAAGAGAGAAACCTCACGTAATGCGACAACTACTTAATGCGACAACTACTTAAGATTAGGTAGAACTCAATTAGGTTACATTATTTTGCTCGGGTCCCTTAATCCACACGGCTGTGTATGCCCTCATTGGTGTGCTGTCAGTATTGAGTCTGTCTTGGGCTGAGGCTCAGGGAAAATGACATCTGAGTCATTGGGCCTGTTGACATTGGATGCCTGTGAGTGATGGAGGAGTGATGACGAGAGAGATTGCTGAGTGGATACAGCGTTATCTCTGAAATCTTAAACCGCTCAGTGGAAGGAGCGTGTTGGCAAAGCATCGCTATCTGATCCGATTGGTCCATTACACTTCTCGGGTAACAGTGTAAAACATGGTTAAAACGATCATTTTGATATCATGAATGGTGAATTATTGCATCCATAGCTCGGTCTATGAATTTGAGAGTGATTCAATTTCTCCAGCCCCATCCCTCAGCTGTTTACTGAACCAGGGGTGAGACGGACCCTTTGTTATTGTTTCTACTGCTGATTACCGCTTTAAGGTATTGCCGGCATTACTTTTATTTGCGTTAGTAACGCCATTTATCACTAATGTTCATTGTTTACAGTTTAAGTCGGAAGTTTACATACACTTAGGTTGGAGTCATTAAAACACGTTTTTCAACCACTCCACAAATTTATTGTTAACAAACTATAGTTTTGGCAAGTCAGTTAGGACATCTACTTTGTGCATGACACAAGTCATTTTTTCAACAATTGTTAAGACAGGTTATTTAACTTATAATTCACTGTATCACAATTCCAGTGAGTCAGAAGTTTGTGTACACTAAGTTGACTGTGCCTTTAAACAGCTTGGAAAATTCCAGAAAATTATGTCATGGCTTTAGAAGCTTCTGACATCATTTGAGTCAATTGGAGGTGTACCTGTGGATGTATTTCAAGGCCTACCTTCAAACCTAGTGCCTCTGTGTGACATCATGGGAAAATCAAAAGAAATCAGCCAAGACCTCAGAAAACAAATTGTAGACCTCCATAAGTCTGGTTTATCCTTAGGAGCAATTTCCAAATGCCTGAAGGTACCACGTTCATCTGTACAAAAAATAGTATGCAAGTATAAACACCATGGGACCAAGCAGCCGTCATACCGCTCAGGAAGGACACGCGTTCTGTCTCCTAGAAATGAATGTACTTTGGTGCGAAAAGTGCAAATCAATCCCAGAACAACAGCAAATGACCCTGTGAAGATGCTGGAGGAAACAGGTACAAAAGTATCTATATCCACAGTAAAACGAGTCCTATATCGACATAACCTGAAAGGCCGCTCAACAAGCAAGAAGCCACTGCTTCAAAACCGCCATAAAAAAAGCCAGACTACGGTTTGCAACTGCACATGGGGACAAAGATCGTACTTTTTGGAAAAATGTCCTCTGGTCTGATGAAACAAAAATAGAACTGTTTGGCCATAATGACCATCGTTATGTTAGGAGGAAAAATGGGGAGGCTTGCAAGCCGAAGAACACCATCCCAACCGTGAAGCACGGGGGTGGCAGCATCATGTTTTGGGGGTCCTTTGCTGGAGGAGGGACTGGTGCACTTCACAAAATAGATGGCATCATGCGGTAGGAAAATTATGTGAATATTTTGGAGCAACATCTCAAGACATCAATCAGGAAGTTAAAGCTTGGTCACAAATGGGTCTTCGAAATGGACAATGACCCCAAGCATACTTCCAAAGTTGTGGCAAAATGGCTTAAGGACAACAAAGTCAAGGTATTGGAGTGGCCATCACAAAGCCCTGACCTCAATCCCATAGAAAATTTGATGGCAGAACTGAAAAAGCTTGTGCGAGCAAGGAGGCCTACAAACCTGACTCAGTTACACCAGCTCTGTCAGGAGGAATGGGCCAAAATTCACCCAACTTATTTTGGGAAGCTTGTGTAAGGTTTGGGAAGCTTGTGGAAGGCTACCTGACACGTTTGACCCAAGTTAAACAATTTAAAGGCAACGCTACCAAATACTAATTGAGTGTATGTAAACTTCTGACCCACTGGGAATGTGATGAAAGAAATAAAAGCTGAAATAAATCATTCCCTCTACTATTATTCTGACATTTCACATTCTTAAAATAAAGTGGTGATCCTAACTGACCTAAAACAGGGAATTTGTTACTGGGAGTAAATGTCAGGAATTGTGAAACTGAGTTTAACTGTATTTGAATAAGGTGCATGTAAACTTCCGACTTCAACTGTAGGTATCCTAATTAAGAGGGCAGTGTCCAGTGTCGTTCCCACAATGATATAAGGAATGGACAAGGATGTGTAAAAGAGTAGATGAGGATGTGAAAATGGTTACGTGTACAACAATGTATCAGGCTAATGCTATACAGAGGGATGGAAGGGGGTGTGAGGGGAAGTGTGAAAGGAAGACTGTTGTGTGAAGGAGGAGGGAGGAAGGTTGAAGCTGAAGTGTTGCAGCGCGGGGCATGTAGAGCAGTGCTGGGGGGCTTGGCTGGTCACAGCAGTCACCAGCAGGCACCAGCTAATCTGCTTCACTGATGCAGTCTTTCTGTGTGTGCTGTCAACCCCACTTCAACACACACACACACACACACACACACACACACACACACACACGCACACGCACACGCACACGCACACTCACACTGACATGTTCTTCTGTCCTTGTGGAGACCTAAAATTAAATTTCCGTTCAAAATCCTATTTCCCCTAACCCCAAAATGAACCCCAAACCTAACCCTAACAACCCATAATCTAAACCTAACCTCTAAGCTTAAAATAGCCGTTGTCCTCATGGGGACATGGAAATGTTCCTTGTTTTACTATCCTTGTGGGGACCTAAAATCCTCAAACGTCCCCACAAGGATAGTAAAACAAGGAAGAACCAACCCACACACAGACACACCGTCCCTTCACCCCCCATCTCACCACCACTGTCCCCTGGGGCCTCCAACGACATGTTCCCCCCACCAGGCGGCGCTGCAGTCTGTGACAGTGTGCTAATGTGTCGCCTGGCTTTGTATTCTTGCCACACTCTGCCCTTCCTGTCCTTTCATGTACACTGTGATGGACCGTGAACTCTAACCTACTACAGCCCCTCTCTCTCGCTCGGTCTTGCTCGCGCGCGCTCTATCTCTCTCGTGCTCTTTTTCGCTCTCCCGCTCTCTCTCCCGCTTTCCCACTCCTGACAACAATGCAAGGCTCGCCTCGATCAGATCATCACGTAGTGAAGGATTGGACAATAGCCTTGAGAGTGTACAGGGTCACTCAAGATACTCTGAGAATAAAGAGATCATGTTGTCACTCTGTCTGAGAGGCTAACGGGAACTGTCTGGTGAATGTCTCCTCAGGTACATGGCCCCTGAAGTCCTGGATGATTCCATAAACATGAAGCATTTTGAGTCATTCAAGCGGGCAGATATCTACGCCATGGGCCTGGTGTTTTGGGAGATCGCACGGAGATGCTCAATAGGAGGTGAGCTAACACTATGCTCCTTTTAGCTCTGAGTTGTTTTAGCCAAGGACGTTGGCTAATTCTGAAGCATCAAGTCCATTACACAGTGCAGCCAGCCACTGACACAAGGCTTTGGATCTGTGGGACTCTGACTCTTCTCTCATCTGTCCCTTTAAGGCTTGGTGTCATCATATTTGTCATTCTCTGATATTTTCAACACTTTCTGTCAGAATTGTATCGTAGATTGCCATTGGCCTGTGTTCTTAGATTGGCATTGGCCTTTATTCTGTGTAAGCGTTTGTCTAATCCAATCCTGTGTCTGTTGCCCCCCAGGTATCCACGAGGACTACCAGCTGCCCTACTATGACCTGGTCCAGCCAGACCCCTCGGTGGAGGAGATGAGGAGGGTGGTGTGTGACCAGAAACTACGGGCCAACATCCCCAACAGGTGGCAGAGCTGCGAGGTATGACACCATGCACTTCTTGCCTTTAGGCACTGCCCTTAGGAATATCATCCATTTTGTTTCTCGCTCCTTCTCTCTGTTTCTCGGTTGGTCTGTCTACCTCTGCCTCCGTCTCTTGCTTTCTCCCTCTATCTTTCTCCATTGTTTTGTCTCTACTCTCCTTTCGGTCTCCTGCAAACAGCCTTCCCACTTCATCATCACTAGATCCACTCTCCCTCTCCTCTGTTTTTATTGATGCACTTTTTATTGCTGGAGGACAGACAATTAGATTACATCCAATTTGCAGTAATAAAGCTTCCTAATCGAATCATCATCCCCTGCAAGGTTACAGTGGCTGCTGCCAGAGCATCAGCATCCCAGGTCAGCTGTAAAGCAAACCACTGGATTGATGGCCAAGCTTGTGAATGTTAAATGGCCCATCAGTCTAACTGGCCCATCTGTCTGTTCTGTTCACTCTGTCTGCGGTTGGAGAAACAAGGCAGAAATTAGCGGTTTTAAATCCCTCAAAGCTGATATGCTAAATTGACCTGAAGAGCACATCAGGGACACATTCAAAGAGATGAATAGAAGACTCATCTCTGCCCTTGTCTATGCTGCTCCTCACTTTAAATCTGGAGATGGACTGGTGTTCTTTCAGCAGTGCTGAGCTTTCTCTCTCTGTCTCTATAATGTTGCCAATGTTAAAAGTCATAAACATTTCCACAGCTCGGCTGCGTGGGTGTGAGCCGCCGGCATACATACATACACGTAGCAGCAGCCTTTAGTTAAGAGAATGAGTTTATCTGGATGTCTAGACAGGTCTGTTCCAGCCAGGGTCATGTTGTGTATCTGTCTCCTCCAATAAGCAAAGCATTCACACAGTCCGCTGGTTCTGAAGCGGAGCGCATGTCCGTGACTTCTCGACAAAACGCAGTGTTGGTTCAGGAACTATGTATATTATAAGATGCGGTAAAGACGTCAATGGAACGCAGACCGTGGGGGATAGAAAGACGCCAGATTGGTGCACATTCAACAAATGGGACATTGGCAGTGGTGGAAAAAGTGTCCAATTTTCATACTTGAGTACAAAGTAAAGATACCTTAATAGAAAATGATTCAAGTGAAAGTCACCCAGTAAAATACTACTTGAGTAAAATATACTTAAATATCAAAAGTTAATGTAATTGCTAAAATATATTTAAGTATCAAAAGTAAAAGTATAAATAATTTCAAATTCCTTATATTAAGCAAACTAGACGGAACCATTTTCTTGGTTTTTATAATGTACGGATAGCCAGGGGCACACTCGAACACTCAGCCATCATTTACAAACGAATCATGTGTGTTTAGTGAGTCGCCAGATCAGAGGCAGTAGGGATGACCACATGTTCTCTTGATAAGTGTGTGAATGGACGATTTTCCTGTCCTGCTAAGCATTTAAAATGTAACGAGTACCATTGGGTGTCAAGGAAAATGTATGTAGTAAAAAGTACATTATTTTCTTTAGGAATGTAGTGAAGTAAAAGTTGTCAATAATTTATAAATAGTAAAGTACAGATACCCCCAAAAACGACTTAAGTAGTACTTTAAAGTATTTTTACTTAAGTACTTTACACCACTGGATATTGGTCATCCATCATCGTTGATGTATTGTAACAGGCCCATAATGTGGTTACTAATGTTAGATTTTGATATTTGGCTGTTTTTGCTACATAACATTTAGAAGTAGTCCCTTTTTCAAGTTTAGAAGAAGTTGAATGCTAAATGCTGACTCCCATTCATAAACAGCTTCGGAAAGTATTCAGACACTTTCACTTTTTCCACATTTTGTTACGTTATAAAGTTGATTTAAATAAATGTTTTTCCTCAGCAATCTACACACAATATGACAAAGCCAAAACAGATTTTTTTGACATTTTTGCAAATGTATTAAAAATAGAAAACAGATACCTTATTAACATAAGTATTCAGACCCTTTGCTATGAGACTCGAAATTGAGCTCCGGTGCATCCTGTTTCCATTGATCATCCTTAAGATGTTTCTACAACTTGATTGGAGTCCATCTGTGGTAAATTCAATTGATTGGACATGATTTGGAAAGCCACACACCTTCTATAAGGTCCCACAGTTGACAGTGCATGTCAGAGCAAAAACCAAGCCATGAGATCGAAGGAATTCTCTGTAGAGCTCCGAGTCAGGATTGTGTCGAGACACAGATCTGGGAAAGGGAACCAAAAATATTCTGCAGCATTGAAGGTCCCCAAGAACACTCCCATCATTCTTAAAGGGAAGAAGTTTGGAACCACCAAGACTCTTCCAAGAGCTGGCCTCCCAGCTAAACTGAGCAAGCGGGGGAGAAGGGCCTTGGTCAGGGAGGTGACCAAGAACCTGACTGTCACACTCTGACAGAGCTCGGTAGTTCTTCTGTTTTGATAGGAGAACCTTGCAGAAGGATAACCATCTCTGCAGCACTCCACCAATCAGGCCTTTATGGTAGTGGCCAGACGGACGCCTCTCCTCAGTAAAAGGCACACAACAGCCGGCTTGGAGTTTGCCAAAAGGCGCTGAAAGACTCACAGACCATGATAAACAAGATTCTCTGGTCTGTTGAAACCAAGATTGAACTCTTTGGCCTGAATGCCTAGCGTCATGTCTGGAGGAAACATGTCACCATCCCTCAGTGAAGCATGGTGGTGGCAACATCATGCTCTGGGGATGTTTTTCAGCGGCAGGGAGACTAGTCAGGATTGAGGCAAAGATGAAGGGAGCAAAGTACAGAGATATCCTTGATGAAAACCTGCTCCAGAGTGCTCAAGACCTCAAACTGGGGTGACGGTTCACCTTCCAACAGGACAACGACCCTAAGCACAGAGCCAAGACAACGCAGGAGCGGCTTCGGGACAAGTCTCTGAATGTCCTTGAGTGGCCCAGCCAGAGCCCGGACTTGAACCCGATCAAACATCTCTGGAGAGACCTGAAAATAGCTGTGCAGCAATGTTCCCTATCCAACCTGACAGAGCTTGAGAGGTTCTGCAGAGAAGAATGGTAGAAAATCTCCAAATTCAGGTCGCCAAGCTGGTAGCGTCATACCCAAGACGACTCGATGCTGTAATCACTGCCAAAGTTGCTTCAACAAAGTACAGAGTAAAGGGTATGAATACTTGTAAATGTAATACTGTAATAATGTAAAAATGTAATATGTAAATGTAATATTTCAGTTTTGTATTTTTAATAAATTTGCAAACATTTCTAAACCTGTTTTTGCTTTGTCATTATGGGGTATTTGTGTAGATTGATGGGGGGGGGGGAGGGGGGGGGGACGATTTAATACATTTTTAGAATAAGGCTGTAGCAAAACAAAATGTGGATAAAGTCAAGGGGTCTGAATACTTCCTGAAGGCACTGTAAGCTGGTAGCATAGCTAGCGTAGAGAGCAAATGTGATAACAAATATTTTACATAGCTTATTTTTCATACCCTTGATGTAAACATGTATTTTGGTGATTTTGATCCACTGTTGCATGATTGAACAGAGATGGGCAGTATTTCCATTATGTTTTTGAAATGTGTTTTTCAGTTACTTCTGAGTATTTTGTCATTTGTATTTTACTGGCCTGAACTACAATATAATATATTTAGAAAATCTTTGCGCACTTTCAAAATACAAAATACTTTTCTATACCTTTTTTTTGATATAGTGGCTCACAATTTTGTGGTCCCCCCTCACCCCAAATTTACTGCTTTGGTGTCAGAAGTGTGATGGCACTATGATGTGATAAAAGCTTTTGCTAAATTAACAAAATGTTAGGTGAAAATGAACACTTGCAAACCACACTGGGTATTATTCTAATGATCTCTGTCCCAAACAAGGCCACATTTTATTACAATACAAATTATTTGGACATAAGCATTTGTGCCAATTTTGATTGATTGAAATTATTTCAGTGGGAACATGGGGCCCGGGAAACATTGGGTGGACCCCGGTGGTAGTCACTCGTTTTAACTGCAATGCAGTTGATTGGTGACGATGACATGAACATGTATTGCGGTTGACATCCATACAAGCGGTGTACTCTGATTTTAACCACAACGGTGTGAAATAAACAGCCTAAATGTAGGCACATTTTTCTGTGGGGCAATGAGGAGATTCTGGATCTTTCCCCCTCAAGTTTTTGGGATGAGTTCCATTGACTTCTTTACCGCATCTATGCTGCCACGTATCTTCAAGAATCCTGAAACAAAAGAGAACATTCTGGTTAGAGTTGTGCATTCCCTGTGCCGAAAATGCTTTGACATAAACTCGCCAAAGTTGTTTGTTGCACAGGGCAGTAATTAAACCATGTTTCTACTGTGTTTAAAGCTGCCCATTTTAATAGTACATGCTCTAGCAATGTGAAATATGTTATTAGAAGAACAATCAAAGTGTTGGTTGAAGAATAATTATAGCATTTATTTAACCTAAAGATGTGTTTGTTTGAAACTCTGCACTGTATCCCTGTTGACGTGCCGTTGCAGAATAATTTGCGTCATGTGCGAGTCTTCAATGAATATGTATTGGTTGATGGGAGTGTGGTTTATGATGCATTGATATTTCCATGGAAAATTATGTGTTTATGGTTGAAATGTATTTTGGGCTATTGCTTAGGCCTACTTAGGTGCTTATTTGGCCTTTTCCCGAGAGAGAGCAGGTTGGGCAGGTAACAGGTTGGCAATAGTAGAGCCATACCGAAGTTTTGTTATAAACTTTTCAGGCATCAACTCTGTCTATTAGCTACTGAGAATATCTTTGATTTATCCAAGTCGTTATGTCAACGTCCTGTCTGTTATTTTTTTGCACAAAAGTCTATTGGCCAATTTGTCCTGCACCGTCGTCACTGTCCGATCCGCTGCCTCGGCTCATGCTTCACAGTAGGCGTTCAGTGTTCATACTGCTGATTACAGCCCTGCATTCAACACCGTAGAATCACTGACACATCAACAGGACCGCCAGGACCTTTGGCTGCGATGGGGAGATTGATAAATAGGGATGCTGTGGATTGGTATTCAGGCTTGTGGCTGTGGCCTGGATGTTGTAAGTCTGACCAGCCTCTTCACGTCAGAGCTCCATTGTGTCTCCATTGCTTACAGGGTAACGTTGTCTTTGCTGAGATGTTTCGAACTATGGGTTGAAGTCTTAGTTCAGACTTCTGCTGCAGGTTCAACACCATGCCTCTGAGTCTCTCACTGTTTCTCTCTCACGCTCATGAGTTCTTTCACAACAACAGTCATTCTACTTCAAAGAATGACATTGTGACTTGGGTTGCAAAGGGAGGGTATATTACTGGGTATATATTCAGAAGTTTACCAGTAAACTACCAGCATTTTGGTATCTTCCAAGGATTTTATGTAATCTATCACAAGACATCTAGTGGTCGTTTGTTGTACTTTTAGATTATCACAGGTAATTATATCTGGCCCTCTGTGGCTTTATCACAGGTAAAATATATGAAATAATTAAATAAGATGATTAAAATTGAAAAGCTGTAAAACTATAAATTTAGTGAATACCATTTATGTTTAATATGATAGATTCCGCATGAAATATGCTTAATATTTTTAGACACTTATTAATTTGACGTTGTCTATGTATTTGTCAATGTTTTGGTTTCAAACTGGTGGCAGTTATGAAAAAATAAAATAGTTGGACAAGTTTCAGAGGTAATTGAAAATAATCCCATTTATAATTAGATGTTTTTTTCTTCATTAATTAGGCTATTTTCTCTGGAACCATATGGTCTATCTACTAGAAATTCATGGTCGATGTGGACACAGATATAAAAAATGAACACCAAATATGAATATATATATATATTTTATTTTATTTTTATTATTCAATTACAAATTACCAAAGTTATGATAGATTGCCATAGAACTTCTGTTAATTACCAAAAATACTGAAGATTGTGGTAAATTACCAGTAGCTTTGCAACTCTAATTGTGACATTGCTACAGACATGGTGTATACTCAACGATTGGTGGGGGCAGCTACTATCTCAGTGCTCAACAACTTACAAAACAAAATATGGGTGTGTTATTGCACAGCATCCCACAACTAAAACCAAATGCATGCTATTCAACCGATCACTGCCCGCACCCGCTCGCCCGTCCAGCATCACTACTCTGGACGGCTCTGACTTAGAATACGTTGACAACTACAAATACCTAGGTGTCTGGTTAGACTGTAAACTCTCCTTCCAGACTCACATTAAGCATCTCCAATCCAAAATTAAATCTAGAATCGGCTTCCTATATCGCAACAAAGCATCCTTCACTCATGCTGCCAAACATACCCTCGTAAAACTGACCATCCTACCGATCCTTGACTTCGGTGATGTCATCTATAAAATAGCCTCCAACACTCTACTCGGCAAACTGGATGAGGTCTATCACAGTGCCATCCGTTTTGTCACCAAAGCCCCATACACGACCTGTACGACCATTGCGACCTGTACGCTCTCGTTGGTTGGCCCTCGCTTCATACTCGTCGCCAAACCCACTGGCTACAGGTTATCTACAAGTCTCTGCTAGGTAAAGCCCCACCTTATCTCAGCTCACTGGTCACCATAGCAGCACACGCTCCAGCAGGTATATCTCACTGGTCACCTCCAAATCCAATTCCTCCTTTGGTCGTCTTTCCTTCCAGTTCTCTGCTGCCAATGACTGGAACAAACTGCAAAAATCTCTGAAACTGGAAACACTTATCTCCCTCACTAGCTTTAAGCACCAGCTGTCAGAGCAGCTCACAGATTACTGCACCTGTACATAGCCTATCTATAATTTAGCCCAAACAACTACCCTCTTCCCCTACTGTATTTATTTATTTATTTTGCTCCTTTGCACCCCATTATTTCTATTTCTACTTTGCACATTCTTCCACTGCAAATCTACCATTCCAGTGTTTTACTTGCTATATTGTACACTGCTCAAAAAAATAAAGGGAACACTTAAACAACACAATGTAACTCCAAGTCAATCACACTTCTGTGAAATCAAACTGTCCACTTAGGAAGCAACACTGATTGACAATACATTTCGCATGCTGTTGTGCAAATGGAATAGACAACAGGTGGAAATTATAGGCAATTAGCAAGACACCCCCAATAAAGGAGTGGTTCTGCAGGTGGTGACCTTCTCAGTTCCTATGCTTCCTGGCTGATGTTTTGGTCACTTTTGAATACTGGCGGTGCTTTCACTCTAGTGGTAGCATGAGACGGAGTCTACAACCCACACAAGTGGCTCAGGTAGTGCAGATCATCCAGGATGGCACATCAATGCGAGCTGTGGCAAGAAGGTTTGCTGTGTCTGTCAGCGTAGTGTCCAGAGCATGGAGGCGCTACCAGGAGACAGGCCAGTACATCAGGAGACGTGGAGGAGGTCGTAGGAGGGCAACAACCCAGCAGCAGGACCGCTACCTCCGCCTTTGTGCAAGGAGGAGCAGGAGGAGCACTGCCAGAGACCTGCAAAATGACCTCCAGTAGGCCACAAATGTGCATGTCTGCTCAAACGGTCAGAAACAGACTCCATGAGGGTGGTGTGAGGGCCCGACGTCCACAGGTGGGGGTTGTGCTTACAGCCCAACACCGTGCAGGACGTTTGGCATTTGCCAGAGAACACCAAGATTGGCAAATTCGCCACTGGCGCCCTGTGCTCTTCACAGATGAAAGCAGGTTCACACTGAGCACGTGACAGACGTGACAGAGTCTGGAGACGCCGTGGAGAACGTTCTGCTGCCTGCAACATCCTCCAGCATCACCGGTTTGGCGGTGGGTCAGTCATGGTGTGGGGTGGCATTTCTTTGGGGGGCCGCACAGCCCTCCATGTGCTCGCCAGAGGTAGCCTATCTGCCATTAGGTACCGAGATGAGATCCTCAGACCCCTTGTGAGACCATATGCTGGTGCGGTTGGCCCTGGGTTCCTCCTAATGCAAGACAATGCTAGACCTCATGTGGCTGGAGTGTGTCAGCAGTTCCTGCAAGAGGAAGGCATTGATGCTATGGACTGGCCCGCCCGTTCCCCAGACCTGAATCCAATTGAGCACATCTGGGACATGTCTCGCTCCATCCACCAACGCCACGTTGCACCACAGACTGTCCAGGAGTTGGCGGATGCTTTAGTCCAGGTCTGGGAGGAGATCCCTCAGGAGACCATCCGCCACCTCATCAGGAGCATGCCCAGGCGTTGTAGGGAGGTCATACAGGCACGTGGAGGCCACACACACTACTGAGCCTCATTTTGACTTGTTTTAAGGACATTACATCAAAGTTGGATCAGCCTGTAGTGTGGTTTTCCACTTTAATTTTGAGTGTGACTCCAAATCCAGACCTCCATGGGTTGATAAATTTGATTTCCATTGATAATTTTTGTGTGATTTTGTTGTCAGCACATTCAACTATGTAAAGAAAAAAGTATTTAATAAGAATATTTCATTCATTCAGATCTAGGATGTGTTATTTTAGTGTTCCCTTTATTTTTTTGAGCAGTGTATTTACCTCGCCACCATGGCCTTTTTTTGCCTTTACCTCCCTTATCTCACCTCATTTGCTCACATTGTATATAGACTTATTTTTCTACTGTATTATTGACTGTATGTTTTGTTTATTCCATGTGTAACTCTGTGTTGTTGTATGTGTCTAATTGCTATGCTTTATCTTGGCCAGGTCGCAGTTGCAAATGAGAACTTGTTCTCAACTGGCCTACCTGGAAAAATAAAGGTGAAATAAAAAAATTAATTGCTGCTTGTGATGTTGACCCACTGTCGCCCCTGCCTCTGTCCCCTCCCCAGGTGCTGCGGGTGATGGCTAAGATCATGAGGGAGTGCTGGTACTCCAACGGGGCGGCCCGCCTCACCGCGCTGCGCATCAAGAAGTCCCTGTCCCAGCTCAGCCAGCAAGAGGGCATCAAGATGTAGACTAGAGGGTCAAGACTACGTGTCTGTCTGGACTTTCTTTCTGTCCCCATCGCTATGTGCTGTTCTCTTCGACATCTCTTTCTCTGAAGAGGGAGGGAGGGGATAGTACAATTCAGGTGGGTGTGTGTACCTTTCAATGTCTCATTCCTTCAAGGCTGATTGGAGAGATTGCTTCTCTGCTCTTCTCTGTTCTTCTCTGAAGAACTGACGCTGGACTTTATTGGGACCTCCTGTAGGAATTCCATTGCAAATATTCTGAATCAAAGAAAATATGCATTGAAAGAAATTCTAAATTTTGATATACCTCTCTCTTTTCATTTCTCAAAGTACCAAGGTCGGTGTCTATTTAAGTGTTTTGTTTAAACATGATTAAGTGTTACTTATATGAATTTCTTTATTTCACTTAATATCTTTCACCTTAAAATGTTTATTTTACAAATGCCAGATCCATATTTTTGTATGTGTTTTGTCAAGCAAACAGGACATGACCTCATTAAGCTTTGTCAAATATGCAGTGAAATATGCAATATCTTGTTCATTGCTATGTATATATGTTCCTTAAAGTGTATATAGTGCATTCAGAAAGTAATCAGACCCATTGACTTATTTCACATTTGTTACGTTACAGCCGTATTCTAAATTTGATTAAATTGTTTTTTTCCCACTGATCAATCTACACACAGTACCCATAATGACGAAGCAATTTTTTTGTATAAATGTTTGCAAATGTATAAAAAATACTCAACCTCTATCAGGTTGGATGAGGAGTGTTGCTGGACAGCTATTTTCAGGTCTCTCCAGAATTGTTCGATCGGGTTCAAGTCCGGGCTCTGGCTGGGCCACTCAAGGACATTCACAGACTTTTCCCGAAGCCACTCCTGCTGTCTTGGCTGTGTGCTTAGGGTCCTTGTTCGGTTGGAAGGTGAACCTTCACCCCAACTGAGGTCTGAGGTCCTGAGCACTCTGGAGCAGGTTTTCATCAAGGATCTGTCTGTACTTTGCTCTGTACATCTTTACCTCGATCGTGACAAGTCTCCCAGTCCTACCCACTGAAAAACATCCCCAGAGCATGATACTGCCACCACCATGCTTCACCGTAGGGATGGTGCCAGGTTTCCGCCAGATGTGACGCAATCTTGGTTTCATCTGGCCACTCTACCATAAAGGCCTGATTTGGTGGAGTCCTGCAAAGATATATATTTTTTTTTATAATTTAAAAGTTTACAACCTTTTTCTCCCCAATTTTCATGGTATCTAATTGGTAGTTAGTCTTGTCTCATCGCTGCAATTCCCATACAGACTCGGGAGAGGTGAAGGTTGAGAGCCGTGCGTCCTCCGAAACACAACCCAGCCAAGCCGCCCTTCTTCTTGACACAATGCCCACGTAACCTGGAAGCCAGCCACACCAATGTGTCGGAGGAAACACCATACACCTGGCGACCGTGTCAGCGTGCATTGCGCCCGGCCCGCCACAGGAGTCACTAGAGGGCTCATGGGACAAGAACATCCCTGCCAGTCAAACCCTTCCCTAACCCTGACGACGCTGGGCAAATTGTGCGCCACCCCATGGGTCTCCCGGTCGCGGCCGGCTGCGACAGAGCCTGGACTCGAACCAGGATCTCTAGTGGCACAGCTAGCCTTAGACCACTGCACCACTTGGGAGCTCTGTCAGAGTGACCATTGGGTTCTTGGCCACATCCATGACCAAGGCCCTTCTCTCCCGATTGCTCAGTTTAGCCGGGTGGCCAGCTCTAGGAAGAGTATTGTTGGTTCCAAACTTCTTTCATTATAAGAATGATGGAGACCTTCAATGCTGCAGACATTCTTTTTTTACCCTTCCCCAGATCTGTGCCTCGACACAATCCTGTCTCAGAGCTCTAGGGACAATTTCTTCAACCTCATTTTTGCTCTGACGTGCACTGTCACCTTATATAGACAGGTGTGTGTCTTTCCATATAATTTCCAATCCATTTAATTTACCGCAGGTGGACTCCGTTCAAGTTGTAGAAACATCTCAAGGATGATCAATGGATGCACCGGAGCTCAATTTCGACTCTCATAGCAAAGGGTCTGAATACTTATGTAAGTAAGGTTTTTCTGTTTTTTATTTTTAATAAATGTGCAAAACGTTCGAAAAAGCTGTGTTCGCTTTGTTGTTATAGGGTATTATGTGTAGATTGATTAGTGGAAAATGTATTTAATCCATTTTAGAATAAGGCTGTAACGTAACAAGATGTGGGAAAAGTCAAGGGGTCTGAATGCTGAATGCACTGTATATGAGTGGTTGTATATGGGTGTACTCTATTCCAATGCATTTGGTGTGTGTGTGTATACAAGTGTACATTCTGTATGTATGTGTACATGCAGTACATCTACGCTGATAGATATACATGTACCTCTATTTTATACAAACTGCTCTTTTGTTATTTCAACCATAACCAGGAAGTTCTCTGAATCAGTCATCCAATCATATGTTAATGTAGTAGTAGGAGGTTCTCTGAACAAATGGCTCCTCCCACTGCCATAGGGAATGATGCAGTGGAGATCAGGGTCATATTCATTAGGCACCAAATGGAAGAAAATGGACTGAAACAGGGTGGGTCTACCTGGACTAAATGTATCTAATAAGATACATGTATCTAATAAGATACATGTTTTTAAACATTTTGCTAAGGTGTGCACTAATGAATACAACCCAGGGTTGCCATTAGGCCTAAGCAATACCATGATACCAGTTTACCGGTCACTCTTCTCAGCAGTAATGCATCCTGTACAGTTTTAAGGGAAAGCATTGATGGAGCTACATTATGTAGGCTTTTTTATTTCCTGTATACTTGTATTGGTTTTATGTCAATGAGTTTTCACATATCTACGGGCATAACATTTCAAACAAGAATGTACATTTGTATATCTTAGAGATGTGTACAGCTCTACCTTAACAGTGAGAAAGCCCATTGAGACCTATTCAGGTCCTGTAGTTGATCTTTCATTGTTGGCATGAAAGAAAAAACGAAATGTTACTTTATTAGTTGGTAATATCCTTATGCTTTTAAACTTATAGATTTGATCATGTGACCTCACTTCTTATTTTACAATAGGACAAAACACAGTAAACATGAATTTAAGTGAGTAAAGGAAATTCTGTAGACATTGTTTCGTATCGCTTCAGCAGTAAGGAATGCACTTTAGGGCATTGTTGCCTTACATGATAATAAAAAAAAATCCTAATCCCAAATAATAGGAGTAGACTACAGTACGATGAAGAGAGTTCAGATGGATGTCGTCAATAAGTGCCATGGCATTTTGTTTGACGAGTAGTGTTATTTTTTTATATATATTTTTTGACAAAGGTACATGTATTCAGATCTGCTACTGGTTTGGTTTTTGTCTTTCAGCAGGTTTACAGCATAACCTGCTTTAACCAACCAAAACACCCTTTAAATGTTGTGCCATACATAGAATGCAGAATTGGTCAACCAGTCATCATGTGGATGAAAAACAATAGATTGTGTTTTTTGGTCACATTCATCAGACTTGAGGTGAAGAATATTGCTGCTATAATATACTGTTTATGTTGAACCAAAAAAGTATTATTTTACAGTGGAACACAAGATGCAACCGTTGTCATTTACTCATCCAAAAATGTTACTTTCTACCACATTCTTCTGTCTCAAATCACCAGCAGCCTTTCACTTTCTGAAGCAGCATTTCACTTTTCTGAAGCTAGAAACATCCAGGTATTCCTCTCAGCAACATCAACAGCCTCTGAGTCCCTATCAGCAGGACTCCACTAACTATGCTCACTATCTGCTAGTCTAGTGTTCACCAGGAACCTTGTATTTACCCCCTCCAATGTCAATGTTTTACGATATTTCCTTTCCCAATTGTTCTATAATCTACAAATGTGGTGTGTTCTGTATGTCATGTATGGTGCTTTATACCTGTATACTGTACCATTCCCCATTAGTTTAGTTTAACTAGTGTGTGTAACTGAATTCCCCATTCTGCCAGTGATACAGTATGTAGCCATCATTATACAGGCATGATTACTGCTGTCACTGACCTGAACTCAAGCACTAAACGAGGAAGTGGCCTGCAGTTGTGTACTGAATGAGATGCTCTGATTAGCAGAAGGGGAAAAAGACCAGTGAGGCAGGCAGCAAGGCATTCATATTTAGTAGTGGGCTTCTGATGCAACCGCAAAATTGATATTTAAGCTCTGCTGTGTAGTACAGATTGTGAAACAGAATTTTAAAAATGTTTCTGGTAAGCAAACCATTGTGAAACGTACAGTGTTTGATAATTGGGATCCAACCTGAAAGTTCTGTCGTGGAAAATTACAAAATCAGTCATGCTATCCTGTGTTTTACTTGGAGAATTGTCCATGTGTTATATGCTAGTGTTTTTCTTGCTGATGCAGCCTCGTCTTGTTTGACTTAGTCATAAGTCTAGGCGTACAGATAAGAGCTGGGTGCAACCGCAGTATGTGACATCCCGTTTGTACTATCTGCAGGAACTCCTCTGTGTGTAAACTTGCAGGAAGTAACAGACAATGGTGGCGATGTCAGCTATCTTAATCTGCACAGACAAGCTAAACGCCTCTTATACACCATGTTCCCCACCCCTGTTTGCACACATCTGCTAACTGCCACATAGACAAAGTGGATGGACTTTTCTCTAAAAGCTGAGAGCCACTGTTCGTTGGGCTTTTAACTGCACTGTTGAGTGGATTGTTGACCGCTCCATTTTTGCAAATCTTATAATAAAATTGTTGTTTGAAGAATTTAGTCTCTCGTCCCTTATGGTTAGAATTTTCACTACAGTTCCCTTGACATCTTTATCACATGTTCTACAGTAGCTTTTAAGTGTCAAGTAGCTGCAGTATGTGGCTCCAGTACAAAAGAGCCTTCTTATTTCTCCCAATGCCTACTTTTGACTTCTCAAGAATATTATATGGAACCATATTCAAAGTCCACCATATGTGCTCCCATGATTCTGCTGAAAAGGGAGGAAATGAAACAATGTGACGTTTGACTAAAAAGTAAAAACACAATCTAAAGATGTTAACTATACCTCCTCAACAGACCAATGTTTTTTTTAAATTATAATTTACCTCAATGTACATAATACTTTATCTACCACGTTTTACATTTTATTTTTTATGAAATGTCTAATAAAAAGTATATTTCTTTATTTGACAGTGGTAGTCGGTGTTCTGTTTGTCCCATATGTGTAAGAAGTAATCCTATTGACTGAACCAGAATCTGAGAATGTTTTCTCTTTACTATTCTGCAGAGTTGTATAGAAAGGCAGTATCTATGATTTGTGCCAGTTGTGTGAAGGAGGGTTATGTTGCACCACTTCTGAGGTCGGCATTCTCTCCTCAAGATACAGTATGTTGTATTTAGCTTTTACAAATTGTTTAAAAGAATGAGCGCTTGACATAGGAATTCAGAGGACATTGACTATTAGTTCAAGTTCATGTATAGTGAAGTAAGATGTTTTGTGAATAAATATATACACATTTTATTACCTACTGACTTTCCCCCCTCTCTTTCAAAGGTGCTCTATTGTTGGTGAATTCATAAGGCACTTTGAATATAAATGCTTTAATATAAGTGGTGTGTGTTATGAAATTATTGTAACGTCGACCACATTTGCCCCTTCCATGCTCCTCCCACCAACAGATGGTGGTGTTACCTAAAAGTACATGGCCACAGGGATTCTTGCATCTAGTGTGATGAGTTGCCAGCTTTACACTACTTCCATACCGGTCTCCACATTCAAAGATTCTAGTACTGTAAATGCATCCATTTGACTTTGATTTCCTAACATTTGGTATGCCATTAGGGGTTTGGGTTTCCATGCCATTGGGGGTTGGGTTTCCATGCCATTAGGGGTTTGGGTTTCCATGCCATTGGGGGTTGGGTTTCCATGCCATTAGGGGTTTGGGTTTCCATGCCATTGGGGTTGGGTTTCCATGCCATTGGGGTTGGGTTTCCATGCCATTAGGGGTTTGGGTTTCCATGCCATTGGGGTTGGGTTTCCATGCCATTAGGGGTTTGGGTTTCCATGCCATTAGGGGTTTGGGTTTCCATGCCATTGGGGGTTGGGTTTCCATGCCATTAGGGGGTTGGGTTTCCATGCCATTGGGGTTGGGTTTCCATGCTATTAGGGGTTTGGGTTTCCATGCCATTGGGGGTTGGGTTTCCATGCCATTAGGAGTTGGGTTTCTTTATTTCTCAATGTGACCCATCAGGTGTTCAAACTTTTATGACGTCTGGGATGTAAATAAGTTATGTGTTCAGGGGGAAATAAGGAAGGGTCTGACTGTCTATAGAGTCTAGACATTCCCTGGAGACCCTGTCTGGCTGTAGCAGATCCCTCTGTTCTGACCCATTGTAGCCAGACTGAGAACATCAAGCCATCTCTTACCTCTTGACAATTCATCCAGACATCAAGTTCCTT
The DNA here is from genome assembly GCF_016432855.1 of Salvelinus namaycush. NCBI lineage: Eukaryota > Metazoa > Chordata > Actinopteri > Salmoniformes > Salmonidae > Salvelinus > Salvelinus namaycush. The sequence goes on along the minus strand of NC_052317.1, from coordinate 20,557,804 downwards.
CATTTGTCAAATCCAATTTGAGGGTTCCAAGGTGGTGAGTTCTGGAATTCTATAGTGTGAAACTTGAAAAATCAGTAATTGGACTCTTGAAGGGGGAAGACATGAGCATGATGTGTTTCTATAGGTGCTGAACATTTTAATTGTAACAGTTAGATTTAACAATGACTGCATGCTATTTGAAAGGGAAGAACATTTTCATAACCGGGAGAGAATAAATCAAGTCTGGAATGAAATAAAATCACCCTTCTGGATTTGGGCAAGTTAATCTCTTTATCCCTCTTCTGTCCTCACTTCATCATTTCCACATTTCCACATTGCTATATTTCTAGAAAGCTTGATAATGGTGGTCAGTGGGAATACAGTGAGAGCAGGGAGACCCATTTACCATCTGAAAAATGTGTGCTGATACACGCTCTGGTGATATGATTGTTCTCAGAGGTAATTCACTTCTGGGATTCAATTTTCTGCTTTATTTCCATTCTGCGGAAAGTTATGTTCTGACAGTTGGTCTGATTTCCCTTCCGGTTTGTTCTAGTTCTCCATGCCTTGGCTTGGCCTACTTCCGCTGATTTTATAACAACATTCGGGAAGTTTTTAGACCCCTTAACATTTGGAAAAAGTCATGTTACAGCCATATTCTGAAATTGATAAGGGAAAAATGAAAAGAAATCTATGTACACACAATAACCCTTTATGACAAAGCAAAAAAAGCATTTTAGAAAATGTTAGCAAATTTATGAAAAAAAAACAACTGAAATATCATATTTACATAAGTATTCAGACTAGAGGTCGACCGATTAATCGGAATGGCTGATTAATTAGGGCCGATTTCAAGTATTTTTTTTTATCACATTTGTGGCCTGCTGGAGGTCATTTTGCAGGGCTCTGGCAGTGCTACTCCTTGCACAAAGGCGGAGGTAGCGGTCCTGCTGCTGGGTTGTTGCCCTCCTACGGCCTCCTCCACGTCTCCTGATGTACTGGCCTGTCTCCTGGTAGCGCCTCCATGCTCTGGACACTACGCTGACAGACACAGCAAACCTTCTTGCCACAGCTCGCATTGATGTGCCATCCTGGATGAGCTGCACTACCTGAGCCACTTGTGTGGGTTGTAGACTCCGTCTCATGCTACCACTAGAGTGAGAGCACCGCCAGCATTCAAAAGTGACCAAAACATCAGCCAGGAAGCATAGGAACTGAGAAGTGGTCTGTGGTCACCACCTGCAGAATCACTCCTTTATTGGGGGTGTCTTGCTAATTGCCTATAATTTCCACCTTTTGTCTATTCCATTTGCACAACAGCATGTGCAATTTATTGTCAATCAGTGTTGCTTCCTAAGTGGACAGTTTGATTTCACAGAAGTGTGATTGACTTGGAGTTACATTGTGTTGTTTAAGTGTTCCCTTTATTTTTTTGAGCAGTGTATATATCTTTATATATATCTTTTATTTTTTTATTTAACCTTTATTTAACTAGGCAAGTCAGTTAAGAACAAATTCTTATTTACAATGACGGCCTACACCGGCCAAACCCGGACTACGCTGGGCCAATTGTGCTCCGCTCTATGGGACTCCCAATCACAGCCAGTTGTGATACAGCCTAGATCACTTATCAAGAGAACACGTGGTCATCCCTACTGCCTATGGTCTGGTAGACTCACTTAACACAAATGCATTTGCTTTTGTAAATAGTGTCTGAGTGTTGGAGTGTGCCCCTGGCTGTCTGCTTTTCTTAATATAAGGAATTTGAAATGATTTACACTTTTACTTCTACTTTTGATACTTAAGTATATTTTAGCAAGTACATTTACTTTTGATACTTAAGTATATTTAAAACCAAATCATTTGAGACTTTTACTTCTATTTTACTGAGTGACTTTCACTTTTACTTGAGTAACTTTCTATCAGGGTATCTATACTTTTACTCAAGTATGACAATTGGGTACTTTTTCCACCACTGCTGGCTGGGCTCTCAAGGACATTCAGAGACTCGTCCCAAAGCCACGGCTGCGTTGTCTTGGCTGTTTATTTAGGGTCATTGTCCTGTTGGCAGGTGAACCATCACCCCAGTCTGAGGTCCTGAGCACTCTGGAGCAGGTTTTCATCAAGCTTCTCTCTGTACTTTGCGCCGTTCATCTTTCCCTCGATCCTGACTAGTCTCCCAGTCCCTGCCGCAGAAAAACATCCCCACAGCATGATGCTGCCACCACCATTTCCTCCAGACATGATGCTTGGCATTCAGGCCAAAGAGTTCAGTCTTGGTTTCATCAGACCAGAGAATCTTGTTTCTCATGGTCTGAGATTCTTTAGGTACCTTTTGGCAAACTCCAAGCGGGCTGTCATGTGCCTTTTAACAAGGAGTGGCATCCATCTGGTCACTCTACCATAAATTCCTGATTGGTGGAGTGCTGCAGAGATGGTTGTCCTTCTGGAAGTTTCTCCCATCACAGAGGAACTCTGGATCTCTGTCAGTGGGATCATTGGGTTCTTGGTCACATCTCTGACATCTCCCCCGATTGCTCAATTTGGCCTGGTGGCAAGCTCTAGGAAGAGTCTTGGTGGTTCCATTTAAGAATGATGGAGGCCACTGTGTTCTTTAGGACCTTCAATGCTGCAGACATGTTTTGGTACCCTTCCCCAGACCTGTGTCTCAAAACAATCCTGTCTCGGAGCTCTACGGACAATTCCCTCGACCTCATGGCTTGGTTTTTGCTCTGACATGCACTGCCAACTGTGGGACCTTTTATATAGACAGGTGTGTGCCTTTCCAAATCATGTCCAATCAATTGAATTTACCATAGGTGGACTCCAAGTTGTAGAAACATCTCAAGGATGATCAATGAAAACGGGATGCACCTGAGCTCAAGGGTCTGAATACTTATGTAAATAAGGTATCTGTTTTTTATTTGTACTACATTTGCTAAAATTTCTCAACCTGTTTTCGCTTTGTCATTATTGGGTATTGTGTATAGATTGCTGAGGATTTTTTTTATTTAATCAATTTTAGAATAAGGCTGTAACGTAACAAAGTGGAAAAAGTCAAGGGGTCTGAATACTTTCCGGCACTGTATACCACAAATGTACTTAATTTTCATAAGACTTTGTGCGACAAGATTCCTTGTTTTTAAAAAAAAGCCAAACAGATGGTCTCTGTTCTCCTTGACAAATTGATCGACTGCAAGTCAATTCTGTCACATCATGTGCTCTTCCCCAGCGGGGTCCACCCTATGTTCCCTGGGCCCTATGCTCCCTCAGTCCCCACTGAACCAATTTCAATCAAAATTGGCACAAAAAACAAAAATATCAACGCAACATGTAAAATGTTGCTCCCATGTTTCATGAGCTGAAATAAAAGATCCCTGAAATTTTCCACATGCACAAAAAAGCTTATTTCTCAAATGTTGTACACATTTGTTTACATCCCTGTAAGTTCGCATTTCTTCTTTGCCAAGATAATATATCCACCTGACATATCAAGAAGCTGATTAAACTGCATGATAAAAGGCTACTCTAAAATGTTCAGTTTTGTCACAAGACAATGCCACAGATGAGTATTTCTGTCTGTAATAAAGCCCTTCTGATTGGCTGGGCCTAGCTCCACAGTGGGTGGGCCTATGCCCTCCCAGGCCCACCCATGGCTGAGCCCCTGCCCAGTCATGTGAAATCCATAGATTAGGGCCTAATTTATTTATTTCAATTTACTATTTGCTTATATGAATTGTAACTCCAGTAAAATCATTAATTGTTGCATGTTGTGTTAATATTTTTGTTCAGTATCAGTTATATTGTTTTGGGGATGGAGATCATTAGAACAATACCCAGTGTGCTTTGCAAATGTTCATTTTCACACAACATTTGTCATTTAGCAGACATTTTTATCACACCATAGTGGCATCACACTTCCGATACCAATGCAGTAAATTTGGGGTGATAGGGGGCCACAAAATTGTGAGACGCTATAAAAAAAATTAGAGAAAAGTAATGTATGTTTTATTTAAATTGTAACTAATTACAAAATACATTGCATTGTAGTTCAGGCCAGTGAAATACACATTTCAATTGCTCTTGAGTATTTTGTATTTCAAAAACATGTACGGTAACAGAAATACTGCCCATCTCTGTTCAATCATGTAACAGTGGATCAACTCACCAAAAGGCATGAGTACATCAAGAGTGAAAAATATAAGCTATGTAAAATATTATCACTCCCTTTTTAACCTGGGTAATATTATGCGTACTGGAGGATGCAGGACGACACATGAATAAACACATAGCCATCCCACAACTGCACTGCCAGCTGTCCTGAGGCATGAGTAAATACACGTTTTATACTCTAGTTTGTATTATACAGAAGCGATAGCTTTCTCAGAAAACTGAGAATTGACCCGGAGCAAATTGCACTCGCATCAAACCAGTATATCTAGATTGAAGGTGCCTCAGTCAGAGTACATTTTTCAGGTAAGGTTTAAAAGTGGATGAGGTGAATCATGTAGTGCGGGTACACGCGCGCACACACACACAAGTTGTATGGACTACTGAGCATCATTGTGTAACAGTGTCTTGTGATACAGAGAGCTCTTACTGTGAACAAATATTTTGAGTCGGTGGATTACATTCAGGATGTTGGATAAATAGCATGTAATCACGTCATTAAGCAATTGGTGGCATTATGCTAATATCCTCAGGGTTTTGTATTCAGGGAAGAGAGTAATCCTGTGAGCCACTGACTGTTGCTGTGCTGCTGCTGCACACTAGGAAAATACCTCTCTAGAAAGTCAGCCAGTGCTTGCAATGTCTATAGTGTACACTCACTGTAGTTCTCCATTCAGAGAACCGTTTTCGGTAACGAGTGTGGCTTACAGTAATTTAATGTAGTTCTGTATTAACAGTTGTTGGAAATAAACAAAGGGTTAATTTAACATGTTTTAAGCTTTTTAAATAATTTATTAAAAAAGCTCTGCGGGATGTGTACAAAACACCCATTTATAGGATTTGATGTGTGGCATCCACTTAAATTGAAAATCCATTGGAAAAGAGTGAACTAATGTGATACTGAAATCAATGGTTTGTGTTCTACATCGGTACAGCCCAACAGCTTGCCTCCAGAGTACAGAATAAAAGAGTTGGATCATGCTTGAAAATCAGACATGTTACACAGATGTTGACTGACACCTGGTGGTTTAAAGTAATGTATTAGTATTATTGTTGAATGAGAAAAGTGAACACTAGAAACTTGTGATGAGAAATATTAGATTTGGAATCTGTGTACAGAGCATTGTAGTGACATTATCTTGAACCATTTGGAAGGAACACAATACATTTCCAGATTAATCACTTCCCCCAGAGCCAAACTTTATTAGGCAAGCTGGTGATACATGTTAACTGTGTACTATGCTAATTCAGGATACCGTGAAAACATTGTGAGAAACAACAACCACAATCTACATCTGAATTCATTAGCAAATTGCATAGATTATTGGCTACACTACTTTAATAAAATATAGAAGATATCACAGGAGGTTGGTGGCACCTCAATTGGGGAGAACGGGCTCGTGGTAATGACTTGAGTGGAATGGTATCAAATACATCAAACATGGTTTCCATGTGTTTGATGCCATTCCATTTGCTCCGTTCTCCCCTCCGCAGCCTCCACTGGAAGACATACACAAAATGCATTTTGAGGGCCACAAAGGGAAACAGAGTTGGTATTTCTACAGTATGTCCACAGTATTACAGGTTACTGATCTGATCTAATCTACTGATCTGTACTAGGCTGCTGATCTGTACTAGTGATACTAAATGCTCCGACAGCAGTGATATTAAAAACATAACAGATAGTGGGCAATAATACCTATATCCTGAGTGGGTGATCTGAGTTATGCTCAGATAGATGCTGCTCTTCCAGCTGACACAGTGTTGTTGACAGAGCACCATGCAGGCAGACAGGCTAGTTGTTAATAGACAAACTGTCTGGATCCATGTCTGTTTTATACCATTGGGTCTCACCTCTGGTCGACATCTTAGAGAGGTGACATGAAAACAAACACTGAGACCGATCCATTGTGATTCAAACTGAGGCTGCTCTCAGACACAGATTAAGCCTAGTCCCGGACTAAAAGCTATTATAATACATGTTTCAATGCATGCTTTTTAGTCCAGGATCAGGGTTAATCTGTGTCCAGGAAACCAGCCCTTAATGAGCATGGATGTTTTTACCATCGAGATGCTATTCCATTACCATACCAGACTCGCTTTCTACTCGAACGTGGGCCAGTGACCCATCTCTGCTGTCAGTTGTGGCAGGGTTGAGAACTCTAAAGGGTTTGAAATCATTTAATTAATTCCAATGTCTTTTCCCTCCTGGTTACCTCTTTTCTGAGGCCTGCAGCACCTGTTCGTAGGGTGGAGGAGGGAGGTTGCAGTAGGCGGGAGGGGGAGGGTGTGGGTAGGGTGCTGCCATGTGGGAGGGGTGGACCGGGTGGGGATGGGCCTGTATGGGGTATGTAGGGGTAAGGATCATCCCTCCTGAGGCTCCATAGTTTTGCATGCCGGGCTGCTGCAGTCCTAGAGGACAAAGAGAGAAATTAATGGAATTTACCATGGTCACCATCTATGCACAGTGTATTGTCATATTTTGTTTCGTAATGTTGACGTAAATAACGGGGCCAGCAATACAGGGCAGATCACAACACACACAATACCACTATCCTCTAGACTTCTGCATTGTGACTGCTACATTTCCTGACTGCTATAGTGAAAGCTGAACTGATGATGTTCATGAGTGATGTTTGAGTGATGATGAGTGATGTTTGGGTTTAGAGAGTATGTGTTACAGGCATGAATATGAATAAGCAGCATTTCTCTCCAACAGCTCAGTTTCCATTGGTCCACTCAGGGACAAGGATGGACCATGGTGCAGCACTGAACTAGAACATATTACATTTTACACCTCAACACATAACATATGGAATATTAGCACTATTATGTTTCACTCCAATTCCCTCCAGAGCCAGAACATTAAATATTAATGCCAATATTTCCAGGTCAGTGACTGCAGGGGCTTGGAGGAGAGTGTGTGTGTATGAGAGAAAGAGGAGAAGGGAATAGGGTGCCATTTGGAACGCAGATCCAGAATCAATAGTAGAGTCAATCACTGTACTGTATGAGATCAGAGACACAGGTCCCATCTGTTACGATATCAGAAGTTACTGAGGACTGGAGCAAACTGAGAAAAGTTCCTTTGTACTGCTGTGTATAAATTACTGTGGAATAGTTAGCAATTAAATGAGAAGGAGACAAGGACATGAGTAGATGGGGGGGAGTGGGAGATAAATTGAAGGAGATCTGGAGAGAGGATGTGGGAGTGGGGAGTTGAACGAGAAAATGAAGGATGTGTACTTGGAAAGAAATAGGATATATAGTGAGGGTAGGGAGAATGGGAGAGGGACTGGATGTATAAGTATGATATGAAGAGGAGGAAGTGGAGGAAGAGAACATGACACAAGGCGGTTGGTGTGACTGTGACTCACCTGAAGCTGTCATTGGGTGTCTGGTGAATGACACATTGAAGGTGTCCTCAGGAAGTGGGGAGGGGTTCATGCGTCTGCGGATGAAAAACCCTGCCCCACAGCAGAACAACACGCCCATCATCAGCAGTAGCCTGCAAACACAGACAGCAAAACTTGAACGTTTATTCAGAACTTTATACGAGCTCCGTCAACTCCAATGCAATATGTACATAGCCTTACAGCCAGAATGAGATATATGAAAGAAAGAGAGAGCTGGAAGATTTTCTGACCTTACGAGGGAAAGAGACCTCCATGCATCGAGTCCTCTGACATCAATGGTAGTCTTTGAAAGACCTTATATGCTCAATTTAATGGCGTTAGAGAGTTCATCCTTGACAGTCTGGACTCTTATTACACAAGTAAAATAATATCCCAATAGCCCAGTATCAATATAAATTGGACAATCGTGTACAGTACCAGTCTTTTTTGATGTCTTCACTATTATTCTTAAATGTAGAAAATAGTAAAAATAAAGAAAAACCCTTGAATGAGTAGGTGTGTCCAAACTTTTGACTGGTACTGTATATTTCAAAGCAGCTCTGTGTCTCCAAAACGTCCTTATAATAGTGTTATTGAATAGTGTTATTGAATCTATTGAAAAGACGGGACATGGATAATATACATCTCGCTGGCTTTTCTACGCATCGTCTAGACCGGACGGCAGCTTTGGGTAAAGCGAAGGGAGGAGGTGTGTGTCTCTTTGTTAACAACAGCTGATGCATGATCTCTAATGTTAAGGAAGTCTCAAGTTTTTGCTCACCTGAGAATACCTCCTTATAAGCTGCAGACCATAGTATTTACCAAGAGAGTTTTAATCTATATCTTTCGTAGCTGTCTATTTACCACCACAAACTGATGCTGGCAGTAAGTCCACACTCAACGTGCCATAAGCAAACTTGAAAATGCATATGCAGCTTCTTGTGACCGGTGATTTTAACGCAGGGAAACTGAAATCCATTTGACCTAATTTTTACCAGCATGTAACTTGTGCAACTAGAGGCGACAAAACTCTAGATCACCATTACACCACAAACAAAATGCGTACAACTATCTCCCTCGCCCTCCATATGTCAAATCTGACCATAACTCTATCCTCCTGATTCCTGCTGACAAGCAAAAACTCAAACAGGAATTACCAGCTCAATACAGAAGTGGTCCGATGAAGCGGATGCTAAGCCGTAGGACTGTTTCGCAAGCAGACTGGAATATGGTCCGGGATTCATCCGATAACATTGAGGAGTTTACTACATCAGTCACCGGTTTCATTAATAAGTGCATTAACGACATTGTCCCCACAGTGATCGTACATGTCTCAACCCAAAGCCATGGATTACAGGCAACATCCGCACTGAGCTAAAGGCTAGAGCTGCCACTTTCAAGGAATGGAACACTAATCTGGACCCAGTCTGTAATACCTACATGTTTCAAGCAGACCACCATAGTCCCTGTGGTGTGCCCAAGAACACCAAGGTAACTTGTCTAAATGATTATTGCCACAGAGTACTAACATCTGTAGCCTTTGAAAGGCTGGTCAAGGCTCACATCAACATCATTATCCCAGACACCCTGAACACACTCAAATTCGCATACTGCCCAAACAGATCCACAGATGACGCAATCTCTATTGCACTCCAGACCGCCCTCTCCCACCTGGATAAGAGGAACACCTATGTGAGATTGCTGTTGATTGACTACAGCTCAGCGTTCAACACCATAGTGCCCTCCAAGCTCATCAATAAGCTCAGGACCCTGGGACTGAACACCTCCCTCTGCAACTGGATCTTGGACTTCCTGACCGCCTCCTCCAGGTGGTGAAGGTGGGCAACAACACATCCGCTACGCTGGTCATCAACACGGTGGCCCCTCGGGTGTGTGCTTAGTCCCTTCCTGTACTCCCTGTTCACCCATGACTGCGTGGTCGCGCACAACTCCAACACCATCATTAAGTTTGCTGACGACAAGACGGTGGTAGGCCTGATCACCGACAACGATGAGACAACCTATAGGGAGGAGGTTAGTGACCTGGCAGTGTGGTGCCAGGACAACAACCTTTCCCTCAATGTCAGCAAGACAAAGGAGCTGATCGTTGACTACAGGAAATGTAGGGCCGAGCACACTACAACCATACAATCCCAAATAGCTACCCGGACTATCTGCATTGATCCCCTTTTGAACCAACTTTAAGTCATCACATACGCTGCTGCTACTGCTTATTATCTATCCTATTGCCTAGTCACTTTACCCCTACCTACAGTGGGTATAGAAAGTCACCACCCCCTTTCAAAATGTTCACCTTTTGTTGCCTTACAGCCTGAAATGAAAACACATCAAATTTGACTTTTTCCGGCTTTATTTACACACAGTAACCCACCATATCCAAGTGAAAAAAATAAAAAAATAAAAAACATTTCTGAAAATGAATTACAAGTAAAACAATAAAATACACTATTTGGATAAGTGAACAAATCAAGCTAATTGGCTTCCATCTATGATAGTAGTGACTTTGTTTAGTTCAGAATTAAAGCAGTTGTTCATAGAGGACTCCACTGCTTAGTAGCGCAATTCAAAGCAAATAATCCACTATGGGTGGAAAGGTACTTTCAAAAGATCTACGAGATAAATTTGTGGAAAGGCACAAGTCAGGGGATGGATATAAAAAGATTTCAAAGGCTTTGTCCCTTGGAGCACAGTTAAGACCATTATTAAGAAGTGGAAGCGTATGGCACCACCCAAACCCTGCATAGATCAGTCCGTCCCTACAAACTGGATGACCGGGCAAGGAGGAGACTGATCAGAGAGGCTGCCAAGAAGCCAATGGTGACTTTGAAGGAGCTTCAGGCCTATTTGGCAAAGACTGGTCAATGTGTGCATATGACCACAATATCACAAGCGCTCCACAAATCTGGCTTCTATGGGAGGGTGGCAAGAAAAAAAACACTACTCAAAAAAAGCCACATTAAGTCTTGTTTGAGCTTTGCCAAAAAGCACTTTGTAGATTCCAAGGCCAAGTGGCAAAAGGTGCTGTTGTCAGATGAGACCAAAATGTAACTTTTTGGCCTGAACGCAAAACGATATGTCTGATGAAAACCCAATACATCTTTCCACCCAAAGAACACCATGCCTACAGTAAAGCAAGGCGGTGGCAGCATCCTGTTGTGGGGTTGTTTCTCTTCAGCAGGGGCTGGAGCACTTGTCAGGATAAAAGGGAAAATGGACAGTGAAAAATACCGACAGATTCTTGAGGAGAACCTGCAGCCTTGAATGTCCTTGAGTGGTCTAGTCAGAGCCCCGACATAAATGACTTAAAGAGTGCAGTCCATGAGCAGTCACCATGCAATTTGACTGAGCTTGAACAATTCTGCAAGGAAGAATGGACAAATATTGCACAGTCTATGTGTGCAAAGTTAGTAGAGACGTATACAAAGAGACTCATGGCTGTAATTCAAGCAAAATGTGGTTCCACCAAGTATTACCTCAGGGTCGTGTTCACTTATCCAAATAGGGTATTTTGTTGTTTTAATTTTAATTAATTTTCAGATAAAAAAATTTAAAAATGATTTACCAGGATATTGTGGGTTACTGTGTGTAAATAAAGATTTTATGTGTTTCATTTCTGTAACGTCCTGACCAGAGTTCTTATGTGTTTTGCTTGTTTAGTGTTGGTCAGGACGTGAGCTGGGTGGGAATTCTATGTTGTGTGTCTAGTTCGTCTGTTTCTGTGTCCAGCCTAATATGGTTCTCAATCAGAGGCAGCTGTCAATCGTTGTCCCTGATTGAGAATCATATATAGGTGGCTTGTTTTGTGTTGGGGATTGTGGGTGGTTGTTTCCTGTCTCTGTGTTTGTGTTCTGCACCAGATAGGACTGTCTCGGTTTTCACGTTTGTTGTTTTGTATTGGTGTAAGTGTTCACAGTTTGTCATATTAAACATGTTGAACACTAACTGCGCTGCATTTTGGTCCTCTCCTTCATCCCAGGAAGAAAGCCGTTACAGAACCACCCACCTTACCCGGACCAAGCAGCAGCAGCAGCAGCAGGAGAGGCTGCACTATTTGGAGGAATGGACATGGGAGGACGAATTAGACGGCAAAGGACCCTGGGCAGAGCCAGGGGAATATCGCCGCCCCAAAGAAGAGCTGGAGGCAGCGAAGGCGGAGAGGCGCTATTATGAGGCGCTAGCACGGCAGAGCGGCTGGAGGCCCGAGAGGCAGCCCCAAACATTTCTTGGGGGGGGGTACACGGCGAGTGTGGCAGAGTCAGGAGTCAGACCTGAGCCAACTCCCCCTGCTTACCGTAAGGAGCCGGTCAGGGCGGAATTGGAGGTGAGCGACGCAGAGACAGTGAAGGAGTTCATGGGGAAATTGGAGGAGAGAGTTATGAGGGAGGTGCTGGTTTGGTGCATGAAGCACGACATCCGCCCGACTGAACGTGTCGGGGAGTTGATGTCACCGGGAACAGCTCTCCATACTCGTCCTGAGGTGCGTGCTAGCCGTCTGGTTAAGACTGTGCCAGCCTCACGCACCAGGCCTCCTGTGCGCCTCCCTAGCCCTGCACGTCCTCTGCCAGCTCGGCGCTACAGCTCTCCCAGCCGTGCTTCCAGTGGAGAGAGAGGGCGTCGTACCGGGCAGGCACCGTGTTATGCGGTGGAGCGCACGGTGTCCCCGGTGCGTGTGCTTAGCCCAGTGCGCAACATCTCAGCTCCCCACATCTGCCGGGCTAGGGTGAAGATCCAGCCAGGGCGGATGGTGCCAGCCCTGCTCTCAAGACCTCCAGTGCGCCTTCACGGTCCGGTCTGTCCAGTACCACCAGTGCCTACACCACGCACCAGGTTTCCAGTGCGTCTCCAGAGCCCAGTTCCTCCTCCACGCACTCTTCCTGCGGTGCGTGTCTCCAGCCCAGTACCTCCAGTTCCGGCACCACGCACCAGGCCTATAGTGCGCCTCGAGAGTCCAGTGTGCCCTGTTCCTGCTCCCCGCACTAGCCTTGAGGTGCGTGTCTCCAGTCCGGTACCACCAGTTCCGGCACCACGCACCAAGCCTCCTGTGCGTCTCCAGAGCCCTGTACGCACTGTTCCTTCTCCCCGCACTCGCCCTGAGGTGCGTGCCCTCAGCCCGGTACCACCAGTGCCGGTACCACGCACCAGGCTTATAGTGCGCATCGAGAGTCCAGTGTGCCCTGTTCCTGCTCCCCGCACTAGCCTGGAGGTGCGTGTCTCCAGTCCGGTACCACCAGTTCCGACACCACGCACCAGGCCTACTGTGCGCCTCAGCAGGTCAGAGTCGGCCGTCTGCCCAACGCCGCCTGCACTGCTCGTCTGCCCAGCACCGTCTGTACTGCCTGCCTGCCCAGCGCCGTCTGAGCGGCCTGCCTGCCCAGCGCCGTCTGAGCGGCCTGCCTGCCCAGCGCCGTCTGAGCGGCCTGCCTGCCCAGCGCCGTCTGAGCCATCTGTCTGCCCAGCGCCGTCTGAGCCATCTGTCTGCCCAGCGCCGTCTGAGCCATCTGTCTGCCCAGCGCCATCTGAGCCATCCATCTGCCCAGCGCCATCTGAGCCATCCGTCTGCCCAGCGCCATCTGAGCCATCCGTCTGCCCAGCGCCATCTGAGCCATCCGTCTGCCCAGCGCCATCTGAGCCATCCGTCTGCCACGAGCCTTCAGAGCCGCCCGTCTGTCCCGAGCTGCCAGAGCCGCCAGCCAGTCAGGAGCTGCCAGAGCCGCCAGCCAGTCAGGAGCTGCCAGAGCCACCAGCCAGTCAGGAGCTGCCAGAGCCGCCAGCCAGTCAGGAGCTGCCAGAGCCGCCAGCCAGTCAGGAGCCGCCAGCCAGTCAGGAGCTTCTCTCCAGTCAGGAGCCGCCCGCCAGTCATGAGCCGCCCGCCAGTCATGAGCCGCCCGCCAGTCATGAGCCGCCCGCCAGTCATGAGCCGCCCGCCAGTCATGAGCCGCCCGCCAGTCATGAGCCGCCCGCCAGTCATGAGCCGCCCGCCAGTCATGAGCCGCCCTCCAGTCATGAGCTGCCCGCCAGTCATGAGCTGCCCGCCAGTCATGAGCTGCCCTCCAGTCATGAGCTGCCACTCGTCCGGAGCTGCCTCTCTGTCCGGAGCTGCCTCTCTGTCCGGAGCTGCCTCTCTGTCCTGAGCTACCTCTCTGTCCTGAGCTACCTCTCTGTCCTGAGCTACTTCCTAAATCATGTGGGGGCCTTGGGGAGGATTCTTAGGCCAAGGTCATGGGCGAGGGTCGCCACTCAAAGGACGCTAAGGCGGGGGACAAAGACAGTGGTGGAGTGGTGTCCTCGTCCGGCGCCGCCACCGCGGACAGATGCCCACCCAGACCCTCCTCTTGAGTTTTAGGGGTGCGTTCGGAGTCCGCACCTCAGGAGGGGGGTACTGTAACGTCCTGACCAGAGTTCTTATGTGTTTTGCTTGTTTAGTGTTGGTCAGGACGTGAGCTGGGTGGGAATTCTATGTTGTGTGTCTAGTTCGTCTGTTTCTGTGTCCAGCCTAATATGGTTCTCAATCAGAGGCAGCTGTCAATCGTTGTCCCTGATTGAGAATCATATATAGGTGGCTTGTTTTGTGTTGGGGATTGTGGGTGGTTGTTTCCTGTCTCTGTGTTTGTGTTCTGCACCAGATAGGACTGTCTCGGTTTTCACGTTTGTTGTTTTGTATTGGTGTAAGTGTTCACAGTTCGTCATATTAAACATGTTGAACACTAACTGCGCTGCATTTTGGTCCTCTCCTTCATCCCAGGAAGAAAGCCGTTACAATTTCAGGCTGTAAGGCAACAAAAGGTGAACATTTTGAAAGGGGGTGGTGACTTTCTGTATCCACTGTATATGTACATACAGTGCCTTCAGAAAGTATTCACACCCCTTTACTTTTCCAGATTTTGTTGGGTTACAGCCTGAATTTAAAATGGATTACATTTAGATTTTGTGTCACTTATCTACACACAATACCCCATAATGCCAAAGTGGAATTTTGTTTGTAGAATTTTAGGGAAATTCATAAACAATTTAAATATTAAATGTCTTGAGTCAATAAGTATTCAAACCCTTTGTTATGGCAAGCCTAAACAAGTTCAGGGGAATAAATGTGCTTAAAAAATCCCATAAGTTGCATGAACTCATTCTGTGTTCAATAATATTGGTTAACATGATTTTTTAATGACTACCCCATCTCTGTACCACACACAATTATCTGTAAGGTCGCTCAATCAAGTAGTGAATTTGGTAGATGTGTGTTAAAAAAATATTGAGCATGGTGAAGTTATTAATTAGGCTTTGGATGGTGTATCAATACACCCATTCACTACCAAGATACCGGCATCCTTCCTAACTCATTTGCCGGAGAAAAAGGAAACTGCTCAGGGATTTCACCATGAGGCCAATGGTGATTTTAAAACAGTTACAGAGTTTAATGGTTGTGAAATGGGAAAGCTGAGGATGGATCAACAACATTGCGGTTATTCCACAATACTAACCTAAATGTCAGAGTGAAAAGAAGGAAGCTTGTACAGAATAAAAAATATTTCAAAACATGCATCCTGTTTACAAGGCACTTACTGTAAGTAATACAGCAAAGAAAATTGGCAAAGAAATTAACTTTTTGTCCTGAATACAAAGCATTATGTTTGGGGAAAATCCCACACAACCCATCACTGAGTACCACTCTTCATACTTTCAAGCATGGTGGTGGCTGCATCATGTTATGGGTATGCTTGTCATCGGCAAGGAATAGGGAGTTTTTTGTTGTTGATAAAAATAAACAGAATACAGATAAGCACAGGCAAAATCCTACAGGAAAATCTGGTTCAGTCTTCTTTCCAACCGACACTGGGAGATGAATTCACCTTTCAGCAGGACAATAACCTAAAACACAAGGCCAAATCTACACTGGGGTTGCTTACCAAGATGATGTTTAATGTTCCTGAGTGTCCTAATTACAGTTCTGTCTGAAACCGGTTTGAAAATCTATGGCAAGACTTGAAAATGGCTTTCTAGCAATGATCAACAACCAACTTGACAGAGCTTGAATAATTTTTAAAGGAGTAATGGGCAAATACTGTAGGTGTGCATAGCTATTAGAGACTTACCCAAAAAGACACAGCTGTAATCGCTGCCAAAGGTGTTTAACATATATTGTCTAAAGGGGATGAATACTTATCTCCTCAAGATATATTAGTGTTTAATTTTTCATACATTTTTTATAAATGTTAGAAATCTCTTCAACTTTGACGTTATAGTATTTTTGGTTGATCAAAAATGACAAGTCAATCCATTTTAATCCCAATTTGTAAAAACAAAATGTGTGAATACTTTCTGAAGGTACTATATCTACCTCAATTACCTCATACCCCTGCACATCGACTCGGTACTGGTCCTCAGTGTATAAAGCCAAGTTATCGTTAGCACACTCATTGTGTATTTAGTTCTCATGCTATAATTGTTCTATTATTTCTCTCTGCATTGTTGGGAAGGTAACATAAGTAAGCATTTCATTGTTAGTTTACACCTGTTGTTTTACGAAGCATGTGATAACAACATTTGATTTGAGGTGAAGGATTTGTTGTTAAAAATATAGTATAAGGACCTTTCTCTCAAACAGGTGTACTGAACTAAAGAACAAACTAAAGTCAAGATGAACCTCTACGCTGAAGCATGAACAGTCATGCACTAGTTTGTTCACCCGCACCCGCTTGTAATTGCTAATAACCCCTCCATGAATGGGCAAGACAATAGATTTAAGTGCCTTTGAACGGGGTATGGTAGTAGGTGCCAGGCGCACCAGTTTGAGTATGTCAAGAACTACAATTCTGCTGGGTTTTTCATGCTCAACAGTTTCCCGTGTGTATTAAGAATGGTCCACCACCCAAAGGACATCCAGCGAACTTGACACAACTGTGGGAAGCATTAGAGTCAACATGAGCCAGCATGCTTTCAACACCTTGTAGTCCATGGCCCAAAAATTGAGATTGTTCTGAGGGCAAAAGGGGGTGCAACTCAATATTAGGAAGGTGTTCCTAATGTTTTGTACAATCAGTATAAGTTTCTGTTTATAAAATCAGACATTTTGGTAGGCTTTTTCTTAGTCAACTTGTCTATAATTAGATACATGTAGCTTCTCTTGTCATTATATGTTTCCATAGAAGACTAAATAAACCCTAGCTCACCAGAATATTGGTACGTCTGCTTCCCGCTAACAATCTCAAACACTAGATCCCCTGAACGCAGCTCACTCTCCAGCTCACACTCTCAAACACTAGATCCCCTGAACGCAGCTCACTCTCCAGCTCACACTCTCAAACACATAGATCCCCTGGACGCAGCTCACTCCAGATCCCAATCACCTGAATTCTGATCACCTGTTCACACACCTGTATGCATCATTGTGGGGTATTGTTTGTTTTGTGACACACTTCTAGTTGGCGCTCTGTTTTTCCTGTAATTCAAACCTCCCGTGTATGATAGTTTTTGCATACATCACTAATGACGCCTTTTGCCTATTCCCTGCCTGTACCTTAGCTTATCGGTTTTCCTGTTATCAACCTATTGCCTGATCTCCCGGATGACGTTACTAGCCTTTTCCCTGCCTGTACTGTTGCCTTTTTGGACCCCCTGTGTATGACCATCTGCCTGCCCCTGGACCCAGCTACCTGCCTCCTCCTGTGGTCCTTTACAAATAAAACACCAACTGTCTGTCTCCCCTCGTGTTCATTACAAATATCATAAATCAATAGAATGAATGCTTCAATCTAGGATGAACAAAAATATAAACGAAACATGCAAACATTTCAAGATTTTACTGAGTTACAGTTCATATAAGGAAATCAGTCAATTGCAATAAATTCATTAGGCCCTAATCCATGGTTATCTATGGATTTCACATGGCTGGGCAGGAGGGAAGCCATGGGTGGGCCTGTGAGGGGAGCCAGGTCCAGCTAATCAGAATGTGTTTTTCCACACAAATGGGCTTTTTTACATATAGAAATAATCCTCAGTTTCATCAGCTGTTCGGGCGGCTGGTCTCAGACGATCCCGCAGGTGAAGAAGCCGGTTTGGAGGTCCTGGCCTGGCCTGGTTACATGTGGTCTGTGAATTTTTGTCCGGTTGGACGTACTGCCAAATTCTCTAAGACGACGTTGGAGGCGGTTTATGGTGGAGAAATTAACATAAATTCTCTGGCAACAGCTCTGGTGGACATTCCTGCAGTCAGTATGCCAATTGCCTACTCCCTCAAAACTTGAGACATCTGTGGCATTGTGTTCCGTGACAAAACTGCACATTTTAGAGTGGCCTTTTATTTTCCCCAACACAAGAGCACCTGTATAATGATCATGCTGTTTAATCAGCTTCTTGATATGCTACACCTGTCAGGTGGATGGATTATGTTTGCAAAGGAAAAATGCTCACATTTCTGGGATCTTTAATTTCAGCTCATGAAACATGGGATCAACACTTTACATGTTGCGTTTATATTTTTGTTCAGGATATATAGTTGACATCAGTAAAGTTTTTCTCTCTCATCTCTACTTTCGCGGAGCAAAGACGTTTAGGGACCGGGGAGAGAATGCAATAACTCTACCAAAAAAAATGGAACGATTTTCTGTGCAAAATGTCCAAATGACATCAGTTTCACCGGTTTGAAGATAGAACTGCTAAAGAGGGCGGAGTTGCAATCTACTGCTGAGATAGCCTGCAGAGTTCTGTCATACTATCCAGGTATATGCCCAAACAGTTCGAGCTTCTACTTTTAAAAATCCATCTCTCCAGAAATAAGTCTCTCACTGTTGCCGCTTGTTTTAGACCCCCCTCAGCTCCCAGCTGTGCCCTGGACACCAAATGTGAATTGATTGCCCCCCATCTATCTTCAGAGTTCGTACTGTTTAGGTGTTTAGGTGACCTAAACTGGGATATGCTTAACACCCCGGCCGTCCTACAATTTAAACTAGATGCCCTCAATCTCACACAAATTATCATGGAACCTACCAGGTACAAAAAAACCTAAATCCATAAACACGGACACCCTCATAGATATCATCCTGACCAACTTGCCCTCTAAATACACCTCTGCTGTTTTCAACCAGGATCTCAGTGATCACTGCCTCATTGCCTGCGTCCGTTATGGGTCCATGGTCAAAAAACCTGGCCCGGGTATCCTGGAAGGATATTGACCTCATCCCGTCTGTAGAGGATGCCTGGTTGTTCTTTAAAAATGCTTTCCTCACCATCTTAAATAAGGATGCCCCTTTAAAAATAATTTGAACAGATATAGCCCTTAGTTCACTCCAGACTTGACTGCCATTGACCAGCACAAAAACATCCTGTGGCGGACTGCACTAGCATCGAATAGTCCCCGTGATATGCAACTTTTCAGGGAAGTCAGGAACCAATATACACAGTCGCTTAGAAAAGCAAAGGCTAGCTTTTCAAACAGAAATTTGCATCCTGCAGCACTAATTCCAAAAAGTTTTGGGACACTGTAAAGCCCATGGAGAATGAGAGCACCCCCTCCCAGCTGCCCACTGCACTGAGGCTAGGAAACGATAAATCCACGATAATTGCGATTTATTTATTTTTTTTACCCCTTTTTTCTCCCCCAATTTCGTGGAATCCAATTGGTAGTAGTTACAGTCTTGTCTCATCGCTGCAACTCCTGTACGGACTCGGGAGAGACGAAGGTCGAGAGCCATGCGTCCTCCGAAACACAACCCTACCAAGCCGCACTGCTTCTTGACACATTGCCCATCCAACCCGGAAGCCAGCCGCACCAATGTGTCAGAGGAAACACCGTACACCTGGCGACCATGGCAGCATGCACTGCGCCCGGCCCGCCACAGGAGTCACTAGTGCGCGATGAGACAAGGATATCCCTGCCGGCCAAGCCCTCCCCTAACCCGGACGACGCTGGGCCAATTGTGCGCCGCCCCATGGGTCTTCCGGTCGCGGCCGGCTGCAGCGCCATTCAGCGCCTTAGACCACAGCGCCATTCAGGAGGCCCCCGATAATCGAGAATTTCAATAAGCAATTCTCTACGGCTGGCCATGCTTTCCACATGGCTACCCCAACATCGGCCAACAACAACTGCAACCCCGCAGAAACTGGCCTATGACCCCCCCCCCCCCCCCCCCCCCCGCTTCTCCTTCACCCAAATTCAGACAGCTGATGCTGATGTTCTGAAAGAGCTGCATAATCTGGATCCCTACAAATCAGCTGGGCTAGACAATCTGGACACTCTCTTCCTATAATTATCAGCCGCCATTGTTGGAACCCCTATTACCAGCCTACCAACCTCTCTTTCGTATCATCTGAGATTCCTAGACTGGAAGGCGGCCGCGGTCATCCCCCTCTTCAAAGGGGGAGACACTCTAGACCGAAACTGTTACAGACCTATATCCATCCTGCCCTGCCTTTCTAAAGTCTTCGTAAGCCAAGTTAACAAACAGATCACCAACCATTTTGAATCCCACCGTACCTTCTCCACTGTGCAATCCGGTTTCCGAGCTGGTCACGGGTGCACCTCAGCCACGCTCAAGGTACTAAACGATATCATAACCGCCATCTATAAAAGACAGTACTGTGCAGCCATCTTCATCGACCTGGCCAAGGCTTTCGACTCTGTCAATCACCGTATTCTTATCGGCAGACTTTGTTTCTTTAATGACTGCCTCGCCTGGTTCACTAACTACTTCTCAGATAGAGTTCAGTGTGTCAAATCGGAGGGCCTGTTGTCCGGACCTCTGGCGGTCTCTATGAGGGTGCCACAGGGTTCAATCCTCGGGCCAACTCTTTTCTCTGTTATATATCAATGATGTCGCTCTTGATGTGGGTGATTCTTTGATCCACCTCTATGCAGACGACACCATTCTGTATACATCTAGCCCTTCTTTGGACACTGTGTTAACAAACCTCCAAACAAGCTTCAATGCCATACAACACTACTTCCGTGGCCACCAACTGCTCTTAAATGCTATTAAAAACTAAATGCATGCTCTTCAACCGATCGCTGCCCACACCCGCCCGCCCAACTAGCATCACTACTCTGGACGGCTCGGACTTAGAATATGTGGACAACTACAAATACCTAGGTGTCTGGCTAGACTGTAAACTCTCCTTCCAGACTCATATTAAGCATCTCCAACGCACAATTAAATCTAGAATCGGCTTCCTATTTCGCAACAAAGCCTCCTTCACTCATGCTGCCAAACATACCCCCGTAAAACTGACTATCCTACCGATCCTTGACTTCGGGGATGTCATTTACAAAATAGCCTCCAACACTCTACTCAGTAAATTGGATGCAGTCTCTCACAGTGCCATCCATTTTGTCACCAAATCTCCATATACTACCCACCACTGCGACCTGTATGCTCTCGTTGGCTGGTCCTCGCTACATATTCGTAGCCACACCCACTGTATCCAGGTCATCTATAAGTCTTTGCTAGGTAAAGCTCCACCTTATATCAGCTCACTGGTCACCATAGCAACACCCACCCATAGCAAGCGCTCCAGCAGGTATATTTCACAGGTCATCCCCAAAGCCAACACCTCATTTGGCCGCCTTTCCTTCCAGTTCTCTGCTGCCAATGACTGCAACGAATTGCAAAAATCGCTGAAGTTGGAGACTTATATCTCCCTCACTAACTTTAAGCGTCAGCTGTCAGAGCAGCTTACCGATCGCTGCAGCTGTACACAGACAATCTGTAAATAGCCCATCCAACTACCTACCTCATCCCCTTATTTGATTTTGTTTTTCTGTTCTTTTGCACACCGGTATTTCTACTTGCACATCCTCATCTGCACATCTATCACTCCAGTGTTAATTGCTAAATTGTAATTACTTATTTATTGCCTTACCTCCTTACTTAATTTGCACACACTGCATACAGATTTTTCTATTGTGTTATTGACTGTACGTTTGTTTATCCCATGTGTAACTCTGTGTTTTTGTTTTTGTCGCACTGCTTTGGTTTATCTTGGCCAAGTCGCAGTTGTAAATGAGAACTTGTTCTCAACTGGCCTACCTGGTTAAATAAAGGTGAAATAAAAATATTTTTAAAATGTATCAGATATTGGATATGGTATAAAGAGTGTGGCCTTTTCTGAAGCCTACAGGCCGGAGATAAAATGTATGACAATGTAATGAGAAGGGACACTTTTTACATCATGCAGGTTTCTCAGATCAAACAGCCTAACCTATGTGGGCATAATCAAATAAAATGTCAACTGTCATGTTAACAAACAACTAATCCTAAAATCAGAACAGGCCAAAGTAAAATGGACATTATGGAATGGACAATCACTGTTGTCCAGGTGTTTCACCCCATTGTGAAACACCACAATGGGGTGAATGATCAGTGGTTTCAAGTTTGTTTCTGTACATTTTTTTGACAAGTTGATTACAGCGAGAAAAATTTGCTTCTGCATTACCCGCTGTGTAAACACATTGCGAATAGGCTCACGATAAATCCTGATAAAGTTGGGTAACTGATACTCAGTGCATAAATAGTAAAATTGATTAGTCACAGGAATCAGGACAAATAAAGCCAAAGCAATGGCCTGTTTTACAAACGGTGGGCCTACCACATGGATGGGCATCCATAAAATGCCCTTGGGCCGACATGGTAGGCTACAACCTAGTAAGCACAAGCAGACATCTTTTGGATGTTTTTTTTTGGTATTGTCCAGTTTTAGTTTTTTGGTGTTTTACAAATGGTAGGCTTACCACATAGATGGGCATTCATAAAATAAAATTTCAGGCAACACTGTAGGCTACGCCTCAGTAAACATGGACCAACACCGACGCCTTTTGGACATCTTTTCTTGGTGCAGTTCCAGACCGGCCTTGATTTCCACATCCACTGACATTGGTTTTTGGTCTAAACATAGACATCTATAAATTACATATTTTCAACTGTCATTCAGAACCAAATATGAGCCTGATTTCAACCCCCCCCCCCCCCCCCCCCATTTTCAACGTCTGTAAAGGATGTATTTTCAACATCCGTAAAATAAGTATTTTCAACCTTCATTCAGAACCGAAAATGAACCACATGTTTACGTCTGGAAAGTACATATTTTTCTTTTCAGCATCCTAGAAAATATACATTTGAACATACAGAAAATACCTTTCACCCTTCATTCAGAACCCAAATTGAACCTAACTTCAATGTCTGGAAAATACGTATTTTAGACATCTTTTCAACTTAATTTTGCTTACTGGGACTATTCTAGTTTTGCAGGGGGATGCATTTGTTGGTCTTGCCTATGGCGGCAGAATGGCAAAGACCGGCCCTGGCTATAGGTCAAGCCTTATTGTGCCTTATTCGGACGGAATTAGTTTTAGGACGTACTGTGGATCACTAAAATATCCTAATGATTATGATCACACTTCCTCAATTCAAATATTATGGCAACACTATAGGAAAGATGGTTTGGTATGGTTTAGAAACTTGCGAACCAAGCTCGAGTTATCTATCTGTGACCTATCACCTGGACATGTTGAAATACTATATATTCACGCCTAGAATAAAAACCTCCAGGCTTGCGTCCTAACTGCCAATTTATTGGGAAAAAATAAAGAATTACAGGGAGCAGTTTGAAAAAAATGAATCCTGTCCGAATCATCCTCTGGAATAACTGACATTCTGGATTAATAATTATATAACCAACGTTCTCTAGTAATACTAGTTCTGTGCGAATAGGTCTTTGGTCTAAAGAGAGCAAGGGTTGAGGGAATAGGGAATGTTTTTCTTAAACAAATTAGGGATTTCGGAAACATAACTTTTCAGTCAGAAATAGCTTTAATTATGTTGCACCTTCAGCAACATGGACAGCGCAATAAACACTTTGATGTTCTGTGGTGTTCGCTGCAGGAGGGAGGAGAAAGAGACAACTGGATGCTAGTCAGAGTCACTCCATGTTTGTTTTTTTAACACAGCGCAGCAAGTCTTAGCCTGGCCCAGCACTATCAAATCAATTGCTTGTCATTTGTGTGTCTTCATTATTTAATCAAACTGTGTGCTTAAAGCATCAGACAAGCTCAGTGAATATTGTTGATTTGATTAAAACACATACGATGTGTCAATATATGGAAAATATACGTTTAAAATGTCGACCAATCGATTGGTGAAAGAACAGACGATTCTTGGTCGACCAAGCTTTGTTTTAGTCGGGACAGCCCTAATGCATGCACAGAGCAGTTTCTACAATGACTGAATTGCATATTAAGATCATGTCATAACAATCAACCCACTTGGCACACGCTGGTCAATCAATGTTGGTTCCACAATGAAATTACATTGACCCAACGATGTTGAATTGACGTCTGTGCCCAGTGGGAAGCATTTCACTGTGAGCCAGCGTAGCTATTCTAAGCTGCAGCAAGAAACCCTCACGTGAGGGGCATGGTCTAAGCAAAAACAAAGGTGCTCCCATAGGACCATAAACTCCATGAACAAACCAGTGGCTTATGCATAAATGCACACAAGTACATACAGGGGCTAAGTTGGGTAGAGACAGAGAGAGAAGAGGGGCGAGAGAGAGAGTGCGAGTGAGAGAGTAAGAGAGAGAAAGCGAGAGAGACAAAGAGAAAAGAGAGAGATAGAGCATGGAGGGGAGTAGGAGGAAGGAGGGAGTATATTAAATAGAGTAGGATGAGAAGCTAGACTGGCAGGCTAGTCTTGGGGGAACTCACCAGAAGTACCATAGTCTCTGGATGGAGAGAGCTCGGACACAGCACCGCGTCCCACAACAGTCCTCATACGACCGGCATCTACAACACACACACACACACACACACACACACACACACACACACACACACACACACACACACACACACACACACACACACACACACACACACACACACACACACACACACACACACACACACACACACACAGAGAGAGAGAGAGAGAGAGAGAGAGAGAGAGAAAGCTTTAATTACAATCACCAGCATCTAGAATACTGAGAGAGAAGGCTTTTGTACAAACAGTACAGTCCTCCAATAACCCTCTCAAAACACATTCAGACAAATGGAAGTTCTCATATGCACAGTACTGAGATAAAAGTCTGA
This sequence comes from Salvelinus namaycush, assembly GCF_016432855.1. NCBI lineage: Eukaryota > Metazoa > Chordata > Actinopteri > Salmoniformes > Salmonidae > Salvelinus > Salvelinus namaycush. Next base: position 20,533,168 of record NC_052317.1, on the reverse strand, counting down.
GACAAATACCAAGAGGCCCAGGAGAATAGACATATGAAGCAGATGACAAACGCTCTGCAGTCTAAGATGAATATTAAGTAAACTATTGAGGGAGCACTAGGATTAGTTCCATTTTAATTTCAGTTTGTCTTGAGTCCCTGAGCTGAAGTTGGATATCTACAGTTGAAGTCGGAAGTTTACATACACTTAGGTTGGAGTCATTAAAACTAGTTTTTCAACCACTCCACAAATTCCTTGTTAACAAACTATAGTTTTGGCAAGTCGGTTAGGACATCTACTTTGTGCATGACACAAGTAATTTTCCCAACAATTGTTTACAGGCAGATTTTTTTATTTATAATTCACTGTATCACAATTCCAGTGGGTCAGACGTCTACATACACTAAGTTGACTGTACCTTTAAACAGCTTGGAAAATTCCAGAGAAGATGTCATGGCTTTAGAAGCTTCTGATAGGCTATTTGACATCATTTGAGTCAATTAGAGGTGTACCTGTGGATGTATTTCAAGGCCTACCTTCAAACTCAGTGCCTCTTTGCTTGACATCATGGAAAAATCAAAAGAAATCAGCCAAGACCTCAGAAAAAGAATTGTAGACCTCCACAAGTCTGGTTCATCCGCCATAAAAAAAGCCAGACTATGGTTTGCAACTGCACATGGAGACAAAGTTCGTACTTTTGGAGAAATGTCCTCTGGTCTGATGAAACAAAAATAGAACTGTTTGGCCATAATGACCATCGTTATGTTTGGAGGAAAAAGGGGGAAGCTTGCAAGCCGAAGAACACCATCCCAACCGTGAAGCACGAGGGTGGCAGCATCATGTTGTGGGGGTGCTTTGCTGCAGGTGGGACTGGTGCAATTCACAAATTAGATGGCATCATGAGGCAGGAAAATTACGTGGATATATTGAAGCAACATCTCAAGACATCAGTCAGGAAGTTAAAGCTTGGTCGCAAATGGGTCTTCCAAATGGACAATGACCCCAAGCCTACTTCCAAAGTTGTGGCAAAATGGCTTAAGGACAACAAAGTCAAGGTATTGGAGTGGCCATCACAAAGCCCTGACCTCAATCCCATAGAAGATTTGTGGGCAGAACTGAAAAAGCTTGTGCGAGCAAGGAGGCCTACAAACCTGACCCAGTTACACCAGCTTTGTCAGGAGGAATGGGCCAAAATTCACCCACCTTATTGTGGGAAGCTTGTGGAAGGCTACCTGACACGTTTGACCCAAGTTAAAGAATTTAAAGGCAATGCTACCAAATACTAATTGAGTGTATGGAAACTTCTGACCCACTGGGAATGTGATGAAAGAAATAAAAGCTGAAATAAATCATTCTCTCTACTATTATTCTGACATTTCACATTCTTAAAATAAAGTGGTGATCCTAACTGACCTAAGACAGGGAATTTTTACTAAGATTAAATGTCAGGAATTGTGAAAAACTGAGTTTAAATGTATTTGGCTAAGGTGTATGTAAACTTCCGACTTCAACTGTATCTGAACCCCTTGCTGATCAATTGTCAGCATCTATATGCAGGAGAGCTGATGATGAATGGCTCTCATTGTGATGCCTTTATTTGTATGGTAGGTTCAACGGAACCAAGAGTTTTCAAGTCTTGGTTCCATTGAACATGCCATGTAAATAAAGGCATTTGAATTAATGATATTAAGAGTGCCTTGGTCCTCCTTTCTTTTTGATGATTTTTTACCCCTTTTACCAAATAACACCTATCTACAAAGACCTACTATTGTTAACCCTAGCAGCACTTCCCTTCCTTTTTTTCCCTACAGGCTCTCATTGTGACTTGACTACTCTGTGCGCGCGCACACACACACACACACACACACACACACACACACACACACACACACACACACACACACACACACACACACACACACACACACACACACACACACACACACACACACACACACACAATGTTTTATATGTCAAATATAGGAACTTTTAGGTAAGAATGAATCATACTTAGTCATTGAAGTAAGTAGAAACTCATTCATTTTAACAAATTACTTTAATAGTTTTTTTCTATGTCGATGGGGCAGTGCTTATTGTGTGAGGCAGAGATGTGATTTGGCAGTTCCAGGCTTCAGATCTGCAATGCGCAGAGAGCTGCGGTATCTGATGTTTTCAAAGGCAGATAGCAGCTTCAGTTTTAAACATAGAGGAGAGATGATCTATGGCATCATTACAGATTTCAGAGAAATGTTCATCATCCACTGATCTGCACTGAACATCCAAATCCTCTGGCTAAATAGACGGCAATCCACTTCCATGACAAATCCTCCTCAGCATTTGAAATACTCCCTCTCCTTCTGTCAGTATTTTATACTGTATTTTAAAACCAGCAGTACTATAAGTGAGAGCTGCATTTCCGGCTTTCAGCATTAAGGCCATCCATTACACAAGTCATTAGCAGCACAGCGCTAGGAGAGGGCATAGAGCTGAGCCAGCATTCTCTTAATAGTGCACTATTTCAATTCCACAGTCGCACTGCAATATACTGTATTTCATTAGATCTGTGTGTGCACTATTTTACAGAGGCAATTCAATCCAAATCCCCCAGTCACTGCAGCATGCTAACTCCCAGTAATGCTCTCCTCTCTCTCCTACCATAACTCCAACTCCATCCTTAGGCTTTACATTTTTTATAACTCGTACTGATGCACCACCACTGTAGTGCATTTTTAAAAGCTCCTCATACATTGAAAATGAGGCCTTTCTAAAAGCAAGTGGTAGAATTCTGCAGCCAGCCTAGTGGCTAACATGTTTTTAGAATTGCAAAGACTCGGTCTGAAGACTAATTATTAGCCCATTAGTTCAATGATTTAGATAGAAGTCAAAGAGCTTCTCCAATGTGATTTCTCAACCCAGTGGATGCTGTGTAGTCTCAAAAACCCGACCCTCGGCAACAAGTGACTATGGTCTGGTTTCATTGATGGAGTTTTTAGGCATAGAGGAACTACGTCACAACCTACGTCACTACCTTTCCACTTAAATAAAATACTAAATAGTAGCTAGCAAGATGGAGATCAGAGGTTATTTTTAATGAGTGCATTTCGCAAGTGGCTAGTTTGCATCAACTACCTTAACTAAAACCACTGCAAATGTTTTGCCTGCAAACTTTGGTTTTGAATCCCGACATTCTGGCATGTCTGCCTCGTGATTTGTTGGGAGTCCCCAGATTTTTTTCACCTTATCAATGTAGGCAGTGACGTAGTTATTCTATGACAAAAGAGTCCATCATAGAAACCAGACCCTAATCACTGTGATGCCTAGGGTCTGGTCCTCGAGACTAGATGCTGTGTTGGATTTGATGTTTGGATTTGGAAAAGCTACAGCTTATTCATTATTTCCCCTCGCCGCTTCGACGGCATGCTTTTTGAATGACTGCCAAAATGAGTCTGCTATGATAGTGGAGTGAGTCAAAGGCTGGTATTGACTCATAATAACGTTACCAACCTGGGTGATTTCTCTGTATTCATCCACATCCAGGGACCATTTTCTTTAACCAAACACCACCCGGCCTTTAAACAAGCCAGAGGGAATCAATAGACTGCACTCTTTAAATTCACAAACAGTTTAATCCGAATGGCAGAAGGTTGAAAACTAATAAATATGTCTTGTAAAATATTAATGTCTTACTATTAACAATTAATATACAGTATGCTGCAATGTAATTGTGTCTGTGTCCAGATGAATTATGTTACCCATGTGTATGTACAGTATACTTACATGAAATAGATCGGGTAGCCTCCTTCAAAATACCAGCAGTACTTCTTGGAAGCTGTGCACTGTATATGAGAAGAGGAAAACTGGTCATTGATTTATAGTTGCTGGTATGAAATCAAAGAGCAATCTCAGAGGGAAAATGAAGCATCATTATAAAATCATCTTGAAAGGCAGATAAGAAATGAGAGAACATGTTGAATGGCCATTGTGTTGGGCATGTAAACATGTCAACCATGTGAATTCCTTGTAGTTGAATTTCTCTGTGATGTGCCAAATGTGACCACCAAACAGGACTTGGTTGTCTTGTCATTAACATTGGTATTATAAATATCACTTACTGTAAGTAAAGTTCATATTTCATGAACCAAACTTCTATTTCATGCTCTATGTTCAGAGGCCAACTCAAGATGATTGTGAACCGCTGACTGCAAAGTCCAGACGAGACCAGAACCCACTCTGCACACATACAATGCAGCCTCTGTCAGACCAGGCCCAGGGCTTTGTGTATAACAAGCCTCTAAATGAGGTACTGGAGAAAAACAGGCTGTGGACTCACTATTACTGCCCTCACTGGGCATAATCACAAACTATTCCACTGTGTTCTTTTCTGAGGCTCTGGCTTGTATGACGATGAGACGTCCACTTTGTTTGATGTCCTTCCATCACCATTTAAGGCATGTGTGACCTGTGAGGCAAGCCAGCTAGCATTGGCCCTTGTTTAATGGGAGTAATTGTGGGAAACACTCCAGCCTTTTTTTCCACACCAGCCTGCCAGGTGGATGTTTGTGTCCACGGTCAATTGCAGCTAGCAGGGTGTCCCTTCCAAATACAGTCATGGCAGGGGGACACAAAGGCAGCCCCTGAGCAGGACTGGAGCCTGCCTTTGTGGGCACGGAAAGGACCACAAAGAGCTGTTTGTCACTGCTTCAGCTCAGTGACAATTAACAATGGTTAGCAGAGGAAGAGCTGCCTCGTGTGTGTGTGTGTGTGTGTGTGTGTGTGTGTGTGTGTGTGTGTGTGTGTGTGTGTGTGTGTGTGTGTGTGTGTGTGTGTGTGTGTGTGTGTGTGTGTGTGTGTGTGTGTGTGTGTGTGTGTGTGTGTGTGTGTGTGTGTGTTAGTGTGTGTGTCAGTGGAGGCTCCTCAGAGGAGGAAAGGGAAGACCATCCTACTCAGCAAATTTCATAAAAATAAAAATAGTGAAACATTAAAAAAGGTGATCCTTTTTAGATAAAACTATACAAAATATATTTACATCAACAAATAATTGATTAAAACACACTGTTTTGCAATAACGGTCTACAGTAGTCTCAGCAGCACTCTTTAGGCTAGCACAATGGTGTAGCCAGGGGACAGCTAGCTTCTGTTCTCCTCTGGGTACATTGACTTCAATACAAAACCTAGGAGGCTCATGGTTCTCAACCCCTTCCATAGACTTACACAGTAATTATGACAACTTCCGGAGGGCGTCCTCCAACCTATCAGAGCTCTTGCAGCATGAGCTGACATGTCCACCCAATCAAAGGATCAGAGAATTAATCTAGTTCTGAAAGCATAAGCTACAGTTAGATAGCACTGCAGTGTATAAAATGTGGTGAGTAGTTGACTCAAAGAGAGAGAAAGACAATAGTTGAACAGTTTTGAACCAATTAATTAATTTCAAAATTAAGGAGATGCAAGAGAAAGACAGTTAACTATATTTCACAGTTTATATTTTTTTCACTTTCACTTACTTAGCTAGCGTCGAATGCAGCTAGCTAATTTAGCCTACTCAAACACCCGGCTCAAACAGGGTCAGATGCTATGTTAGCTAGCTGGCTATGGGTATCCAACACTGAAACTCTTCCAAGTTAAGGTACGTTTTGGTTTTATTAATTTATTACCACCGGGGCCCACCGGTGTAACTGCTAAAGTGCTTGCTGCTGACTGTACACTGTACTGCATGATTGTAGTGGTTTACTAAAGTGTTAGTTCTAGTAGCTATGTTGACTATGACGTGACAATGATGTAGGCTGTGTGTAGCGGTTAGTGGTCATGATATGAAGGTTTGGCTTGGGAAGGTTTTTTCACCTAGATAGATGGAATTATATATACAAGAAGCTGTTTGTATGTGGTTGCTATGAAAATTAATTGCATTTGTGCGTGATCAGGGGTGTTTTCATTGTGCCTTTTCTGTTGAAAAACTTTTCTTAAACGGAAGCAAACGGAACGAAACATGTATAACCATATCTGAATTTTTCCACTCAAAACTCTTTTTTGCAGATGTTGGACTATTGATTACACACTAGATCAGCTAGATGCACGCAAGAGTGTGCAAGGCGGTATTGAATGTGGCACTGTCTATCACCTTGATTACTCAAAATTCTCTCGACCCGAATCACCTACGCTGTAAACCTTCATTCATAGGCTAGGTTGTAGCAACCTCATGAAAATTTGAATATCATGTAGTAGCCTAAACCTATCGATGTTACATTGAGCTGGGTGAATGGAATATGAATGACAGTCATCCAATGTGCTGTAATAAGACATGTTCATAAAACAAAAATCATCCTTCCTCATCTTAAACGTCACCAACCACCACTGGTGTATGTTGTCTCTTATTTGATGGAACCAAATGATCAGCGGCAAGACAAGGCCAAACTAATTCATATTGTGGTATGATATGATCCAGGCTGATGTAAATATGAGCCCAGTAAGATTGTTACGAATGCTGAATTTTTCAAAAGAATGTTTCATTTCAAGAACATAAAATAGATCTTAATACATTACTACAGAATAGCCTTCGATATACCACTGACTTATGTAACCTTACATAACTGCCTAACTTTCATAGGCCTTAATAGTTTTCAATAGCCTACCATTTCTGCAGCAGCAAGGCACATTGTTATGTTGACATTCAATAAACCCCAGGGCTTTAATTCATATTTGAGAGACCAACGAGTCAGAAGCAAAAAGAGGGCAATAATTCTTCACTTTCACATTGATTGAATTTATGACTATAAATATCAGATACTCACCTCATCCACTAACCAAAACAGAAATATGATTCCACACAGAACTGCCATAATTGGCGAGATGTCAACACCGGACAGTAGCCTTGTTCACCTAAACACCGTGACAATCCAAAATTCATCAGAAATCATTCTTTGTCCATCTCGTCGCATAGTGCGTTTGCAGTTTGGCGAGCCACGGGCCACGACAGTTCTGTTTATTTCGCGCTGTCAATCGGTGCCAGTGGTTGGTGCGGCTTCAAACAGTCAAGCAATCTGAGCTGATCTGTTCTTCACAGTTGAGTTGGACACTGGCAATTAGCTTTAGCATCAAATCGTATTGTACATATTATTTTTACAAACGTACGTGTTTTCCCTCTGTACACATACGCGATGATCATGATCCACACGACACGCCCCTACAGTATCCCTAGGAACACTGCACTCAAGGACGCAGAAGCACTGCTCGAAAGCGCTCGCAGACCGTCATTCAGATTTTTTTTTTAACCCATGACAGGTTATGACTCCACACTGTCACAACTTCTGTGTCACAACATTTAGATCACACAAATCATATGCAGTATGCAACGCAATGCTATAGAGCCCTCAAACTCAACTCTGGACCTCAAAGCCAGTTCCACTGGGCTTTTTCTTTGTTCCCTTCTTATCAGGGACTGATTTAGACCTGGGACAGAAAACCAGCAGGCTCGGGACCTTGTAGGGTAAGAGTTGAATACCCCTGCTATAGAGGTTTTGTCATTTGTAAGAGTAATGAGTAATGAATGAAGGATTTAATACATTTATATATTTTCTGATCTTATTGGTGTGGGTGTGTATCTACCTTGTCTAAATGTTTAATGAGTAACCCATAGTGTTCTCTCTGATCACCATCAGTTACTCTCTGTGAGTCTCACAACAGAAGTAGATGGCACAGGCAGGAGCAACACTCATGTCCATCGCCTGGCAACCATATATCCTTCAGATCAGACCAGTATCATGCCCCTGGGTCCGGGTTGCAACAGCTTGTGTGCTTGTGAAACATCAATACAGAATAGTTATCATGCAGGCCTCTACAATGCTTTATTATTGGTGGTTGCCTGCTTAAAGTCATATGCTGTCAATCGGTGCGGCTTCAGACAGTCAAGCTATTGGAGCTGATCTGTTCTTCACAGTTGAGATTGTCACTGGCAATTAGCGCAAAGTCCTTTCCGGGCAAGAGTGTCTGCTGGCATCATGCTTGACTGACACTTCTCCCTGGTACCTGTTTAGTAACAGTGTTTACTCATTAGGTGTGCTTGCTGAACACAAAGCACAACTCTTGATTTCTTACAAAGTCATATTTAGATGTGCTTGCTGAAGGCAAAGCACAACTCTATATTTCTTACATAGTCATATTATTATTAGATTTCTTTAGCCAGCTCTAGAGCTTAAATCTCTGGAGTTTAAAGATTTAAGACTGCCCCAAATTTATACTTTTTGAACTATAACAATATTTAAATTATCTCCCAATGCATTTCAAAAAAAGGCCTATAGACTTGAATGGTCCAAAAAAAAGCTACAATTCTCGACCTTTCTCATACACGTTTAAGCTATCAACAACAAACCAACATTGAGATGTTCAGACTGGCCCAACTTAGATTTCTTGTCAAAGGATATATGATACTATGTATACCTTTGGAACTATACATTTTAAATTTGCATAAATTAACATGGGTTCGAATGAGAACCATAGGAATACAGTGGTTGTTATTCTAAATGGCCCTGCCCCTACAAGCTACAAGAACAACTTTAAAACGTTCTGTCACGACTCCCACCGAAGGTGGTTCCCCTGCCTGTTCGGGCGGTGCTCGGCGGTCGTCGTCGCCGGTCTACTAGCCGCCACCGATCCCTTTTTCCTTTTCTGTTAGTTTAGTCTTATTAGTTGCACCTGTTCCTGTTTGTTTCTTGATTTTTGGTCTATTTAAGCCTGTTAGGCCCGTTTAGGTTTGTGCGTGATTATTTGTGTTCTCTGTCGGTTGTGGATGTGGATGTGGATGTGGATGTGGATGTGGATGTGGATGTGGATGTGGATGTGGATGTGGATGTGGTTTCATTGTTCTCCGGATCGTTTGCCCTGTGTTTGGGCTGGTCAGTGTTTATGCGCCCTGTATTTGGCGTGACCGTTTTGAGCCGGAGAAATACATCTACAAATCACTGAACCCTCTGCTCTTTGCGCCTGACTCCTACCCACCACTCCTAGTAAACCGTGACACGTTCAGGTTATCCTAACTTCAAATTCTCTAAAACCAGAATGATACAAAATAATATGAGAATATTGCTCCTACTGGAAGATGAGGAAAAATGAGACCTTTCCATCTACGTGATCATGCTGATATCGGAGGAGCTTGACATCGATATATCAACGTAGGATCTGGAGTGATGCCATCGGATCAGCGTGAAACAGAAGAACGCTAAAAATCCTTGCATGGTCATCTTCAAGCTGTGGAACTATAAGACCAAAGTCAACATTCTGAAGGCACAGGAGGGAAAGGAAGTCAAAATCCATGGTCAGTCCATTAGATTCTTCCAGGACCTGTCTGCCAAGCTGAGGAAAAAACACAAGAGATTCATTCCGATCAGACAGTCACTGGAGGAAAAAGGTATCAAGTCTCAACTCCGATTCACGACAGTACTATGGGTATGAAAGGGAACACATAAAAAGCGATATGTATACTAGGCTGCATACAGTGATGCCCAAGACCAGTTTATCATAAATTGAGACAATACAATCTACACTCTATTGTCCCCAAGTAACTATTCTTCTCTAGGAGGTAATGATAGAATTAGCCGTTGCCAATGAGATACATGGACACGAAAAGACAATATAAAAGAGGAAGTCAATAATTGTAAATAATTGTCCTATGGATGTGTGTGTGAGTGTGTGAGTGGGTGTATGTGTAGGTGGTGTATGTGCATATGAATGGGAGAGAAGGAGAGTGAATATGTGTAGGAGGGCGGGCGGGAGAGAATGGGTGTGCTGAGGTATAGGGTGTATGTTGTGTGTGATTGAAGGGGAATGGATCAGTAAGTAAATGTATAGAGGGGTGTAAATGTGTCTGAGACGGAGGTTGGGATAAACTAGACCTGGGTGGGTAAGAGAGGGTAAGGATGGGAGGTGGTGATAATCTTGGCTTGTAGGAGCAAGAGTTTGTAAGGATGGGTGGGTGGTACTACATAGCTATATGGAATTGTTTTAAGAAATATATATGTACTGTATAAAAAAAATTGTTTGATTCCAAATTATTTTTGGCCTTACTTCTATTAGCCCATGCCAACGCATTGAATAGCAGATTCACTACATGGAACAACAGATAGTCCCCCCAAAAAATCGAAAGGAAGTTTGTTTGGAAGAGTCTGTTCTATATCTGAGAGAAATAAGAAAGATCAGGAAACACATTTTTTACATGTATTTAACCCCTTCTTTTTGGCACTAAACAGTCTCTCTCTCTCTCTCTTTATATATATATATATATATATATATATATATATATATATATATATATATATACTTCCATTCATGTTTTCAACCGGTACTGTGGGACCTTCAGACCAGTCTTGTGAGGCCTGTGAGCATCCTACAGCAAAACAACAAACACGTACGTGTTCGTGAGTCTCACCTGTCATTTTGGAGTCCATTTTATTGTATATAAGAATATGTTTCTAAATATTTCTTCACTAATGTGGATGCTATCATGATTACGGATAATCCTGAATTAATTGGGAATGAGTGAGAAAGTTAGACGCACTCCCAAGACATGCTAACCTCTCACCATTACAATAACAGGGGAAGTTAGCATTTTTGGGGGGTATGATATTTGTGCGTCTAACTTTCTCACTCATCATTATTCATGATTCATTCAGGACTTTCTGTAATCATGGTAGCATTCACATTAATGTGGAAGTGTTTGGATTTTTTTTTCTTCTTATTTACAATAAAAGTGACTCTAAAATGACACAATACATGATTTACCATTAATTTCTATTGGGCACAAAATAATCTGAAACACAACTAAGACAAACAGCAAATTAATCCAACAAATTTGTATAGTCATTGCATGCTATGAATATGGGACCAAATACTTAACTTTTTACTACTTTAATACACATATAAGTGAATTTGTCCCAATACTTTTGCTGCCTTAAAATGGGGAGACTATGTACAAAAGTGCTGTAATTGCTAAACGATTCACCCGATAAAAAAAAATAAAAATAACCTCAAATTAAAGCTGACAGTCTCCCAAATTTTGTGATATCCAATTGCGATCTTGTCAAGTCTTGACCTTCGCATCTTCCGAGCCCGGTGAGGAGTTGCAGCGATGAGACAAGATCGTAATCACAAAATTGGGGAAAAAAATTAAAAAAGGTACAATAGGGTTGTGGATCAGAAAACCAGTCAGTATCTGGTGTGACCACCATTTGCCTCATGCAGCGTGACACATCTCCTTCACGTAGAGTTGATCAGACTGTTGATTCTGGCCTGTGGAATGTTGTCCTACTCTTCTTCAGTGGCTGTGAGAAGTTGCTGAATATTGGTGGGAACTGGAACACGCTGTTGTAATCCACACCAAGTGAAATCACTGCAACACTTAAGCTGCAGTCAGTTTCAGAATGGGTGGAAAGAAATAAGTTAGAAATATGTTAGTTTCAAAAACTAAAAGCATTATATTTGGGACAAATCATTCACTAAACCCTAAACTTCAACAAAATCTTGTAATGAATAATGTGTAAATTGAGCAAGTTGAGACTGAACCCTGGATTGTAAACGGTCATGGTCAAAACATATTGATGCAACAGTAGCTAAGACGGGGACAGGTCTGTCCATAATAAAGCGCAGCTCTGCCTTCTAATCAACGCTATCCACAAGGCAGGTCCTACAGGCCCTAGTTTTGTTGCAACTGGACTACTGTCCAGTCGTGTGGTCAGGTGCCACAAAGAGGGATTTAGGAAAATTACAATTGGCCCAGAACAGGGCAGCACGGCTGGCCCTTAAATGTACATGGAGAGCTAACATGAATAATATATATGTCAATCTCTCCTGACTCAAAATAGAGGAGAGATTGACTTCATCACCATTTTTTGTTGTGGGAAGTATTGACATGTTGAATGCACCGAACTGTCTGTTTAAACTACTAGCACACAGCTCAGACACCCATACCCCACAAGACATGCCACCAGAGGTCTCTTCACAATCTCCAAGTCCAGAACAGACTATGGGAGGTGCACAGTACTACATAGAGCTATGACCACTTGGAACTCTATTCCAAATCAAGTAACTAATGCAAGCAGCAAAATCAGATTTAAAAAACATAAAAAGACACCTTATATGAACAGCAGGGACTGTGAAGAGACACACAACAGAACATACGCACTATACACACACATACACATGGATTTTGTGTTGAAGATATGTGGTAGTAGAGAAGTATATAACTGCCTTCATTTTGCTGGACCCCAGGAATAGCTGCTGCCATGGCTAATGGGGATCCATAATAAATACAAAACCTTCTCAGACCTTCTAACCCTCGCAAGGCTGCAGGCCCAGACGGCATCCCCGGCGGCGTCCTCAGAGCGTGCGCAGACCAGCTGGCTGGTGTGTTTACGGACATATTCAATCAATCCTTATCCCAGTCTGCTGTTCCCACATGCCTCAAGAGGGCCACCATTGTTCCTATTCCCAAGAAAGCTAAGGTAACAGCTAAATGACTACCGCCCTGTAGCACTCACTTCCGTCATCATGAAGTGCTGAGAGACTAGTCAAGGACCATATCACCTCCACCCTACCTGACACCCTAGACCCACTCCAATTTGCTTACCGCCCCAATAGGTCCACTGACGATGCAATCGCCATCACACTGCACACTGCCCTAACCCATCTGAACAAGAGGAATACCTATGTAAGAATGTTGTTCATCGATTACAGCTCAGCATTTAACACCATAGTACCCTCCAAACTCGTCATTAAGCTCGAGACCCTGGGTCTCGACCCCGCCCTGTGCAACTGGGTCCTGGACTTCCTGACGGGCTGCCCCCAGGTGGTGAGGGTAGGTAACATCTCCACCCCGCTGATACTCAACACTGGGTCCCCACAAGGGTGCGTTCTCAGCCCTCTCCTGTACTCCCTGTTCACCCACAACTGCGTGGTCATGCACGCCTCCAACTCAATCATCAAGTTTGCAGACAACACTACAGTGGTAGGCTTGATTACCAACAACGACGAGACGGCCTACAGGGAGGAGGTGAGGGCCCTCGGAGTGTGGTGTCAGGAAAATAACCTCACACTCAATGTCAACAAAACAAAGGAGATGATTGTGGACTTTAGGAAACAGCAGAGGGAGCAGCCCCCTATCCACATCGACAGGACAGTAGTGGAGAGGGTGGAAAGTTTTATGTTCCTAGGTGTACACATCACGGACAAACTGAAATGGTCCACCCACACAGATAGCGTGGTGAAGAAGGCGCAGCAGCGCCTCTTCAACCTCAGGAGGCTGAAGAAATTCGGCTTGTCACCAAAAACACTCACAAACCTTTACAGATGCACAATCGAGAGCATCCTGTCGGGCTGTATCACCGCCTGGTACAGGCAGCTGCTCCGCCTACAACCGTAAGGCTCTCCAGAGGGTAGTGAGGTCTGCACAACGCATCACCGGGTGCAAACTACCTGCCCTCCAGGACACCTACACCACCCGATGTCACAGGAAGGCCAAAAAGATCATCAAGGACAACAACCACCCGTGCCACTGCCTGTTCACCCCGCCATCATCCAGAAGGCGAGGTCAGTACAGGTGCATCAAAGCAGGGACCGAGAGACTGAAGAAGCTGTTTTATCTCAAGGCCATCAGAATGTTAAACAGCCATCACTAACATTGAGTGGCTGCTGCCAACATACTGATTCAACTCTAGCCACTTTAATAATGGAAAAATGTATGTAATAAATTTAGCACTAGCCACTTCAAACAATGCCACTTTAATGTTTACATACCCTACATTACTCATCTCATATGTATATACTGTACGCTATACCATCTACTGCATCTTGCCATCTTGATGTATTTAAATGTATCACTAGCCACTTTAAACAATGCCACTTTACATGTTTTCATACTCTACATTACTCATCTCATATGTATATACTGTAATCTATACCATTTACTGCATCTTGCCTATGCCGTTCGGCCATCAATTATTCATATATTTTTATGTAGATATTCGTATTCATTCCTTTAAGTGTATAAGGTAGTTGTTGTGAAATTGTTAGGTTAGATTACTTGTTAGATATTACTGCATGGTCGGAACTAGAAGCACAAGCATTTCGCTACACTCGCATTAACATCTGCATGTGACAAATAACATTTGATTTGATTCTCCCCTACCAACCTACACATGCAATCCTGTGTGAATTACAGCAGGCCACCTTGTCATCCCCAGGGCAAAGCTCCAGAGCTTGGGCGGCAGGGCCTTCTCCAGGGTTGCTCCTCCCTCCAGCAATCTGTGGCTCTAAGTCCATCACCATCTTTCAGTCCATCCCGAAGCCCCACCGCTTTGACAAAGCCTACCCTTAATCCCCCCCCGTCCCCACACACAAAGAAATACACTACAAAAACACTACTCTCTTCACCATACTGAGCAGCACCTAACCCAAAGCCTTACCCTAAACCGTGTTCGTATCCAAATCCCAACCCTACATCACACTCTTTCCCTTCCTTGAGCCCACCCCTCTCTTTACTCATGTTCTTGTTTAGTCTGATGTTTTGACTCCTGTTTATTTGTTTGTTTTTGTAGTGACTTTGGATCCTTGAAAAAGTGCTCTATAAGTACCATGTACTATTATGACACCCTGTGACTATTTCATCAAGGATGAAAATCCAGAACCATACAGGAAGATGATCAATCAGGCACACTTTATTAATATGGATACCAGCAAATTATGAATCTTATAGCAAACTATACAGTTACAATACACTCAACATGTAAACATTCAGGCATTATAATCCAATATAACAGTACAATTCTCCTTCTTCAACTGATGAAGAAATTTTATCTCCCTATAAATTGCTAATAACACTACAGTGACACCCAGTTAAAAGTGTCCAAACCGCACTGGGTAGTGTGTACTTGTGTGACACGGGATGGAACCATAGACATCATTAGATGGGACTGACATGGATGTTAACAATGGAGGGAACTGAGCAGGCCAATAAGGCACAAATTTAGTCTGTCAGCATCCCGGAATTAAATGCAACACTAATTTGGAGACCATTGAAATACTGGTTTCTGTTGTGGCCCCATTCAGAGGGATAGTCACTGGGGAGACAAAGAAAAGGAGGACTTGTTCTACCATCGAATTGCAACCTTAAGACTTTTTGGAGTGAACAGTTCAAAGTTCACATACACAAAGAATATTTTGTCTTTTAAGTTATCACCATCAGCCATGTAGAAGTAGTTTTGAAACAGAGAAAGGGGAAGGGAAGCACGTTGCAAGAACAATCACAAGAGTGATTTATTTAGTGCTAACACCAGGGAAGTGGTTTCAGCCATGGCTTCACGTCTTTGTAAATAAAAACGGCGCTTTATGGTTGAATAAATAGAATAAAGCAACACTGTCAATTTGTCAACACATGATAATACACTCCCTCTCCAAGGAATGAACATTAATCAAATAATACTTTAAAACAGATGTGCCAATTGCAGTCTAACAACATTTTGACAACTTTGAAGTTGCAGTGTAAATGACACTTTCACCTGCCAGAGCTATCTAAATATTCATCAGTGCAATATTTACCTGAGGTATCAGGCAAACACCTATTGTAGAGAGTGAATGATTTGAACATGCAAGGATCAGTATGACACTGTTTTGCTTTCCACTTCTGAGTGCACGGTAGCTAAACAACATAAGTCAATAAATGTCATGAGAAATAATGAACATAAAAGCACCACCAGCTAAAGCATCATGAGCTGTGTTCAACCACCAGAAAGTTATAGTACATGTAATGTAGATTAACTTGAATAAGTAACACAATGCAAACATCAAACTATTAACGGACCTTTCATCAATGTGAAGATGTTGTACATATGAGGTCGGTTGTGAGTAACAGCCTAACCCTAATATAATAAGCTGACATGCCTTAGAGACCTATCTGTTTCTGAAAGGCATTGCACATCTCCTTTCCCTCATTTATGAATAAAATCCCTTAACATTTCAAAGACGTTGCGAGTGCGTCTGTCAGTAGTACAGCAGGTTACAGTAGCTGTACTGTAGAAGGCTTATTTATGTCCGGATCTTGTGCGCTTGGACATCTACCAGTAGGCTTAGGGTTGCTTAGGTTTGGGAAAACCTGGGAATTATGTAAAAGTTACTGTAATTTTGCTGGGGCCGCCCGGTAGGCTGGGACCCCACTGTGTCTCTAGGCGTTCTGGGCTGATCCCTGGCCTTGCTGGCTCAGCTGCTGGATGCGGTCGGCTAGCTCCAGACAGTGGAGGACCCTGTGGCGCTCGGCATGGAGCTGGTCACGGGGCACCTGGCCCAGCAGCTTCTGACTGAAGAGCACCAGGTCCTGCATGAAGAGACCCACCGGCTCCCTGGCAGCCGGGGGAAGCAGGGTCATGGTGCATGAGTCAAAGCGGAAGTTGATATTCTTCACTCTGGGCAGGCCAGGACCCCTCTCCTCAATCCACATGAGAGGCCTGTATTAAAACCATAAGATGTTACAAGGAGGTTATAGTTAACCCAAAGTTTCAGGGCTGGACTACCAGTATTTTCTTTAGGTGTAATAAAGGCAATTATGTTTGGTGCTGGCCGAATAGCTAGGTTTGAGGTGTTGTGAAGGACACGTTATCTGATATTATTACTTGATTCTAATGTACAGTACATACTTCTGCTCTTTAGTCATGAGTTGAGTGGTCATCTTCATGTACTTGTTCTCCTGGTCTTCCTCCATGCTGGCAGCGGTGACAGACAGCTCTCCAAACAGATCCACCAGCCAGGTAAGCCGGGCGATGCCACTGAAAGCTGGAAACCCAAAGCCCGGCTTCAGAGGACCTCCTATCAGACGACACATAGGAAAACTACAGTCAGAAGTAGTTGTAAAGGGACATGTAATCCAATGGCTCATTGTCAATCATCATCTGGTCACGTTTAGGACTGGTTAGCACACATTTTGCCTTTTGTATTGATTTTGTACTCATCACATTACAGTACATACACTGTTGTGGTGCTGTTATATCACACCATAAAATGAATATGAACCATTGAAGTGAATTTCCCAACAGATACAGTTATATTTCATTTGGTGCTTGCTGCCTCCTACAGTCTAACTCCTAAAACAGCCCTGACTCAAATGTCAGAAACTACTCCCTCTGGCTCCTCCACTCGCTCTCCGCTACGATTCTTAGTCAAAAGTCAGCCGCTATAAAATATTGTCTGTCATCTGAGGTTGTGTGGAGCGTTTCAAGTTGATAACTATGATTTATTATTCAGTCACAGCTGCTTTAGGAGAAGCCCATTCATATGCATTAACTAACTTGTTCCCCAGCAGTGCTCTGATGAAATAGAACAGAGCTATTCCGCATCCCAAATGGCACCCCATTCGCTATGTAGTACACTACCAATGACAATAGTGCACTATGTAGGGAATAGGGTGCTGTTTGACATGCACCTCTAGACTTCATCAATAACACCCTGCTGTATTTCACACCAGAGACCTGTCTGCCTGCCTCTCTCCACAGGCTGGCTCTCTTTCACATCAACCCCAATGGGTGTACTGTGGAGACTGAGAAAACATTTTACAAGTCACTTTGATGGGAGCTATACTATATCAAAAGCTCTGGAATGAAATATTCATTCCGAACCCTGTGACCTGGACGATGTACATCAAATTGATACATGTTATGCAGTTATTTATTATTTTCTGTAGCAAGTATTGTATTTTAGGTGATGTATCAGTGTTGTATTTGAGGTGATGCATCAGTGGTGCTGGGATTTTTGTGTATTTGTGCTTTACTCCCTGTTCCAGTCTGTCTCTCACCTGTGAAGTGAAGGGATCCTTCCTCCAGCTTTTTCCCTGCTATGTCCTTCTTCAGCTGCTTAAAGTCAGCTGTCAAGAGTTCTATGTGCTCCTCATGCAGGACCACTCCTAGGTACATAGTAGACATAGAACATTAAATACATAGGTGATCAGTACTAGTTAAGATACGAGTCTACTACATCATCCCCATAATGTCATCAATACTTCACCATGTCTTCTCTACACTTCAAATTAACCAAAATACATCTCTCCCAATGATTATGTCCAGCTCACCTTTTTCCTGAGCCAAGTCCCAGAGGTCCACGGCAGTCTTGTGTGTCATGGCCATAGGATATTCCACACAGACATGCTTCCCAGCTTCCAGAAATGCCCTGTGCTCCGTTAGAACATGCAAAATAGTATAGGGTAATTTAGTTTGTTTGAGTAGCCAAGAAGGGTGTCAAAGAGATCTTGCTTCAACAGAACATTAGTAGAAATTATGAAGAAGATTTAAAAAGACTTCTGTACTAGGGAGATGCACAACTCAAATGTAACTTAATATCCCAAACTTCCCAGTAAGAGCCCGTCGGTCAATGTTTCAATAACCCAGGGTGTTCAGAGTTTGGAAAACTTCACATTGACCACTCTTAAACTCCTTGTAACTTTCTCAAAAACATTGCTTCCAATTAAATTGACAACAAAAGAAGATAATGAAGTATCCTATATGAAAAAGTAGTTCAAGAACATTTCAGGGCTTTTTTCCCCCTTTACTTTTCATTTCCTTTATAGTATGAAGGGCAGTACCTGCTGTTCCATTTAGACAGTTAGCCTGGAACTGTCTAGCAGTGAAACATGATGACTATGTTCTCAATACCCCTCATTAACCAGCCTAAAATAAGTCTCCATTATTTAACAGCCTGTCTATACCTCTCTGTACACTCCTAACATTTAGCAGTGAGAGGGAGAGTAGAAAGCATAATTTAAGAGTGTGTTTTCACTACAGTTTGCAGTCATAATGAGGGCCATTAGAGAGCAGTAGCCTTGGTCATGCTCTCCAGGGTTTGAGAGGTGGACATCAAACAGCTACACATATTGTAATCAGCTGTGGGAGAGGGAGGAGACTGCTCAGGATAATGTGAATGCCAGAGGAGCCCCCCGGGCGACATTTGTTGATACAGCTCCAGAACCTCCTCAGATGTTACCTGATCGATTTACAATGAAGCACCTATGAGGGTCATGGACGATATCTTGAACAACTTGCTAAACTGTCGTGTTACTGTGTGTCTCAGTGTCCCAACGTTGTATAATACATAGCTTATGAACTACAACTGTTAGACAGTTTGTCTGAGGGCCTGGTAAATGGGCCAGGGTCAATGAATGGTTAATTAACCGACAGACTGAGCCTCAGTGGACTGAGAAAGAAAAGCAACAGTGTACTGAAGCTTGACACGTGTTCCAGTGCTGACTCCTAGTGGTGATTTGTAACATGGTGAAACTATAGCTCTGTTGTGTAAGAGCACTACAGACAGAAACAAAACTGATGGAGGGATAACTAAACACCTACCACAGAGGACCGTCAGAGACATGGGGTCAGTGAGAGAGTTTTACCTGATGTTTTCCTCATGCGCAGCGTTTTCAGTGCAGACGAAGGCCACCTTTATGTCATCTCTCCTCAGGGCATCCTCGATAGTGATCTGTTTCACTCCCTGCTGCTCCTCTAGGATCCTCCTATGGGAAGACAGAGTTGTATTCAGTAGCGGGAAATTGATTTGAAATGGAGTGAAACACAGACTACATGAACTTGTCAAGAGCACAGTTGAATTGTTCCCGTTGCGTAAAAGGTTTGCTACAGTGTGCACGCAACAAAGTCATCCACACATCCCAGCTGCTGCCTCTGTGATCGAGTACAGGACAGGTCAGTGATTATATATCACCATTAAACAAGATCACGTAATATGATCGTCTGGAGCTTCACTCTACAATATTGAAGTATTACAGAAGTTAAAAAGCGCACAGTGAAAAATGACAGGCGACTGACCTTGACTTTAGTGCTTATCTATTTCCTATTTTCAGTGCAACAAAAGGTCATTGCACTGCAAATATACACTGAGTGTACAAAACATTAAGAACCCCTGCTCTTTCCATGACAGACTGACCAGGTGAATGCAGGAGAAAGCTAGCTATGATCCCTTATTCATGTCACTTGTTAATGCCACTTCAATCAGTTTATATGAAAGTGGGGGAAAACCCGTTAAATAAGGATTTTTAAGCCTTGAGACATGGATTGTGTATGTGTGACAATCAGAGGGTGAATGGGCTAGACATAATACTTAAGTGCCTTTGAACAGGGTATGGTAGTAGGTGCCAGGCGCACTGGTTTGTGTCAAGAACTGCAACACTGCTGGATTTTTCACACCGAACAGGTTTGTGTGTGTGTATCAGAGTGTTCCACCACCCAAAGGACATCCAGCCAACTTGACAAAACTGTGGGAAGCATTGGAGTCAACATGGGCCAGCATCCCTGTGGAACACTTGACACCTTGTAGAGTCCATGCACAGATGAATTGAGGCTGTTCTGAGGGCAAAAGGAGGGGGTGCAACTCAATATTAGGAAGATGTTGTTCATGTTTTGTACACTGTGTATAAAATAAATAAGCACTAAAATCAAGGTCGGCCATCTCTTTTTTTCAGCGTGCGCTTTTTACTGTTGTTTTTAATACTAGTTGTTCCTGCCAAAACCAGCACCTGGACACACTGCTGTGCACAAGGTTTCTATTTATTTCATATATTGCAACCATTGTTATTTTCGTGTTTTGTTACTGTCAGCAAACAATGAGATGTCTTGGTGCCTCACCTGGAAATGAATCCTTTGACACTGAGCTTCTCAGCTGCACTGGAAGGCAGAGGGGCTAGCATGTCCCTGATCCTCACAAACCCTGCCGTCCCGATGCCCACCACTACTGAACCAAACATGTCTGACAGCAGAGAGGAACAGGGAGTTGTGAAGGAAATGGTGAGAAAGAAACCAGTGTTTTGCGCCTTTCAATTCTGTCAAATCCAACCTACAATGCATTCGGAAAGTATTCAGACCCCTTTACTTTTTCCTAATTTTGTTACATTACAGGTGTTTAGAAATGTTTGCAAATGTATAAAAAATTTAAAAAGATACCTTATTTACATAAGTATTCAGACCCTTTGCTATGAGACTCGAAATTGAGCTCAATCCTGTTTCCATTGATCATCCTTGAGATGTTTCTAGAACTTGGAGTCCACCTGTGGTAAATTCTATTGATTGGAGGACTTTCAGAGACATGGGGTCAGTGAGAGAGTTTTACCTGATTTCCTCATGCGCAGCGTTTTCAGTGCAGACGAAGGCCACCTTTGGAAAGGCACACACCTGTCTATATAAGGTCCCACAGTTGACAGTGCACGTATGTGTAAAAACCAAGCCATGAGGTCGAAGGAATTGTCCGTAGAGCCCCGAGGCAGGATTGTGTAATGTCAAAACATTTCTGCAGCATTGAAGGTCCCCAAGAACACAGTGGCCCCATAATGATAAAGTGAAAACAGTTTTAGAAATTTTAGCAAATGTATTAAATACAAAACATTTACATAAGTATTCAGACCCTGTACGCAGTACTTTGTTAAAGCACCTTTGGCAGTGATTACAGCCTCGAGTCTTCTTGGGTATGACGCTACAAACTTGGCACACCTGTATTTGGGGAGTTTCTCCCCATCTTCTCTGCAGATCCTCTCAAGCTGTCAGGTTGGATGGGGAGCATCACTGCACAGCTATTTTCAGGTTCTCCAGAGATGTTCAATCTGGTTCAAGTCAGGGACTTGTCCCGAATCCGCTCCTGCGTTGTCTTGGCTGTGTGCTTAGGGTCATTGTCCTGTTGGAAGATTAATCTTCGTCCCAGTCTGAGGTCCTGAGCGCTCTGGAGCAGGGATCAAGGATCTCTGTACTTTGCGCCGTTCATCTTTCGCTTGATCCAGACTAGTCTCCCAGTCCCTGCCGCTGAAAACCATTCCCAGAGCATGATGCTGCCACCACCATCCTTCACCGTAGGGATGGTGCCAGGTTTCCTCCAGACATGACGCTTGGCATTCAGGCCAAATAGTTCAATCTTGGTTTCATGAGACCAGAGAATCTTGTTTCTCATGGTACGAGAGTCCTTTAGGTGCCTTTTGGCAAACTCCAAGTGCACTGTCATGTGCCTTTTACTGAGGAGTGGCTTCCGTCTGGCCACTCTACCATAAAGGCCTGATTGGTAGAGTGCAGCAGAGATGGTTGTCCTCCTGGAAGGTTCTCCCATCGCCACAGAGGAACTCTGGAGCTCTGTCAGAGTGACTATCGGGTTCTTGGTCATCTCCTTGACCAAGGTCCTTCTTCGCCAATTGCTCAGTTTGTTCAGCTCTAGGAAGTATTGGTGGTTCCAAACTTCTTCCCTTTAAGAATGATGGAGGCCACTGTGTTCTTCAATGCGGAATAAATGTTTTGGTACCCTTCCCCAGATCTGTATCTCGACACAATCCTGTCTCAGAGCTCTACGGACAATTCCTTTAACCTCATGGCTTGGGTTTTTCTCTGGCATGCACGGTCAACTGTGGGACCTTATATAGACAGGTGTGCCTTTCGAAATCATGTCCAATCAAATGAATTTACCACAGGTGGACTCCAATCAAGTTGTAGAAACATCTCAAGGATGATCAATGTAAAAGGGATGCACCTGAGCTCAATTGAGTCTCATAGCAAACGGTCTAAATACCTATGTAAATAAGGTATGTTTTTTTGTGTGAATACATTTGCAAACATTTCTAAAAACCTGTTTTCACTTTGTCATTATGGGGTATTGTGTGTAGATTGATGAGGGGGGAAAGTATTTAATCCATTTTAGAATAAGGATGTAATTTAACAAAATGTAGAAAAAGTCAAGGGGCCGAAAACTTTCCGAATGCACTGTATGTCCGGGATTTATCTTGGGTCTTTGTGCAATGTGCACAGTTGATAAAGGCTTCCTTCCTATCAGACCTAAAATGGTGCAGTGTAATAATGAGTACACTAACGTTAGCTATCACGGTGGGATGCACTGTTATGGATAAGGTTTCGCTTAGTAAATTCAACCCTGCGATATAAACTAGAACTAGGGTGGGGTGCTGATCATTACAAATGCAAACCATTGCAAATAATAGGAACATTCGAGGTCTCCATTGATTTACACAAGTAACTTAAACTAGACAAGGAATTTCATAATTGACATGAAAATGGTAAGTCTATGTTCTGCATGACATCAAGCACAAATACAGGAACACACGTACAACAACTTCACGGATTTCCTGGCAGCAATGCTGTCCTTGTTGAATTAGTTCCGCAATCACTACTAATTAAAACTGGTTTACATACAAGCTTGATGTCCTTACCTACTCTTTTATGTATTGTCCTCGACGACAGTTGACGCAGATGACTCGGTTATGTGAATAAAATGCTTCTGTCGAGCTCTGTCTCGGTGATATAACTGTAACAACTTTCATAACAGTTTTTTTTTCTAGACAGCTTGCGTGTGACGTGTACATAGAACGTGAAGTCTCATCACGTGATATGGACGTCTCGCCTCTTATGTGGTTGCATTTTTTGTTATAAAAACAAATTACGACACTAGGTAATTATTATATTTTCGTTCATTTACATAACGTTTATATGTATTTTAAAATGTATGGATGTGTTTCAGCCAATGACTGGTTTCAGCCCAAGCCAGCTTTAGGTTAGATTTAGGTAGCAATATGGCGACTCCCATAAATACAGCATGTATTGAATGTCCTCAGTTCAGTCTCTTCTTGAACTGTTGTTGTAGATGACAGTCTGAATTATATTTTTAGAGTAGTGCATTTTCCTATAAATTTAATTTGGTTGTAAAAGTCTTCGAACGAAATTCCTACACCAGACTACAAGAACGTTTTGCTTGAATGAATTTCCAAGGCTGCGCTACAGTGCTATCCTTGGTTGCGCTTACCCCCAAAAGACTAATTGCACTTTGAATACCCTAGATGGCGATGTCACAAGAAGCCTAACCTATAACGTTACTGAACAAAAAATTGTAACGCAACAATTTCAAAGATTTTACCGAGTTACAGTTCAAATAAGGAAATCAATCAATTGAAATGCATTATGCCCTAATCCATGGTAGGGGCGCAGCCATGGGAGGGCATAGGCCCACCCACTTGGGAGCCAGGCCCATCCAATCAGAATGAGTTTTTCCACACAAAAGGGCTTTATTACAGAAATACTCATCAGTTTCATCAGCTGTCCAGGTGGCTGTTCTCAGACAATCCCGTAGGCGTTAGGTGATCGCTGGATGTGGAGGTCCTGGGCTGGCCTGCTTACACGTGGTCTGCGGTTATGAGGCCCGGTTGGGCGTACTGCCATATTCTCTAAAATGACGTTTGGTAGAGTAATTAACATGAAATTGTCTGGCAACAGCTCTGGTGGACATTCATGCAGTCAGCATGCCAATTGCACACTCCCTCAAAACTTGAGACATCTGTGGCATTGTGTTGAGTGGCCTTTTATGGTCTCCAGCACAAGGTGAGCCTGTGTAATAATCATGTTTCAATAAGCTTCTTGATATGCCACACCTGTCAGGTGGATGGATTATCTTGGCAAAGGAGAAATGCTCACTAACAGGATGTAAACTCATGAAACATGGAACCAACACTTTATAAGTTGCATTTCTATTTTTGATCAGTATAGATTGACACTAATATGAATATACTGTAGGGGATCATTTTAAGAAATATAGTGCCTATAGAAAGTCGACACTCCCTTGAACTGTTTACGTTTTGCTGTCAGAAAATTACATCTAAAAAGGATTACATTACATTTGTTTTCATACAGATCTACACAACCTACTCTACTCCACATTTTCAAAGTGATAGAAAGTCATAGAACATTTTCCAAATTGGATAAGTCTCTACCCCCCTAAGTTAGTACTTGGTGGAAGCACCTTTGGTAGCTGTCGCAGCTGTGAATCATTTTTATAAAAATTCCACCAACTTTGCACAACAGGGCGACATATATCCATTGTTTTTGTCAAAATTGCTGAAGCTCATTCAATTTGTTTGGGAATCATTGATGGACGGCGATATTCAAACCTTGTTCTTTATTTTCAAGCAAATTTAAGTCAGTACTGAGACTAGACCACCCATGAACACTCAACACCTATTGGAAAGCCAATAATAATGTAAGATGCACAGGCGTCTTTCTTTTCATTTTGTCATACAGGCCAGTAATATGGAGATAATGCAAAGTTGTTGATCCCTATGTATTTTTAAGTATTGTTGTGGGTATGCTTGTCACAGGCAGGAACTGGGGAACATTTTTCATAACTTTCTTTTACTTTGAAAATGTGGAGCAGGTTGTGTAGACCTGTAGGAAAAATATATAATGTAATCCCTTTTTAGATTTCATTAAAGGCAGAAAAATGTGAAAACAGTTCAATGGGGTGTAGACTTTCTATAGGCACTGTAATGTGCAAATTTGTACCTGTGTGAGGTCTTAAGTGGGTTCTCAGGGTAGTCTTGTGTTTTAAGTAGTCTTGTCTTTCTCTGCTCCTAGACACTGGACTGTTACTCTCTCCCTGTCTACTTTTTAAAATATATATAAATAATGCCCTACCCAAACCTCATTCTTTCATTGTACAATTATAGGCCTACTGCACCCAGTCACACAGAATGTGGTCAGTAAAAGAGGAAATTGTCATTTTAATGTCTGACCTACCCTTAAAATTAGAATCCTTAGTTGCTACATCCATTTTTGGACTTATCAGTTAATAAGGCTATTGATTATTGAGGAATATGACTTATAAATACCTCATGAGCTTAGTTCAATGGTCGTACCCCATCAGAACTCAAAATATAAGCTTGTTTTAGGCCTAATGATTGTAAACAATGTAAATGTCAACACTGTATAGCTTCAAAACATTGTTAAATCTATAATTATGTTTATCATGGATTGTCAGTCCTTGCATCCATAGCTATGTCTATACATTTGAGAGTGGTTACATTTCTCCAGGCTTTTTACTAAAACACAGGCAGGGCGACCCTTTGTTATTGTTTCAACTAAAGATCTTAGCTTTAAAGGGATAGTTCACCCTAATTAGAAAGATATATATTTGTTTCCTTGCCCTGTACGCAGTCTATGGACAAGGTAGGACACAAATCCATGCTTTGATTTAATCTGTGCTTCTTGTCAAAATCATCCTAAAGTATCAACAAAAATGTATTGTGTAACTCAATGAAGTTACTTACAGATGATGTGGACATGAAGCACGGAAATGTTAATATAGGTGCTATTGATGCCAAAAAAAAATGCTAAAAAGCGGCCAAGTAAACAGTGGCCAAGTAAACAAAACCAAAGCATGGACTGCTGTCCGTAGACGGCTTACAAGGTAAGGAAACCAATGTAATTTGGGTGAACTATCCCTTTAACAAAACAAATTTAATAAAGACGACAATAAAGAGTAACAGATCCAATAGAAATATGATTATTTTATGAGTTGGATGATCAATTGTGCAAATTATCTGAATGTATGCTCCTTTTGACTCAAAGATTCAGATGAAATGTGGGATGGTTTTTGGTTAAAAAAATATGTGTTTTGTGGAATTTGTCAATTTTGGAGAACGTCTTTATAACTTGTATATCTGTCATTAAACAGTCCACTCCCCAGGGTATTCTTGTCACTGGTACTGTGAGTTTGCTACTCTAAGCAACAATCATGAGGGTCTCCACAAGCAAACTTCAGCAGATGGCCATCTACACCACCTTGTTGACTGGTGCTGGCTGCGGCACAATGTATTACCTTCTGCAAAGTAAGTATCACTCAGTGTAGGTGTTGCCATGGATCATTCATTGTTCTTTAATGTTAGAGAGTGAATGTAAGAAAGTGAATGAAAGCAAAATGTGCTCATGTAAGTATTTCTGCCTGCCACTCTTTGTTTTCTTTGCTAGAGAACTTCTCGCGGTCGGACTACCACCGTCTAGCCCTGGAGCAGCTGAAAGCCAACCAGACAGCCATGGACAGTCTGGGAGCACCACCCCTGAAGGTCCACAACATCCACCTGTCTGACCGACACAACCGGGTGGAACCTTACACTGCTGAGGTAGCTCTCTGGGGGTCATTCCTCCTGTATGGGAACCAACTAGGAGCATCACCAGCAGTACCATTATCCATCACTGTTTGCAAGATATTAATATTACTTTTTATGTTTCAGATCAAAATCCCAGTGACAGGATCTAAAGATGGTGGCTACCTCTACACATCCTCAGTAAGAGACCCCCAAACACTTGGGTAGGTACTCTTCATCAATATTATTCTATATAAATACACTCTTAGAGGAAATGGATTGATCCATATAATGCAATTGAATGCTGTTGTTCTTCATACAGTACCCTTTTCTCTTTCCCTGGCGCCACTAGGTGGAATTTAACGCAGGCAGTGCTGCAGCTTAGAGAGGGTCAGCGTATTGACCTTCTCACCTTCACACCACCACCAAATAAGACAGAAGGACTTGAGACAGGCAACTGGTCCTCCTGATCTGCTCACCAGTCACCAAAACTACAGTGTGATGAAGGTAGAACTCCTGCAATTGTCCCCATGTCATCAGGCATGGGGTCGCCATAGCTTTATGAATTGAAGTGTAGATAGTCATATTTGAAAAAAGCACCAGAGTGCAGTGCTGGACACTTATTTAGGCAAAAGGGCATACACAAGCTGCCTCTTGGTTTGGAATAACCACAGTAATGTTGATGATTTGACCAATGTTTATTGATGCTACTGTGTACATAACATTTACATACAGGGAAAATGAAAAAAGTGCTATGTCCATAAAATGTCATGCATATTCATTTTGCTCAGTGCTGTCCTGAGCAAAATGTTCATCCTACTTGGGAGAATGAAAGGACAATAACAGCGCAGCAATTGTGTCATATGCAGTGGTAAAAAAACAAAACAAATTCCTAGTATAATACAATGCATCTTATAAACATTTCTCCAGATTAACAATGTAAATTGGCAGTGTTGGGGAAGCTACTCTGAAAAGAGTTTACCAGCCACCAATTACTTCACACTGGAAGATGTTAAGTAAACTATATTACTCAATCTGCAATGTCATAGAATACAAATAGCAAGAACAGATAACTCTGTAATAAGATGTTAACAGAACGTGCAATTTGTCCTATTAATCACAAAAAAAATGTTGTTTCAGGTGAGAATTAGCCAGGTCTGAAAATTAAGGAAATTCTTGCCTACTTCACCCATATTTTATTTTTGCAAAAAAAGTAGTGTTTCGTTCTATTAGTTACCTACGACACTAGGTGGCAATAAAGTAATTAACTACTGAAAACACTACAAATATTTGAATTTAGTTGAACTACCACAATGTGCAAAATGTAGTTTAATTACTAACTGAACCACATTTAGTTCAGTACACCCCAACACTGGTAATTGCTTAGTCCAAAGCCATATCATAATATCCAGCACTTGAGAAACATTTAGGTAATGGTTCCAGTTGTACTGTACAGTATCTGAACAACCAGAAATGTTGTCTCCCAACTCTCAAAAGGAGGTATTGTTCTATGTTTTCAGATTGATTTATTTGGATGTGACATTTTACAGTGAAAATGAGATCTGTAAAACATGGAAAATAAACTGGAAATAAACAGTCATATGGCTTTATACAAGTTATGATAGCAAAATAAATTGTACTTGTGAATTCTGAACATACTGTATGAACATTAGGAAAAGAATGGCAAACAAGCTAAACATGAACCACAATATTAAACAGAAAGTGAAAGAATGCCACCAAACAAACAACGTCAGGAGTTTAATTCATTAAAAGGCAATGCAGGCAAACAGAGATATAGTTTGGCTTGTGGAGTAGAGACAGTGTGGTGTGTGGTAAACAATATACAATCAGTAAAGAGTCCATCTACAATAGGAGTGCTCATACCCATCTATCAGAAGGGAACCTGAACCGCTTGGAGACAGCCTTCGCATCCTGAGACAGTCTCGGGGTCGGGCATCGTCGTTTTGCATTATCCTATGGTGTAGGCAGCCACTACTATCAACTCATAAACAAACAAGAAAATGCACATCCAGAGGCTGTGTTCCTAGTGGCCAGTAATTTTAATGAAGTGAAACTGAAATCAGTTTTACCCCATTTCTACCAGCATGTCACCTGTGCAACCAGAGGCGACAAAACTCTGGACCACTTTTACTCCAGCCACAGAAATGCATACAAAGCTCTCCCCTGCCCTTCCTTCTGACCATAACTCTATCCTCCTGATTCCTGCTTACAAGCAAAAACTCCAACAAGCAGGAAGTACCAGTGTGGTACAGAAGTGGTCCGATAAAGCAGATGCTAAGCTACCGGACTGTTTTTCTAGAAAAGACTCGAATATGTTCCAAATTCATCCGATAACATTGAGCACTTTACCACATCAGTCACCGGCTTCATTAATAACTGCATCAATGACGTCATTCCCACAGTGAACGTACATATACAGTGCATTCGGAAAGTATTCAGACCCGTTGACTTTTTCCACATTTTTTACGTTACAGCCTGAATCTACACACAATACCCCATAATGACAAAGCAAAAACAGTTTAGAAAATGGAATATCACATTTACATAAGTATTCAGACCATATACTCAATACTTTGTTGAAGCACCTTTGGCAGCGTTTACAGCCTTGAGTCTTCTTGGGTATGATGCTACAAGCGTGGCACACCTGTATTTGGGGAGTTTCTCCCATTCTTCACTGCAGATTCTCTCAAGCTCTGTCAGGTTGGATGGGGAGCGTATCTGCACAGCTATTTTCAGGTCTCCAGAGATGTTCAATCGGGTTCAAGTCCGGGTTCTGGCTGGGCCACTCAAGGACATTCAGAGACTTGTCCTGAAGCCACTCCTGCGTTGTCTTGGCTGTGTGCTTAGGGTCGTTGTCCTATTGGAAGGTGAACCTTCACCCCAGTCTGAGGTCCTGAGTGCTCTGGAGCAGGTTTTCATCAAGGATCTCTCTGTACTTTGCTCTGTTCATTTTTCTCTCAATCCTGACTAGTCTCCCAGTCCCTGCCGCTGAAAAACATCTCCATAGCATGATGCTGCCACCACCATGCTTCACCGTAGGGATGGTGCCAGGTTTCCTCCAGACGTGATGCTTGGCATTCAGGCCAAAGAGTTCAATCTTGGTTTCATCAGACCATAGAATATATTTTCTCATGGTCTGAGAGTCCTTTAGGTACCTTTTGTCAAATTCTAAGCGGCCTTTCATGTACCTTTTACTGACAAGTGTGTGCCTTTCCAAATAATGTCTAATCAATTGAATTTACCACAGGTGGACTCCAATCAAGTTGTAGAAACAACTCAAAGATGATCAATGGAAAAAGGATGCACCTGAGCTCAATTTCGAGTCCCATAGCAAAGGGCCTGAATACTTATGTAAATAAGGCATTTCAATTTTTTTAAATGTACTACATTTGCAAACACCTGTTTTCGCTTTGTCGTTATGGGGTATTGTGTGTAGATTGAGGGAAACATTTATTTAATCAATTTTAGAATAAGGCTGTAATGTAACAAAATGTGGAAAAGGGGAATGGGTCTGAATACTTTCCGAATGCGCTGTATCCCATCCAGAAGCCATGGATTACAGGCAATATCTGCACTGATCTAAAGGCTAGAGCTGCCGCTTTCAAGGAGCGGGACACTAATTTGGATGCTTATTAGAAATTCCGCTACGATCTCCGACGAGCCATCGAACGGGCAAAGCGTCAATATAAGACTAAGATTGAATCCTACTACGCCGGCTCTGACACTCGTCGGATTTGGCAGCGCTGCAAACTATCACGGATTACAAAGCTGCCCAGACAAGATAAATACCTTCTATTCCCGCTTCGAGGCATGCACCTATGAACCATGCATGAGAGCACCAGCTGTCCCGGATGACTGTGATCTCGCTCTCAGTAGCCGATGTCAGTAAGACCTTCAAACAGGTTAACCTTCACAAGGCTGTGGGCCAGACGGATTACCAGGACACGTACTCGGAGCATGCGCTGACCAACTGGCAAGTGTCTTCACTGACATTTTCAACCTCTCCCTGACCCAGTCTGTAATACCTACATGTTTCAAGCAGACCACCATAGTCCCTGTGCCCAAGGACGCCAAGGTAACCTGTCTAAATGATTATTGCAACTCACACACTCACAATACTTACACTGACTCTCCAACACACACACATGCATATTGACGCCACTCACACACAGTTTTGTTTTTCTATCCTTGTGGCGACCAAAAAATGTATTCCCTTTCAAAATCCTATTTTCCCTAAGCCTAACACTATACCTAACCCTAACTTCTAAACCTAACCCCCAACCTTAACCCTAATTGTAACCCTAAATCAAATCAAATTTATTGGTCACATTTGTTTTACGAACCTGAGCCTAAAATATAATTTTTCCTCATGGGGACTGGCGAAATGACCCTACTTCTCAGAATTTTCCTTTGAGGACTTCTGGTACCCACAAGGATAATGAAACAAAAACACACACACACTTTTACACTGCACATTGACTCGGTACCGGTACTGCTTGTATATAGCCTTGTTATTGATATCAATTGTGTCAATAACTGCATTGTTGGGAAACGGCTCGTAAGTAAGCATTTCACAGTAAAAGTATACAACTGTTGTATTTGGCGCATGTGATAAAAGGTAGTTCCACGCTATTTACTACCGAAGTGAGAAAATACTCATTATCTATTGTATTGTAGATGTCTCTGACCAAGTAGTATGAGATCAATTCAATTCACAATGATGACCTTTTTTCAGAGCATTTCTGTTTGGTTTTTCTCTCCTGTGCACTGACGGACCACTCAATAGCGCAGAGAGTGATGCTTAAAAGTCACGTTCCCTCACATTCCAATTTGCCTAGATTAGAGCTACTAGCCAAGATATCACTCACTGGGCACTTTCAAAATCGAGATGAAAACATGAATACAATGTAATACAAACAAAATGTAATATGGTCAGAACTATAAATATCTCAGAATGAGTACTGCCGTTGACCTACACAGCAATCATCTCTAAAGCACAGAAATACACACAGCAGCCCCAACACAATTATTAACACAAATATTCACCCACAATTCCACATCTCTGATGGTATTCCATTTTCAATAAGCATTTCAAATATCCTCTCTTAGACTTGTGCAGTATTTGTGCAGTTATTGATTAGACTTGTCAGGAATTAGACTACAGTCATTTGAGAGCCAAAATGGGCCAGTGAACAAACATATTGCATCATTGCACATGCAGTTTCAAATGAATAGGAAAGTTCAAGGCAAAGTTCACCAATGTTAAGATGGTGACCATCAAACTATTCAATGTCTGGAATGCCTTGAGCTTTATACAACGTTGAAGTCATTGGACTAATAATGAAACTAGTCACTTTAGTACATATAGTTAGTAGATGAGCAGCTGGTCCTAATGGTAGTAAGAAGCTGCAGGTTTCTGCCATCCCTCTAGCCTGCTCTACTCTAGTCAGCGAGGCATTTCAGATGCTAGAGCAGGGTTTAGGGTTAGCTGGATTACCCTCCTACTCAGGCAGAGGGAGACAGGTGGTCTTTCCAACTCACTGCACAATAAATCCCCCATTCCCTGCAGTGGGGCTTGGGGTATTCACCGTTAGGAATGTGGCAACTTTCTGCAAGTTGCTGACTCTCCTCAGCTCTTACATATTAGTAATTTAGCATATGCTCTTATCCAGAGAGACTTACAGAAGTGAGTGCATACATTTTCATAACTTTTTTTTCCTGCGTACTGTT
The DNA here is from genome assembly GCF_016432855.1 of Salvelinus namaycush. Classification (NCBI taxonomy): domain Eukaryota; kingdom Metazoa; phylum Chordata; class Actinopteri; order Salmoniformes; family Salmonidae; genus Salvelinus; species Salvelinus namaycush. Next base: position 20,500,518 of record NC_052317.1, on the reverse strand, counting down.
CTCAGCAGAGCAAAGCTGGAGGAGGGACCTTGCTCTGCAGTCCTGACCTTTCCTCCTCTTCCTCAGCAACATGGCTGTGTACTCCATCCCTGTGCTCTTCTCCACACACCTCTTCACTATGGCAAACTTCCCCCTGGAGAAAGATAGGGGACTTAATGTTGAAGGACAGGCCTTAATAATGAGCACACTGCCCCTTCCAACAGGATCAAAACACATAGGACTACAACGTGATAAACCATTTATGTCACGTTCTGACCATAGTTCTTATGTGTTTTGCTTGTTTTAGCGTTGGTCAGGACGTGAGCTAGGTGGGCATTCTATGTTGTGTGTCTTGTTTGTCCGTTTCTATGTTTGGCCTAATATGGTTCTCAATCAGAGGCAGATGTTTTGTGTTGTCTCTGATTGGGAATCATATATAGGTGGCTTGTTTTGTGTTGGGGATTGTGGGTGGTTGTTTCCTGTCTTTGTGTTTTCTATGCACCAGCTAGGACTGTATCGGTTTGCCTCATTTTGTTATTTTGTATTTGTAGTGTTCACTGTTTATTCGTTTAATTAAACATGTTGAGAACTGGCTACGCTGCGTGTTGGTCTGATCCCTGTTACACCCCCTCTTCTAGTAAAGAGAGGGAAGGCTGCCGTTACAATTTATTAATAGGTCTTAGAGAAGGCTAACTATAGTGATGATAGTGATTGTTGATGTTGATTATGCATTTTGGTGGATAATCAAGATTGTAATTTACATCCAACTGGTCTGTCTTCCCTTGATTCAAAATGTATAGTGAATGATTGGGAAATGGGCAATAAGGTGGCACAGACCATCAATTGTTGTCATGGTCACTGAATAGGTCTTTGTCTTCCTGCATTCCTTGATTAAATCATTATTAAACCAATGCAACCTTCAAGCTCACCCAACCATTCATTTTAATTACATTTTAATGCCCAGAAAGAGAGCCTGGGTTCATCAATGACCTCATGCAGTATTATTGGCTGGCTAGCTGTCACATTGTGGCTCCCGGCTTAAGGCTCCAAAGACTGTCTCTACCCTCAGAGTTTATCACGTGCAGTGAGATTCAGGAGTCAGCAAATCAAGTCTTCATACATACATAAGGACTATAACATTTATCTAAACTATCTAGCATAAGGCCATGCCCCATACTTTAACTTAATTACAAGATGTTTTCCAACTGTTGTAAATAAGTGTGTTAGTAGTAGTAGGTTCCGAGTAGTGCCATCCATGTCTCGATCCAGTTATTCACAGAGGTATGTCTCTAGCCTTTAGCCCTGGCTGACGTTGTAAACCCTGACGCTGATAAACCCATTCATGTCCTCAGTCACACTGAGGACCAGGTGCATGGGCTCTCTGCTGTGTGCATATGAGAAAGTGATTATAAAGCACAGGGTAGGTGGGTTAAGGTGAGAAGATACTCAGCCCAAACAGGATCACTCTCACCACAAATTAATGATCTTGAAAAAAAACTATAACTTAATATATATTTACCTGACTAAGTGTTTACACGACTACCTGGACAAAATTGGCCCAGGCAGAAAGTTCCATGAGGGACTAAATTCAGCTCATTCCCAAAAGGCCTGATTTCAGCACTCAAACTCATGTTATAAAGCCTGTGTGACTTGTAACTTATAAAAATGAAACTCCCACAAGCTATTTTACACATGGCCACTCATACACACATGGCCACTCATACACACAGACACACACATGGTCACTCCCACACACACACACACACACGATGAGCGATGACCGAGCGGCATAGGCAAGATGCAATAGATGGTATAAAATACAGTATTTGCATATGAGTTGAGTAATGTAAGATATGTAAACATTGTTAAAGTGGCATTATTTAAAGTGACTAGTGATCCATTTATTAAAGTGGCCAATGATTTGAGTCTGTATGTAGGAAGCAGCCTCTCTGTGTTAGTGATGGCTCTCTGTTAGTGATACCATGCTGACTAATTACATTATTTAAGGGAATTAACTCACACTAGTACTGAACCTGGCCAACTTTAGTTTACAACTCAAAAAGTTATGCACTGGAAAATATTGTAATACTGTAACTTGTCTCAGCTGTCCAGATAAACCATGAAAAAAGATAAATCGATAACCGTGTTAATCAAAGAGTGTCCGTGGTTTTGGAATAGATTACATGCTTTTGTCCATGCTTTTGCATGACAAATCTCCTGTGACTTCAGTTCTCTTTATTTTCGGTATGTCAATGGCTAGATTCACTTGCCAGTCTTGCACTCACAGCTGGGGAAAGTGACTAGACAATGGGGATCTATAATTGTATTTCTTTGTCATCCTGAAATCTTTAAATTGAAACCAGGGACTACAGCTGAGAATTTGGTTTGCTGTCTGGTGCAATGTCAAATACCTGAATCTATGTTAAAAACAAAATAGTCCTTGATCTATACTAAATTATTAGATGGACATATATCCAATGGATGGTGCCTGAAGTTGTTACCACATTGAACATTGATTGAAAAGGACAACCATGCACTATGATTGAAAGCATCCCAAGTTAGGAACATGATTAGAATATTATACACCAGGCAGAAAATAGCCTGTAGCTTTTTTAATAGCCCCCAACCTCTTTGCCAGGTATAACGTTGTACACGTCCTGAAATGGCTCTGTCCTGATTGGGGTTTTGATGCTATCCAGAAGAAGCGCAAGTGGCTCCCCGGTTCGTCTCGACCTGAGGGCGGCTTCTCTCGTTGATGATCCGTGGACTGGCTGGTGGAATCATTCTTGGTTAACTTGATGAATACTCTGTCAACAGAAATGCGCGCTGTTGACAGAGCGTAACAACGTGTCCTTTCTTTTACTGCGTTTTGGAGAAGTTTTCCAGTTAGGGCACCAAATTTACAAATGTAATTCTAGCCAATCACCCTGTCTATAAGAACATACCCACATGTTATCCGCAGTTCTAAACCAGTCAGGCAGAGAAACAGTTTGACAGGCTGCTCTGATAACCCTCTTGACAAAAGTCACTATAGCTCTGAGGCAGTGGCTGATAATAGCTCACCAGAACGCACAATGGGCGAATAATTTTTGCATCGCCCGGTGCCCCGGTTGGACGGGGCTTGCTCATTTTAGACCATTCCATTGGTCGTAAAATAAAATCTCCACCCACCTTGGGCAATCTTGGAAAACGAAACATTTCCGAGTTAAAGGAGCAGGGCGGGGTATTGAAATTGAAGGAATTCGATGTCCCAGGCATGCCACTTGTGAACGGGGTTAGCATTGATTGTATTCATTTTGAAACAGGGCTGCCTCCCGCAAGTGAGCCAAGACGGCGAAGTCGGCTGAAAACAAAAGTGAGGTATGTCAAGCACGTGGAGTAATGAGTTAAGATTCACTGTTTTCACATGCATAAGGGTTTGCTCTTTATTAAAACGTATATCGCTTTACCTGCCTTCCCAAGGAAAACTACAAAAATGGTAGCCTAATGTATAGCCTATTTGATAGAAAATGCATGTTTTATGTTTCTGAACGATGCATCATGCTGTTTTGTTGACATTATGGCCCGGTGATGGTCGATTTGACCCAGTGCTCCTCCCTCACCGATTTTTTGCACAGTGAGGTGAGGAGCCATATCCCGGTTTACCCCGGTTCAGTCTAATAGAACTCCCACCTTGAGCTCATTATGTAGGTAGCCCAGGTTGAGTAGCTTCAAGGGATGCCACTGAAACACTACACCCTACTGAAAGATGACATAGGATTGATGGTCAACAAGCATTAACAATTTCTTTATTCACTTTAAAAAAGTCACAAATTTGACTTTGAGTCAAGTAATGCTCTTGGGCTGATTACTAGCTATAGCCGATAGCTGTTTATGTTCTTTAAAATATGAGAAAAGGATATTTGATTTGTCTATAAATAAGCCTATTATTCTATTCAATGACAAAATAAAACGTCTCTATCGAAATAGCTTACAATTCACTTTAGTTAAAGGGCCAATGCAGTCAAAAATGTGATTTCCTGTGTTTTATATTTCCACACAATGAGGCTGGAATTATACTATAAAATTGTGAAAATTATGATAATACCCTTCAGTGTAAGAGCTGTTTGAAAATACTGCCTGAAATTTTAGCTCGTTTTGCATGGGTTGAGTGATATCACCAGGCAGCAGAGGTGGCACCACAGGTCACCTGATGGTAACCAGGTAAAACTCAGGAACCTAGTAAGGTTTGCCCTATTGTCTGGCCCTATTGAACTGAGCAGTCGGACAAGTTGAGCCTTCTCTAAAGTTGTCCCAGGTGATTTATTTTGACTACAAACAACACAACTGTAAGGAATTCCAGTAGGCGTAGCCTAAAACTGATCTTTCTGGCTCATCCCCATTGTTTAAGTGAAAGAATGGCAATTTATGGCATTTGTGGTAGTCGGGGAAGTTGTGCCTACTCTGTGGTTGTCCTATTGGGCAGGGGATAAAAAAAATGAAAACAACCAAACTGCAAAGCATTCTAGTAGGGGCATTGCAAAAGACATTGCTTTTTTTAAACCTGCTACACAGTTGGAAGCTATGGTGAACTTCGATTGGTTACTCCTGCCACAATATCAACTTTCCCAACTTTAGTCCCGAACTGTTCAGCTCCCTCACTCAGTCTCACATCCTAAAGAGTCCCCCTCCCATTCCACCATCTCTAGTGTGTAGTCCAGTCAGATGTGAGCTGCGCATTGAGATCTTGAAAATAGAACCAGAGCATAATTTTACACTTGAGTAGAGCAAGCCTCTAATGGACCCGGCGCACTCTGGCCAAGGTTTTGTTGCCATTAATAGTGGAGCCGGTGCGCTCACGCCCATGAATAGGAGCGGCTTGCACTCGGCAAAAGTTACATGCTGACTACACTGGCCACATGCGTGCTTTCGTGCGCGCCATCGCACACATGTTTTTTGGCAAGAGCTTTGTCGAATTTTGGTCCGGAGTCGTACAAAATTGTGTGTTTCTCTAATCCGACTATTAACACTAGAAAAGCTATAATAACAATGTAATAAATACATTTCATATATGCTAATGCAAAAACTCATCAGTTGGTTGTGTTTGAGGGTTTTAGGTAGGCCTACCTTTAGAATACCAAGAAAAAAAACACCCCATGCTATATGTAAAAACTAAAAAACATAAAACACCCCATGCTATATGTAAAAACTAAAAAACATAAAACACCCCATGCTATATGTAAAAACTAAAAAACATAAAACACCCCATGCTATATGTAAAAACTAAAAAACATAAAACACCCCATGCTATATGTAAAAACTAAAAAACATAAAACACCACAATTCAAGTGTTATGCACCATCACAAATAAATTCATTATTATTTTGTTAAGGCAGGTCTTTAGATTATGATTTTTCAGGGGGTGCTGCACCATCCTAAGCACCCCTACTTCCCGCTGCTATGGTTAGACCTACAGTTGATCAGACTGATACAGCATGTCAGATCCTAATATTTAGGTGAAGGGTTGCTACAACTTTTCTGTAAAGAGTTTTTGCTTGTGTCTGGAGTGAGTTATTTTCCCATTTGCTAAAATAATACTGGAAGAAAGTGGAAAGCATGCTCTGCTTTCTGTTGAGGTGCTCCATGCCCGACCCACACTACCTGTGATTTCCGTGAATCTGATTGGTCAACCCACACACACACACACGCACACACACACACACAACCTGCAGTACTCTGATGAGAAGGACTAATGCCACGTTCACATGCTAGTCGGAATTAGGAAACTCCAAAATTTCTGACTTGCTAACTGTTTGAACGCGGCATGTGTATAACTACAACCAGTTAGCAAGTCGGAAATTTCGACTAGCACGTGAACGCGGCAATAGTGCACAAGTTAACAAATTAGAAGGCAAGTTAGTCTAAAAAACAGTAGGCCTATTTTGTTCCTATTTTCAAAGCTTTTGCGTCCACATTTTTTATTAAACCAAATCAAAAGTGTGCTGCCTAGCTTTCAGGTTACACATCCCTCCCATTAGGCTCCATCAATTAGGTCCCTCACTCAGACCACTCCCAGACAGTCCTCGCTAAATTATTTCTAAGAAGCTATTTATGTTTCTTTTTGACCATTTTCATTGAAAACAAGGCAACCGTAAACATGTCAAGGATGCAGCGCCCCCCCACCCTTTGGCCAATTGAGGTATCGCATTAAAGTTCAGTTAACTACTATAATTCCCACCTTGAGCCAATCAGTGTAATTGTGTAAATGCCAGATCTCTATGGCAAGACACATCATTCACTCAAGTTTTGTCAAAATTGGCCCAGTGCTGTCTGAGATATTGCATGTGACTAATAAACATACAAACGAACGTACGGAAGGAGACAGATCCACTGTCCCTTCCCTGATTTCACAGTGGTGGACAACAATCTCAGTAAGGTACTTAACTGTTACCCAGAAATGATTTGATATTGAGATAAAAACAGCTGCATTGGACCTTTTAAGAGGCATTTTAAAAGGGTGTTTCTATATGCAGAAACTCTGATGCAGGCATAGGTCAATTCAAAAGTATTTGTAATCTAAAATCAAATCCACTCCCATATGAGATTACTATGACCTTACCACAGATGAAAGTTATAATAATCTTTGACCGTAGTGTCAGTGGCTCTGCCACATGTGTCACAGTGTTCTCTAGTGGTAAAAGATAACGGCAGTTAACATATACTGGGGACATATCACTATTCTTTGACACTCATAAAACTAGTAGAAGAAAGTAGGTGCTTAACGAAGTGATTTTTTTATTGACATTCGTTAACAGAATATTTGCTTGAATTGAAAGCGCAGCCTGAGAATTACTGCATGTGAGCCCAACAGACAACCAAAGAATACTGTCGGGCTAAAAAAAATCTAGGAGGACATAGTGGGGACAGACAGTGAAACATATAGACCTCAGAGGGTTTCTGAGAACAAAATAATGGTTGTAAAACATTCACTAGCTGCCATCTCTTAAAGAGGAAATATCATGTGAGATATTTTCAAAGTAGGCAACAGATTGATGTTTGAAAATTGCATTGCTTGTTCTTCGCCACACAAAATGTGCATAGCATGAGACACATTTTCAACAGTAACTTAAACATACTGCATAAAAACATAGTGTAGAAAATAAATAAATAAAAATACATTAACTCCCTTCAATCTTGTACTGTATATCTGACATTTTGTCATTTCAAAATGATTTCAGGAACATCTTACTGAGTATATTAGAAATTGTTATACATTTCCTGTATAGCCTTCCAATTTTATAATAGCAACTATAAATGCACTCACTATACATTCCAGAATCTTAATTGTCCAAGGAAAGGAACACGAGATAAAGTGAACAGATTGGATCAGAAACATAGGTCATGTAAGTACAGTAGTGTTTAATGTAAGTTTCTGGTGTCTCTCTTCTAATATCAAACTACTATAACGATGCACATGAAAAGATAGGACATATACAATTATTGAATTGGTCTGCAATCAACTCAGTTATAGGCTTATGTCTGTGTGACAGTGGCATGTTGTCATATACAGTGTTTTCATGTTAAGGCATGGCATTTGCAGACTATAACAGCTGTCATATCCTATTATGATAGTCGCTATAGCATATGTGCATTAAATGTCAACATGAGGGTAAATTAATAAAGCAACCCTGTGGGGTCTGTCCTAAAGGGTGTGGCATGGCAACCTGGAACTGACAAAAGACACTCCAACATGATGTCCATTTTGAGTCAATTACATTTTCATCATGTCATAGCACATATGGCTGTGGGCAAAGGTAGACATACAGGCATAAACTGAAACAAAATCAAACATGTTAACTCTGCTAAAACACAAGCGGTGACAGGTCAACAGCATTGTATGCTACTGTATTTCTTTCAGCAAAAACTATATTTGCAAGTGGTGTTACATTTATAAACATTTAAAAATAGAATAGATTTGTTTGAATAGTGGTATACATATTTCAGGTGAGCTTACTAAGTGTTAACTCCTTACAAGTGTAACAGATATTCAGGAAGAATAAGATCCAGTACAATCTAAACACAATACCCGCAAATTTACTTCAAATTATCTCTCTCTTGGTGTTTGAAAATGATAACAAAAAACTTCAATATGTCCTGTTGTGTTTTCCATGCTTGAAAAATTCTTGTAAAAAACACATTAAAATATATATTTTTAAATTTCCAAAATAATGTGTGGTGTTATTCACAGTCTACCGTATACAGATGAAACAAATACATTTTGTGATAATGAAACATTCATAATATCCTGACTGAATTGTGTTGAAACAAGAGAAAACGCACCTCATGTAAACATCAAATGGTTCTCAAAATCAAGAGGGGAAAAATACGTTTTCACATGGAGCACATCAAAGCAGTTATTCTTCTGATCAGACATTGGTGATAAAGTGGGTTTCTTCACCTCCCTTCACTCTAATCACTTACAGTGAAACTGTGGTTTGTGTTAATTTCCCAATCAACATCAAGGTTTACATCAATTCCACATATTTAGCGATAACACATCGTTTTGACTTCAGTTACAGTGCAGTATAACAACTAATATCCTTAGAATCCTCGAACAGTCATTTTGCAATTGTGGGAGGGTCTTGCTATATTTTTGAATCTCTCTTGATACATCACAATGTTCACAAAATCTTGGTAAAAATGATATTTCTTTTAAGTTCTTTACGGACAATATGCTTTGGTTATTATTTTAGTAGTAATACCCTTCAGCAGCCATTTTGTCCTTGAGAGATGATGATGAGCCAGTCCTTTGCTGATGTCCTATCCTGGGATAATCCCAGTCGCAGCAGTATTTGAAGTGGAATTGCTGAAGTTGGAACACAACGTTTTGATATAATGTTGGTTGTAGTGGTTCTTCCCGTGACAGTTTTTGAGGCATTTTTCTCCCTCTTATAATGTGAATTGAGGCATTTCTTTAGTGATAATTGTGGTTGTGATTGGTGATAGATTATGTGACGATGCTAGCTGAGGCTGTTGGTGCAGAGATGGACTAGCTGATTCGTTGGTGTGATTTGTAGAGTCATGGCCCTGAGTACTGTTATAGGCTGAGGCCAAATAAGAGCTATTGCATACAGCTTGGTTACTTTATGCAATATCCCCTTAACAAAGGTACATTGTAACAGGTGAGTAATGCATGCGGTGGTGGTTGGCTTTTCCTTTTTCTTGTACACTGTACATAGATTGTTAAAAAAGAGAAACATACAGTCCTCTGGCTGTTGTATTGAAATGTACAGTAAAAAGGGAGTGTTGCATACAGTAGAATCCCCGGTCCTGAGGCACAGGATTCGACAGTAAGATCGTGACTGCTTTCCAAATGGAACCCTATTCCCTAGTGCAGGGTTCCGCACATGATTTTATTTACATGGACATAAAAGACTGTAAAAACACCAGCAAATCAGCTCCAAGTAATTTTAACTTTGGAAATCTGTTCCAAAGTATTCCCACGCATAATAGCGAGATATTGTGATCATATACAAATATAAGCAACGTTTGAAGTGATTGTTTTAGTGAAATATTTATATCTGTTTGGGATTCTTGTGGTCAATTTGCAGTCTACAAATGATTTGTAATTACAGTATGTTCCGGCCCCCTGACCATCCCCTCAAGAAAAAATTGTCCCGCGGCTGAATCTAGTTGATGATCCCTGCCCTAGTGCAATACTAAGGGCACTATATAGGTAATAGGGTCCCATTTGGGATGCACAACGTCTTTCTCCTTCACTCAAGGCCAAAGGTGCTGGTCTCCTCCACAGCGATAAGCAGTTTATCATAGAGCATGGTGTAGGAAAGGTACGGAGGGAGATCCAGCCGGTTGAAGCATGTGTGTGCCCTGGAAGATAGATATACTGTAGATCATCAGCATTAGACAACCACATCAACTGAATAGTTTTTCGCCCTATGCGTTGTATGTGAAAGTTATGCAGGGGTTTGAATGGTAACAAAATTAGGAAAGTTTGAATCCAAAGCATGTACAGACCTATAATAGCAGAATTGAATCATACAATTATAGTCTTGGGTAAAGAGTTTACTGTATATTACCTGGGTAGAGCGGTGATCTTGCCCCACTTCTCGATACAGAAGCGTCGCAGGCCATTGCTGCCCCGTAGCGCGGTGAAGCCCTCGTAGGGAACACTGGAGGTGCCCGTCACAAACTGCAGCAGACGCAACCTCTGCTCATTGTTGAAGCGCTCCACTGCCCCCCAGAACCACCGGATCACTATGTGGCTGTCATGGTAGCCTGCAATGGAGAAGGCCAACAGAGGTGGTAGCTGGTCCCATACTGGATGTGCAGTAGCCAACTCCTTTATTGTTGCATTGCCATAGAAAAGTTGGCTACAGCATATACAGTTTAGGACCAGGGGCTACAGGGGGGCTGGTTCAACAAGGGAATGTGGCCTGTGTGTTCAGTCCATCTAACAAGATTGACAATTAAATGTGCACCTTATATCACATACAGTTGAAGTCGGATATTTACATACACTTAGGTTGGAGTCATTAAAACTCGTTTTTCAACCACTCCACAAATTTCTTGTTAACAAACTATAGTTTTGGCAAGTCGGTTAGGATATCTACTTTGTGCATGACACAAGTAATTTTTCCAACAATTGTTTACAGACAGATTATTTCACTTATAATTCACTGTATCCCAATTCCAGTGGGTCAGAAGTTTACATACACTAAGTTGACTGTGTTTTTAAACAGCTTGGAAAATTCCAGAAAATGATGTCATGGCTTTAGAAGCTTCTGATAGGCTAAGTGACATCATTTGAGTCAATTGGAGATGTACCTGTGAATGTATTTCTCAAGGCCTACCTTCAAACTCAGTGCCTCTTTGCTTGACATCATGGGAAAATCAAAAGAAATCAGCCAAGACCTCAGAAAAAAAATTGTAGACCTCCACAAGTCTGGTTCATCCTTGGGAGTAATTTCCAAACGCCTGAAGGTACCACGTTCATCTGTACCAACAATAGTATGCAAGTAATAACACCATGGGACCACGCAGCCGTCATACCGCTCAGGAAGGAGATGCGTTCTGTCTCCTAGTGATGAACGTACTTTGGTGCGAAAAGTGCAAATCAATCCCAGAACAATTCAAAGAACCTTGTGAACATGCTGGAGGAAACAGGTACAAAATAATCTATATCCACAGTAAAACGAGTCCAATATCGACATTACCTGAAAGGCCGCTCAGCAAGGAAGAAGCCACTGCTCCAAAACCACCATTAAAAAGCCACACTATGGTTTGCAACTGCACATGGGGACAAAGATCGAACACCATCCCAACCGTGAAGCATGGGAGTGGCAACGTCATGTTGTGGGGGTGCTTTGCTGCAGGAGGGACTGGTGCACTTCACAAAATAGATGGCATCATGAGGGAGGAAAATTATGTGGATATATTGAAGCAACATCTCAAGACATCAGTCAGGAAGTTGACGCTTGGTTGCAAATGGGTCTTCCAAATGGACAATGACCCCAAGCATACTTCCAAAGTTGTGGCAAAATGGCTTAAGGACAACAAAGTCAAGGTATTGGAGTGGCCATCACAAAGCCCTGACCTCAATCCTATAGAAAATTTGTGGGCAGAACTGAAAAAGCATCAGGAGGAATGGGCCAAAATTCACCCAACTTATTGTGGGAAGCTTGTGGAAGGCTACCTGAAAAGTTTGACCCAAGTTAAACAATTTAAAGGCAATGCTACCAAATACTAATTGAGTGTATGTAAACTTCTGACCCACTGGGAATGTGATGAAAGAAATAAAAGCTGAAATAAATCATTCTCTCTACTATTATTCTGACATTTCACATTCTTAAAATAAAGTAGTGATCCAAACTGACCTAAGACAGAGAATTTTTAGTAGGATTAAATGTCAGGAATTGTGAAAATGGAGTTTAAATGTATTTGGCTAAGGTGTATGTAAACTTCACAAACACATATTACCCATAAAAACATGTTGGGCTAGATTCCCGTACCCACTACATTCACCATAGTCCTAGACTGTTTTTTATTTTTTGTTATTTAACCTTTATTTAACTAGGCATGTTCATTGAAGATTCTCCATTAGCTAATGTCCAGTGATGTGCTTCACTGCAGTCTGCTCACCTCCTCTATACTCTGTGTTGTTCCTCCAGTCGTTGAGGTCTATCTCAGCTGTCCCAGCAATGACCAGCTCCAACTCTCTGGCATCGAACACTGACACCAACCGTGAGTCCACCACCTGGAGAAATATTGCAGGAACATAGAAAATTAAAAACGATGTAGGAGTGTAACATACTGTATGTGACTCGTTTCAGGTAACTAGGCGTATGTCGCACATCACTACTTTACAGGAGAGGCATTTGAACATGAGAGAGAGAGAGACAGAGAGAGAGATTGCCACCCGAGCCTGCCTGTGTAACTGCTAAACTGCTTTCTGACTGTACACTGTTACGCATGATTGTAGCGGGTTTACTAACGCGTTAGTTCTAGTAGCTATGTTGACTATGACGTGACAACGATGTAGGCTGTGTGTTAGCCCGTCATGATATGAACGTTTGGTTTTCGCCTGGTCACAGACAGCTGATGTGTTGTGCACTGAAGTCAGTCCACAAGCGAAGGGATAAGGTGAGAGGAGGAGAGCGCGTAGATAGTTGCGAGAATGAATTATCTACTGTATATACAACGAGCAAAGTGGTCATGCTGTTTTTATGTGGCTGCTATGAAAGTGAACTGTGTTTGCATTTGATCAGGGGTGTATTTATTCTGCCGATTCTGTTGAAAAATGTTTCTTAAATGGAAGCAAACAGAATGAAATGGGGATTAAGAAAATACCAACATTTGTCCAATAGAAATTCACATTTGCAACTGTTGGACTAATGATTACACCCTAGATCAGCTAGATGCAGGCAAATCAAATCAAATGTATTTATATAGCCCTTCTTACATCAGCTGATATCTCAAAGTGCTGTACAGAAACCCAGCCTAAAACCCCAAACAGCAAGCAATGCAGGTGTAGAAGCACGGTGGCTAGGAAAAACGCCCTAGAACGGCCAAAACCTAGGAAGAAACCTTGAGAGGAACCAGGCTATGAGGGGTGGCCAGTCCTCTTCTGGCTTTGCCGGGTGGAGATTATAACAGAACATGGTCAAGATGTTCAAATGTTCATAAATGACCAGCATGGTCAAATAATAATAATCACAGTAGTTGTCGAGGGTGCAACAAGTCAGCACCTCAGGAGTAAATGTCAGTTGGCTTTTCATAGCCGATCAGTAGGCAAGAGTGTGCAAGGCGGTATTGAATGTGTCAATGTCTTTCACCTTGATTACTAAAGATTCTCTCGACCTGTGCACCTACATTGTAAACTTTAATTCATAGGCTACTGTAGATCAATAGCAACCTCATGATGGGTACAAGGAAAATGTGAGTATCATGTAGTAGCCTAAACCTATTGATGTTGCATTGAATTGGGCGAATGGAATATGAATGACAGTCATCCAATATGCTGTAATAGAAATAAGGCCATGCTAATAAAATAAATAATCATACTCCCTCGGCACTGACCGCCACTCGTGTAGATAATACTTTCTACCGCGGCTTTTTTGAAAGATATCATGAAGAAGTACAAAAGCGTTGCTACTGCTCTCCACTTTCTGGAAGAAGATTGTGCCATGCTGACTCTCTCTGACTGAAAATGAATCAGATGATGAGGAAATCCCTGATGTCGGTAAAACATTTTCATTGAATCAGATATTGTAGAGTCTTCTGATAACAGTGAGGGGGAAGAAAATCAGTGGAATGCCCGATGGAAACAGAGTATGATGGCTAAGGAGATGTTAAAAGTTCTGCTGTTCGATTGCAAATATGCGGAGGGAGTCGAAAAGAGAACACAGAAGGCTGTTGTATGAAACAACGGTCTCCGAATTTCATCTTCAAACTAAGGGCAACCATGGCATCTGTGACAGAGAGGGAGAAGCATTCATCCATGTATACAAGTAAGAGTCTAGCTAGCTACAATTTCAGATATTATATGTTTCTAATTTTGTCAGCAAGTTGTTTTCACTGCAAGTTAAAGCTTACTGTTAGCTAGGTAGCCAACGTTAGCTGGCTGGCTGGCTCGATAGGTAACGTTACATGTATGATCTGTGTAGTAATATTATTCGCATCTCAGAAATCTATTTGCATTGCTAGTTATAGCCTAATGTTAGCTAGCTATGCATAGTGGCTCGAAACTAGGAACTCGGGAAATCTCAGATGTATGACTTCAGTGCGTTAAAGACAACTGGGAACTCAGAAAAAAACAAGCTCCAACTGGGAAAAATCATTTTGAACAGTCATCCAACACGGAATTCCATGTAGGGAACCCGGGCCTCTTTCTAGAGCCCAGACTTTCCGACCTGAAGATCACTAATGTCATGATTTGACCTTGTATTTTTCCAAGTTCCCAGTTGTCTTGAAAGCACCATTAGGTTCATTGTTTAGCTAGAAGCTATCAGGTAGCTAATGTTAGCTACCTGATAAGATGGCGCCGGAGAAGAAGGCTGACATTTAACGTGCCCCCAGCCGATTGTTTTCTTGTTTGTTTATTCGCGTTGATTGTAACTTATTTTTTACTTATTTTGTACATAATGTTGCCGCTACCGTCCCCTATGACCGAAAATAACTTCTAGACATCAGGACTGCGATTACTCACCACGGACTAGCAGAATCCTTTTTTTCCGTTCATGACTCTGACGAGTCCGAAGCGAAGGATATACTGCCGGCAGGATAAAACAGCGGCGTCTGGTAAGACAAGGGGCGGCGGACTATGTATTTTTGTAAACAACAGCTGGTGCACGATGCTGATAGAAATTAAGGAAGTCTTGAGCTATTGCTTGCCTGAGGTAGAGTATCTCATGATAAGCTGTAGACCCCACTACCTACCGAGAAAGTTTTCATCTGTATTTTTCGTAGCTGTTTTACATACCACCACAGTCAGAGGTTGGCACTAAGACAGCATTGAATGAGCTGTATTCTGCCATAAGCAAACAAGAAAACGCTCACCCAGAGGCGATGGCACTCCTAGTAGCCAGGGGCTTTAATGACGGGAAACTTAAATCCGTTTTTACCAAATTTCTATCAGCATGTGGAACCAGTGGAAAAAGAACTCTGGACCACCTATACTACACACACAGAAACACATACAAAGCTCTCCCTCACCCTCCATTTGGAAAATCTGACCATAATTATATCCTCCTGATTCCTGCTTACAAGCTAAACTTAAAGCAGGAAGCACCAGTGACTAGATCAATAAAAACGTGGTCAGAGGAAGCAGATGTTAAGCTACAGGACTGTTTTGCTAGCACAGACTGGAATATGTTCCAGGATTCCTCCGATGGCATTGAGGAGTACACCACGTCAGTCATGACGTCGTCCCCACAGAGACCGTACGTACATATCCCGACCAGAAGCCATGAATTACAGGCAGCATCCGCACTGAGCTAAAAGCTAGAGCTACAGCTTTCAAGGAGCGGAACTCTAACCTGGACGTTTATAAGAAATCCCGCTATGCCCTCCGACAAACCATCAAACATGCAAAGCATCAATACAGGACTAAGATCTAATCCTACTATGCCGGCTCTGACGCTCGTCGGTGTGGCAGGGCTTGCAAACCATTACAGACTACAAAGGGAAGCACAGCCGAGAGCTGGCCAGTGACACCAGCCTACCAGACGAGCTAAACTACTTCTATGCTTGCTTCGAGGCAAACAACACTGAAACATGCATGAGAGCACCAGCTGTTCCGTAAGACCTTTAAACAGGTCAACATTCACAAGGCTGCAGGGCCAGACGGATTACCAGGACATGTACTGTGAGCATGCGCTGACCAACTGGTAAGTGTCTTCACTGACATTTCAACCTCTCCCTGTCCGAGTCTGTAATACCAACTTGTTTTAAGCAGACCACCATAGTCTCTGTGCCCAAGAACTCTAAGGTAACCTGCCTAAATGACTACCGACCCGTAACACTCA
This sequence comes from Salvelinus namaycush, assembly GCF_016432855.1. Lineage (NCBI taxonomy): Eukaryota > Metazoa > Chordata > Actinopteri > Salmoniformes > Salmonidae > Salvelinus > Salvelinus namaycush. The sequence goes on along the minus strand of NC_052317.1, from coordinate 20,484,517 downwards.
CGTCTGTAGCCATGAAGTGCTTTGAAAGGCTGGTCATGGCTCACATCAACACCATCATCCCAGAAACCCTAGACCCACTCCAATTTGCATACCGCCCCAACAGATCCACAGATGATACAATCTCTATTGCACCACACACTGCCCTTTCCCACCTGGATAGAAGGAACACCTATGTGAGAATGCTATTCATTGACTACAGCTCAGCATTCAACACCATAATGCCCTCAAAGCTCATCAATAAGCTCAGGACCCTGGGACTAAATACCTCCCTCTGCAACTGGATCCTGGACAACCTGACAGGCCGCCCCCAGGTGGTAAGGGTAGGTAACAACACATCTGCCACGCTGATCCTCAACACAGGAGCCCCTTAGGGGTGCGTGCTCAGCCCCCTCCTGTATTCCCTGTTCACTCATGACTGCATGGCTAGGCACGACTCCAACACCATCATTAAATTTACAGATGACACAACAGTGGTAGGCCTGATCACCGACAACAACAAGATAGCCTATAAGGAGGAGGTCAGAGACCTGGCCGTGTGGTGCCAGGTTAACAACCTCTCTCTCACCGTGATCAAGACAAAGGAGATGATTGTGGACTATAGGAAAAAGAGGACCGAGCACGCCCCCATTCTCATTGCCAGGGCTGCAGTAGAGCAGGTTGAGAGCTTTAAGTTCCTTGGTGTCCACATCACCAACAAACTAACATGGTCCAAGCACACAAAGACAGTTGTGAAGAGGGCACGACAAAACGTATTCCCCCTCAGGAGACTGAAAATGATTTGGCGTGGATCCTCAGATCCTCAAAAGGTTCTACAGCTGCACCATCGAGAGCATCCTGACTGGTTGCACCCCTGCCTGGTATGGCAACTGCTCGGCCTCCGACCGCAAGGCACTACAGAGGGTATTGTGAACGGCCCAGTGCATCACTGGGGCCAAGCTTCCTGCCTTCCAGGACCTCTATACCAGGCGGTGTCAGAGGAAGGCCCTAAAAATTGTTAATGACTCCAGCCACCCTAGTCATAGACTGTTCCGAAGTGCCAAGTCTAGGTTCAAAAGGCTTCTAAACAGCTTCTACCCCCAAGCCATAAGACTCCTGAAAATCTAGTCAAATGGCTACCCAGACTATTTGCAGTGCCCCGCCCCCCCTCTTTACACCACTGCTACTCTGTTGTCATCTATGCATAGTCAGTATAATAACTCTACCTACGTGTACATATTACCTCAACTAACCGGTGCCCCCGCCGTATATAGTCTCGCTATTGTTATTTTACTGCTGCTCTTTAGTTACTTGTTACTTTTATCTCTTATTCTTATCCATGTTTTCAAAAAACTGTATTAGTGGTTAGGGGCTCATAAGTAAGCATTTCATTGTAAGGTACCTGTTGTATTCAGCGCATGAGACCAATACATTTGATTTGATTATTGAAGCTACATGTCTAAACAAAAGACTCCCCTTTGCCAGATGATTAGATGACCCATCAAGTTAGCCAGTTGTGTCTAGGGGTGATTACGGTCATCTATTGTATTTTATGAACATGTGTACATGTCTAGACTAGGTATTCCCCCAGGGGTACATCAAATAAAAATGTGATTTTGACATTTGTTTTTCTTCACATTTTCAAACAGTCCATTTATATTTTCCAACGGGGCTATACATTTAGGCAAGTTTTTTCCCCTCCTGAGTAGCCTCGTTTCACTGCCAAAATAAACATGTGACCATCTAGTGTTCAGCGAAATATCAACACAATGTCAAATACAGGTAGCATAGTCAAATAATTAACATCCAATCACATTAACTGTTACTCTCTCATGGGAATTCCACTAATGGTCCGTATGTAGCCAAACGTAGCTGCTGCTCATGTTGGTATCTGTACTGATGGCGCAAAAGCCATGACAGGGAGACATAGTGGAGTGGTAACGCGCGTGCAAGCAGTTGCTCCCGACCCCACTTGGCTACACTGCAGCATCCACCGAGAGGCTCTTGCTGCCAAGGGAATGCCTGACTGCTTGAAAGATGTTTTGGACACTACAGTGAAAATGGTTAACTTTGTTAAAGGAAGTCCCCTGAATGCTCATGTATTTTCTGCACTATGCAATGATATGTGCAGCGACCATGTAACGCTTTTACAACATACAGAAGAAGTGCACTGGTTATCAAGGGGCCAAGTATTGACACGTTTAAAAAAAAAAAAATTGGAGACAAGCTTAAAGTTTTCTTTAATGACCATAATTTTCACTTGTCTGACCACTTGCATGATGACAAGTTTCTCACACGACTGGCCTATCTGGGTGATGTTTTTTCTCGCCTGAATGATCTGAATCTAGGATTACAGGTACTCTCCGCAACTATATTCAATGTGATGGACAAAATTGAGGCTATGATTAAGAAGTTGGAGCTCTTCTCTGTCTGCATTAACAAGGACAATACACCTTCATTGTATGATTTTTTGTCTGCAAATGAACTCAATACGGACAATGTCAAATGTGATATAGCGAAGCACCTGAGTGAGTTGGGTGTGCAATTACGCAGGTACTTTCTCGAAACGGATGACACAAACAACTGGATTCGTTATCCCTTTCATACCCTGCCTCCAGTCCACTTGACGATATCTGAACAAGAGAGCCTCATCGAAATTGCAACAAGCGGTTCTGTGAAAATTGAATTTAATCAGAAGCCACTACCAGATTTTTGGATTGGGCTGTGCTCAGAGTATCCTGCCTTGGCAAATCGCGCTGTTAAGACGCTGATGCCCTTTGCAACCACGTACCTATGTGAGAGTGGATTCTCGGTCCTCACTAGCATGAAAATTAAATACAGGCAGACTGTGTGTGGAAAATAATTTAAGACTGAGACTCTCTCAAATACAACCCAACATTGCAGAGTTATGTGCATCCTTTCAAGCACACCCTTCTCATTAACCTGTGGTGAGTTATTCAGAATGTTCGATGAACAAATAAGGTTTTATATGTAAGATGGTTAAATAAAGAGCAAAATTATTGATTATTATTATTTGTGCCCTCGTCCTATAAGAGCTCTTTGTCACTTACCACGAGCCAGGTTGTGACAAAAACTCACACTCATTCTTATGTTTAATAAATGTATTGTATAGTGTGTGTGGCAGGTTTACAATGATGGAAAAAAACAGCATTTGAGAGTGCGCTGACCCTGGTGTTAGAGGGGGTACGCAGCTGGAGGTTAAATGTTTGGAGGGGTACGGAACTATTAAAAAGTTTGGGAACCACTGGTCTAGACAATAGTGACCCATCTACTTAGATAGATGTGGCTGGGGGATGGTTATAGCATTTCTTTCACATGACCCATCAATTTAGACAAGAGTGTCTGGGTAAGAATAATTTAATATTTATAAAATATTTATCTGGGCACTTTCTATTTTTGATATTGCTACTATGCAAATAAGCAAGTAACCATTTTACTACCGTTTACACCTTCTGTATCCTGTGCATGTGACAAATAAACTTTGATTTTATTTGATATAGTCTGTGTTTGCCAGAGACGATAATGTGAAGAACAACATGACCTGCACCCAAATCAGATTAGGATATAGGCCAAGGAATAGATAGTGTATTTTTGCTACTTCTCTCACCACTTCTATTCTTGAAATCTTTGGTAGTAATACACTACCTTACTCACTCTGTTTAGCACATGGTCTCAAATGTGAATCCTTAAAGATATGGGTGGGGCTAAGGCTTAAGAGGGTGTGAAGAAGAGCTCAAGTTACAAGTTTATTAACTTTCAAAGCAGAATTACTTTCCCATTGTTCCTCAACTGCAGAGTATGATATACCATTTTCTAGCTCTGAGTTTCTACTTTTATCCAATATAAAAAACACAATTTCAAATAATTGTTTCAAATATGTAACCTGAGCCGGTCGGGTCACATACAGTATTTAGACACATTGCTCCCATCATTGATTTGTTGATTTCATTTGATAGTCATGTTCTATTGCATTCTAAGAAATTTTAAGAAATCATATTTGAAGTGCAAAGTGAAAACCCGCTTAAATCATAGCAAGGCTGGAAAAACAATAAACCAAATTGGAAATATTGGGGGGAAATCATGCCATGGCCAATGGTTGTTGCCCTGAGAGTGTTTGCTCTACCTCATAGAAGCCTCTGACCAGTGCCTCTGTCTGCTGGACCACTCCTCTCTCCACCCTCCACTTCACCATGCGGTCAATGTACTCCTTCTTATTCTTTTCTGTCACATTAATGTGGGCCCCTCCAGACTTCAGCTCTCTCTCTGTTACCTGCCCACAAAGAGAGTAATATCCATGTAACAATACAGACAAACCTTATAATGGAAAAGTCCCCATGAAAGTGTACAGTATATTGAAAGATATACACTGTAAAAAAATAACATGTTATACAGTACTTCAGCTTTCTATGGGTTTATGTGTTTAGACACTGTACGTATTAGTACTTCACACATACCTGTCCGAAGACTTCCTCATTCACAGTGAAGGTAAGGTCCAGCACATCAGTGATGTCATTGTCTTTCATCCACTGTAGACTCTGATGGAACTCCTCATCTAGATACTCCAGATCACTCAGGTCAGTGGCTCTGCACAGGTAAACATATTTATCTCACACATGACCTTCTGTGGGGTTCACTAGCTATTACTGCACAAAGCAATCCATTGTCTTAAAGTCAATTAAGGGGAGTGATTAACTCACTCACTAGCCTGAGGTACATTTGCTTTGTGTGTAAATGTAAAGAATGCTGATTCTGTCAGTTGTTGTAGCCTATCATCATCATCATCCAATCTGGAGAGACTTGTCTTTAGTTATCACGCTAGAAAGTCAATCTGGGTTGACTGTGTTAAGTCTAAAACTACTGGCAACATTTATGCCTGATTGCGCACTAATCAATTCTGGATAATTTTTCTTTCTTGTGTACGTGGCAGAGACATTTTTCCATATAGAAGAATTGTAAAGGCCATTTCAGACAGACAGAGACAGAAACACAGACAGGCGGGCGTGCAGGCAGACAGACATAAACTCACAGTCTGAGGAGAGCCTTGTAAAAGGGCCGCGTGAAGAAGGCATCCAGGAGATACTGGTGGATCAACGCCAGTCCCAAAATACGCCCACTAAACCGGAACCTGCACAAAAACACACAGAGACAGGTCTCACACACAATTACAAATCCAATGCAATGAAAGTGTTTAGGTCTCATCACATGAGACATAAAACCCATTCATTTTCTGTCTCCAATAAGTAGACAAAGAAGAACAAGCCCATGGTCATGTTCATTAGGACAATGGAAAACACTTGAAAACGCTTTGCAACAGAACACAAAAAAGAGTGTTTCTTATTTGACAAGTCAAGGTCGTCCCTCACAGTTCGTCAGTTTTCTTCCCTTTGGTGCCTAATGAACACAACCCAGGATTCATGAGTTTGAAATAAGTTCAAACACAGGACGAACAGATGTCCTCCTCACCATTCCAGATGGTTCTCTACGAAGGCGGACATGGGGCTGATCTGGACGGTGTACGTGTCGTTGGCTGAGTACTCAAACAGGCCGTAGTAGGGGTTGAACAGCTCCTGAGACAGCAGGAAGAAGAACTCTCTGGACGGCCCACTGTAGTCCAGCCTGACGGTGTGGGAAGAGAAGAGACCAGTTATCTGTCAGTAGCAGTCAGTGATGCCAGAAGAATGAAACAGACATGCGCTATCCTCTATATAGCCCAAAAACTAGCAGTTCATTCTTTAAAAGATGAGGGGGTTCTTTCTTGACACATGCATTACTTTTTCAAGTAACTTAATTGAATTCCATAATTGTAAAGACATGCACTTTCATGCAATGGTTGAACTCCACAGATCAAAGTCCCTCTTTGTTGTAATGTCTGTGTTCAGGTCAATAGAAGCAGCTTTGGCTTACCCCTCCTCTCCTATGAAGGTGATGTAGAGCTTATTCCTCTGTAGTTCCTTGCGTGAGTAGGCCATGACCTGGTTAAAGGTACCCTCCAACAGGTGGTCTCTCCGGACAATAAGCCTGGAACACAACAACATCATAGGATGCTGAGCAACACAGACATGGATATACAATATGGTGCTAATTTGCACACACAACCCTAAAGTTTCTTAGAAACAGTAGGGTTGTATAGAGCTGTAACTATATTTGAAAAAGGTGTGAGTGATCATGTTGCTGGACAGTTTTCCTTACTTGATTTTTCCTGGGCCCTGGCCATAGCCTTTAGCCTCCAGTTTCCTGTAGAAGTTGCGTAGTTTGGCCTCAAAGTCTCTCCGGTACGGGGCAGGTGCTCTCGCTCTCGACATTCCTGTTGACAAGCGCATTCAACTCCATGACATGAGACACAGACCACACCAGGATAACTATCTGTGACGTTTTTATTTGACCAATTCTTGTGAATTAACCAAATGTTCTTGTGTGTACATTTTCAACCCACTATCTCTCCATTTGTCATTAGTGCAAACCCACCTGGAGAACTCTGTGGTGAAGACCCAGGTGAACAACGAGGAGAGAAGCTGAAGCCAGGATGGAAGGAGGGTGGAACATATGACATGATTTCCTCTTCAAACAAGCTGCATAGAGAACCAAAAAGTCACAAAAATGAAAATAATTACAATACTACAACACAAAAAAAAAATCTGGGGTAATATGAACAGTAGCATCCTACCTCAATAGTATCACCAGGTCTGCATCACAAGCCAGTTTCTCCAGTCTTTGGGTGCCCTCTGTTCTGATGTAGTGGATCTTTTCCCTGCAAGCACACATTACACTATAATCTGGACTAGACTGGGTAGGTGTATTTTATCAAACCTGACATAGAATAGAATAACTTTATAATCCTTATTACTGTGTAACTATTCCTATAATTACAGTGTAACAAGTACTCATTATTACACCGTACTTAGGGTTACTTCAGGGTTAGGGTTGTGGTTGAGGCTGGGGTTAGGGTTGAACCGAGATGTGGACATGAAGCTAGGGTTAAGGTCAGGGTTAGGTTTGAGGCTCGTGTTAGGGTTGAACCAGGATGTGGACATGAAACTAGGTTTAGGGTTGTGGTTGAGGCTGGGGTTAGGGTTGTACCGGGATGTGCACATGAAGCTAGGGTTAGGGTTAGGGTTAGGGTTGAGGCTTGTGTTAGGGTTGAACCAGGATGTGGACATGAAACTAGGTTTAGGGTTGTGGTTGAGGCTGGGGTTAGGGTTGTACCGGGATGTGCACATGAAGCTAGGGTTATGGTTAGGGTTGAGGCTTAGGTTAGGGTTGAACCAGGATGTGGACGTAACGCTAGGGGTTAGGGGTAAGGTTAGGGTTACTGCTATAAGTAATAATGAGTAATTACAAGACTTGTTACACTGTAATTACATGAGTAGTTACACAGTAATAAGGGCACTAATGTAAGGCGTTACCCTTTATTTTTCCCAAAGGAACCAATACAGTGGTGAGTGAGAAATATTCACATTCTCTGAATCTACAAGGTCCTTATTTGAAAAACAAATCCAATTCATCCCCTAGTGTTAATCTACCTCAGGGAATGGTTCCTGGACAGGGCTGGCTGGCGCTCCGTTAGAACTTCTAGTATTCCAGGCTGACGCAGGAAGACCACTATCCTCTCATTATAAGCTGTGAGTGGAATTGAGTTCAGAAGACAGACTTACACAACAGAAACTATATGGTAAATGTGAATTATGACTGTGTTCTTTGTGTATGTACAGTACACACCTTGTGGCACTGGGTCTGGGGGATGCTGACTCCGTATTGCTGCCACCACACTGTTCCCTGGCCGTGACAACAAGGCCACACCTCGACTACGGGAGACCTCAGAGGCCTGAAAAAATACATATGAAAAAAAGGATCAATTATAAACAAGCAAATACATAAATTCAATTCCATATTTCCATCATTCTAATACATGATTGGCCCCAATTAAACAGTTACTACACTTAAAAACAAGGAAATGTCTTCTGTGTGCTGTTTGACTCTCCTGACCTCTCCTGCGCTGTAGCTGCGTAGTCTCTGCAGGTGCTGCCTGTGGGTCAGGTGGTTGGGCAGGCAACCGTTCTGCAGGGGGATTCTGGGGTCGATGAACGTGGTCGCCCGGCTGTTGTGGTCCACAAAGAAGTTCTGGACCAAAGAGAAGATGTTACAGGTAAAAACTTACCAAAGTTAGAAACACAAATCTAAACACTGCTGGATCTGAAGGCAAATACCAAATCAATAGAATCATTAGTATACTTATTCAGCCCACCCCCTCATTTTCCCCACATATTTTCCATCTTTCAACCAAGGCACAATCAGCCCTTATGTGAATAGGTGGGTGAGTTATCTGTGGATGAACTGAGGATCTTTGTCTCTGCACCTTGCCCTGAGGGTCAGTCTTGATCTCCCAGCCCCGGGGCAGTTCCAGCTGGGCGTCAGCGAAGCGGTTGAGGAAGGTGACCAGGTCTCTGTTGTGTTGGTACCTCTCAAGGTTACGAGCATCTCTACGAATCTTCAGGATCATGTGCTTCAGGCACGTACTGCTGGTGAACATGCGATAGGCCCCCTGAGAAGAGAAGAAGAGCTCGGCATGACCATGGGAACTAGAAACACCATATGCAACCAATCTGAACCAAAATGGAAGAATATTCAACATCTGTTACTAAAGACTACAATATGTTACTAAGCATTGATATTGCTGTTCAAAGGGAAATTATGCTTATTTGTCAGGTGAGTCATGCTGACTGTGTAGAGTTATAAATGTCCACTGGGGAGACAGGTACTCACATAGTTGGCGTGGAGGACAGTGAAGAACTCTGGGTGTGTGATGAACTTCACCGCTGGGCTCTGTAGCAGAGCTGTGATTTTCTGACTGTTGACTGGAGATGATGATGATGAGGAGGAGCTGTCTCTTCTCAGCTCTACACACACACACCAGGAGAAACAAAGGAAAAATTCACTGAATGGTGACTGTTATGTACAATGTTGTATGTATGTAGTACTTTGATAAGTCTCTCACTAAACAGGATCTGTGTAGACCCATTAGTTCTACAAAGCAAGACTACACTTAAATAGCATATCAGCTTATTGCGTTCTGTAATTGTGACATTGTGGTGTGGTTCTACTCACCATTAGCCATTGGAGGAGAGTCAGGCTCACTGCTGTTGTTGTTCAGGCTTGTTCTCTCACTCCTGCTTCTGCTTCCTTCATTCTCACTCCTGTCTGTGGCCATGGTCCTCTGGATGCTCTGGTACCTGACAAACACACCAGCACACATTTACCAAACATCCAGAAATCAGAGCAGCGCTGCCTGCATATAGACCAATTATTTAAGAGTGCAAGAAACTAGTGAACATGACTTATCATATACTATCTCTTATCTGAGTACGTTTACATGCACAGTAATAGTTTGATTCTAAACTGACTATGGCAGTAGGCAGATTACGCAGTAATCATGTAAACACCTTACTCTGCTTATCTTAATTGGCGTAAGGTCAACATCGAAGTAAACATAGGCAGATTAAAACAACTTGTTTTCTGAGCAATCTTTCAAATTATTAGAACATGTAAACACCTTAATCGGTGTTCCAGCGGTGTATTTGATCTGTGTATGTGCTAGCACCAGCCGAGCGAGCCTCCCTCTTTAGACCGAGCGAGCCTCTTTAGCCCGAGCGAGCCTCCTCTTTTGATTTCGAAACAACTGAATGTATGCGTCTTAGAAGTAGTTTTCACATACAAACTTTATATGTCTGAACTCAAAAATAACATGGACGCTGTGGTAGATGGTTTATTTTGATTGGTGATTTTCTGCATTCATCAGAGTGCATTCAGTTGCCTGATTTCAGATCTGTCCATGTAAACAGGATTATTAAGGAAATTGTTCTTCTTACAAAGCATGTATAAACATTTTAATCAAACTATTATATTAATCTGACTTTCAACAATAATTGCATTATTGTGTGCATGTAACCGTCAAATCCAGCTTGAAAGGTCCTAATTTGTCTGCCAGTAATATTTAGTGCAGATTCTTAATTGCTCGTAGGGATAAAATACAGTTGTATTCCATTGAATATTGACTTTTGTTATTGAATTCAATGTTAATTCATCCAGAGAAGAGGGGCAGAACTCAAGCTTGTCTCTCTGCCATTTTGTTCAAGCTTATACTCACAAAGCCCCAGAGAGAGGAATTGAATTTGAGACCATTGATCAATGGATTATACCACCATAATAGTCTTCTACACATGTGAAGTCTGACAATGAAAAATATCTCTGACACAGCCCCGACACTGTCCACTGCTCATGCTTCCAATTGGACACGCTTCTCATTCCAGACACACACAGCGAATTCCACCAGCGCAGCAATAACCATTTAAATGAATTTCTCCTCCCTCGCTTCCTGTCTCCCCAATCCCGTTAAGAGATTTCATGCACTGCAGTTGTATAATAACACTTATGCAATAACACTTATTCACAGCCTGTTCTGCACATTTCTCATTTGATTTTTACTGTCAAGTAATTCTTTCTCCATCCAAAATATCTCAGGCATTTGATGGAGAGTTCTTATAGTAATGGCTCTAATTTAAGCCCCCCCAAAAAATCACACCTTACATAGCAAGCAGCCACAGCACATACCAAATGTTCAGCACACAAAATATTTTGGTATCAAAGAGATTCAATCATTTGATCTTAATACAAAACTCCCCAATACTCATAAAGAACTGAACCATTTCTATGAAAATCATCCAAAAAACAGATGCTTTACATTCTTCCTACAACCACCAAATGGCCCTATGTTTTCAGTTGTGCTTTTTGAACATAAAATGAAGAAACAATCCCAAAAGTATCGTAGTGACTACAACATGACTACAGAACTGTGTTTTGCACACTGTCTCCCTAGCTCTCTTCTCTTTCTTACCCTCTACCCCTTCACTCACCTTCTATTGAGCTGTTCCATCTGCTGAACGGATCCGGACCTCCTCATGCCGTCGGGCGTGGCTGCTGAAGTGGGTCTCTGCCACGTGGTGGTCCTGTTGATGTGGTCCACATAGAACACACGACCATGGCTGTCCACACGTGCCTCCCAGTCTACACACACACACACACACACACACACACACACACACACACACACACACACACACACACACACACACACACACACACACACACACACACACACACACACACACACACACACACACACACACACACACACACACACACACACACACATAAGCAAACAAGAAAATGCACATCCAGAGGCGGCACTCCTAGTGGCCAGTGATTTTAATGCAAGGAAACTAAAATGGGACTTGCCTAATTCTTACCAGCATGTCACCTAGAGGTGAAACAACTCTAGATCACCTTTACTTCACACATAGAAACGGATACTAGACTAGACTAACCCTCGCCCTCCATTTGGCAAATCTGACCATAACTCTATCCTCCTGATTCCTGCTTACAAGCAAAAACTCAAACAGGAAGTACCAGTGATGCGCTCAATACAGAAGTGGTCCAATGAAGCAGATGCTTAGCTACAGGACTGTTTCGCTAGCACAGATGGGAATATGTTCCGGGATTCGTCCAATAACAATGAGGAGTTTACTACATCAGTCACCGGCTTCGTTAATAAGTGCATCGACAAAATCATCCCACAGTGACTGTGTGTACAATATTAGTTAAAAGTTTGTACACACCTACTCATTTCAGGGTTTTTCTTTATTTTTACTATTTTATACATTTTAGAATAATAGTGAATACATCAAAACTATGAAATAACACATATGGAATCATGTAGTAACCAAAAAATATATTTTATATTTGAGATTCTTCAAAGTAGCCAAGCTTTGCCTTGAATAGCCAAGCTTTGCCTTTGCACACTCTTGGCATTCTCTTAAACAGCTTAATGAGATAGTCACCCGGAATGCATTTCAATTAACAGGTGTGTCTTGTTAAGTTCATTTGTGATATTTCTTTCCTTCTTAATGTGTTTGAGCCAATCAGTTGTGCTGTGACAAGGTAGGGGTAGTACAGTTGTGGCCAAAAGTTTTGAGAATGACACAAATATACAGTTTCACAAAGTCTGCTGCCTGAGTTTGTATGATGGCAATTTGCATATACTCCAGAATGTTATGAAGAGTGATCAGATGAATTGCAATTAATTGCAAAGTCCCTCTTTGCCATGCAAATTAACTGAATACAAAAAAAAATCCACTGCATTTCAGCCTTGCCACAAAAGGACCAGCTGACATCATGTCAGTGATTCTCTCATTAACACAGGTGTGAGTGTTGACGAGGACAAGGCTAGAGATCACTCTGTCATGCTGATTGAGTTCGAATAACAGACTGGAAGCTTCAAAAGGAGGGTGGTGCTTGGAATCATTGTTCTTCCTCTATAAAATATGGTCACCTGCAAGGAAACACGTGCCGTCATCATTGCTTTGCACAAAAAGGGCTTCACAGGCAAGGATATTGCTGCCAGTAAGATTCCACCTAAATCAACCATTTATCGGATCATCAAGAACTTCAAGGAGAGCGGTTCAATTGTTGTGAAGAAGGCTTCAAAGCGCCCAAGAAAGTCCAGCAAGCGCCAGGACCGTCTCCTAAAGTTGATTCAGCTGTGGGATCGGGGCACCACCAGTACAGAGCTTGCTCAGGAATGGCAGCAGGCAGGTGTGAGTGCATCTGCACGCACAGTGAGGCGAAGACTTTTGGAGGATGGCCTGGTGTCAAGAAGGGCAGCAAAGAAGCCACTTCTCTCCAGGAAAAACATCAGGGACAGACTGATATTCTGCAAAAGGTACAGGGATTGGACTGCTGAGGACTGGGGTAAAGTCATTTTCTCTGATGAATCCCCTTTCCAATTGTTTGGGGCATGCAGAAAAAAGCTTGTCTGGAGAAGACAAGGTGAGCGCTACCATCAGTCCTGTGTCATGCCAACAGTAAAGCATCCTGAGACCATTCATGTGTGGGTTTGCTTCTCAGCCAAGGGAGTCGGCTCACTCACAATTTTACCTAAGAACACAGCCATGAATAAAGAATGGTACCAACACATCTTCCGAGAGCAACTTTTCCCAACCATCCAGGAACAGTTTGGTGACGAACAATGCCTTTTCTAGCATGATGGAGCACCTTGCCATTAAGGTAAAAGTGATAACTAAGTGGCTCGGGGAACAAAACATATATTTTGGGTCCATGGCCAGGAAACTCCCCAGACCTTAATCCCATTGAGAATTTGTGGTCAATCCTCAAGAGGCGGGTAGACAAACAAAAACCCACAAATTCTGACAAACTCCAAGCATTGATTATGCAAGAATGGGCTGCCATCAGTCAGGATGTGGCCCAGAAGTTAATTGACAGCATGCCAGTGCGGATTGCAGAGGTCTTGAAAAAGAAGCGTCAACACTGCAAATTTTGACTCTTTGCATCAACTTCATGTAATTGTCAATAAAAGCCTTTGACACTTATGAAATGCTTGTAATTATACTTCAGTATTCCATAGTAACATCTGACAAAAATATCTAAAGACACTGAGGCAGCAGACTTTGTGAAAATATATATTTGTCATTCTCAAAACTTTTGGCCACGACTGTATACAGAAGATCAGGAAACAGACTACAGTGTCAAATCTGTTGAATTGGAGAATTGCTTCTTGAGTCGGGGCTACAGCGTTCAGGTCCTGGAAGATGCAGGTATAAGGGCTGGAATACTTGACAGAGAGAACTTGTTGCGAAGGTGAGTGCCTCGTGATACATCAGAGAGTGTATTTTGTTACAAAATACAACACTGAAGCAGAGAACATTAAAAGAATCATAAAAAATAATTGGGGACTCATCCAAAGTGATATGCTACTACGCCAAGTCTTCCCTAAGCCACCAGTCATAAGCTTTAAGAGATGTCCTACCCTAAATGACAAATTAGTCCACAGCTCTCTTCCTGGTGACTCTCAAAAAACGTGGCTTAACCACAAACCCAAGGGCTCTTTTAAATGTAACCATTGCAACCATTACAGAAATATTGCACAGAAAAAGTATTTTGTTGACACAGCTTCTAAAATGGAGTATTACATCAAGCATTTCATTAACTGCAAAACCACTCATGTCATCTATAGATTGGAATGTCCACAGTGCATTGGACGGACAAAAAGACGCCTTCAAGACCGCTTAGCGGAACACAAGTACGCCATACGGGTAGGCAATGAAGACTACCCCATAGCAAGGCACTACAAGTCCTTACACCATGGCAACCCCGCCTCCCTACAAGTTATGGGTATTGATCATGTTCGGGCCTCAATTAGAAAAGGGGCCCGTCTTAAACAGTTAAACCAAAGGGAAAGGTTTTGGATTTACAAACTACAGGCCACTAAGTACCCTGGTTTAAATGAAGATATGGATTTACAAACTACAGGCCACTAAGTACCCTGGTTTAAATGAAGATATGGATTTACAAACTGCAGGCCACTAAGTACCCTGGTTTAAATGAAGATATGGATTTACAAACTACAGGCCACTAAGTACCCTCGTTTAAATGAAGATATGGATTTCTCACCCTTCCTGTAGGGTCGTGATAGGTCCATTTGCTGTCATCTAGTGGACATTTTGCTAAATTGCCCTCAGCTATGTTTAGACTGTTGATGTTCATGTTTGCTGTGTTCTAGTGTACTATGGAATATATTGCTCTCTTATTCTTGACACTTCTCCCAGTCATATTTAAGGTTAGAACTACCTTTCTAGGGGTTCTGATACTTCTAGCTTGGAGTTGAATTTTTTGATAACATAGCTACAGTATTTCACTTTTTAATGTGTATAGTATTGCTTACTAGGTGTGTCCAATCAATTTTGTAACCAGTCCCTCTTCAAATTAGGGCTAATTGGAAAAGCTGTTCAAAAGAGGACATTGTATTATTTCTTTGTACCCCCTGACGAAGGCCATGCAGCTGAAACGCGTCAGATTTTTAAAACTTTGTTTCTATTGAACATGCCATACAAATAAAGGCATTTTAATTAATTATATGAAGAGTGCCTTGGTCCTCCTTCCTTTCTTTGGTCCTCCTTTCTTTTTAACACTTGTTAACTGACATGCATTCCAGGTGACTACCTCAAAGCTGGTTAAGAGAATGCCAACAGTATGCAAAGCTGTCATCAAGGCAAAGGGTGGCTACTTTGAAGAACCTCAAATATAAAATATATTTTGATATTGTTTTGGTTGATACATGATTCCATATGTGTTATGTAATAGTTTTGATGTCTTCACTATTATTCTAAAATGTAGAAAATAGTAAAAATAAAGAAAAACCCTGAAATGAGTAGGTGTGTCCAAACTTTTGACTGATACTGTACATATCCCAGCCAGAAGCCACGGATTACACGCAACATCCCCACTGAGCTAAAGTCTAGAGCTGCCGCTTTCAAGGAGCGGGAAACTAATCCAGACACTTATAAGAAATCCCGCTACGATCTTTGACAAGCCATTAAACCCTCAAATATCAGTACAGGACTAAGATCGAATCCTACTACAATGGCTCTGATGCTTGTTAGATGTGTCAAGGCTTGCAAATATCACTGATTACAAAGGGAAACCCTGCCACGAGCTGCCCGGTAACACAAGCCTATCAGATGAGCTAAATCCCTTCTATAACCACTATGGTTATTATTTGACCCTGCTGGTCATTTATGAATGTTTGAACATCTTGAAAAACAATCTAGCCGTGTACTCTTATAATCTCCATCGGGACAGCCAGAAGAGGACTGGACAATCCTCAGAGCCTGGTTCCTCTCTAGGTGTCTTCCTAGGTTCCTTCTACATCTGCATTGCTTGCTTTTGGGGGTTTTAGGCTGGGTTTCTGTATAAGCACTTTGTGACATCTGATGATGTAAAAATGGCTTCATAAATACATTTGATTGATATGCTTGCATCGAGGCAAGCGACACTGAACCATGCATGAGAGCACCAGCTGTTCTGGATGACTGTGTTCTCTTGCTCTCCGTAGCAGGGCAATTTGTGACTTGTTTTGGTAATCAGTGGCTGTATCGGAGGAGGAGTGGTTTCATTTATTTTCTGAGTGTATTTCACCAGCTTCTCAGGCTCCATCTCCGAGTGCTTCATTCTGTAGCTAGAGGACTCCTGATATCTCTAGGAGTGGTAAGTATAATGTATTTTGTCTTTATCTGTTGTGGTCCAGTACTGTCTTTTTGCTAGCTAGGGCCATCTACTTTAAGTGCTGCCTGTCTTCCCAGTGGCATACTTGGTGTGTGAACTGCTGACTGCTCATAATTTACAGATAGTTATGACACATCAACCAGGATCAAAGGGCAAGGCAATTCGTGACTTGTTTTGGTAATCAGTGGCTGTATTGGACGGGGAGTTGTTTCACCTCTTCTAGGCAATCAGCAATTACTACAGGGATGTGTGCTCTCCACCTCTGCTAGGCAATTAACAATTAGTGTTAGTTCTTCAGTTTCCCCTGATTTCTCAGTGGCAACTGTAAGCGACGGTCATGTCAGTGGCAGTTTTGTCGTGAAACTAAGACCGTCGCCAAAACAAAGACTGTTCTGCAGAGTTATTCAAGGAAGGCTCCACACCACTCTCTCACTTGAGTATCTTACCCAGTTATTTACAGATTATCCCATTTCTCTTTTGTATCTTTGTCAACTATGTGTGTGTTTTCTATACCTGTTCACACCTCTCCCTGTAGGCTTTACAGATGTTCTCCACACCTTGGCTGCAACCCTTCTAATTTAGTGTACCCTGCACGCACAACCCATGTGGAATTCCGGGTCCCTGGCAGCATTTGAAACTGCCGATCTGTGGTCAAGAATGACAAGTTCATCTCAGCCTACGCTGCCATTCAGTCCCTTGACGTTTTGGCCCTGACGGAGACATGGATCACCCCAGAGAACACAACAGATGCTCTTTCTTCATCTGACTATGTTTTCTCTCATAGTCCGAGAGCATCTGGTCGCCGTGGTGGTGGCACAGGTTTTCCCATTTCTCCTAAGTGGGGATTTTCTTTTTTCTCCCTTTCTCACCTGTCCATCTCCTCATTTGAATCCCATGCTGTCACTGTCACTTGTCCACTCAAGCTTAACATTATTGTCATCTATTGCCCAACAGGTGCCGTTGGAAAGTTCCTCAATGAGCATGACACCTTGATAAGCTAATTTCCTGACGATGGCGTCTGCCTTCAATTAATTTCTTTCCAACTCTCTCTTTCCCCCTTGCCTCTTTTGACCTCACCCTTTCCCAATCCTCTCCAACTCACAAGGCAGGCAATACGCTTGACCTCATCTTTACTAGAGGCTGCTCGCCTACTAATCTCACCGCAACCGCCCCCCCCCCCCCCCCCCCCCCCGTTCTCTGATCACTACTTTGTTTCCTTTTCTGTCTCCCTTTCCTCCAACCCTAAACACTAAGCCCCTACCTAGATGATCATGCGCTGTCGCAGTCTTCGCTCTATCTTTCCCACTACTCTCTCCTCTTCTATTCTACCATCTCTCCCTTCTGATAAAAAATCCTTCTCACTCCTGTCTCCTGAGTCTGCCTCTTCAACCCAACTCTCCTCCGTTTCCGTATCCTATGACACGCACTGTTCCCTTTCCTCCCATTTGGCTGGGCCTCCCCTCCTGCTCCATGGCTGAGTGACTCATTGCGAGCTTATAGAACAGGGCTGCCAGAGGACCTATCATCCTTTCACTCCCTCTTCTCTACCTTCTCTTCCTCTGTATCCGCTGCTAAAGCCACTTTCTACCACTCAAAATGTCAAGCTTCTACCTCTAACCCTAGGGAACTCTTTTCCACCTTCTCCTCCCTTCTTAATCCTCCATCCCTCCCCCTCCACCCTCTCTGCGGACGACTTTGTCACCACTTTGAAAAAAGATTGACAACATCTGCTACCCTATTGAGTCCACTGGTCACACAGAACTAACCCTACGCCTTGAACTCTTTCTCCCCTCTCTCTCCGGATGACATCATGCAACTAGTGAGGTCTGGCCGCCCGAAAACCTGCCCGCTTGACCCCATCCCTTCCTCCCTTCTCCAGACCTCTGGATCTCAGATCTCTGGAGACCTTCTCCCATTCCTCATGCATATTCCTTGTTTATCAACAAGGAATATGCATGATTTGACTCAGACAACATTTAAACCAAATGCTTACTTGGTGGCAGTGGTTCATCGATGGTGGGGTAGTGATGGGAATCAGGACGCAGAGCAGGAAGCTGGCTAACTGGAGGATGACTGGAAGGTAAGGGACAATCTCCTATGGGACGACAAAAACAGGTCAGTCTACCCTAAGTTATCCAAACTACATCTCCATATCTCAAGTTAGTATTCAGTGAGGAACTCAACTGACGTCCTATCCTCCCACTGGGCCCAGCCACGGGTGACTCTCCATTTCCCATGAAGCTCTGGGGGCTCTGGACCTGCGTGGATGGGGCCTCTTGCCATTGGGGCATCCCATCTCCTGGCTCCCTGCTCTCTGCTCCGTTCACCTCCATGTCCTCATCCTCTTGGGAGGAGAAAGCACTGCTCCCCTCAGATGTCCTGCTTGCAGCCAGTAGAGGTGCCCGGGTGTGGCATACTCGGCCCTCGTAGCATGAGTTACTACAGCAGGGCTCCATGTCATCCTCGTCGGACACTCTCTCGTGACCCCTGACCTGGCCCTGGGGGTGGCGGCCCTCGCTGTCCAGCAGCAAGGCCAGGTCGGACAGACGCTCGATGGACAAGCTGCGGGGCAGGGTCCTCCTTGGGCCAGGGGTCAGGGGCTCGGCCTTCTCATCCTCTTCTGAGCCATCCTGGTCCCTGGGGCTTAGCTGGTCAGGGCCTGGGTCTGGGTCTGGATCTGGGTCCGAGTCGGGCTCCATCTCAGCCTGCTCTCCCTCCCCGTCCTCCTGGGTCTCTGGCTGGGCAGAGGGCAAGCTATGGAGGAGGTGGTGGATGCGGATGTAGTGTGAGCGAGGGGTTTCAGGCTCCCCGCAAGCCGAGGCGATGACTGTCTCCAGCTCGGACACAGGCAGGGAGCAGGGCCGGTTCTTACGCCTAGGGGTGGTCCTGACGCGCAGGGAGCAGCAGTCCTCGCCCCCCTCTTCCTGCCCCACTGCCTGCTGTTCTGCTGGCCCTCGAGAGACTCCAAACGCTGCACTCTCCATGTCCTGCACTACAGCAGAGTGTACTGCAGAGCTGAACTGACCATCTACTGGGGCACTGTCCACCCCCTCTGCCCACTCAGCCTCCTGTCCAATAGCCCTCTGCTCCTCTGGGACAGCAGCCTGAGGACTAGTGGGGGTCTGCTGGTCCCCTTCCTCACTGTTCTCCTCTACTGTGGGTAGCTTCTCTGCAGAAACAGCTACAGCCACAACTGCCTCCCCGTGAGCACCATGGACTTCTGGTTTGCTTGCTTCTGTTTTTTGGGCCTCAGCTCTGGAACAGCCAGGCCCTGAGTCTCCATCTCCATCTGTGGGCTGCTTTGAACTCGAAGGCCTTGCTGGATCCCCCTCCATGGGAGTGTCAGTATCTGTATCCCCTCCAATAGGGAGTTCTGGAGCTCCAGTATATTCCTCCTCATCCATGGGGAGTTCAGGAGCCCCCGGACCCAGGCTCATGGTGTCCTCTGCCTGGCCTTGGGCCTGGGAGGACTGGCCTTCCCCTTGGTTCTCCTGCACAGCGGCACACTCAGGCTCCGTGCTGAGAGACATGTCCTCATCATCTGCAGGGGGAGAACAGAGCTCATTACCTCACAGTCAGGGGCCTGGCTACCACACAGTGGGGCATATCCACATTAACTCACACTCTTTTAACTCTTAATAGACTATTCTGTTTCTGCTATGGTATGTCAATAAATATAAAATCTTGTATAAATCAAAGCAGCATGACAATATGGCACATGACAATACCAGAATAATCAATGCTTAATATCTGCCTGTCCAAACCTAGATATGACAGTTGATATTTACAGACATACAGTAGATATTATATATTCTAATTGTCCTACCTCTGTATTAAGAAACAGACTAATTGAACCTAAATGAGAGGAAGAAGACAAACAGGATGTGAACAAACCTGGGTTCAAATACTATGTGTTTCTGTTCAAAAACTTTGAGTGTTTGATTGAGCCTGCTGAGAGAACCAGATGGGTGGGGTTTGTGGGACTATTCCCTTAGCTCCATTACGCCAGGCAAGTTTGATCAAGTGCAGCTAAAGTGTTTGAAGGAAAACTAGTACTATATGAACCCAGGTCTGGACGTGTGTGAGATGATGTGTGTGAAAGAGGAACCTGGATGAATGGAGGAAGTGATCTCAAATCTGAACTGCAGCTGTCCACTGACATGTTCCGTCGGCAGCCTTCGGCCTAGTGTGTAGCTGATCACACGGTCACTATGGAGGAGGAAAGAAAGAGGGGAGGGACGGGGAGGGAGAGAGGAGAGGTGAGAGATAGAGATAGAGAGGGGGGTGAGAGTGAGAAAAGTGGGGTGAGAGAGGGAGAAAGGAAGAGAAAGCGAGGGAGTTGAACAGAGGGTGAGCGATGAGGGAGAAGGGGGGGAATTCAAGAGAGAGACATGTTACTTTATGATTCAACCCCCCCCCCCCCACGTTTTGGTGTTTGCCCTGCTTTAGAGGGCTCTTGTAAAGGGTTTCCAAAATATCAATTCATAAGCATTTGATTATCCTGATAATCCTATGAGCGTCCTGTTTATTCCTGAGCCGTACCCAATAGCATGCTTCTCCAGTAGCCGCTGCACAGGCATGGACAGCTTGCCCAGGAAACGTTTGATGATGGGACGACTCTTGGCAAACTTATCTTTCACCTCGATCTCCAGAACGTCCGTGGGCAGAGACACAAAGTTGAAGCGCTGAGGAGAGAGAGAAAGACATAGAATCTTTTTTAAATGCCTGTATAGGGGCTGTGTGTAAGTATGCGTGTAGTGTTAGAGATGTGTGTCACTGTGAGACGCTTGCGTAGTTGTTAGTAGTACTGAAAACACTTGCAGCTACAGGAGACAAAGAGGGAGCTATCCATGGTGCTGAACTCAAAGTAAGACTAAGTATAACTTTGGAATGGAGGGAATAATACATATGAAACAATGCATTACCCAACCCTGTGTAACCTCAAATGACAGTGATGCCAAAATGTAAAGGTAAAGAAAAAATGAAACCTCTGTAAATTAGACATTTTAATTGAAATCATTTTTTTTATTCACCCTGTGATCTCTATGACAGATGAGCTATGAACTGGCATCCCTCCAGGTATCTCTCTATCTCTACATGAACTGACCTGGTTGTAGCTTACTGTACTGTTCTGTAGTGTACTGTTCTGTTCTGCACTGTTCTGTTCTGTGCTGTTCTGTACTTGTAACAGAACATGAGTGGATCAGATATCACTAGCTCAGTATTACAGTATATACAATATATGTATGCAGTTAACCCCCTGCCTGCCTAAAGCATACAGCGAGCATGTTTGCATACTTTTTTTAATCATTGTCCTAAATTGCAGGTCATATAGTAAAGGGATGTAAAAGTAATCCATAATGTATACATACAATAGATATAGGATCTATGGTAGTGGTAGTAGCAATAGTAGAAGAGGCAGTAGCAGTGGAGGCTCCTCAGAGGAGGAAAGGGAAGCCCATCCTCAGTGAATTTCATAAAAATAAAAATAGTGAAACATTAAAAAAGTTTTAGATAAAACTACACTAAATATATTCACGTCACCAAATAATTGATTAAAACACACTGTTTTGAATTAAGGTCTACAGTAGCCTCAAAAGCACTCTGTAGGGTAGCACCATGGTGTAGCCGGAGGACAACTAGTTCCCATCCTCCTCTGGGTACATTGACTTCAATACAAATCCTAGGAGGCTCGTGGTTCTCACCTCCTTCCATAGACTTCAATGTAATTATTACAACTTCCGGAGGACGTCCTCCAACCTATTAGAGCTATTGCAGCATGAACTGACATGTTGTCCACCCAATCAAAGGATCAGAGAATGAATCTAGTACTGAAAGCATAAGCTACAGCTAGGTAGCACTGTAGGGCATAAAATGTGATGTGTAGTTGACTCAGAGAGAGAGAAAGACAAAAGTGGAACAATTTTTAACAAATACAATTCTTCAAAAATTAAGCAGAAGCAAGAGAAAGAGAGATTTTTTTACTTTTACCTAGCTAGCAAATGCAGCTAGCTAGCTAGTTTAGCATACTCAAACAGAGAGGGATGCTACAGTATGTTACCTAGCTATACAACACTGGAGCTCTTCCAAGTCAAGGTAACCTTTACGTTTTATTAATTTATTGCCACCAGGGCCCGCCGGTAAAGCTGCTAAACTGCTTGCAAACTGTACACTGTACTGCATGATTGTAGCGGGTTTACTAACGCATTAGTTCTAGTAGCTATGTTGTTGACTTGATGCCAGCTAATATGGTGACAATGATGTAGGCTGTGTGTGGCGGTTATGATATGAAGGTTTGGCTTGGAAAGGTTTTAATGCCTGGACACAAACAACTGACGTGTTGTGCACTGAAGTCCACAAGCGAAGCGAAAAGGTGAGAGGAGGAGAGAGCGTAGATGCGAGAAGTAATTTTACAACAATCTGGCTGCTATGAAAGTGAACTGTGTTTGCATGTGATCAGGGGTGTATTCATTCCACCGATTCTGTTGAAAAACGTTTCTTAAAAGGAAGCAAACGGAAAGAAACGGAGGTAAACATTCCTGAATTTGTCCAATAGAAACTTGTTTGCAACTGTTGGACAAATGATTACACCCTAAATCAGCTAGATGCAGGCAAGATTGTGCAAGGCGGTATTGAATATGTCCATGTCTGTCACCTTGATTACTCAAATTTCTCTGCACCTACATTGTAAACTTTGATTCATAGGCTAGGTTGTAGAAACCTCATGATGGGTATAGGGAAAATGTAAGTATCATGTAGTAAGTAGCCTAAACCTATCCATGTTACATTAAGCTGGGTAAATGGAATATGAATGAGTCATCCAATATGCTGTAATAGAAATAAGACCATGCTCATAAAAAATGTATCATCCGCCTCATCTTAAACGGCACGACCGCCACTGGGCGATAGTCATACTAATCATGGATTATACCACCACTCTCCTAGTTACTAGTGTGTTAGTGTGATGATTCAAGGTCAGTGTGTTCTGAACCTGCAGCTCGCAGCATCATCACAAGCAGAGAGGCCTAGCTGTATGTGCCAATGACTGTAGGGGAATGGGCCTGTGTTAGTTATTATCAGGATGATTAACTTTCACTTTTACTGTAGGCCACAGGCTGTAATGTAATGGCTGGGTGAGTCTAGACTAATTGTTCAACCCAAACAATGAGTCACAAGTGAAGAGAGATTCCTTAATTTAACCCCTAGAGTCGGTGTCCGCACCCCCGCGGATATCAAATCAGCATAATAAAAAACTCCCAATAAACGTCTGTTTTAAACTAGAGATATCTGGCTCTCATAAACACACAAATAACCTGGGCAAAGTGTCAAAAACATGAAAGGCTAATAGTAAAATGTTAAAGTAAATCAACAGATCTGTCAACAGATAGTAGACCAATCAGGCAAATCTTAGTCATAAGGCATATTGGGACAAGAGAGGTTTGTCTCAGTGACTTTATGTGCTAGCTAACATAAATTGATGTCCATGTTCTGCAGATAGTATGTACGTGCATAATACAGTGCCTTCGGAAAGTATTAGACCCCTTGACTTTTCCCACATTTTGTTACAACCTTAATCCAAAATGTATGAAATTGTTTTTTTCCTCATCAATCTACACACAATACCCCACACATTTTTTTTGCTGATTTATAAAAAATAAAAAACGTATTTTCACAAGTATTCCGACCCTTTACTCAGTACTTTATTGAAGCACCTTTGGCAGCGATTACAGCCTTGAGTCTTCTTGGGTATGACGCTACACGCTTGGCACACCTGTATTTGAGGAGTTTCTCCCATTCTTCTCCAAAGATCCTCACAAGCTCTGTCAGGTTGGATGGGGAGCATTGCTGCACAGCTATTTTCAGGTCTCTCCAGAGATGTTCGATCAGGTTCAAGTTCGGGCTCTGGCTGGGCCACATAAGGACATTCAGAGACTTATTTTCTGAAGCCACTCCTGCGTTGTCTTGGCTGTGTGCTTAGGGTCGTTGTCCTGTTGGAAGGTTAACCTTTGCCCTAGTCTGAGGTCCTGAGTGCTCTGGAGCAGGTTTTTATCAAGGATCTCTCTGTACTTTTCTCCGTTCATCTTTGCCTCGATCCTGACTAGTTTCGCAGTCCCTGCTGCTGAACAACATCCCCACAGCATGATGTTGCCACCACCATGCTTCACCATAGGGATGGTGCCAGAATTCCTCCAAACGTGATGCTTGGCATTCAGGCCAAAGAGTTCAATCTTGGTTTCATCAGACCAGAGAATCTTGTTTCTCATGGTCTGAGAGTTCTTTAGGTGCCTTTTGACAAACTCCAAGTGGGCTGTCATGTGCCTTTTTACTAAGGAGTGGCTTCCGTCTGGCCACTCTACCATAAAGCCCTGATTGATGGAGTGCTGCAGAGATGGTTGTCATTCTGGAAGGTTCTCCCATCTCCACAGAGGAACTCTAGAGCTCTGTCAGAGTGACCATCGGGTTCTTGGGCACCTACCTGACCAAGGTCCTTTTCCCCCGATTGCTCAGTTTGGCTGGGTGGCCAGCTCTAGGAAGAGTCTTGGTGGTTCCCAACTTCTTCCATTTAAGAATGATGGAGGCCACTGTGTTCTTGAGGACCTTCAATGCTGCTGACATTTTTTTCTACCCTTCCCCAAATCAGTGCCTCGACACAATCCTGTCTCTGAGTTCTACGGACAATTTCTTCGACTTCATGGCTTGGTTTTTGCTCTGACATGCACTGTCAACTGTGGGACCTTATATAGACAGGTGTGTGCCTTTCCAAATCATGTCCAATCAATTGAATTTCCCACAGGTGGATCAAGTTGTAGAAACATCTCAAGGATGATGAATTTCGAGTCAATTTCGAGTCTCATAGCAAAGGGTCGGAATATTTACAGTATGTACAATTGAAGTCGGACGTTTAAATACTTAATAATGGATCAATTAATCGAAGCGCCACAGCCGGTACCCATCGTTAACCTTTGGAAACAAAGGTTGCCTCGTGCTGCTGCCCCATGAACAACACCCAGAAATAAAACTCAGCTTCAGAATTATGTTTATGCAAGAACGAAGAATGGTATGAGAAATAAATATGAATTTGTGATTGCAGCATAGAGTCATGTGATGTGATTCTGGAGCCCTATAGGAAGATAGTGTCTACATCCAAAATAGTACCCTAGTCCCTATATAGTGCACTACTTTTGACCAGAGTGGGCCGTGGTAAAAATAAGTGCACTATAAAGGGAATAGGGTGCTATTTGGGAGACAAAGAGGGAGATCTATTATTGAAAAGTGTTTCAGCTGCTGAGAATAGAACATGACGATGGTGTGAGGCTGTCTGCATCCCAAATGGCACCCTATTCCTTATATAGTAGAATGGCGCTGGTCAAAAGTAGTGCACTAGGGAATAAGGTGCCATTTGTGATGCACAGTGTCTGAGAGGCAGAAAGCTGGTGGTGGTGGTGGGGTGCTGTGGTTTATATATAACCCTGGCCTGTACTGGTGTGTGCCCTTACCTGTACTCCCATGACTCTCTCTGTCAGGGAGTCTTGAGGGAGCGAAGGAAGGCTGCGCCTGATCTGAATATCAAACAGGGGAGGGTGAGGTGCACTTTTCCGCTGCCTTCAGCCTTCCTCACAGAAGCCCTGGATAATTTCAAGGTACAAGAGGGAGACACGAAGAGGGAGGAACCTACTCTATTAGCTAAACTCTTCATTATACAGTCAGATCCAGCATGAAGCCTGCAGAAACCATCACCGCAGGTGTCATACCTCCCCTTATCCATACTGATAATTTCCAAGAACACAGAGTGGCGCCGCTATATCCTTCCCCTCAATATACTGAAGGGGTGTTGATACTGTACCAAAGCAGAGCTGGGTCTGTGACACATTTCCTGCCCTTTCAGGGCGACACCACATAATTGAACCATTAGCTAAATGAGTACCGGTAACCCAGTAATAGCCTATTATAGGGAGAGAAAGGGGATTTTTACCAGCATGGTAATAAAAGAGGATTATCACATGAGGAAACTCTGAGTCATGGTGTAAATGTATAATTCATACATTATAAATTATAATGCATTTTGACTGTTCTTGTCCTTGAAATAGCTTTCGAAACCAAAGCCCCTGAATCAGAAGGAGACACTGTCTGCTGAGTAGAGGAAGTGGAAGGAGGGTAATGATGAAGAATATAAAGAGGCAGGGAAGGAGGGAGGGTGTACTGCTGTGTTCAGGAGGAGGAGATACAGCCAGACTGCTGTGTTCAGGAGGAGGAGATACAGCCAGGGAGGGAGGGAGTACTGCTGTGTTCAGGAGGAGGAGATACAGCCAGGGAGGGAGGGAGTACTGCTGTGTTCAGGAGGAGGAGATACAGCCAGAGAGGGGAATATCCCTCCCTAAACAAGTCAAATGTTAATAAGCCTACTGCCTGCCAGTCCCTCAAACGTCTTTTCCCTTCCCTCTCTCCAAAAGACATGTAAAATAAAATCCTCCTACCCCCTCTACCTTCCTCTACTCTCTCTCTCGCGCCCTCTCTGTCTATCTCTGCCTGCCTGCATGCCTGCCTGTTTGACCCATTTTCCGACTGTCTGTCCTCCAAAGCACTCTCCTCATTAGCAGTGTAAATGCAAATCCCCCCATGATGATGAGGAGGAACACAGCGGATGGATTTAATGAGATCTCAGCATCCCGTGCAATACACATTGTTCCTCAAGTTAATATCGCTCACCAAACAACACTGTCACATTCATACACACTCACTGAGTGTACAAAATATTAGGAACACCTTCCTAATATTAGGTTCCTTTTTTTGCCATCAGAACATTCTCAATTCGTCAGGCATGGACTCTACAAGGTGTGAACGCGTTCCACAGGGATGCTGGCCCATGTTAACTCCAACGATTCCCGCCCATGTTGACTCCAACGCTTCCTGCACATGTTGACTCCAATGCTTCCACAGTTGTGTCAAGTTGGCTGGATGTCCTTTGGGTGGTGGCCTATTCTTGATACACACGGGAAACTGCTGAGCGTGAAAAACCCAGCAGCATTGCAGTTCTTGACATACTCAAACCAGTGCGCCTGGCACCTACTACCATACCCTGTTCAAAAGCACTTAAATCTTTTGTCTTGCCCATTCACCCTCTGAATGGCAATCATACACAAGTCATGTCTCAATTGTCTCAAGGCTTAAACATCCTTCTTTAAGCTGTCTCCTCCCCTTCATCTACACTGTTTGAAGTGTATTTAACAGGTGACATCATTAATTTACATTTTTATGTATTATATTTAACCTTTATTTAACTAGACAAGTCAATAAGAGATAATAGCTTTCACCTGAGCTGTGTTCGAATACTCATACTAAACGCACTAACCGTACTATTTGTGACGTGAATTGAGTATATAGTTATTGGTCATAGCATGGATATAGTTAGTATGCCAAAAGTTCCCAGATGTCTTACTAAATTTGCCAAAATACGAAGTATACAAGCAATGGACACTATTTCAGTGCTTTTAGGAACAATAATGCAATTCTTCAGAAAATGAGCATGGCTTCACAACGTTTTCAGATTTGTAGAAAATGGCGGAAAATGTGCAGCCGAAGCAAAAAAGTCCAACGAGAGCGGATACAAACTCATTGCTTTAACTAATTATGTCAAATGTTAAGAAAATGTTGAGCAATGTAATAAAGTAATGACTTTCAAATAAGTTACATTGCATGCTATGTTGGTTGACAATTTGTTAGCTATGCTATCCTTATGAACCCCATTGCATTACAGCAGCATCTACCGGTATGTTAGCTGGTTACCTAATGTTAGTTGGCTACTAATAGATCGAACTTGCCAGGCAGATATTAACTAATCTGCTATTTAACTAACTACCCAACGTTTATTGACTTGATTATTCACACAATTCTTAGCTAAGTGGTATAGTCATTTTGCGTTTAAATGGACATTGTTAATTCTGGCTATCTACTCAGATTTCAGAGGACTCTCCCGCAGAATAACTGATACATTTACAAATGCTTAACACCCGTTGAATATGGCTGGGGTCAGTAAACTTCGGCAAAAAAAAAAGCAATTACATTTTTGCCAGCAGCACAGTCACCAACGCTATGGATAACATGAAAACAGCCTAACCAGCTCTGCTAGGGCGGGTAAAATGGTTAGAGTGAGGTGTTTTCTCATTTGTTTCTGGAAGTATATAGTCAACGTTAGCCAGTTAATTTGGCTGCTTGACTGCAATTGAACGGTCCGAGAGCGAAACGCTCTACATTTACGAACAGACAATCTGACAATGCTCTGGATTTACAAACACCCAGAGTGCACTCTGCCACTCCAGATTGAATTTACAAACACACCGAAAATCATAAAATATTTAGCTAGTCATTTGTTATGCTAACAAGCTAGCAAGAGGTTGCATAGCAACAGCATCAACTTCCGGTAGACAGGCGAAGCTCTAGTACGCTCAACTGAAACAATACAGTTTGCTTACAGTATACTAAAATGAACTAATAGTATGTAGTATATACTCATTAAGTATGTAGTATACAGTATGGGTATTCGAATACAGCCCTGGATTCACCTGGTCAGTCTACGTCATGGAAAGAGTGGGTGTTCCTAATGTTTTGTGCACTCAGTGTATATTAAAAAAGTATACAGTGCCTTCGGAAAGTATTCACACCCCTTGACATTTTCTAAAATGGATTGAGTAAAAAATTTCCTCAGCAATCTACACACAATACCCCATAATGACAAAGCGAAAACAGCTTTTTAGACATTTTTGCTAATGTATTCAGACCCTTTGCTATGAGAATCGAAATTGAGCTCACTTACATCCTGTTTCCATTGATCATCTTTGAGATATTTCTACAACTTGATTGGGATCTACCTGTGGTAAATTCAATTGATTGGACATTCATTTGGAAAGGCACACACATGTCTATATAAGATCTCACATTTGACAGTGAATTTCAGAGCAAAAACAGAGCCATGAGGTCGAAGGAATTGTCCGTAGAGCACCGAGAAAGGATTGTGTCGAGGCACTGATCTGGGAAGGGTACGAGAAAATGTCTGCAGCATTGAAGGTCCCCAAGAACACAGTGGCCTCCATCATTCTTAAATGGAAGAAGTTTGGAACCACCAAGACTCTTCCTAGAGCTGGCCGCCCTGCCAAACAATCAAGGGAAAAGGACCTTGGTCAGGTAGGTGACCAAGAACCCGATGGTCACTCTGACAGAGCTCTAGAGTTCCTCTGTGGAGATGGGAGAACCTTCCAGAATGACAACCATCTCTGCAGCACTCCACCAATCAGGCCTTTATGGTAGAGTGGCCAGATGGAAGCCACTCCTCAGTAAAAGGCACATGACAGCCCACTTGAAGTTTGTCAAAAGGCACCTAAATACTCTCAGACCATGAGAAACAAGATTCTCTGGTCTGATGAAACCAAGATTGAACTCTTTGGCCTGAATGCCAAGCGTCAGGTCTGGAGGAAACCAGGCACCACCATTTTTCAGCGGCAGGGACTGGGAGTCTAGTCAGCAAAGATGAACGGAGCAAAGTACAGAGAGATCCTTGATGAAAACCTGCTCCAGAGTGCTCAGGACCTCAGACTGGGGCCCTAAGCACACACAGCCAAGACAACGCAGGAGTGGCCTCGGGACATGTCTCTGAATGTCCTTGAGTGGCCCAGCCAGAGCCCGGACTTGAACATCTCTGGAGAGACCTGAAAATATCTGTGCAGCAACGCTCCACATCCAACCTGACAGAGTTTGAGAGGATCTGCAGAGAAGAATGGGAGAAACTCCCCAAATACAGATGTGCCAAGCTTGTAGTGTCATACCCAAGAAGACTGGAGGCTGTAATCGCTGCCTACGGTGCTTCAACAAAGTACTGAGTAAAGGGTCTGAATACTTATGTAAATGTGATATTTACAGAAAAACAA
Source organism: Salvelinus namaycush (assembly GCF_016432855.1). Lineage (NCBI taxonomy): Eukaryota > Metazoa > Chordata > Actinopteri > Salmoniformes > Salmonidae > Salvelinus > Salvelinus namaycush. Next base: position 20,454,470 of record NC_052317.1, on the reverse strand, counting down.
GTCTAAAAACCTGTTTTTGCTTTGTCATTATGGGGTACTGTGTGTAGATTGATGAGGGAAAAAATCTAATATAATACTTCCTGAATGCACTGTATATTGCAGGGATAGTGCTATCAACTCATCACATCCAAACCACAACTGTTGTAACCCATTTTCAGCACTTGTTCTCTTGAGCAAAAACAAGAAAACCAACTTTGGTTACAACCGTGTAAATTCTGTACATCCCAGTTAGTGTTTCAATATGGTTCCAGGTCAACAGTACCTGTATAACATATTGTATAAAGCTCCCTAAGACTGTCACTCTGCCTGACTTTATTGCCCTGTTACAGAGAGCATACTCAAGGTTGCTCGCTTTTTCATAGTCCTTCGAGCCAGATAGCAACAATTGTCCTGGAACACATAGAATATAAAGCCTTGTCAGGGCCCTCCTCTCACCTCTCTCTGCCAGCGGGGGTTGATGGTGTTACAGACGATGCCTGAGCGTTTCTCCTGGCCGTGGTGTGGCAGCGCTGGAAAGATGCTGTTCCTGCCGGGATGGATGGCGATCTTCAGGTAGGGGTCAGGGTTGAAGAACATCCCTTTCTTCAGCCCCGTGGCGTGGAAATCTACCAGAGACGATAAGAGTATAGAGGAGGAGACGATGAGGATAAAAGGCTTTAAAATTACACCTTTAACGGCTTAAGAAAATCCCAAACTCCTGACAAAGAGGAGCAGAGTGCAGGCAGCAGGAATGTCCTTGAGAAAGAGAATGTTCCTTTTAGTTCTGCAAATCAATTCAGTTGAATATCCTGTGTTGCCACAGTATGCTGTACTTCTACAATAGTAATAATATGTTCTACTATAGCAGAGCAGAGACAGAATAACTCACCCTGAAAAATACATCTAGACAGAATTATTATTTTGCATAGCGTTGCATTTAACTTGAACTTCTCTCCAACTCTGCTCTGTAATATTTGTGACAGCCATGTCATACAGTAGCATAGCCTTCCAGTGATCTGGGACCAGACAGGGACTACTACAGTCAGTATGTTTGTTCAGTATTTGTAAGCCTGTGTTGATCAAAGCTGAAGACGAAGGGGGAAGAGCTGCTGTCTGAAATCCCATCTGCCTCCCCCTGACATCTCCCATGCAGCCGTGGGTGGAGAGAATCGTTTGGATACACGATTTAGCAAGCTGTCACACCCACCTTTCATCTGCACTACCTCACTGTGAATCAGGTGGAACTGGATCATACCGCCTCTACTGCTGCTGCTGCATCCCTCACAGTTGGGAATCCAACTCAACTCAGGACTGTCAGAAACACTTAGCACAATAGACTCACTGTGCTTTTCCTATGATGAGTCAGAGCCTCACTTGTTAGGATGTTTTTGTGACATTTCTACAGATGTGATGTATTTCTTCATGCAGCGTTTGGGAATGAAACAGCCGCATTTAAGTATGGAAGTGTTAGGAGAAAGGAATCCTTTTCATCACCGTCATGTAAGTGTGGGTTTGTCAATATTTCTCTAACTGCTAGCATTCTGTATCATGCCAGTTGGCACAGAACATTCCTTCCTGTAATGCACATGATGTACTCCAGATGGATGATAGTACTGTATCTGAATCCTGGGATGAGTTGCTATGGAGACACAAGCTGTGTGTTGCCCTTTGCCACAGTGATGCTGGCACGTGTGCTGGCCCAACCCTGTAGAGACGCGTTGCCAAGGTAACGTGGTGGTAGGGGCGGGGGGCATGCTCACCTGAGAGGGAGAAGCTAATGAGTCTTCTGCTGCCTGTGCTCTGGGGGACTTCTTCATTGGTGATGGGCTTAAACACCTACAGAGAGAGAGGGTGAGAAAGAGAGAGCGAAAGAAAGAGAGGGTTAGAGAGCGAGAGAGGGTTAGAGAGAGAGAGAGAGAGCACAAGAAAGAGAGAGAGAGAGAGAGAGAGAAAGAAAGAAAGAAAGAAAGAGTCACATCAGCGCCCGCCTTTAAAGCACCTCTCCTCCCTGTTCCTCCTCCACAGGTGTAAGCCTGCCTAAGGGTCTTTATAGCAGGCTGGATTTGTGGAAAATAGCCACTGAGAGATGATGGAGGGCCACTGAGAGATGGAGGGCCACTGAGAGATGGGGGTGGAGGATAAAGGTCATATGCAAACGCACGCACACACACCATCACAGCAGTAACAATACAATGGCATTTTGACAGGCTGTGACATTGATGTGTTTCTCTGAGATTGTTCCTCTGGGTGTGATCTCTAGGAGGACTAGTGACTAGTCATTATAGCAGTGTGGGGGTATGTAGGCTGTGGGGGCAGGGCCTGCATAGGCCTGGGCTAATGCATTTCACTCCCTGGCTGCAGTGGGCCTACAGCAGACAGCTGGAGTGCCCACAGGGGACCTCTACTACAGTATACTCCACAGGGACAACACAAGGACATTATCTGATTCCCCTCTCTGTTCACCTCTGGCTGTGGCGTATCTGTCTGTCTATCTCTCAGACTGCTGTCTGTCTGTGCGTGATCTCTCTCAAGACAGGCAATGTCATCCAGCCAATAAGCATATAATAATTTACACTTAGCACCACTTTCAATTTCAGGATTTTCTTTTCCAGTCAATGAGAAAAGAAGGGTAAACCAATCTAATGGATTGCTAAACCCATTATATCTGCCCTTTAAATCACGTCTGATAACCCCTAGTAATCCAGGTAACACTGGACAACAGATGACATGCTAACCCCTTTCTGGAACAGTCAGGATTTTTTTTCTTACTTTTCTTACCACTCTAGGCTCTAAAGTGGTAAGAAAAGCTTCAACCCAGACAATGGAAAAATATATCCTTTAGATGGAAAGACATACAGTAGATCCGTTGTAAATCACCACCTCTTCCCTTCAGTGCCCCTTGAGAAGCCCATATGAACACATAGAGCCCATGTACAGTAGCACTAATACCAGGTTGGGACTAAGTAGTCCTACACGCTCACCGGAACTGAGGGGTTCTTCACAGTCAAACTGGGGGTGGTGGCACGCAGTGCCCCGCTCACACCATGATAGTATTTAAAACAGATCTTGGTCTCCACTGAGGAAAAAAGAGACAAATGACAGAAGAGAGGACAGAAGTTAGTTTAAGAACAGGAGAGAGATTGTTCTATCTTTTTAAAATTACCTACTGTTTGCATTATACACTATTTCTCTGTTTATTGGCACCTTTATCAGGTTTCACAGTTGGAAAGCTCTCAAAAACAGGCCAGAGACACACCAGCGTGACCTAAGGAAGCTGTTGTGAGCAGCATGCCAATAAACTGGGGGAGAGAGAGCAGACGGTCCTCAGCTACATGGTTATTAGCAGCGGAGTCTGACACAGAGAGATAATACTATCCCTTTAATTACACAGAGAGATAATACTATCCATGTAATTACACCGAGAGATAATACTATCTCTTTAATTACACAGAGAGATAATACTATCCCTTTAATTACACCGAGAGATAAGAATCTCAGTGGCTGCTTTCCAAGCTGCTAATCTACTGTGGTAGCTAAATGGAGATGCTTGAGAATCAACACCACTGAGCCTACAGGGTGGCACACAGGCATCAGCGAATGGTATTGGCCAAAAGATTGATTGCTGTCTCTGCCTGGCCGGTTCCCTTCTCTCCACTGGGATTCTCTGCCTCTAACCCTATTACGGGGGCTGAGTCACTGGCATACTGGTGCTCTTCCATGCCGTCCCTAGGAGGGGTGCGTCACTTGAGTGGGTTGAGTCACTGACGTGATCTTCCTGTCCGGGTTGGCACACCCCCTCAGGTTCGTGTCGTGGGGGAAGTCTTTGTGGGCTATACTCGGCCTTGTCTCCGGGTAGTAGGTTGGTGGTTGAAGATATCCCTCTAGTGGTGTGGGGGCTGTGCCTTGGCAAAGTGGGTGATGTTATATCCTGTCTGTTTGACCCTGTCCGGGTATTTATGCTGCAGTAGTTTATGTGTCGGGGGCAAGGGTGAGTCTGTTATATCTGGAGCATGTTTCATGTCTTATCCGGTGTCCTGTGTGAATTTAAGTATGCTCTCTCTAATTCTCTCTCTCTCTCTCTCTCTCTCTCTCTCTCTCTCTCTCTCTCTCTCTTTCTCTTTCTCTCGGAGGACCTGAGCCCTAGGACCATGCCTCAGGAATACCTGGCCTGATGACTCCTTGCTGTCCCCAGTCCACCTGGTCATGCTGCTGCTCCAGTTTCAACTGTTCTGCCTGCGGCTATGGAACCCTGACCTGTTCACTGGACGTGCTACCTTGTCCCGGACCCGCTGTTTTGGACGCTCTCTACTGCACCTGCTGTCTCTAACTCTGAATGATCGGCTATGAAAAGCCAACTGACATTTACTGCTGAGGTGCTGACCTGTTGCAACCTCTACAACCACTGTGATTATTATTATCTGACCCTGCTGGTCATCTATGAACGTTTTAACATCTTGGCCATGTTCTGTTATAATCTACACCCAGCACAGCCAGAAGAGGACTGGCCACCCCTCAGAGCCTGGTTCCTCTCTAGGTTTCTTCCTAGGTTCTGGCCTTTCTAGGGAGTTTTTCTTAGCCACCGTACTTCTACATCTGCATTGCTTGCTGTTTAGGGTTTTAGGCTGGGTTTCTTTTATATCGGCTGATGTTAAAAGGGCTTTATAAATAAATGTGATTGATTGATTGATTGATTGATAGATATCTGATTCTTGCTAATGAGCTGTCCCTACTGATGAGGTGGGAGGAGCTCTTTGAGGGATGAGTCTTACTTTAGGTAAATAAACAATAAGCAGTGTTAGCTAAATAACAAAATCACCCACAGATGACAACGTATTACGTTAGCAGAACCAGATGAGAGGAGGATAGCACTATGGTAGTTACTCAAAGCTGCACTTTGTGTCTAAGCAGAGCTGTCCACACCGGGGCCTACTGTACTGTACAGTCAGTGTCGGTTCTCTAGTCTAGAGGAACTAATGGGATCATTTGGCTGTATAAATTATGTCAATTATTTTATTTATGGGAATCTCTTCCAAATAGACTTGCTTTAATCTGTGCAGAGTAAGAAGGATTTGTGATTCTAAAGGGAAATCCTGAAACTTATGGAAGTCTGAAGATACAAAATGGTCACAATGGTAATGAGAAACAAAATAGTTATGAGATAGTTTCAGTGTTATGTAAAGATTTACAATATGCACTGACGAAGCAGTGTCCTGTTCTGAGTGCTAGATGCTACATCCGTTATAAAACAGCTCTCTCAGTGTGTGGAGGATGTAGTGTACTGTAATGTAGCTGGTTTTGGATGTATTTCCAGAAATACACTTACGCTCCACAAAATAGGAGTTGGCCTCAATTTTCCACACTATCTGGCCCTTATGCGAACCATTCACTCCGCGGCTCTTGTAGTCTAGAAAGTTCTCAGACGAAACTTCTTCTGAGAGAGACGAAAGAGAGGGAGGTAAGGTGAGATACAAAGTCCCATTACATTATCACCCAAGCATTGTCAGTTACCTGTGGATATGTAACATTAACTGTGCCTGAGCACCACAACACCACCTTTAGATTACCTCAAATGACCTTTAGATTACCTCAAAGGGAAGGCAGACTGGACATGACCTGACCTAACATGACCTGAGTCATCACATTGCTCTCTATGTAGTGTACATACAGTCCCTTTCAAATACTGTAGACTTGAATGAACACATTCTAGTTCTTGTCCTACACACCTCTCCCTCTTCCCCAAAAGCTAACTTCAAAGAAGATCACATGCATGTGTAACAGTTTACAAGATTGGAAATAAGCTGCTCTTCATCTCACTGTCTCTAGCTGCCTCACTATCATCTACTATTACGTATTGCTTTGGTCCCTTCTATGAAAATCACTGTTATGGCAGTGCTCACCGATGAGGTACATGCCGATCCAGTCCCCAGCGTCCACCTCCTCCTTGATGTTCCAGCAGATGAGGATGTCCTGGGTCTGACCGATGGCATAGAGCGAGGTGCTGACGGTGAGCGTTGAACGGCTGTGTGATGTCACCAGGTCTGTGTCGCTGGTCGAGCGGTGCATAGTCGCCACGACCTCGGGAAAGCCGTTCTGGAAGTTGACGTTAGGGAACTGCTCGGGATTGTAGCTGTGGCGGATCGGGTGCTTACAGCGCCGGCGGTTCTGGGACGAACGTGACGGGGATGCCATTGCTGCTAGTCCGAGTCCGAGAAACCTGTTCTGGTACAAGTTCTGGAGAAGAGGAGAGGAAAGAAGGAGAGAAACTGTGAATGTGGAGGATGGAGAGCTAGTACTGGAGAGAGTTTAGGGAGGCCAAATGTTAGCATTGTTATTTCTGCGTTTTTGAGATACATACTGTAGATGAAGTCCAATCAAAACTTTCATCGCCATGTTTAAGAACATTGCAGGTGTGTTTTTCTGTTGGTTTATTCTGGCAGACTAAGAGGTAGTGATTTGTACCATCCTGCAGAGAAAGTGGAGCTACAGTGGGAATATTACCAGCAGGAAATATAATCCTAAAATCTTTTGGAAGTTTCTCCACTATGTAGCAATAACTTATGAGTGGGAGGAGAGACAACAATGCCTAGTTAATGAAGAGGGAGCAGCACAGTGCTATGAGTGAGAGATGAGTGCAAATAAAGGTGCGGTTCACTCGAGGGCCCTGTCCTGCACAGACTGTTCAGAGGGGACTGAGTGTGCTGCCTCTCTCTCTCATATGTTTACATTGCCAAAGCAAGTGAAATAGCTAATAAACAAAAGTTAAATAAACAATAAAATAATGAACAGTAAACATTATACTCACAAAGTTTCAAAGGAATGGAGAGTGTTCAAAACAGTCTGAATGGATTTAATGAAGCCTATGGATTGAGTAGAATATAATATAACTTTATTGCGCCAAGGATGCATGTAGTTACATGTAGTTATTACCAAGCATGAGATTCCCACATTGTAGCCTGTAGATTGAATGTATTCACTGATCATGTACTCTACCTTTGCAAATAAAGGTGCGGTTCAGGTATGAATGTCATCCGCATGGTCCTAAAGCACACCGTTGCCTCGTTTTCTAATAATATTCCAATGATAAAACTGTGGAGGGGGGCGGACAAAAATGCAATTTCAGAAAGTGAAAGTTGCACCCCTAAATTATACACTTCAACAGTGTTTACCAATCCTGCCCATGGGACAGCAATGTTTACACATTATAACTACGGAATAGACTAGAAACATGATTTAACTAGTGAAAGGCTGATTTGTAACTGATACACAGAAACAGATTTTAAAAACAGTACACTACACTTCCTATGCATTATGTAAATACTCTAAAACCGGTTCATCTCAATATTTACTTTCCTTCATCTGCACTGATCTGAGGACACAGGATAGGTGTAGTATTTCATCAAATGAGAGACTTCATTTCAACTAGGAGAGAATGTGAAACGCTTTATTGAAAGAAGTTCATTATCCAAGTGTTATAAATACATAATACATGCATTCTAATTGTAATCTTATATTATAAATAGAAGGTCAATCTGTAGTTCAATGCACATCTGGTGTGCATGATAAAAACAGAGGAATAAAGAGGAGGTGAGGAGAGAGGTGTGAGAGAGTGTAAAAAACAGAAAGGAAAAGAGGAGCAGGGATGACCGCATATGATTCATGGATTACAGTGCGACTAAACGTAATATTCTCTCAGTTCATCACAATTGCATAATAGTGTCTCTCGTGGTATCTCCCCAGTTGGCCCGAAGGTTATCTTAAGAGCGGGTGAGGTGGCAATGACGGGACTGGGGGTTGACATCCTCTCTCACATCAAAACATACCTGCAGACGAGAGACAGATGGAGAGAGAGATAAAATACAAAAAACACAAGGCTTAATCATGCTGACACTGTCAGTCATCATAATCATCAGGTGGTAAAATGCTAAACTGTCCTTGGATCATTAACTCTGGGACTACTACATCTCTAGCTGTATTTCAATGTAAAGCATCTTTTTAATAATACTTCCTGTTGACCCGACCAAGTGACCTCTCACCTCTGATCATACTGTGCCCTCTATGTAGCCACTTCAGATGCGGGAGGGGTTCACCGACACAGCTGATATAACCTAGAGGATTTAGGCAGAAGGGGGGAAGAGGGAGGAAGTGAAGGAGAGAGACTGTTATTGAGAAAATAAGGTAGTTGAAGAGACAGTGTTCAACAGGAATCTGTGTGTCGCCTCACCCGTTGTCCACACTAAGTGGCTGAAGAGTACTTTATACTGAAAAACATACAGACACACGATGACAAACAATATAGCGTTTTCTACATTATTTTCTACATAAATAGAAATAATGAACGTGTCGTACTATTCTCCATGGTTGGCCCTCTTGCCTGTTCTTTGAAGGTGGAAGGAGCCACAGTTATACACCTGAGCCTGCTTACTGCACAACACAATCCATCAATCAGATTGATACACGAGTGTGTAGCTGTGGGTTATAGGGTGTCTAATTGTTCTTCATTTTTCAATATGGGTGACTCTTAAAGGAGCCTGTTCTGTTTTTGTACAGACATTACCCTTACCTAAACTGTGAATTGAATAAATGCAGTTGACATAGCGAAGTAAATGGAAGAATACACTTATTGCAATGTGGATGGCTCTTAAGAGCCTTTGGTTGTGCATAGTCTAGTCTATGGTGTTGCCAGGGAACAGCACCCTCTTGGAAGAAGTAGGAGGTGAAGATCTCCCGCACACAGATTGCCTCCTGTGCTGCGTTGTTAGCGCCCATCCTTGAAAAATCCTGCAGAGAAGCAGACCTCTCCTCTGGCACATGGTAGCGAGCTGCAGATCCTCTCCTGGTCCTCATGTACATCCTCATGAAGTTATGCAGGACACAGGTAGGCAGTCCCAGATGGCCCTGGCCACCCAACCGTGCAGTGCCCTACACAGAAACTGTAGGCAATCGTTTTGAAGGAATCTCCAGTTGCAAGGTATCTGTAGGAATATGGAAGATAGTCATTATTAGACTTTTACATCACCAGGTCATTGTGGATTTCTAAAGAATAATATCTCTTATAACAAATCATGATAACATTGGAAGGACAGATGCATGTGGGCATGTGTAGCACGTGACAATAGCAGGATCATATCAAAGATAGCATCACAAATAATAATAATACAGTTGAAGTCGGAAGTTTACATACACCTTAGCCAAATACATTTAAACTCCGTTTTTCACAATTCCTGACATTTAATCCTAGTAAAAATTCCCTGTCTTAGGTCAGTTTGGATCACCACTTTATTTTAAGATTGTGAAATGTCAGAATAAAAGTAGAGAGAAAGATTTATTTCAGCTTTTATTTCTTTCATCACATTCCCAGTGGGACAGAAGTTTACATACACTCAATTAGTATTTGGTAGCATTGCTTTTAAATTGTTTAACTTGGGTCAAACATTTTGGGTAGCCTCCACAAGCTTCCCACAATAAGTTGGGTGAATTTTGGCCCATTCCTCCTGACAGAGCTGGTGTAACGGAGTCAGGTTTGTAGGCCTCGTTCACGCTTTTTCAGTTCTGCCCACAAATTTTCTATGGAATTGAGGTCAGGGCTTTGTGTTGGCCAATCCAATACCTTGACTTTGTTGTCCTTAAGCCATTTTGCCACAACTTTGGAAGTATGCTTGGCGTCATTGTCCATTTGGAAGACCCATTTGCGACCAAGCTTTAACTTCTTGACTGATGTCTTGAGATGTTGCTTCAATATATCCACATACTTTTCCTCCCTCATGATGCCATCTATTTTGTGAAGTGCACCAGTCCCTCCTGCAGCAAAGTACTCCCACAACATGATGCTGCCACCCCCATGCTTCACGGTTGGGATGGTGTTCTCCGGGTTGCAAGCGTCCCCCTTTTTCCTGAAAACATAACAATGGTCATTATGGACAAACAGTTCTATTTTTGTTTCATCAGACCAGAGGACATTTCTCCAAAAAGTACGATCTTTGTCCGCATGTGCAGTTGCAAACCGTAGTCTGGCTTTTTTATGGCGGTTTTGGAGCAGTGGCTTCTTCCTTGCTGAGCGGCCTTTCAGGTTGTGTCGATATAGGACTCGTTTTACTGTGGATATAGATACTTTTCTACCCGTTTCCTCCAGCATCTCCACAAGGTCCTTTGCTGTTGTTCTGGGATTGATTTGCACTTTTGCACCAAAGTACGTTCATCTCTAGGAGACAGAACGTGTCTCCTTCCTGAGTGGTATGACGGCTGCGTGGTCCCATGGTGTTGATACTTGCGTACTATTGCTTGTACAGATGAATGTGGTACCTTCAGGTGTTTGGAAACTGCTCCCAAGGATGAACCAGACTTGTGGAGGTCTACAATTTTTTTTCCTGAGGTCTTGGCTGATTTCTTTTGATTTTTCCATGATGTCAAGCAAAGAGGCACTGAGTTTGAAGGTAGGCCTTGAAATACATGCACAGGTGCACCTCCAATTGACTCAAATGATGTCAATTAGCCTATCAGAAGCTTCTAAAGCCATGACATAATTTTATGGAATTTTCCAAGCTGTTTAAAGTTACAGTCAACTTTGTGTATGTAAACTTCTGACCACTGGAATTGTGATACAGTAAATTATAAGTGAAATTATCTGTCTGTAAACAATTGTTGGGAAAATGACTTGTGTCATGCACAAAGTAGATGTCCTAACCGACTTGCCAAAACTATAGTTTGTTACCAAGGAATTTGTGGAGTGGTTGAAAAACGAGTTTTAATGACTCCAACCTAAGTATATGCAAACGTCCGACATCAACTGTACAAAAACACCACTTGAAGCTTGATGATGAGTTGATCATTTGAATCAGCTGTGTAGTGCTAAGGCAAAAACAAAAATGTGCACCCCTTTGAGTCCCCAGGACCAGGACTAAGAACCACTGCTCTTCATTGGGACCTCTTCATCTGCAAACAGAGCTTTCAAAGCTCTCTGTATCTGAGGGCATAAAACATTGCAATAAACAGACTTCATTTTACTCAAATTAGACAGCACTGAAAATTATGTTACTATATCTCTGTTCTCACTTCTAGGGACTGTAACTACACAAAAGTACCTGCCCTATCCAGAATAGCCTACTCTTTGACAGTTTGACAGTTGGGGCTGCTGTTGGCCCTTTCACCCTTCTCAATGGCTGTTACCTAGCTACCTACAAATGCATTAGGAGTTTGTTTTTACAATGATAAATACATCTTGACACCTAGCTAAATTAAGTTAGTTAGCTGGTGATATTTAATTAACTTAGCTACACAGTATGTAAAGTTGGCTAGATAGCTAATAGCTAACTGCTATGTTAGCAGTTCATTTGAGTTAGCTTGCACTATAGCTAGTTAGCTAATAATACATTGTTTACATTTTTTTTTTTACTGTATTTACTTACTTGAATAGGTTCCCCCAGCCATGTGAACGATTGGAAACAGGGCAGCAAAGTTTGTTTGTCACCAGAGCGGTTTAGAGCATATTACTATTTACCTGTGAATAAATTCATGAAATAAAGAATGGATGAAACTATTTACTAACCAGACCTTCATACAAACTTGCTATGCTGAATTCTTGACGCACAGTCGAACGTGCTGCTATATGCTGCCAGCACACCCACAAGTGAGCCACTCTGGGCGGCCGGAGCGGCAAGCGGCACCGAGTACTAATGTACACAAGCCATTATTGTTATTTTATTGTGTTACTAGTTCTTTTTTTTTTTTTTTGCAAAACTTTTCTTACTTTTTAATTCTGCATTGCTGGGAAAGGGCTCGTAAGTAAGTATTTCACAGTAAAGTCTACACCTGTTGTATTTGTGTGACAAATACAATTTTATTTGATGTAGGCTAAATTTGGACTCAGGATCAGGAGTGTCGAAATATGATTTCTTTCAGCATCTTGAGAGAATGCTAATGCACAGTTAGATAGGTTCTGTAGAGGTGTTATCTTTATCAGCATCATAAAAGCTGATAGTATTTCAATCACATCAAATATGCATTCAAGCCAAACTGAAATATTATCAGAAACATGTTGGGTTGTTTTCACAGCTTTCTATTTCTTACAAATGGTCAAACTGATGTCATTTGGAAATGTTGCACAGAAAAACTCCAGTATTTTTGTCCTTGCATTTTCTCCCCGTTTCCTAAACGTCTTTGCTATGTGAAAGAAGCAGAGATGACAAAGAAAACTTTACCAATGTCAACTAGATTGAAGCATTCATTCTATCAATTTATTACATTATTCTGGTGAGCAAGAGTTTATTTAGTGTTCTAGGGCAACATATAATGACAGAAGAGAAGCTCCATATACAGTATCTAATTATAGACAAGTTGACTGCCATCTCTGACTGTAGCCTACGGCGCATTTTCTATATTAGCGCGTTAGGGTCGGGTGCAGGCCTCAGATTTTCACTTTATCACATACAGGAAAGTATTCAGACCCCTTAACTTTTTCCACATTTTGTTACCTTACAGCCTTAATTACAAAGCGAAAACAGGTTTAGACAATTTTGGAAATATATTAAAAATAAAAACAGAAATACCTTATTTACATAAGTATACAGACCCTTTGCTATGAGAGTCGAAATTGAGCTCCGGTGCATCCTGTTTCCATTGATCATCCTTGAGATGTTTCTACAACTTGATTGGAGTCCACCTGTGGTAAATTCAATTGAATGGACATGATTTGGAAACGCACACACCTGTCTATATAAAGGTCCTACAGTTCACAGTGCATGTCAGAGCAAAAACCAAGCTATGAGGTCAAAGGAATTGTCCGTAGAGGCACTGACCTGGGGAAGGGTACCAAAGCATTTCTGCAGCATTGAAGGTCCCCAAGAACACAGTGACCTCCATCATTCTGAAATGGAAGAAGTATGGAACCACCAATACTTCCTAGAGCTGAACAATTGGGGGAGAAGAACCCGATGGTCACTTTGACAGAGCTCTAGAGTTCCTCTGTGGAGGTGGGATAACCTTCCAGAAGGACAACCATCTCTGCAGCACTTCACCAATCAGGGCTTTATGGTAGAGTGGCCAGACGGAAGCCACTCCTCAGTAAAAGGCACATGACAGCATGCTTGGAGTTTGCCAAAAGGCACTTAAAGACTACCAGACCATGAGAAAAAAATATACTCTGGTCTGACGAAACCAAGATTGAACTCTTTGGCCTGAATGCCAAGCGTCATGTCTGGAAGAAACCTGGCACCATCCCTACGGTGAAGCATGGTGGTGGCAACATCATGCTGTGGGGATGTTTTTTAGTGTCACAGACTGGGAGACTAGTCATGATTGAGGAAAAAATGAACGGAGGAAAGTACAGACAGATCCTTGATGAAAACCTGCTCCAGAGCGCTCAGGACCTCAAACTGGGGTGACGGTTCACCTTCCAAGGGGACAACAAACCTAAGCACACAGCCAAGACAACGCAGGAGTGTCTTCCGGACAAGTCTCTGAATGTCCTTGAGTGGCCTAGCCAGAGCCCCGGACTTGAACCCAATCGAACATCTCTGGAGAGACTTGAAAATAGCTGTGCAGCAAAGCTCCCCATCCAACCTAACAGAGCTTCAGAGGATCTGCAGAGAAGAATGGGATAAACTCCGCAAATACAGGTGTGCCAAGCTTGTAGCATCATACCCAAGAAGACTTGAGGCTGTAATCGCTACAAAAAGGTGCTTCAACAAAGTACTGAGTAAAAGGGTCTGAATACCTACGTAAATGTGAGATTTCACATTTTCTAAAAACCTGTTTTTGCTTTGTCATTGTGGGGCAATTTTACTTGTCAATCTCTGCTGTGTGTGCAGGTTAATTGATGATATATATATATTTTTTTAATCAATTATTGAAAAAGTCTAGGGGTCTGAATACTTTCTGAAGGCACTGTATTTCGGGCAGGTGCGGTTGAACAAACCACTAGTGCACACACACATTCACACACACACACACACACACACACACACACACACACACACACACACACACACACACACACACACACACACACACACACACACACACACACACACACACACACACACACACACACACACACATTGTCTCTATTCAGTCACTACTCAGTCAATGCTGGCCAAGTGAAAGATGAAGATATGTCTGTTAGTCTGCCCGGGCAGCTGGCCAACACAATAGACAAGACCCCCACTGCGCGCTGAGAACAATCCACCAACACAATGACCCCTCAATAGCCTGTCTCATTATAGCCACTTTCTGTCCCTCCAGTGTGGAAGTACATGCAGCTGCCAAGCATCCTCTTCAACAACTCTGCCACTGTTCTTCAGCAACAAGGTCACTTGTCTGCCTTGATACAACCTCTGTATGGATGGAATGCCACCATACACAACACACACTGTTTAAGAAATATTTGAGCGGAAGTAAAAAAGAAAGGAAGAGCAGGGAAGAATGTGACAATTTTACTTGTCAATCTCTGCTGTGTGTGCAGGTTAAGTAGAATAATTGGGTAGATAGAATAGTTGAGTAGATAAAATAGGTTAAGGTATACAGTAAAAGCTTCATATTAAAACACCAGACAGAGAAAATACTACAGTACAGTGGTTTATTCTCTGTCTATCTCTGAGTTGGCCTATTACTTAACTGCTTTTAGGAGCCATATGAGATAACTTGGCTCAGTGATCATCAGTTTCCCTGTACTATCTGCACTGTGCAGCAATTGAAGACATTAGTCCACTTACATAATACAGTAGGCCAGGCCTACATAGCTCTTCTTTCACATGAGCTCCCAACCAATTAATACATGCAGGGATGCAGACAGTAAAATTACCCTCCTTATCACCTTTAAAGGCTGCCAAGTCATTATAACAATATCACTATACTAGTAGAATGAAGGAGAGTTGTAAATCCCTTGTGATTAAATACAGTAAAAAGGTTGAGTGAAATACAAAGAAGTTTTGTGGAGAAGTCTTGCTGTAAAAAGAAAAGATGCCTCTACAAAGTTGGATAGTTGCCAGCATGATGCATGGAAATGCCCCACTGTAATGAATCCCATACTGTAGGCCTACTACCTCCACATAAAGCTCATGATTTTAATCTAATTGGATTTACTCACTGAGGCAAATCTGAAGAATAGGACCTGGTGCACTATCATCCCGGCATCACAAATTACACTACAGCAAATCAGCAGCGTGAGGCTAAACAAACCACATAGCTGATCGCAGTGTGCAGTGTGCAACCATGGGAACGCAGCTAGGACAATATGGCTGAATTTAGACAGGCAGCCCAATTCTGATGTTTTTTTCAATAATTGGTCTTTTGACCAATCAGACCAACTCTGAAAAATATCTGATGTGAAAAGATCTGATGTGATTGGTCAAAAGACAAATTAGTGGAAAAAAATATCAGAAAAAGGCTGCCTGTCTAAAAGCAGTCTATATAGCATTCTGTTGCATCCAGATACTGAGATCCTGATACTGAGTGTCTTATTCACGGCACTAGATTAGCAGCAACATCATAAATATCCTTCCAGTCAAAGGAGCAATGTTCAGTCCTCCTAATGCAGCTCTGCACTGGGGCTGCCTTGCTGGTTGGTTAGATGACTCACTCAATGCATTTTTAAACTATGTATTGAGCGGTGGCTCAGCATTCTTCTTCCTTCTGCTCATTTAAATCCACAGGGCTAAACCAAGCAGGGCTGGAGCAGGGAGGTGCATTTTGGGGGATTTTGAAAGTGCTCTCCCCTCTCTCATCCATTTAGGAGCTCTACTGTTACTACTCCATGCCCAGAGACTTGAGGAAGACAATAGATACATCTTGATTAAATGTGCTCAGTAAGGTGTATCAAATAGATCAATTCTCCTTCAAATACATGACAGTATAGTAGGCCTAATATATACCAGCCACTAAGAGGTGGCAGGGGTGATGAATTAAGCCCTCAAATCCATACCAAATGTAAGTGTATAATGGCTGCAGACAGTTGGCAGGCAAGGAAATACAATCCCTCTCCAACTTTTATGAGGCTGGGAGATAAGTGAGTATTGGAGGCAGCAGAGAACAGAGAGTTTACAAGTGGATCCTGACTAGACAAAAGCCTGAAGGAGCTTGAGGAACAAACAAAGAAATAGTTCAAATTAGTGTGAATTGCTACAAATCCACATGGAGAGTTTAACCAGAAGTTTGAAGATATGGAGAGATAAGAGGTAGGATAAAACAGGGTATTCTGTGGTTATGTCTCCTTGTTGTTTTAATAAATCAGCAACTCCGGTCAGTGTCTCTGTCATAATTTGCCCCAGGCAGTTGTACTATATTTTCTTTACACTGAACTATTCCACTTGACTTACATTGAGTAAAACCAAGTAAAGAAAATGCTGTATAAACGCCTAGCAGCATTGCCAGTTCATAAAAGATTGTCTATGGGGGCAACCCACACATGCCAAATAAAATGTATTACATTTTCCTTTCCTTGATCGACAATATGACAGACACTGAAACTGTAGCAGGAATATTATCTTGATTTTCCATATACCTTTCTTGTATTCATAGACCTTTCACTGTGAACAAGCTGTCTCCTCCACAGTGGTGATTTTAACATGGATCAATAGACTGCGGTTCCCCCTTCTACATGGAAGCTTGAGTCTTTGGCAGTTACAGATGAATCAATAGTAATCTGGTCAATCTCTCTGCTACTGATCAGGATTACTGCTATTACTGCTACTTGATCAGGATTACTGCTATTACTGCTACTCTGAGCACTGACTGCCTTTTATGATGAAAACAGTCTCTATCTCCCTGTGCTGTGTTGAACGGGCTGGAACAGCCTGTGTGTTGTAGGCGGCCTATGGTAATAGTAGTACTATGGTAGCAGTAGTACTTTAGTAAATTACAAATATTGCCTTCCTCCTTATCTCACCACTCCATTCTATGTAGTGTTGTATTTTAGATTCAAACACAGACACAAAGCAAGAGACTCTCTCTCTCGCTCTCTCATATTATGGTGAGGCATCCCTATAGGATTGACCTACTCTGACTTGGTTATACAGACTCGATCAAAACACACCCTGCGAATGGAATGCCTAAATCAATACTCACTTTCTAATATCAACAAACACTGCTAGACCTTTCATAGTCAGGCATAGTAGTAAGCTACAGTACAGGGGTGAATTTTAGTGGCTGGCCATTATTTAGAGCATCCATGGAAACAATCTCGTTGTTTGAGAAAATACGAGGCGTCAACCTCAGTCAGTATTATTTTGTAGCACATAGAACTCGTGATCCCATGCATCAAAATTAACTAGAGATCGATTCAGACACGAGCACGTATCAATTTAGCCACGACTATCTTATTCACAGATGGACAACTAAATGTATCTAAACGTACCTGGGTCAGTGTCACCTGCCTTTGAATCATACTAGATGAAACTTCAAATTCTTATGGCATTTCTGCTGTTTGGTTGTTCTAAGAATAATATATCGCATATCCTCCGTTGGGCCATGTTCCAGCTTTGTCGGACGATTTTCTGAACATTCGTACGGCGATGCTGCTGTGCAGTGGTCTTTCTCTTGGGTACCACAATGCTTCGACCAATAGCGGACCATTTTGCATCAATTTAGCCTCTGTTTCGCTGCCCCCGCCCATGCACGCATCACGCACAAATTAAAGGCCTGCGCTTTGCAAGGCACTCGCACGCATATCAAAATTACGTATTTATACTGAACAAAAATATAAATGCAACATGCAACATTTTACAGTTCATATAAGAACATCAATCAATTGAAATACATTAATTATTCCCTAATCTATGGATTTCACATGACTGGGCAGGGGTGCAGGCCCACTGGGGAGCCAGGACCAGCCAATCAGAATGAGATTTTTCCCACGAAAGGCTTTTATGACGGACAGAAATACTCCTCAGTAAAATTTGAGGGAAATAAGCTTTCGTGCTATGAAAAATGTATGTGATTTTCTATTTTAGCTCATGAAACATGGGACCAAGACTTTACATTTCTATATTTGTTCAGTGTATATAAACTCAGCAAAAAAATAAACGTCCTCTCACTGTCAACTGCGTTTATTTTCAGAAAACTTAACATGTGTAAATATTTGTATGAACATAACAAAATTCAACAACTGAGACATAAACTGAACAAGTTCCACAGACATGTGACTAACAGAAATGGAATAACGTGTTCCTAAACAAAGGGGGGGGTCAAAATCAAAAGTAACAGTCAGTATCTGGTGTGGCCACCAGCTGCATTAAGTACTTCAGTGCATCTCCTCCTCATGGACTGTACCAGATTTGCCAGTTCTTGCTGTGAGAATTTGCTAGTTCTTGCTGTGAGATGTCACCCCACTCTTCCACCAAGGCACCTGCACGTTCCCGGACATTTCTGGGGGGAATGGCCCTAGCCCTCACCCTCTGATCCAACAGCTCCCAGACGTGCTCAATGGGATTTAGATCCGGGCTCTTCACTGGCCATAGCAGAATACTGACATTCCTGTCTTGCAGGAAATCACGCACAGAACGAGCAGTATGGCTGGTGGCATTGTCATGCTGAAGGGTCATGTCAGGATGAGCCTGCAGAAAGGGTACCACAGGAGGGAGGAGGATGTCTTCCCCGTAACGCACAGCGTTGAGATTGCCTGCAATGACAACAAGCTCAGCCCGATGATGCTGTGATACACTGCCCCAGACCATGACGGACCCTCCACCTCCAAATCAATTCCGCTCCAGAGTACAGGCCTCGGTGTAACACTCATACCTTCGACGATAAACACGAATCCGACCATCACCCCTGGTGAGACAAAACCGCGACTCGCCAATGAAGAGCACTTTTTGCCAGTCCTGTCTGGTCCAGCGACAGTGGGTTTGTGTCCATAGGCGACGTTGTTGCCGGTGATGTCTGGTGAGGACCTGCCTTACAACAGGCCTACAAGCCCTCAGTCCAGCCCTCTCAGCCTATTGCGGACAGTCTGAGCACTGATGGAGGGATTGTGCGTTCCTGGTGTAACTCGGGAAGTTGTTGTTGCCATCCTGTACCTGTCCTGCAGGTGTGATGTTCGGATGTACCGATTCTGTGCAGCTGTTGTTACACGTGGTTTGCCAATGCAAGGACGATCAGCTGTCCGTGCTGTCTCCCTGTAGCGCTGTCTTAGGCGTCTCACAGTACGGATATTGCAATTTATTGCCCTGGCCACATCTGCAGTCCTCATGCCTCCTTGCAGCATGCCTAAGGCACGTTCACGCAGATGAGCAGGGACCCTGGGCATCTTTCTTTTGGTGTTTTTCAGAGCCAGTACAAAGTCCTATTTAGTGTCCTAAGTTTTCATAACTGTGACCTTAATTGCCTACCGTCTGCAAGCTGTAAGTGTCTTAACAACCGTTCCACAGGTGCATGTTCATTAATTGTTTGGTTAATGGTTCATTGAACAAGCATGGGAAATAGTGTTTAAACCCTTTACAATGAAGATCTGTGAAGTTATTTTGATTTTTACAAATTATCTTTGAAAGACAGGGTCCTGAGTTTATTTCACAAATGTACAGTATGTCCATAGTATGGAAACCCATTCCCCCACCACTTTTTTTCTTCTCAAAATGTAAATATTATCTAAAAATGTTGAGATACTACATAAGTAAACATTTTAAGATATTATTTCAACATTTCGAGATTCTATCTCAAAATGTTGGGATACTATCTCAAATATTCAAGATACTAAGTCAAAATTTCAAGATATTAACTCGAAGAGATACTAACTTGAAATATCGAGATAGTAGAACATTCATATAGGATATGTTTCTTCATTTGTAGCATTTCCTGGCAATTTCCATCTATCCACCTTGCAAAGTTCAGCACAGCACCGCAAACGTGTGGAGAGCTGGTATTTGCCCCAACAATTTAGATTTGGTTGAATAAAAAAAATATTGACACAAAGTGTTAAAAAAGGGACAATACTGTTGTTTAGACTGATTTGCCTCATGATTTGTCAACTCATGCACAATTAATCTGTGTTTCAGTCTGATCGAAATGTCGGTATAGGGACAAAGTGGAGTCGCAATTCAATAGCTCAGACACGAGAGGTATGTGGCAGGGTCTACAGTCAATTGCGGACTACAAAAAGAAAACCAGCCACGTCACGGACACCGACATATTGCGTGCAGACAAACTAAACACCTTCTTTGCCCGCTTTGAGGATAATACAGTGCCACGTGAGTAAGACATTTAAAAGTGTTAACCCTCGCAAGGCTGCTGGCCCAGACGGCATCCATAACCGTTTTCTCAAAGCATGCGCAGACCAGCTGGCTGGTGTGTTTACGGACATATTCAATCATTCCCTATCCCAGTCTGCTGTCCCCACATGTTTCAAGATGGCCACCATTGTTCCTGTACCCAAGAAGTCAAAGATAACTGAACTAAATGACTATCGCCCAGTAACACTTACTTCTGTCATCATGAAGTGCTTTGAGAGACTAGTCAAGGATCATATCATCTCCACCTTACCTGCCACCCTAAACCCACTTCAGTTTGCATACCGCCCCAACAGGTCCACAGACGATGCAATTTCCATCACACTGCACACTGCCCTATCCCATCTGGACAAGAGGAATACCTATGTAAGAATGATGTTCATTGACTACAGCTCAGCATTCGTTTAAAACCATAGTACCATCCAAGCTCATCATTAAGCTGGAGGCCCTGGGTCTCAACGCCGTCCTGTGCAATTGGGTCCTGGACTTTCTGACGAGCCGCCCCCAGGTGGTGAAGGTAGGAAACAACATCCCCACTTCGCTGACCCGCAACACTGGGGCCCCACAAGGGTGCGTGCTCACCCCCCTCCTGTACTCCCTGTTCACCCATAACTGCGTGGCTATGCACGCCTCCAACTCAATCATCAAGTTTGCAGACGACACGACAGTACTGGGCTTGATTACCAACAACGATGAGACAGCCTCCAGGGAGGAGGTGAGGGCACTCGGAGTGTGGTGTCAGGAAAACAACCTCTCACTCAACGTCAAGAAAACAAAGGAGATTATCATGGACTTCAGCAAACAGCAGAGTGAGCACCCCCCTATCCACATCGACGGGACAGTAGTGGAGAAGGTGGAAAGTTTTAAGTTCCTCGGCATACACATCACAGACAGTGTGGTGAAGAAGGCACAACAAATAAAATAAAATAAAATAAATTTTTATTTTATTTGTCACATGTGCCGAATACAACAGGGAAATGCTTACTTATAAGCCCTTAACCAACAATGCTTTACCCCTCCTGTTGTGTTCGTTTCATGTTAATTAATTCTGTGTTCCCAGTCCAAAATGACCGCCCCATTATAGCTGATTATAAATCCATAATAACACATATATTATCACCTAATGTTGTGTTAGATCTTTTTATCAACTTAAGTTCTTGTGAACATTACAAGTTTTGAACTTCTATTTGCTATTTATGGCCTGTAGGCCTCATTGACCTGAGCTCATACAACTTGTTTTTGAGTTCAAATGGTTTTATTTTGACTATAACAAATACTCAGAGGAGATATATTGTGCTATTTATCAGAGACTACTTCACCGTCAGTTTCCTGGCCTCTCTCCTCCTCACCAGTGTCATGATCAAAGATATGATCAAGAGCCTCACATACAGTATATTGTTTGGTCATTGTGCTGCAACAGAATGAATTGTGAGCAAGGCCTCAAAAAAGCTCTATATACCAGAGCTGCAAGAAAAGTTCTATATATTATTGAAACAATGTTGCTATTGTTTGTGAGAATGGTGTGGTTCCCGTGGGGGAAATAATCTATTGGGGAAAGGTTTCCGTGGGGGTTGCCATGGAAGCCAAGAAGGGGAGTGAGGTGTGTGTGTGTGTGTGTGTGTGTGTGTGTGTGTGTGTGTGTGTGTGTGTGTGTGTGTGTGTGTGTGTGTGTGTGTGTGTGTGTGTGTGTGTGTGTGTGTGTGTGTGTGTGTGTGTGTGTGTGTGTGTGTGTGTGCTCAAACACACATGCATGTGGGGCTCTGGAGAGGAATTGTTTCCATCTGATGAATGTGCCTGAACTCAATTTTATACACTAATTGTAGTCTCACCCATTCATTTCTAATGACTGGTCATTTTTGACCGGGAACACAACAGGTGTACAAAAGTTAAATAAAACACCCAAAATGTAATGAAAATCATTTAAATGTATTTTGTGTGTTCAGATGCCCTGTGTGGACAAAGTAATGGAACTCTATGACAATCAGATTAAATGAACTACATTTTTCAGAGAGAAAACGTGTCAATCGGTCCAATTCGACCAGAACACAACAGGAGGGTTAAGAAGTTAAGGGAAAAAAAGTGTTAAGTAAAAAATAGATAACTAAAAAATAGAAAATAGAAAATAAAAGTAACAAATAATTCAACAGCAGCAGTAAAATAACAAGCAAGGCTATATACAGGTGCAACCGGTACAGAGTCAATGTGCGGGGGCACAGGTTAGTTGAGGTAATTGAGGTAATATGTACACTACCGGTCAAAAGTTTTAGAACACCTACTCATTCAAAGGTTTTTCTTTATTTTTTTACTATTTTCTACATTGTAGAATAATAGTGAAGACGTCAAAAGTATGAAATATCACATACGGAATCATGTAGTAAGAAAAAAAGTGTTAAACAAATCAAAATATATTTTATATTTGAGATTCTTCAAAGTAGCCATCCTATGCCTTGATGACAGCTGTCACGCCCTGACCTTATTTCCTTTTTTATGTCTCTATTTTGGTTTGGTCAGGGCGTGAGTTGGGGTGGGCATTCTATGTTTTGTGTTCTATGTTTTCTATTTCTGTGTGTTTGGCCGGGTGTGGTTCTCAATCAGAGGCAGCTGTCTATTGTTGTCTCTGATTGAGAACCATACTTAGGTAACCTTTTCCCACCTGTGTTTTGTGGGTAGTTGTTTTCTGTCTGTACCAGACAGGACTGTTTCGTTTCGTTCTCTTTGTTATTTTGTTTAATGTTCTGTTTTTTTAAATAAATGAACATGAACACTTACCACGCTGCGCTTTGGTCCGACTACTCTTCATCTGACGACGAAAAGCGTTACAACAGCTTTGCATAGTCTTGGCATTTTCTAAACCAGCTTCATGAGGTAGTCATCTGGAATGCACAAGGTGTTCCTTGTTAAAACTTAATTTGTGGAATTTCAATCCTTCTTAATGTGTTTGAGCCAATCAGTTGTGTTGTGACAAAGTAGTGGGGGTATACAGAAGATAGCCCTATTTGGAAAAATACCAAGTCCATATTATGGCAAGAACAGCTCAAATAAGCAAAAAGAAATGACAGTCATTACTTTAAGACAT
This sequence comes from Salvelinus namaycush, assembly GCF_016432855.1. Taxonomy (NCBI): domain Eukaryota; kingdom Metazoa; phylum Chordata; class Actinopteri; order Salmoniformes; family Salmonidae; genus Salvelinus; species Salvelinus namaycush. The sequence continues at coordinate 20,431,205 of NC_052317.1, read as the reverse complement.
GAAGGTCAGTAAATATGGAACATTTCAAGAACTTTGAAAGTTTCTTCAAGTGCAGTCGCAAAAACTATCAAGCGCTATGATGAAACCGGATCTCATGAGGACTGCCACAGGAATGGAAGACCCAGAGTTACCCCTGCTGCAGAGGATAAGTTCATTAGATTTACCAGCCTCAGAAATTGCAGCCCAAATAAATTATACAGACACAGTAAGTAACAGACACATCTCAACATCAACTGTTCAGATGAGACTTTGTGAATCAGGCCTTCATGGTTGAATTGCTGTAAAGAAACCACTACTAAAGGACACTAATAATAATAAGAGACTTACTTGGGCCAAGAAACACGAGCAATGGACATTAGACTGGTGGAAATGTGTCCTTTGGTCTGGAGTCCAAATTGGAGATAATTGGATCCAACCGCTGTCTTTGTGAGACAAGTTGTGGGTGAACGGATGCTCTCTGCATGTGTATTTCCCACTGTAAAGCATGGAAGAGGAGGTGTTATGGTGTGGGGGTGCTTTGCTGGTGACACTGTCTGTGATTTACTTAAAATTCAAGGCACACTTAACCAGCATGGCTACCACAGAATTCTGCAGCGTTACGCCATCCCATCTGGTTTGGGCTTAGTGGGACTACCATTTGTTTTTCAACAGGACAATGACCCAATACACCTCCTGGCTGTGTAAGGGCTATTTTACCAAGAAGGAGAGTGATGGAGTGTTGCATCAGATGACCTGGCCTCCACAATCCCCCGACCTCAACCAAATTGAGATGGTTTATGAGTCTAACTGCAGAGTGAAGGAAAAGCAGCCACCAAGTGCTCAGCATATGTGGGAACTCATTCAAGACTGTTGGAAAAGCATTCCAGGTGAAGCTGGTTGAGAGAATGCCAAGAGTGTGCAAAGCTGTCATCAAGGCAAAGGGTGGCTATTTGAAGAATCTGAAATATAAAATATATTTTGATTTGTTTAACACTTTTTTGGTTACTACATGATTCCATATGTGTTATTTCATAGTTTTGATGTCTTCACTATTTTTTACAATGTAGAAAATAGTAAAAATAAAGAAAAACTCTTGAATGAGTAGGTGTTCTAAAACTTTTGACTGGTAGTGTACATGTAGGTAGAGTTAAAGTGACAATGCCTATATTATAAACAGAGAGTAGTAGCAGCGTAAAAGAGGGGTCTGCGTAGCACTTTGATGAGCTGTTCAGGAGTCTTAAGGCTTGGGGGTAGAAGCTGTTAAGAAGCCTTTTTGGACCTCGACTTGGCGCTCTGGTACCGTTTGCCATGTGGTAGCAGAGAGAACAGTCTATGACTAGGGTGGCTGGGATCTTTGACAATTTTTAGGGCCTTCCTCTGACACCGCCTGATATAGAGGTCGTAGATGGCAGGAAGCTTGGCCCCAGTGATGTATTGGGCCGTACGCACTACCCTCTGTAGTGCCTTGCGGTCGGAGGCTGAGCAGTTGCCATACCAGGCAGTCAGGATGCTCTCGGTGGTGCAGCTGTAGAACCTTTTGAGGATCTGAGGACCCATGCCAAGTCTTTTCAGTCTCCTGAGGGGGAATAGGATTTGTCGTGCCCTCTTCACGACTGTCTTAGTGTGTTTGGACCATGATAGTTTGTTGGTGATGTGGACACCAAGGAACTTGAAGCTCTCAACCTGCTCCACTGCAGCCCCATCGATGAGAATGGGGGCCTCCTCGGTCCTCCTTTTCCTGTAGTCCACAATCATCTCCTTTGTCTTGATCACGTTGAGGGAGAGGTTGTTTCCCTGGCACCACACGACCAGGTATCTGACCTCCTCCCTATAGGCTGTCTCATCATTGTCGGTGATCAGGCCTACCACCGTCGTGTCATCGGCAAACGTGATGATGGTGTTGGAGTCGTGCCTGGCCATGTAGTCATGGGTGAGTAGGAGTACAGGAGGGGACTGACGACGCAACCCTGAGGGGTCCCGTGTTGAGGATCAGCGTGGCGGATGTGTTGTTACCTACCCTTACCACCTGCGGGCGGCCCCTCAGGAAGTCCAGGATCCAGTTGCAGAGGGAGGTGTTTAGTCCCAGGGTCCTTAGATTAGTGATGAGCTTTGAGGGCACTATGGGGGGCTGTAGTCAATAAATAGCATTCTCACATTGGTGTTCCTTTTGTCCAAGTGGGAAAGGGCAGTGTTGAGTGCAATAGAGATTGCATCATCTGTGGATTTGTTGGTGCGGCATGCAAATTGGAGTGGGTCTGGGGTTTCTGGGATAATGGTGTTGATGTGAGCCATGACTAGCCTTTCAAAGCACTTCATGCGTACAGACGTGAGTGCTACGGGTCGGTAGTCATTTAGGCTATGTTACCTTAGTGTTCTTGGGGACAGGGACTATGGTGGTCTGCTTGAAATGTAGGTATTACAGACTCAGTCAGGGATCGTTTGAAAATGTCAGTGAAGACACTTGCCAGTTGGTCAGCGCATGCTCGGAGTACACGTCCTGGTAATCCGTCTGGCCCTGCGACACTGTGAATGTTGACCTGTTTAAAGGTCTTAAGCACATCTTCTACGGAGAGCGTGATCACACAGTCATCCGGAACAGCTGGTGCTCTTATGCAACAGCGCCACTTCAACCTCAGAAGGCTGAAGAAATTTGGCTTGTCACCAAAAACCCTGACAAACTTTTACAGATGCACAATTGAGAGCATCCTGTTGGGCTGTATCATTGCCTGGTATGGCAACTGCACCGCCCTCAACCGCAAGGCTCTCCAGAGGGTGGTGCGCAATGCATCACCGGGGGCAAACTACCTGCCCTCCAGGACACCTACAGCACCCGATGTCACAGGAAGGCCAAAAAGATCATCAAGGACAACAACTGCCCGAGCCACTGCCTGTTCACCCCGCTAACATCCAGAAGGCGTGGTCAGTACAGATGCATCAAAGCTGGGACCGAGAGACTGAAAAACAGCTTCTATCTCAAGGTCATCAGACTGCTTAACAGCAATCACTAACTCAGAGAGGCTGCTGCCTACGTAGAGACTCACTAGTCACATTAAACAATGCCACTTTAATAAAGTTTACATATCTTACATTACTCATGTCATATTTAAATAGTGTATCTTATACCATCTATTGCATCTTGCCTATGCCGATTGGCCATCGCTCATCCATATGTTTATATTAACATATTCTTATTCCATCCCTTTAGATTTGTCTGTATTAGGTAGTTGTTGGGGAATTGTTAGATTACTTGTACTGCACTGTCGGAACTAGAAGCACAAGCATTTTGCTACACTTTTCGCTAACCATATGTATGTGACCAATAGAATTTGATTTGATTTGATCAACTGTAGCCTACTGCTAACAACTACAGCTGCAGGTAGCCTAGAGAAGACTACGCGCTCTGATCCTCTCTGGCCAGGGGAAACGAAGAGGTAATGTCATGTATTTATAGCCTAAACTGTGTATTTATAGCCTAAAATAGGCCTATTTATTTGTGTTAAGAGAAAATGTGAATGTGATCAAATTGGTTTTATATTCAAACTTTGGATGGCTAGGCAAAATTAATGATTGTAATTAATCAATCAAGACAATAGTGATGACATACTGTGTGAGTCACTTCTTAATACAAATGCAAAGGCCTACCTGATGCAACCCTGCATAAAGCAAACTCAGCCCTTTAAGTACTATTGTCCAATTGCAGTTGTTGCCCATTTTATTTTAAACCATATGACCTGATTAAAAAAACTCTGGTCCCATCGTAGCCCATATAAAACCATTTTACAGCTGATTTATTACTATGTCAGACCCTCCAACTAGGGTCCAGATTTTACCTGGTTAGGTTAGCCCAGTGGTTCTCAAACCTCTCCTCAGGGACCCCCAGACGTTTCAAAATGCAATTTTAGCCCTGACCTACTTCACCTGATTCACCTAATCAAGGGTTAGTTGACAAGTTGAATCTGGTGTGCTAGTTTTGGAATATATCAAATACATGAACCGGCTGGGAGTCCCCAAAGAGTGGTTTGAGAACCACTGGGTTAGCCTACCAGATCCGGAAAAACTCTGGGTCCCAGGAAAACGTAGTATATCAGTAACTCAAAATGTTTACTTACTTATCTAAAAATGTCAACTTAGTGTCTAGATATTTTTAGATAATTTCTCGAAATTTTGACTTGCGTATCTCGACATTTTTAGATAGTATCTCGAAATATTTTGTATCATTTTTAAAAATTCTTGGCGGGAATGGGCTTCCATACCTTCGAGTATCAATTATAGACCATGGGCTACTAGAGATTGTGAAACCTTGGAGACTGAAATCATTGATAAATTAAATTCTTTAGTAGTCCTATGTGTCACTTTTTAATGAAGCTATAGTTCCTCTGTGTTATGTTTCCTTTGTACTGTGATGAATAGTGCCACCATGAGCCCATTAAGTGTTGCATCACCCTCCTTGAGACCTAAAGTAACTTGTTCTTCTGACATTCACAGAAGCCTGTTTACCTCCGCCATCTGAATGCTGGCTTTCGCTTGCTTTCTTGCACTGTGACTGCTACACTCACACTTTTTTTAAAAAGGAGGCTCTGTTTGTAAAGTCAGTTTAAGCATTTAATTTTTTTTGAACCTTTTTAACTAGGCTACTATTTACTAGTTAAGAACAAATTCTCAGGTTCAGGACAACAGATTTTTACCTTGTCAGCTCAAGGATTTGACCTTGCAATTACTAGTACAACACTCTAACCACTAGGCTACCTGCCGCCCAATCATCTGGTAAATGACTGGTAAACAATTTCACTGAAGAATGATTTTTATTGTAATATTGTTAGGGCTGGTTTCTCGTACACAGGTTAAGCCTAGTCCTAGACTAAAAACATGTTCAATGGAGAACCTTCATTGAACATGCTTTTTAGCCCAGGGCTACACTGTTAGAAAAATTGTTTCAATCTGTAACCTAAAAGGGTTCTTCGGCTGTCCCCATAGGAGAACCAATTGAAGAACCCTTTTGGGTTCCATGTACAACTTTTTCCACAGAGAATTCTATATGGAACCCAAAACGGTTCTACATAGAACCAAAAATAGTTATTCTATGGGGAGAACCCTTTTGAATCCTTTTTTTCTAAGACTGTAGGCTTAATCTCTGTCCGGGCAAACCGTCCCTAAATGTTAAGTAAAGTGAAATATAAATAATAGGATGACTAACAGGATGCTCTCCAACCAGTTTCTGAGAAGAGAAGTGTGAGTAGGGGAGGTCTGAGTAATACCAAGAACAGGCTGCTCTGAAAATAGCTATATTGACCATAGTTATGGCAACTAGAATATGGTATGATAGGCCTACAGTACATAGAGTATGATAGAGCATATAATATGCATCTCTCTCAACAGGTAGACCGATATTCAGTTGCTCAACATTCAGAGCCACAAGGCACAAATATATTTTTTATTTTATCAACAATTTAATGCAGATAGTAACATCTCAAGTTCCTGAAGCAAATAAAATGTACACTTTATTTTATAGAATCAAATGATTTAAAATGTAATTTGTATTGTAACTTACAATTTAGCAACAAATGTTGAGTACATCAAGTCAGAAGCAAAACTACACATAATTGTAATTGCATGTACACATTGAGTTGTGCTGAAATTCCCTGAGAACATTAACATAAAACCCTTCTCAAAGCATGCAAACAAAGCTAAACATCATGGAAAACATATACCTTATCAGGCATCTTGTACATCATTTACAAACCATATCAACAGTTTGTCCTCTGTAGCTCAACCTGGTAGAGCATGACACTTCCAACGCCAGGATTGTGGATTCAACTTCTGGGACCACCCATATGTGAAATGTATGCAAGCATGACTGTAAGTCACTTTGGATAAAAGTGTCTGCTAAATGGCATGTTTTTGACCTGGCAGGAGCTCACCAGAGCTACTGTAAGTACCGGCATCTAAAATGTTCTACTGCTTGAGCTCCTGTTCCTCTTATAGAATATTAACTCAAGGGGCCTCCTGAGTGATGCAGCCATATAAGGCATTGCATCGCAATGCTTCAGGCGTCACTACAGTCCTGGGTTTGATCGCAGGCTGTGTCACAACCGGCCCTGACCGGTTGTGGGCGGCGCACAATTGGCCATCTGATTTAGGGGAGATATTGGCTGGGATCTTCAGATGAGCTGTGTTTCCTCCGACATATTAGTACAGCCGGGTTAAGGAGCGCAGTTTGGCGGGTCATGTTTCGGAGGAGGCATGACTCGACCTTCGCCTCTCCCGAGCCCGTTGGGGAGTTGCAGCAAGGAGACAAGATTGTAATTAAAAAGGGGGTAAAAAAAAGAATATTAGCTCAAAAGTATTGTGGAGATCCTGCACCTAAATTTAAACAGTACCGGCACCCAAAATGGGTACCGGAACCTATACTCTGGTTTGAAGACCAGTTCCTTTCTCATATTCATACATGGTATGTGGACTTTTCTGAGAAGTTCTTCTACTGTTGCTACTTTGGCTAGTCAGTATATGTCTCTTCAGACATGGGATGCGCTTTGCAAGTAGTTTCCTGAAATGACTCTGAAACTTTTTCCCAACAAACGTGTAAAAGACAGGGCTCACACAACAGTAGAGGTATGCTATATTCCTAGTGACATACAGAGCGTAGTTAAGCGCTTCAGAACACTGCTCAGAATCATCACTGGTGGAGATCTGGAGGGCTATCAATAGATTTACAACATTGTATGGGGTCCAGCACACAAAAAACGTGAATATAATCACGAAAATCAGCTTGACTGCCCTGCACTTCCCTCTCATCTGGGTTGACATGATTCGGACCATGATTCTAACATAGCAGTACATGATCATAGCCAAGGGAAACAGGAAGAAGATCACAAACTGCTGATAGTAACCAGCCAGCTGCCAACCAGCTGGCAGCTGCCAACCAGCTGCCTCACAAAGGTGTCCGTCAAGAGGATCCTTCCGGACATTGTATAGAACCAACTCCTTGACACTGGCCAGCAGGCTGATACACCACACGACTGCCGAGGAGACACAGGCGTAGATCTTCCTCCTCCATTTGGCAGCGTTGATGGCATGGACCACAGCCAGGTACCGGTCAAAGGTCATGAGAGTGAGGAAGAGGATGGAGCTGTTGAATCCTATGAAGTACACGCTACCCACTAGCTTGCACATGACCGGGCCAAAGATCCACCCATAGAAGTAGTACACGGCCCAGAAGGGCAAACTGGAGGCGAACAGCAGGTCAGAGATGACCAGGTTGAGGAGGAAGATGTTGGTGATGGAAGTGAGCTTCTCGTATTTGTAAATAATGCACAGAACCAGCCCATTCCCAGTGATGCTCAGCAGGAAATTGATGGTGTACAATATTGGAGTGAACTGGGCTCCAAATTTGTTCACATCAGCTGTGGCACAAAGATTCACCAGTTTATCCACAACATAGATGGGGTCTGTGTAGTTATAATCCATGTCATTTTCATCGTTGAGCAAAGCCAAGAAGTCGTTGTACTCCGCCATGGTTGTCAGTCTCTTAACCTGTTTAAAGGTTGTAAATATGTTTTATTTTCTGGTCTGCTATTATTAGTATTTGCAGATGGCAAGATAAACAGGTAGTTACACACTATTTAGCTTTCATTTCTTTAATAAAATTAAGTAAATACCAGAAACTACTCATTTTAACTACTTAACTTCTCAGTAAATACCCTACAATCTGCAAGTGGACTGTATACTTAAAGCGATACTTTAACAACTTACCAGTGTGACTTTTCTAGGTCCTGGTATTGTGATTGTCAGAAAGGAAGTGTGGTTTTCCTGTTAAAGTGTCAATGCTAGTATAGTAGGTTGAAGCTTTGTGTGCGAGAGGTGTTGGTCCTGCTAGAGACATGTGATCTACTCCAGCCTAAGAGCCTCCCAAACAAGGGGCTGTCTTGACACTGTTCAATAGAGGAACCATATTCATCGTAATCATAAAAAAGGTTGTAACATGGGATTCAACTACAAGACTACAACAAAAGTTTATTCAAAAAAGACTTCACAGTCAACAGTGCTTTCTCTGATAAGAAAATACATGGAGAAATGTATACATTTGTTTTGAAATGTGGAAATCAAATTAAGAAAGTCAATTGTAACAGGACAACAATATTTAAAAAGTATACTACAAACTGTATCAAAATAGCCCATTTGATATATTAAAACATATTGTGGGGAAGAATAAAAATTGAACTCAAAAAAGATTTTCAAAATAAGATAGATGGAAGTTAAATCAGGTAAAAGTGTTCATGGTTACTACAGACAGACGACGCATACTGACAGTAGACATGCTAGTTTCCTTCCAGCAGGAGGTTCTCTGAACACTGAGGGGAAAATGCAGAAGTTGTGTAACAATAAACATATCTATGATGACTAGGACAATAAATATGTTTATACCCGTAGAAGTGAAGCAAATGAATGACTAACAAGCTTGATTGAAAAGGAAAATAAATGACTTAAAAAAGTAATTTCTACATATAAAAAATATAGTACTTACTTAAAAATACATTGTAGTGAAGAGCTAGTAGTTTTAAAGTGAAAGACTTCTGATGCAGAGTCGTATGTTCCTAGTGTTGCTCTTGAACATACAGTAAATCATTTGGGAGAAAACTTTTTCACAATTGCTACCTGTCACTCCAGATCGTGTTTAATGCTTTGGATCCAACAAAGAGGTAGTTTAACTAAGGCAGTGCAATTCTCATTGTAAGTTTCTATACCTCCTCGACACTGATAGACAGTAAAAACAACATTGTCACTCGGATGTTATGAGCCAGTGATGGGTAATAATATCCCTAATCACCACTTGTCCTCATCACTTCTGCCTAATCGCTGAATTACCCCTGGCCTGAAGACTGTCAAACAACCCTGTTTGGCTGGATACCAATTTGCGTCACTTTGTTGCCCTATATCCTCTGTTTCTTTATCTCAAGTCTGAGTGGATCATCCCACATGAAACAAAGGGTTAACTCACTCACTCCAGCAGCCCTTGATTTTTCAGTGAGCAGTCCTTGACTTTGTTAGTCTCAAAATGTCAAATTAAAATGTCCTGCTTTCCTTGTGAGACCTAGAAGTTGGGTCCTTTGCTGTAGCGTTCCTCTCTGAGAATAGCCTGGTAGCAGGAGGTGGGGTCACATACGCCATTGGCCCCAGGAGGGCCACGCTTCCCTGGGCTGCCGGGAATTCCTGACTTCCCTGGTTCACCTGGAGGCCCTGAGACACCGTGTCCGTCATTGCCTCTGGGCCCCTGGAGACCTGCAGAGGTGGAAGATAAAGACACGAAGAGTGGAATTGTTTATCACATATCCCTGACAGCCACAGGGACAATCTACAGACTCCTACACATGTTGATCAATTGGTCAGACAGTATGTTGGTCAGTATTCAATTGTAGATGACAGGTATACATTTGTTTGTGAAAACATGAATAGCATCACTCAACATTCCTACAAGAAGTGGGGGATTGTTACCTGCTGGGCCGGGAGGACCTGTCAACCCTGTGTCTCCATCTCCTTTGGACCCCTTTAACCCCATTGGTCCAATATCACCTGCACATAAAAGCATAGCAAAAACAGTCAGCAAGGTTGCTTAATCCCAAAACCATGGAATTGCAATTTACATCAACAGCACTACATAGACTGAAGTCAAATTCTTTGACCGTCAATCCCTGTGTTACCTTTGTGCCCATGAGGTCCCATCCGGCCTGGCTGTCCTGGGTAACCCTGTAAACCGGGCGTGCCAGGGTACCCTGGCGTTCCACTGGGGCCCTTGGGGCCGGCAGGGCCTGGCTCACCAGGTGGCCCCTTCACTGTCTCACACTGCCCACATTGACTTTTTGATGCCAACATCGCCAGGAGCTGCGGCAGCTGATCTAGATAGGGGAAATGAGCATTTGTTCTGTATGCAGCACACAATACTAGCTAGTCTTGTTTCTGTATTGACATAGGCTTACTGAACATTGCAACAATGTACTCTATGACATTTCTTTAGTTTGGAGCGAGATCCTAATTTTCATGGCTACTGTCAGTATGTTATTGTGTAATCTCTCCAAGAGTGTTACGTGTCAAAAATAGCAACTTGTTCTGACTCATGCCCAGACAGTGATTATGAAACCATGCACATATCAGAGGATGCGCTTTGTCACCAAATTGCAGAAATGAAATCTGCATTGGTTCACTAGATAGAGGCGTGCTGCTGTACACATAGTTCAACAGGATACTACTGTATGCATAGACCTACAGTTACCAACATAGTGACTATTTTGAAACGGCATGGATATGTGCACTTGGTGAAAAAACAAAACAATGGATGATTGCCTAAATTCCTAGCAAGCATTTTGAAGTTTATCATTTTTAACAGCCAAAAATCTTCAAGAATCCATACAACAGATAATGGTCATGCTTATGCATAAAATAAAATAGCAGGAAACATACTCCGAAGAACATTAGCGCAAAGCATCATCAAGTGGTCATCAGTTGGTGGCTTCCCCTGAAAGGCAATACATTCACATCAGTATGCTGGTAGTTAATGAGCTGGTAATGACTCTATTGACATTTTCGGGCAAATGGCTTTGACTCGAGTCTAGAGGAACAGATGTGGTCAACTTACAGGTTTGCCTGGGTATCCCAGCTCTCCTGGTTGCCCTGGTAACCCATCTTGTCCAGGAGAGCCGCGAGGCCCAGCAGCTCCCATCAGACCCACGTCCCCCTTCCTCCCCTCCGGCCCTCTGGCTCCAGTATCTCCTGATAGGCCTTTCTGGTGGGGGACAACATCACAGCTAATTCAGTTGGTGTATTGTTGTATGTTTGCAAACATACGAGTATGCAAACAATTAAACAGAGAGCAGTCTGTTGAATTCACTTGACTATTGAAAGCAATGTCTGCATAGGATGGTGTCATTCTGTTCAACATCTTTTTTATTTAATTGAATATGTTCAATGTGAAGACGGAGGGGGAATTTCCAAACCACATACACTACCATTCAAAAGTTTGGGGTCACTTAGAAATGTCCTTGTTTTCAATGAAAACATACATGAAATTAGTTGCAAAATGAATAGGAAATATGGTCAAGATGATAAGTTTATAAATAATGATTTTTAATTGAAATAATAATTGTGTCCTTCAAACTTTGCTTTCGTCCAAAAAAATCCTTTATTTGCACAAATTACAGCCTTGCAGACCTTTGGCATTCTAGTTGTCAATTTGTTGAGGTAATCTGAAGAGATTTCACCCCATGTTTCCTAAGCACCTCCCACAAGTTGGATTGGCTTGATGGGCACTTACGTACCATACGGTCAAGCTGCTCCCACAACTGCTCAATAGGGTTGAGAGCCGGTGACTGTGCTGGCCACTCCATTATAGACAGAATACCAGCTTACTGCTTCTTCCCTAAATAGTTTTTGCATAGTTTGGAGCTGTGCTTTGGGTCATTTTCCTGTTGTGGGAGGAAATTGGCTCCAATTAAGCACCGTCCACAGGGTATGGCATGGCGTTGCAAAATGGAGTGATAGCCTTCCTTCTTCGAGATCCCTTTTACCCTGTACAAATCTCCCACTTTACCACCACCAAAGCACCCCCAGACCATCACATTGCCTCCACCATGCTTGACAGATGGCGTCGGGCACTCCTCCAGCATCTTTTTATTTTTTCTGCGTCTCACAAATGTTCTTCTTTGTGATCCGATCAACTCAAACTTCGATTCGTCTGTCCATAACACTGTTTTCCAATCTTCCTCTGTCCAGTGTCTGTGTTCTTTTGCCCATCTTAATATTTAATTTTTATTGACCAGTCTGAGATATGGCTATGTCTTTGCAACTCTGCCTAGAAGGCCAGCATCCCGGAGTCGCCTCTTCACTGTTGATGTTGAGACTGGTGTTTTGAGGGTATTATTTAATGAAGCTGCCAGTTGAGGACTTGTGAGGCGTCTGTTTCTCAAACTAGATACTCTAATGTACTTAGTCTTCTTGCTCAGTTGTGCACCGGGGCCTCCCACTCTTTCTATTCTGCTTAGAGCCAGTTTGTTCTGTGAAGGGAGTAGTACACAGCGTTGTACCAGATCTTCAGTTTCTTGGCAATTTCTCACATGGTATAGCGTTCATTTCTCGGAAGAATAGACTGACGAGTTTCAGAAGAAAGGTCTTTATTTCTGACCAATTTGAGCCTGTAATCGAACCCACAAATGCTGATGCTACAGATACTCAACTAGTTTAATGAAGGTTTTATTGCTTCTTTAAATCAGAACAACAGTTTTCAGCTGTGCTAACATAATTGCAAAAGGGTTTTCTAATGATCAATTAGCCTTTTAAAATGATAAACTTGGATTAGCTAACACAACGTGCCATTGGAACACAGGAGTGATGGTTGCTGATAATCGGACTCTGTACACCTATGTAGATATTCCATATAATTTTTTTTTTTTTTTTTTTTTATAAAATAAAATCAGCTGTTTCCATCTACAATAGTAATTTACAACATTAACAATGTCTACACTATATTTCTGATCAATTTGATGTTATTTTAAATGGACAAAGAAAGAAATTGATTTTCTTTCAAAAACAAGGACATTTCTAAGTGACCCCAAACTTTTGAACAGTAGTGTATGTCTATTTGTTTTCATAGACCATGAGGTTCTCATGAGAGAGTAGAGAATGCAGAGCTGACTACTAGATACATTTCCCTTCCCTTCATCAGAATTTGTTTCTATATGTTAGCATGATAGGACAAATCGTCTTCTAAATACACCTTCTGTACTATAGGTGTACTTTTCAATTACTCAGTGTACAACTGAGAAGTTACATTTGTAAATTGAACTTCGACCTATGTCAAATGAAAGGATAAAGTAGAACATCAACTCTAAGATGAAATTAATCAGATCAAACTAACCTCTCCTTTGCTTCCTTTGAGTCCAGCTTCTCCCTGCAGTGGCAATCATACACAACATGAGGATAAAAACACTGAAATAAATGGATGGTCTAAAAGGCAGTATGAATATCCTTTAGTTACAGTATCATTGATGCATGCCTCCTAAACAGAGTTAAGAGGTGAAAGGTTAAATGTTACATACGTTTGCCCCAGTGTTCCCAGGAACTCCATTGTTGCCTCTCTCACCCTGGAGAAACAGGAGGGTATGGGTAGTGATGAAAAACACCATTCAATGCTGTTGCTCATAATATAACATACATTTCAGATTTATTGTATTGTATTATACCTGGCTTCCTTTGGGACCAGGTTCACCAGTTTCCCCCTGAAAACAATGACAGACATGGTATCTCGAGTCAGTCATATGATTTTTTTTATTAGATATATATTTTTTACAAATTGAACCTTTATTTAACTAGGCAAGTCAGTTAAGAACAAATTCTTATTTCACAATGACCCGGACATAAACCCGGGTGACGCTGGGCCAATTTTGCGCTGCCCTATGGGACTCTCAATCACGGCCGGTTGTGATACAGCCTGGATTTGAACCAGGGTGTCTGTAGTGACGCCTCTAGCACTGAGATGCAGTGCCCTGAGATGCAGGGCTTGTAAGTAAGCATTTCACTGTAACATGTGCACATGTGACAAATACAATTTGATTTGATTTAGACCGCTGCGCCAATTGATAACAGTTAATAAACCAAAAAGCCATACTCTACTCTAGTTAAGTTACTTTTGTAATGTAGTTTATATGTGAAAGTGTTTATCATTTTGTAATTCATTACCTTGTGACCTTTGAACCCTGGCAGTCCTCGGTCACCAGGTAACCCTTGAATCCCCTGCTCTCCCTCCACTCCCTGGAGAATCAACAGGAAACCCATTCTTCATAATGGCTTCAACAAAATATAACAATTCCACTACTGTATAACAATCATACATGTACAGCGGCTTGCGAAAGTATTCCCCCTTGGCATTTTTCCTATTTTGTTGCCTTACAACCTGGAGTTGGGGGGTTTGTATCATTTGATGTACACAACATGCCAACCACTTTGAAGATGCAAAATAGTTTTTATTGTGAAACAAACAAAAACAGAACTTGAGCATGCATAACTATTCACCTCTCCAAAGTTAATACTTTGTAGAGCCACCTTATGCAGCAATTACAGCTGCAAGTCTCTTGGGGTATGTCTCTATAAGCTTGTCACATCTAGCCACTGGGACTTTTTCTCTTTCTTCAAGGCAAAACTGCTCCAGCTCCTTCAAGTTGGATGGGACCTGCTGGTGTACAGCAATCTTTAAGTCATACCACAGATTCTCAATTGGATTGAGGACTGGGCTTTGGCTAGACCATTCCAAGACATTTAAATGTTTCCCCAGTTAAACCAGTTAAGTGTTGCTTTAGCAGTATGCTTAGGGTCATTGTCCCACTGGAAGGTGAACCTCCGTGCCATTCTCAAATCTCTGGAAGACTGAAACGGGTTTCTCTCAAGAATTTCCCTGTATTTAGCACCATTCATCATTCCTTCAATTCTGACCAGTTTCCCAGTCCCTGCCGATGAAAAACATCCCCACAGCATGATGCTGCCACCATGCTTCACTGTGGGGATGGTGTTCTCGGGGTGATGGGAGGTGTTGGGTTTGCGCCAGACATAGCGTTTTCCTTGATGGCCAAAAAGCTCAATTATAGTCTCGTCTGACCAGAGTACCTTCTTCCATATGTTTGGGGAGTCTCCCACATGCCTTTTGGTGAACACCAAACATGTTTGCAAATGTTTTTCTTTAAGTAATGGCTTTTTTCTGGCCACTCTTCCATAAATCCCAGCTCTGTGGAGTGTAGGGTTTAAAGTAGTCCTATGGACAGATACTCCCATCTCCACTGTGGAACTTTGCAGCTCCTTCAGGGTGAATACATATGCACGCACGACTTTTGTTATTTTTTTTTTTAGAATATTTGGAAACAAGTAGATTTTTTCATTTCACTTCACCAATTAGGATTATTTTGTGTATGTCCATTACATGAAATCCAAATGAAAATCAATTTAAATTACAGGTTGTAATGAAACAAAATAGGAAAAATGGCAAGAGGGATGAATACTTTTGCAAGGCACTGTACATTCAAGTAGGTAGATTCCGTCTTTGTGACAGAGGGCAAAATGAGCCACACACACAGAACATTACTTATTTCCTTTCCATGTACAGTAGTGCAATTGGTATTTTATTCTCGGGGGACTTCTACTTGTTAGTACTGAATGGCACAAGGCCAAAAGCACATGAACCATAGGTCTACAGCAGTAAAACATAATGATATGTATTGTGAGTTATAATGATGCTGAGAGATATATCCCAATTCGAAGTCTTCTGCCTGAGGTGGATCCTGTATGGAAAAACCCCATTTGCAGCCACCAGTACTAAAATACTGTATATAGTTGAAGTCAGAAGTTCACATACACTTAGGTTGGAGTCCTTAAAATTCATTTTTAACCACTCCACAAATGTATTGTTAACAAACTCAGTTAGGACATATACTTTCTGCATGACACAAGTCATTTTTCCAACAATTGTTTACAGACAGATTATTTCACTGTATCACATTTCCAGTGGGTCAGACGTCTACATACACTAAGTTGACTGTACCTTTAAACAGCTTGGAAAATTCCAGAAAATGATGTCATGGCTTTAGAAGCTTCTGATAAATGATGTCAATTAGCCTGAGTCAATTGGAGGTGTACCTGTGGATGTATTTCAAAGCCTACTTTCAAACCCAGTGCCTCTTTGCTACAAATTGTAGACCTTAACAAGTCTGGTTCATCCTTAGGAGCAATTTCCAAATGCCTAAAGGTACCACGTTCATCTGTACAAACAATAGTACGCAAGTATAAACACCATGGGACCACACAGCCGTCATACCGCTCAGGAAGGAGACGCGTTCTGTCTCCTAGAGATGAACATATTTTGGTGCGAAAAGTGCAAATCAATCCCAGAACAACAGCAAAGGACCTTGTGAAGATGCTGGAGGAAACAGGTACAAAAGTATCTATATCCACAGTAAAACGAGTCGACATAACCTGAAAGCCCGCTCAGCAAGGAAGAAGCCACAGCTCCAAAACCGCCATAAAAAAGCCAGACTACGGTTTGCAACTGCACATGTGGACAAAGATCGTACTTTCTGGAGAAATGTCCTCTGGTCTGATGAAACAAAAATAGAACTGTTTGGCCATAATGACCATCGTTATGTTTGGAGGAAAAAGGGGAGGCTTGCAAGCTGAAGAACACCATCCCAACCGTGAAGCACGGGGGTGGCAGCATCAAGTTGTGGGGGTGCTTTGCTGCAGGAGGGACTGGTGCACTTCATAAAATAGATGGCATCAGGAGGAAGGAAAATGATGTGGATATATTGAAGCAACATCTCAAGACATCAGTCAGGAAGTTAAAGCTTGGTTGCAAATGGGTCTTCCAAATGGACAATGACCCAAAGCATACTTCCAAAGTTGTGGCAAAATGGCTTAAGGACAACAAAGTCAAGGTATTGTAGTGGCCATCACAAAGCCCTGACCTCAATCCCATAGAAAATTTGTGGGCAGAACTGAAAAAGCGTGTGCGAGCAAGGAGGCCTATAAAACTGATTCAGTTAGACCAGCTCTGTCAGGAGGAATGGGCCAAAATTCACCCAACTTATTGTGGGAAGCTTGTGGAAGGCTACCCAAAACGTTTGACCCAAGTTAAATAATTTAAAGGCAATGCTACCAAATACTAATTGAGTGTATGTAAACTTCTGACCCACTGGGAATGTGATGAAAGAAATAAAAGCTGAAATAAATAATTCTCTCTGCTATTATTCTGACATTTCACATTCTTAAAATAAAGTGGTGATCCTAACTGACCTAAGACAGGGAGTTTTACTGAGTTTAAATGTATTTGGCTAAGGCGTATTTAAACTTCCGACTTCAACTGTATAGCATCTTTCACCTACCCCCAAACAGCTGAAAAATACCTACATTCAGTCCAGGTGTCCCAGGATGTCCTTCTGATCCACGCGCACCTTGGGCCCCCTACACATGTAGAGATGTGTTAACACACACATTAACACTCCCAGAACACACACAAACTACATCACGAAAAGCACATGTACATAAGAGAATACATACACAGACAAAGTATATGCAGCTCTCACACACACACACACACACACACACACACACACACACACACACACACACACACACACACACACACACACACACACACACACACACACACTAAGGATAGGGGAAATGCAGTAGCGGCAAGAGTTCACTAGTTACCTTTGAACCTTCAATTCCATAAGTTCCAGGTGGACCAATCGGACCCTGAAGACCCTGTACATGAGTGAAAATTCCGTTTTTAAAACAATGGCTTAATCATCTGTAAGGCAAAATGAAATGAACTTCATGAAAATAATGTGATTTTAAATTATGTGAAATTCTGAGGACTAGACTTTATTATAGATCAAAAGTGAGGCAAATAGTTACTTTTATCACACCAAATGATATAGGGACAAAAACAAATTGAAAGATACACAGAAAACAATTGGTGAATAAAATGGTGAGAATGATTTGAAATCACATGACAATAAAATTGCCTCTTTGTCCTCATTGGCTTTTCAGTTCTTCTAAAGTTGTCATGTAAGCCACAAGTCTGATAGAAGAACCTCAGTTAAATTCAACCACAGAGTTGCAATATCTTGACATTCCAATTGAGGGCAGCAAAGTTGAGGTTCAGCAATGACACTTGAATGTGAAGTACAGTTCCTACTTACATGTACATTCCTATTTTGTGAAGGATCTCACTCTGAATTTTGCAGAGGAGAGTTATGGAGCAGCAAAATAATTATTTCATTTTCAATAGGGTGAAAAGAAAAGAGAAGAAAATATGTAATGAACATCAAGCATACTGTACTTTCAGGTCCGATCCGTCACCTACCTGAGGTCCTTTTGGTCCAACCAGGCCCTCTTGTCCGGGTGGGCCTCTCTCCCCCTTGTAAAAACAAGGTCAAATCAAATGTATTAAAAATGCATTTTACATTGTTTTCAACACACAAGGTTTTGCAGTTACTCTTTCACTGAATATTTAATTTGTCATGTCTTAGGAGGCAAAGAGAATGTCATGACACAGAGGGTGAGCCAACCAAGTCATTGATTGCGCCATGGCCAACTACTGGATTATATTGTCTAAGTTGATCTGTTTATTACCCGAGGTCCAGCAGGCCCCATCTGCCCGGGAAGGCCTCGGATTCCCTATGAAGTTCATGAAAAAACAGAGATATCACACTCAGGAGAACTATGAAAAAACAAAGGCAAATATCTACAGTACCAGTCAAAAGTTTGGACACACCTAT
This sequence comes from Salvelinus namaycush, assembly GCF_016432855.1. NCBI lineage: Eukaryota > Metazoa > Chordata > Actinopteri > Salmoniformes > Salmonidae > Salvelinus > Salvelinus namaycush. The sequence continues at coordinate 20,412,915 of NC_052317.1, read as the reverse complement.
TCATTCAAGGGTTTTTCTTTATTTTTACTATTTTCTACATTGTAGAATAATGGTGAAGACACCTAAACTATGAAATAACACATATGGAATCATGTAGTAACCAAAAAAGTGTTAAACAAATCTAAATATATTTGATATATTTGAGATTCTTCAAAGTAGCCACCCTTTGCCTTAATGACAGCATTGCACACTCTTGGCATTCTCTCAACCAGCATCACCTGGAATGCTTTTCCAACAGTCTTGAAGCAGTTCCCACATATGCTGAACACTTATTGACTACTTTTCCTTCACTCTTCGGTCCAACTTATCCCAAACCATCTCAATTGGGTGATTGTGGAGGTAATCTAATGCAGCACTCCATCACTCTCCTTCTTGGTCAAATAGCCCTTGCACAGCCTGTAGGTGTGTTGGGTCATTGTCCTGTTGAAAAACAAATGATAGTCCCACTCAGCCCAAATCAGATGGGATGGTGTATCGCTGCAGAATTCTGTGGTAGCCATGCTGTGTAAGTGTACCTTGAATTCTAAATAAATCACCAACAGTGTGATTGTGTGACACCTCCACACCATCACAGCTCCCCCTCCATGCTTCACGGTGGGAACCACACATGTGGAGATCATCCATTCACCTACTCTGCGTCTCACAAAGACACTGCGGTTGGGAACCAAAAATCTCAAATTTGGATTCATCAGATCGAAGGACAAATTTCCACCGGTCTAATGTCCATTGCTCGTGTTTCTTGTCCTCCTGCATGTCTCTTCTTCTTATTGGTGTCCTTTAGTAGTTGTTTTTTTGCAGCAATTAAACCATGAAGGCCTGATTCACAAAGTCTCCTCTGAACAGTTGATATGTGTCTGTTACTTGAACTCTGTGAAGCGTTTATTTGGGCTGCAATTTCTGAGGCTGGTAACTCTAATGAACATATCCCCTGCAGCAGAGGTAACTCTGGGACTTCCATTCCTGTGGCGATCCTCATGAGAGCCAGTTTCATCATATCGCTTGATGTTTTTTGCGACTACACTTGAAGAAACGTTCAAAGTTCTTTACATTTTCCGGATTGACTGACATTCATGTCTTAAAGTAATGATGTACTGTCATTTCTCTTTGCTTATTTGAGCGGTTCTTGCCATAATATGGACTTGGTCTTTTACCAAATTGGGCTATCTTCTGTATACTTCCCCTAGCTCGTCACAGCACAACTGATTGGCTCAAACGCATTAAGGAAAGAAATTCCACAAATGAACTTTTAACAAGGCACACCTGGTAATTGAAATGCATTCCAGGTGACTATCACATGAAGCTGGTTGAGAGAATGCCAAGAGTGTACAACGCTGTCATCAAAGCAAAGGGTGGTTACTTTGAAGAATCTCAAATATAAAATATATTTTGATTTGTTTAACACTTTTTTCATTACTACATGATTCCATATGTGTTATTTAATAATTTTGATGTCTTCACTATTATTCTACAATGTAGAAAATAGTAAAAATAAAGAAAACCCTGTAATGAGTAGGTGTGTCAACTTTTGACTGGTACTGTATATCAATAAACATGTACAGTATAATTTCTACAGCTCTATTTCAGCACAGCTGAGGGTCTCTTACTGCTCTTGAAATATCCTGGAAACTGGAAGAAAGCTGTATCATGATGATGATGATGATGATGATATTGTGCACATGAAATTAGAGGCCCACTTTCTATTTCCAGTTCCCATGTTTACCCGGCTGGCGGTGACCACAATATCAACCTAGTTTACAGCCAGTCAGAGCTTTCACCCATTATCTACAGTACGTAATGACACTCATGGGACTTAGGGAGGGAGCCATGATGATGATTAAAGTTAGCAGAGAGGACAACATAAACTGTTAGTTCTACTCCTCGTGATGCATTGCAGGATTTTAAGTCACAGTTGTAGGATGGCTTGGCTGACTGGCTCATTAGGACTTTCATTCATTTTTCAACACAGTTAGATTTTACTTGATTTCCCCATAAACAGGAACATTGTAATTATGGGCAAAGTGGCACAGCAGAATGGCATCTGAGGGCACTGGCCACCACACCTAAGTTCAAATAGTATTTGTTTTCTTTCAAATACTTTGAGCTTGATTGGAAAATGGCATGCGAGGGCACTGGCTACATTAGCTACATGTCGAGCCATAGGGTTTCATGTTGTGCGAGAGCCAGACTACAGACTCGTACATTTTTGGGGGGGGTCAATATTTCTTGGTATAATATTTATCAAACTCCTCTTGCTATTTTTGGTAAGAACATTAGTTGCTGTATCCATGTTCAAACAGACCAGCTTAAATTTCAATGTTGTCTGTGAAATGCTCTAAAAAACCAAGGCTTGCATTGCATTAGACAGAGACCAGATAGACAAATACAGTTGTCAATATAATCGTCTGTCTCCACCTGGTGGCCTTTTAGTGGTCTCTTTAAATAGGTTGAAAACAGGAAAGAACGTCCCAATGTTTACCTCATCCACCTCACTGAGGTGAGAACTGGTAGTTACTAAAGTATTTTCGATTAGCCTCTAGGACTAGGTGTACTATTGCATTAGTCATTCATTTGATCTCACATACACCTTGTTTACTCAATGGAGCAGTGGAGGCTGGTGGGAGGAGCTATTGGATGACGGGCTCATTGTGATGGCTGGAATGGAAAAAATGGAACGGAGTCCTCCCTGACCAAGGCCCTTCTCCCCCGATTACTCCGTTTGGCCAGGCAGCCAGCTCTAGGAAGAGTCTTGGTGGTTCCATACTTCTTCAATTTAAGAATGATGGAGGTCACTGTGTTCCTGGGGACCTTCAATGCTGCAGAAATGTTTTGGTACCCTTCCCCAGATCATTGCCCTGACACAATCCTGTCTCGGAGCTCTACGGACAATTCCTTTGACCTCATGGCTTGGTGTTTGCTCTGACATGCACTGTCAACTGTAGGACCTTATATAGACAGGTATGTGCCTTCCCAAATCATGTCCAATCAATTGAATTTACCACAGGTGGACTCCATTCAAGTTGTAGAAACATCTGTGACGATCAATGGAAACAGGTTGCACCTGAGCTCAATTTCGAGTCTCATAGCAAAGGGTCTGAATACTTAAGTAAATAAGGTAATCTCAGTTTTTTTTTTAATACATTTACAAAAATAAATAAAAATGTTTTTGCTTTGTCATTATAGGTTATTGTGTGTAGATTGATGAGGGGGGAAAAAAACGATTTAGTCCATTTTAGAATAAGGCTGTAACGTAACAAAACGTGGAAAAGGTCAAGGGGTCTGAATACTTTCCGAAGGCACTGTACGCAGTATTTCCAAAGACTATGAAAGAGGAGACTGATTATTACATCATAGTGGTTCTCATAATATTTCTATGGTTTGGAAAAAGGAAATTAAGGTTGTTAGAGATCAAAAATGTATCTTCTTTAGTAGAAACAAGGTAGTTTGTGGATGTAGGCTACATATGGATTACACACAGATGCTATCAGGTCTTTTTAGCAATTGGTTAAAATTATTTTTAGTGAAAGGTTTAACCCAAAGACCCTACGCAGATGGGGGTGGTTATTGGTGCTTCCTCAGCCAGCTGGTTCAGATTCTGGCCAGGGGCCACAGTACCGCACTAAAACATTCGCTGTATATATTACTCAAGGTTTTCATGCTCCTACAAGGAGGAAATGTGGCTTAAAAGATTTTTTTGTGGACAGGGTAGGGAGAATGATTTAACACATAAAATAATAACAATCTGTATTTTAATTTTTCTGTCAGATGATAAGCATAGACAAATAAGCTTAGACATGTTCTTATGTTTAATCATATAAATAGTTTTCTATACACCAAGTGTGGATCCTGGGGTCATATATACACCAAGTCTGGATCCTGGATGCTCTACAGATGCTGATAAGCAACTGACTGTCTGTTGATAAGCAACTGCTTGCTAAGTTTACGGTTAGGGTAAAGTTTAGAATAAAGGTTAGGGCAAGAGGGTTAAGTTTAGGGTTAGAGCTAGAGTTAGGGATAGTGGATAGTTAGTTGAAATGTTACTGATACTCTACAGACTATCTACAGATGGACTATCCAAAAAAAAAGTGTTACCGATCCTGGAGTTAGCAAACACTGTGGTTGGATGAACACCACATTTGAAGAAAAATCTACGCAAACTCCATGACTATTTTGAGTTAAAAGTCCTTAATGTCATTTTAGGTGACTTGATCCATGATCCATGGTTTTAATGTATATTGGAAAAACATAGTTGACATGATCGTTTAAAGGGAGCAGGTAGTAGAATGTATAGGAGTGGATGAGGATGAGGATGATGAGTAAATGGACTGGCTTAGTGAATGTGTCCAGCTTTTATTAAGAAATAACGTTTCATTTGAACAATGAAGACTCACCGGAACTCCAATCTGTCCATCACCACCATGAACCCCAAAGTCTCCTTTCTCACCCTAAACATAATAAAACAGAACTATGATATTCACATACTTGATATACTCTGAAATAGCTACTGTAACATGTGAAAATATCCATTGAGCTTTGAGACAGATGATCGCCTCAAGTTGGGGGTTTCCATACCCCGTCAGTGAGGTTTAACACTATCACTCTTAACAAAAGTCCCTCTTAACAAAAAATGTGTTCTAAATCCTCACTAACACAACATACACACTATTCATTTTCCAAGGTGAGTGTAGACTGCAGGAGTAGAACAGAGTGCACGAGAGAAGAGACGATCCTTCTCAAACACTCATACACCTCCAACATAGGTTTATAATATAAACCACAGACCACAGTACACGCTGCTCAGTCAGGTTTTCAATGATAAAGGAGGTAAGCAGGGAAAGCTGTGGGTTTATAGGTCCTGACACACGGAGGGCTGCTTTTGAAGTGCTTTGCCTTCCTGAACATCTAACAGGCACACGTGCGACAAAGAGCCTATCATTAGCAACATAAGAGGTCTGTATGATCTTATAAAAAGACATGTTAAAACTGTAATGGCTGTAAATATTGAGGATGACAAGTGTTGATTATGGCTTTCAAAATGTGCAACCAACACAGTGTGGGAGATGTTATCTAGAAAAGGAGTTAGTATCTACAGTCAAACTTATTGAATGCTCTTCAGTTTTAGCCACGCTAACTACAATTAGTCCATTTAGTGTTCTACATCTCTGCAACAATGCACGTTCAATTACATAAAAGCTCAGAAATTAAAACTGCAACCAAGGCATGAAATCAAGAAAAACCCTGTTATCAAAATCTCAAATTACATAGCACCCAAAAATGCTATAATGAATACTGTATACTATATCACAATTACTCATGCGATTCGCCAAATTACAAGACATTAGTTACATTTTTAAGACCCTGGAATCCTATTTTGGAACATTCTTAGTAAAAAGGGTGTTGGATGTTGAATTGTGTTCTTGTTGAATTGTGTTTTAAATATAGCATTGATTACTGTACTCACATACAGAATTAACATGTTCTGTAATCAGCTGTGTTTTAATTGTGTAACCTTAAATGTATGTTAATTGCAAAGTTCACACAAGTCAGTCATCAACTTAACCTTTCATGTCGATACACAGAATCTATCTATTTTAATCTAAAATGTTGGTTATGCAAAATGAAAGTCTGAAAGAGTGTTGAAAATGCCAATGTATATCACATCAATCACACATCATGGTCAAAACTTGATTGAGCATGAGTCACTTAGGTACTTCTTCCAAGATTTCTCTCTTCAAAGTATTGTGATTTTTCATGCACAGGAAGGAACAATGTTGCTCCCTGTGTGGAATGAAGCATTCTATTTGACATGGATGTTTAGGCAAGATTGTGCAAAAATTAGTATTCTTCTCTTGCTTTTGAGGCTGTGCCTTACTCTAAAGCAGGGCTCTCTAGCCATGTTCCTGGAGAGCTAGCCTCTTGTAGGTTTTCAATCCAACCCTAATCTAGCGCACTTGATTCCACAGATTATCCATTATATTAACCAGATACCCCAGTGACCGCTCTAACAATTTAAACAAATATCTTCAAAAATGGAAAGCAGTCGGGAGGAGGCAAGACCATTCTAGCAAATGAGAGGGCAGAGACGCGCGTGAACAACAGGCACAACTCCGATAAAGTGTTTTTTCTCAAAGTTGCCAGGATGTCACGTGACCTACTTATATCAGTACACTCATAACAACCTAAGCATTACGAAACTTCTATTCAATCAAATAAGCCACACGTAGCAAATAAACCATTACATTTTTTGTTAACCAAATTCAACACTCTCTCATTGAACTCCGTACAAAAACTCCTTGAGTGAAACAAACAAAAAAACTGCACCTGCTGGAGAAAACATATGTTGGGCCCAGTTATCCCTGTCGCCTTGCCTCTTCCTCTCTGCTGATTCTAATAATTAGCTGGTTGATAATCTGAATCATGTTAGTTACAACTGGGGTTAGATTGAAAACCTATAGGAGGGCTAGCTCTCCAGGGACAGGATTGAAGAGCCATGCTTTAGAGTAAGGCACAGCCTCAAAAGCAAGAGCAGAATACTCATCTTGCTTGGAACACTCCATTCCACATGCGGCGGAACATTGTTCCTTCCCGTGCATGAAAAATCACGAGAACTTTTGGGGATCTCATGCGTGGTAATAACTACAGTATATGTATATAGGACTTGCATCCTTGGCACAATAACGTTCTAATTTTGATACAGGACCTCACACCAAGCTGTTTTCTGAATTACAACAGGAATCCTTTGTAACTTAAAACTAGGAAATGATTTCCACACAACCATTTTTACTCATCTAGGATAGCAATTACCCAAAACTTTATGAGACTTCATCTGACATGTAACTTTCATTCAAGTTTACATTGAATTTTATGCATGCGTCTCAAAACATTCCTGTGCATTTTGATCCAAGTGTAGCCTGGTACTGATAGACTTTTTTTCCTATTGTTGTCAAGGCAAGTTCGCTGGCTGGTTAAACCAAACCTCTCCGACATCTAAAGTATGGTGTGGCTGGTTTTTACAGCTGCTGTGTCCTGTGAGCTTCAGGGCCGTGATTACAGAGTGCAGCAGCCAAGCCCGCTGCAGCGCCATGCCGTACTGTGAAAACCCAACCCAATGAACAGGCTTTCATCTGGGCCACCACATCAAACCAGTCGGTTAGTTAATCATGCACTGGATCCAGACCAGCAGGCTGGGGATGGGGAGCTGGGCTGGAAAAGCTGGGGTTTTGCTTGAAGAATTATTTGGGGACCTTGGCTTCTAATCCAAAATGAGAGGGAAGGTTGGGATTTTTTTTAAATAAAAAAATACATATTTAGGATACATTTAGCTGATAATAAGCCAAGGAGTTCCAAAAAAAGTATTTATTCAATGAATTTGAGTGAGAGGATGACCATTAGCCATGACAGTGACTCACTGCAATTACAAACTACACTCAAAATAATCTGTCACTCCAACAAGATAAATATTATCTGTGTACAGGAGATTTTTACAGTTAAATCAAATGGTGGCATCCCTGGTGTTTTACAATTTCAGCAAACCAGTTTGAGGTTTCACTTGTACTTTTCATGGTTACAATGCGCAAATGTCACATCCCTCACAAAACCGTTCCTTCTCCAATTGCAAGATGACAACAAACATCTTACTAAGCCAAGACCTTTATCAAAGCTACTTTACGGGTAAGTGTGCATAGTTTAATAAACCGGTAAATGGTAGGGTGTCACTAATTTCCACCACTCCAAAAGGAAGGGACATGTTCCCTGGGCGATTAACAGATGCTGGGGCAGATGCAGAGCTCTGAAAATAGATTGCAGGAACAGAAGCCACGCTCCGCTCTGCAGCGCTCACCCCTCATTATAGAACACCAAACTCACGCCAGGCAGCGAGCCAGGTTACACATACTACTACTGGAAGCTGAAACGATCCTTTGTGTCCCTGGATCTCCTAGATCCACTACAGATCCAGCGCACACACCACAAAGTTCCCTCAGGAAAAATAAACCTCTTAAGTCTAAGGCTAGTTTACTAGGTACTGATCGGCATATGAGTATTCATTAAATATAGCCTGCATTACAGTATGTAGTTGTAAGCATCATCAGTTCAACATCTAATTAAACAGGGTTATAGGGTGTAGCTAAAAAAGTAATTATCCACAATGGGGTAATGAAATTATCCCCATTCATTAAAAAAAATAAAAAAAATAACTGAACATATATACAGTTCAAATCTGGGTAACCTGCTTCCTGTTCTTTCCAACCAAAGCAAAGAACATCAAATATACTTTAGTCAATGTTTACAAGTGAACTAACAATGTTCCTACCTCCTGCACCCACCATCTCAACTCTAGAAATAGCTTATGTAGACTTTCCGCCACCTAGACTAGCTTGTGGAAGTGTCTTAATATAGAACTATGAGTGAAACTCTAACATTTCAAACCTCCTCCTATGGAACCACCAACTCTAAAGGAAAAGGAAAGATTAACCACAAATATTCCCTCTGAAACCCCCCCCCAAAAACCCACAGATGTTCCAAGATAGAAGATCATCTCGAACAAGATGTCACTGAGCTCACAGTCCCTTGCTTGTCACATCTGCCATCGCCTACAGACGTATTACTTGTTTATGAAAGTATGTGAAATGAAATCTCAGCTCACCTTCACTCCAGCTGGTCCAACAAAACCATCCTTTCCTACTGGCCCTGTGTCCCCCTGCACAGAAAAACAACATAATTTCAGTTATAAAATGCTGTATAGTAACCCTGGACTTCCCTCTGACCAACAAGCAAACTGATACTGTACTGTTGTCATTGGATGTTTTGTTGTAGAGAATAGGGTTGGGCCAACATGATTAAATCAAATATTGTGATATTTTATATTGGCGTTAAGTGCAAGACTACTCTATTTGAACTTTACAAATCAAAAAACTGTTCAGTTTTATCAGTTAGGGTGTATCTACAGTATATGTTGAAAATGAAGTCTAAATTAATCAACTAAGCTTAATTTTTTTCGCCACCTTACACAGATATGAACATGAAGGTCAGCATACATAATAGGTGTATACAAGCTTACATGTGGTCCATGCTCCCCTGGTGGTCCCTGAGCTCCTGCTTCACCGGGACTTCCCTGTACATATGAAAATGTCTGCATTAAAGAGTCAACAAAATATAGCACTACATTCAATTGCCATAAAATATTTCTGAAAAAGTTTGTCTCTTACCTTTTCTCCTAGAATTCCTGTGGCCTCCAATTTAAGCTGTCTCTCAGGTCCCTACAATGGAAACAGTCTTTTAAAACCCTTGTCCATTGGCACCACCACCATTACATGGTCTTTGAGACCTGACTACCTCTGAGTATGTAGTGTGTTATTAAGGTAGTCTGAGAATACGTCTATCGTCTACAAGCACTAAATTAAACTGGATATTGGCATTTTGTTTTTATCATTCATGTCTACACTACTTGCACCTGCTTAGTAGTCTGCCTATTACGCTGGGCTGCTCCCACAGCCGTGTGTGTGTGTGTGTGTGTGTGTGTGTGTGTCTCTATAATTACACTTCATTAAAGGGTCATGACTCACCGTAGGTCCTGGAGGGCCAGGTCTGCCTTCAAGGCCTGGTGCTCCCGTGTCACCCTGCAGCCAGGATGAATCAGCTCAATCACAAAGACATGACCTGAATTCAAAACTACAGTAACATGGTTTAGGCCTGGGGCCTTTAGATCTAATAGCAAGATCAAATAAAATGTAATTTGTCACATACACATGGTTAGCAGATGTTAATGCGAGTGTAGCGAAATGCTTGTGCTTCTAGTTCCGACCATGCAGTAATATCTAACAAGTCATCTAACCTAACATGATGAGCCATACAACGAGTTATGTGATATGAAAATGATTTGTTACAGTATATTGTGAACCTATCTCATGATGCTTACTTTGGCCCCATTAAGTCCTGCTTCGCCCTTATGCCCTGGTATGCCCACTTTGCCCTAAGTTGAATAATGAAACCAACATTACAAACACAGTGGCAGTAAGTATAATCAGCAAAATGCAGAAATTGTAGTGACATATATTTCACTCACATTGTTCCCATTCTTCCCGGGTTCTCCTGGTATTCCACGTTCACCTGGCTTCCCCTTCACAAAGAAAATGAGCAACAATTCATCAGAATCACCATACTGTATGATTGATCCTCATGTTTTGAAATTAGATATATTTAAGATAGATAGCCAGTACTCACAGGCTTACCGTCAGGGCCAGGTGGCCCCTCCCTCCCTTTCTCACCTCGGAAGCCCTACAGGGTTCAAATTGACAAGCTATGAACTAGAGATTTACATACAGTCATCCATCTGATGGAGTTGGCATTTTGTCTGTACAGCTGTTTGGTCATACATCTCTCAATCAATTTATGGTTGAATTATTTATGATTTAATTATCACCATAGGCCCAGGAAGACCAGGAGACCCAGGTTTCCCCTGAGGGCAGTGACAGCTCTCCACTGCTGCAGGTTGTCTGTCCAGAGGACACTGGGAGCAGAAAACCATTTAATATAACAGGAACAACCCAACAAGTCTACAAATGTAATGTAATAATTACAATGTAATGTAAAGATAGACAACCAACAAGCATACTCACCCTGTCATCCTCCTGTATAGAAATAAACATAGAGAGATAATGATATGAAGATTAAATTATCGTTGGCCCCCCCCGCCTTCAACAGAAACCTTCAGTGACATGTGGAAGTAAATTATGAGTCTCGTAGTTACAGTATCATTACACTCACCACAGAGTATATTTCACACGCTGTCTCGTTCTCACTTTGCTCGGGATTGCAGTAAAGCCTCAGTTTTTGTATCTCGATCTAAAGAAGGATTACAAGACGAACATAGTCATGTTACTGTGTCATTATAGTAAAAAAGTTCATCCAAATATAGAAGCTCCTTTAAAATGAAAGCAAACCATTATTTGTACATATATGGTTGTTGCATTTCTTCAAGTTTGCCCAACACCCATTGTTACTCACAGGAACAGTTGCTTCCATCTTGACCTTCTTGGCGACCTGTATCTTTCCTTTGATGTAGATGGGAAATACAGGTTCTAGTAGCTGCTCCTCTATCTGCATGTCGTCCAGGTAACAGATGATACGTCTGGGTTTAACAAGCAGCTTCAACTGGTGCCACTCTGAGTCAAAGAGTCTCTGTAGAAAAAGTAAAACTTGCTGAGTAGGTAACTACCATTTCAAAACATAAAGAGCTGGTTTCCCCAGACACATTTAACATGCGTTTTAGTCCAGCACTAGGATTAATATGTGTCCAGGAAACCAGTCCAAAGGTGTTGGGGGTCATTATGTCAGTGTGTTTCTATAGACCTTAATTCCTCTGTCATTGAAAATGACACACTGTTCTTTCTTGTTGACACTGGTGGTTGTGCTGGTGAAGGTGACAGACTTGTCCAGTCCATTGAGGGTCACAGCGAACTGTTTCAGCCCGTCCTGAGAGAGCACTCTGATCAGGTCCAACTTCACATGGTTGGTGGGGCTCTTCAGGCGTAGAGTGGCCACAAACACATAGGAGGGAGGCAGACCCTCAGGGAAGATGGACCTAGAGGATCAATAAAAATGGGTTATACTTTATGTAGAAGTGTGTTACAGAAATCTTGTGAGCTGTAAGGAGTTTACTGTCAGAGTGTGTGTATATAAACGGTCAGTCCCCCTACCTGGTGCTGTCGGTGAGGTCCAGTCGGGGGCTAAGCAAGTAGGAAGTCTCTGACATCAGCGAGCCCTGGACTTTCTTTGCTTTCATGTCGATCTGCATTCTAGACAGCAGCTCAAATCCCTTTACATTGGCTGTTCCAGGGATCTGCATTGGGCACACAGACTCTGAGAGAGAGAGACAGACAGACATAGAGAGCAAGTTAGTTTTGACCACTGTTATTTCATCTTGGAGGTTCATGACACATGCTGCATTATGGAAATGTCTCAAAATAAGCTATCTAAGCTATCATTAGCCTCAGGATCCCAGACTCACCCTCACACAGCTTCTGCTCCATGGCGTCTCGGATGTTAGCGATGGAGCTGTAGTCCTCAGCGTAGAGAACATATGTAGAGGGGGGCTTGTTGGCCATGGACACCAGCTCGGAGTTGGTGATCTCATTGCCCACGCCCACAGCGAACAGGATAATATTCTGGGCCTTGGCTTCCACGGCCGCGTCCACCACGTCGTCCTGGCTACGGCCATCCGTCAGCACCACAGCAATGCGGTTCCTGGCAGGCTGCGTGCGGTTGGAGAACGGGAAGACGTGCTGCGTGGCAAATTTGATGGCCCTGCCCGTCTGGGTGTTGCCCCCCAGGTAGCCGATGGTGTTGATGGCGTCGACCAGTTCCTGGCTGCTCAGGTGTTTTCCCAGCGGAATCTCCAGACGGGGCGTGTCGCTGTACTGGACCACGCCCACCTGGGTGTGACGGGAGCTCACGTCAAAGCCTCTGGTGATATTGACCAGCCATCGTTTGGCCAAGTCAAAGTCTGGAGTGCCCACACTGGAGGAACCGTCGATTATGTAAACCAGGTCATTTGATGCTGTGCTACAGCCTGGAATCAAGGAAAGAAGAAATATTACCCACCACGTGATTCACCTCGCTGGCTACCGACATCAAAACCAGTATTTATAAATCTGCATTAATATGACAATATTGACATTATAGGCCTGTGTACAGTAGTAATATTAGTTAGAAATTGCAGGCAATGTTGATAATTATCATTAATTGCAATACATAAAAATGTATAAAATGTATTTACCCGCTTGAACGTCAACATCTTCCACTAAATTATCTCCCCTCAGATGTGGAAGGAACATCCATGTTAATACTGATCCTAATATCCATTTCTTCATTGTTGATCAACAGTACTGCAAAGTCCTCCTTGAATTAAAATGAAGATGGAGGATACAAACTAAATGGCAAAATGCATATTTTAGTAAATATGTAATAAGCTAGCAAAACATGATTAAGACAATAATAGCAAAACATGTCAAATTACTTTCAAAGTTCTATGCGATAAATAAATGTTGTACCCAAAACTGCACATTGAATGTACATGTTTTACAGGAATATCGATTTGACTTTTGTCCATTACTTCAGTACATTTTTAGGAGAAACTTTAACAATTGTTAAGACAGTTCTCTTACCTTCACTCTTTACTCATCAGCTGCCAATATACCACTCATCAATGTAAATGCAAACAGTCCTGCAGTAACACAGGCGTCTAGATTTACTGAAACAGGCTACTTACTCCCTGCTGTACAAGATGGCAGGCTGTAACATAGCTAGCAGACATGAATAGATGTTCCTGGAAGCCTTTTTATACCAAACCAAACTGTGACGTGGACCTGAGACTTCCCAATGAGGACCTACTGGCTTTGGGTTGGGATGTGGATTATAGGGGAGTGGTTACACCCAGCCTCTGAAGCATGCTTGTCTGCAGCCACCTGCGAGAGGTACTGTAGCGTCAAATCTGTTGCTGAAATCATATGCTGCTTTATAGGTCAAACATACTTGCTTGTTTATCTGGTTCCATTTTGTGGAACAGACGGTCAAAAGCCCTTGCTGCTGAATCCAAAGCTCCCATTTTACATTGTGGTAGTTTAGCAGACGCTCTTATCCAGAGCGACTTACAGTAGTGAGTGCATACATTTTCGTACTGCAGTTAGTAGATCATACATAACTTAAAATGATGATTCATATAACATTACAACAATACCTTAGCATTAGCAACCCTCTTCTCTCACAACCTGCTGCTGGTATACCCAACTGGGCCATCATTGAGGTGTGAATCCCATCTGTAAAATATTTGTTTTAGTTCAAAAGTCTATATAAAGTCTATCCACTCTATCCACTATCCAAATCAAATTTTATTGGTCACATACAGTACAGGTGAATAGCAGATGTTATTGTGGGTGTAGCGAAATGCTTGTGCTTCTAGCTCAGACAGTGCAGTAATGTCTAACAAGTAATATGTAACAAATTACACAACATATACCCAATACACACAAATCTAAGTAGGAATGAATTAAGACTATATACACAGTCGTGGCCAAAAGTTTTGAGAATGACACAAATATTAATTTCCACAAAGTTTGCTGCTTCAGTGTCTTTAGAAATTTTTGTCAGATGTTACTATGGAATACTGAAGTATAATTACAAGCATTTCATAAGTGTCAAAGGCTTTTGTTGACAATTACATGAAGTTGATGCAAAGAGTCAATATTTGCAGTGTTGACACTTCTTTTTCAAGACCTCTGCAATCTGCCATGGCATGCTGTCAATTAACTTCTGGCTCACATCCTGACTGATGGCAGCCCATTCTTGCATAATCAATGCTTGGAGTTTGTCAGAATTTGTGTTTTTTTTTGTTTGTCCACCCGCCTCTTGAGGATTGACCACAAGTTCTCAATGGGATTAAGGTCTGGGGAGTTTCCTGGCCATGGACCCAAAATATATGTTTTGTTCCCCGAGCCACTTAGTTATCACTTTTACCTTAATGGCAAGGTGCTCCATCATGCTGGAAAAGGCATTGTTCATCACCAAACTGTTCCTGGACGGTTGGGAAAAGTTGCTCTCGGAAGATGTGTTGGTACCATTCTTTATTCATGGCTGTGTTCTTAGGTAAAATTGTGAGTGAGCCGACTCCCTTGGCTGAGAAGCAAACCCACACATGAATGGTCTCAGGATGCTTTACTGTTGGCATGACAAAGGACTGATGGTAGCGCTCACCTTGTCTTCTCCGGACAAGGTTTTTTCTGGATGCCCCAAACAATCGGAAAGGGGATTCATCAGAGAAAATGACTTTACCCCAGTCCTCAGCAGTCCAATCCCTGTACCTTTTGCAGAATATCAGTCTGTCCCTGATGTTTTTCCTGGAGAGAAGTGGCTTCTTTGCTGCCCTTCTTGACACCAGGCCATCCTCCAAAAGTCTTCGCCTCACTGTGCGTGCAGATGCACTCACACCTGCCTGCTGCCATTCCTGAGCAAGCTTTGAGTGGTGGTGCCCCGATCCCGCAGCTGAATCAACTTTAGGAGACGGTTCTGGCACTTGCTGGACTTTCTTGGGCGCCCTGAAGCCTTCTTCACAACAATTGAACCGCTCTGCTTGAAATTCTTGATGATCTGATAAATGGTTGATTTAGGTGGAATCTTACTGGCAGCAATATCCTTGCCTGTGAAGCCCTTTTTTTTGCAAAGGATGACGGCTCGTGTTTCCTTGCAGGTAGCTATGGTTGACAGGGGAAGAACAATGATTCCAAGCACCACACTCCTTTCGAAGCTTCCAGTCTGTTATTCGAACAATCAGCATGACAGAGTGATCTCCAACCTTGTCCTCGTCAATACTCACACCTGTGTTAACGAGAGAATCACTGACATGATGTCAGCTGGTCCTTTTGTGGCAGGGCTGAAATGCAGTGGAAATGTTTTTTGGGGATTCAGTTAATTTCCATGGTAAAGAGGGACTTTGGAATTAATTGCAATTCATCTGATCACTCTTCATACCATTCTGGAGTAAATGCAAATTGCCATCATACAAACTGAGGCAGCAGACTTGGTGAAAATGAATATGTGTCATTCTCCAAACTTTTGGCCACGACTGTACATATGGACGAGCGATGTTAGAGCGATACGGACTAAGATACAGTAGAATAGTATAGAAAACATGCCAGATATGTAAACATTATTAAAGTGAGTAGTGTTCCATTCCTTAAAGTGGCCAATTGATCACATTTTGGCCGAAATTTGTAAGTTACCTGGTAGTGTTTCATAACGCATTTATTCTAGACAAGAGTAGGTCTAGTGTTTGGTGTAATCCACTGAAGCAAACTACAGGGCCTAGTGGATTGTAATGAAATACTGCCATCTGTCGACAAAGATAAGAAAACTCATGCAGAATAATACAACCCAATTTATTTACATGAACTATATCTAGTTATTGAATCTTAAAACGACTTTGTGAGCAATATTGTGTGAATATATTTCAGTGAACTGCACGTTTAACAGTTTCATGCCACATATAGCAAATATAATTAAATAAAATGTTATAGAACGGAATAATAATGTATTGAAACATTTATTTTTAAAAATATGTTGTTAGCGTTCATGAGAGAATATAACTCGGGTGCAATGAGGTAGGGTGCACCATTATCACCACCCGATGACCCTGCTAGATGAAGTTAGGACCCAGCAGCAGCTAATGAAAAACAGTTGGGAGGAGTCAACGATGCAATTTCGAGTGGTACAGTCATGAGCGCTCGTAAATATTACCGTTCTCCTAGCAGCAGGATATTATGTTGGCAGCACGATCGCTGATTTTTGTTTAACATTTTTTGAAAGAGTCCCCCTGCAAAGACATGCTCGACTGGGAATATCATATTTATTTTTTCACTTTCTAAAGAAATGCTGATATAAATAATACTTTTTATATTGTATGTCAAATTACCCATTTATTTTTTCAAAGGTGATTGCAACCACCTTTGAAAAACGTCATTGATAATTTGACATTGTATTAATTTATACCAGAATTTCTTTAGAAAGTTTACACCAATACTGGTATGTTGAAAGCTATATTTAAATAAATATACTTTTAATAAAATACAAATATATGTAATTGAAATAACTCAATAGAGTCCGCAAAACTTAAATTAGTCTCGTGCTGAGCATCGGGTTTAATACAATGTGCTGGTGACTCATTACTCCACCCACTCCATTCACTGCAATACAATGTATATGGAATTACATATTTGTTTATAGAGAAGGAAAAAAATTCTGTGCAGAGGTAAAAGTGGGGTTGGGAATAATCAGTAGTAGGGTCTGTAAAGTCCATATATGGTGTTATTTCTTGGGCGACTGAGGTCTAAATAGCCAGCAGCACTTTTCACTCCACTCATTGCATTGGTCCCATAGTGTATTGCATTGGGACCAATGGTGTGGCTGGAGTAGAAAGTGCTGCTGGGTATTTAGACCTCAGTCCCCCAAGAAATGACACCATCTATAGATTCCATAGACCCAACTGAGTGATCCCAACCCCACTTTTACCTCGGCACATAGAATTGTTTTTCTCTATAAGCCAATATGTCATTTATAGGCCTATAATGTATTGTATTGCAGTGAATGGAACTGGTGGAGTAGAAAGTGCTATTGGGCATTTAGACCTCAGTCCCCCAAGTAATAACCCCACTTTTACCTCAGCACATAGAATAGTTCTCTCTACAGCCCAATGTTGTGAACATAACAATATGAACATTGTATTTTCGATAGTGATCTTAAATGTTTTTAGAAGCATATTTGTAATTGCTTCCGTAAAGTCATTATTGCATTTGCTTATAAGCACAATAAAAACAGACATTGATAAAAATGTAATATCTTTTGAATTACACTGAACAAAAATATAAATGCAATATATAATGTGCTGGCTCCATGTTTCATGAGCTGAAATAAAATCACAGAAATTTTCTATACGCACAAAAAATGTGACTTCCCTCAAATTGTGTGGACAAATTTGTTTACATCCCTGTTAGTGAGCATTTTATCCTTTGTTAAGATAATCCATCCAGCTGACAGGTGTGGCATATCAAGAAGCTGATTAAACAGCATGATCATTACACAGGTGCACCTTGTGCTGGGGACAATAAAAGGCCACTCTAAAATGTGCAGTTGTGACAACACAATGCCACAAATCAATTCAAATTGTATTTGTCACATGCGCCGAATACAACAGTTGTAGACCTTACAGTGAAATTATTACTTACAAGCCCTTAACCAACAATTATTTAAGAAGTTAAGAAAAACAGGAGCGTACAATTGGCATGACTGGAGGAATGTCCACCAGAGCTGTTGCCAGAGAATTGAACGTTCATTTCTTTACCATAAGCCGCCTCCGAGTTCATTTTAGATAATTTGGCAGTATGTCCAACCGGCCTCACAACCGCAGACCACGTATAACCATGCCAGCCCAGGACCTCCACATCCGGCTTCTGCACCTGTGGGATTGTCAGACGCGGAGGCAGGTGGGTGCTCAGGAGTATTTTTGTCTGTAATAAAGCCCTTTTGTAGGGAAAAACGAATTCTGATTGGCTGCAGCTGGCTCCCCAGTGGGTCAGCCTGCCCAGTCATGTGAAATCCATAAATTAGGCCCTAATGAATTTATTTCAATTGACTAATTTCCTTATATGAACTGTAACTCAGCAATATCTTTGAAATTGTTTCATATTGTTCATATTTTTAATCAGTATAATGAGCCACATTGTAATGTTTAGAAATGCGGGCCTTTAATCTGAAGGATTTTAATAAAGTTCAAAGTGACGTCATCGTTTGTGCTGCTGGCAGAATACTAGTCTTGAAAATGAGTTACTGAGCCAGCTATAATCTCAGTAATTTCCGTCGAATATCACATAACCACTCGGCTGCGGTGTACGGATGCGAACTGAACGATTATGTAAAGTCCTGACACATTTGAATGAATTGATAACTACTAACAAGTCCTGCCGGAGAGTTGTTCATGTTGAAAATGAAGCTTCCCATTCGAACGGCGGAAGGAGACCATACCGTTGAAGACGAGCAGGAAAATACCGATTGCAGCAGTCACACAATTGATTCGGTTCCATGTTGTTGTGTGAGGTTCAAACATTCAACGAGGGAGTCATATTGCCAGTGGCAAATTGACAAGAAGGCTGTGTTTGAGTGGTTCGGCTTGCACCTCAGCACAGCGAAGCGGATATAATTTATGTACGGACTACTTCATATGTGTCAACCACTTGAGATTTGCTTTTTGGGATCATGTCTTGAGGATCTTGCACGGAAAGATGTCCACGTCTTCCGGGACTTTGAGATAACAGCAAACTGTTAAACTGACTTGGCCTTCCTTAAACAACTTCATCGGGACAGGGGGGCAGCATTTTGACTTTGAACAAATTGCGTGCCCAAACAATTTCCTCCTACTCTGTCCCAGAAGGTAATACATGCATATTATTATTACTATTGTATAGAAAACACTCTGAAGTTTCTAAAACGTTTTGAATTATTTCTGTAAGTATAACAGAACTCATTTGGCAGACAAAAACCTGAGAAGAGGTCAAAACAGGAAATGAGAACTCGATTTTCAAAACAGTGTCAAATGAGACCCCTTCTAGTTATGACTGAACAAAGATTTCCTAGGGCTTCCACTAGATGTCACCGTCTTTAGATTTTAGTCTTATGATTCTACTATAAAGGAGGGGCTCATAGGAGCTGTTTTAGTGAGTGGTCGTCAGAATCTTCCAGTCTCTTTTGGCGAGCTCATGAGAGAGAGTGCTCTCGTTCCAAAGCTCTTTCTTCAGACAATGAAATTCTCCGGTTGGATCCTTATTGATGATTAATGTAGAACACATACTAAATATGGATTGCAAACATCATTTGACCTGTTTCTACGACCTGTAACGGAACTTTTTGAGTTTTTGTCTGGAGGGATTGTTCGTGCGTCATGAAAATGGATTCCTGGGCTGAACATGCTAACAAGTGGTTAAATGATGGGCTTTATGGAACTTTTCAGTCATTTATTGTCATCCTGGGAGTGCCTTCTGATGAAGTTATTCGAAGGTAAGTGCATATTTATAGTGTTTTTGTAGCTTTTGTTGACGCCAAAATGGTGACTTTCTTTGGCTGGTTTGGGCTCTGGGCGCCGTTCTCAGATTAATCTTTTTGCGTAAAGTTTATTTTGAAATCTGACACAGCGGTTGCATAGAGGATAAGTTTATCTTTAATTATGTGAATAACACTTGCATCTTTTATCAATGTTTATTATGAGTATTTCTGCAAAATCACCAGATGTTTTGGAATCAAAACATTACTGCACGTAACGCGCCAATGTAAACTGAGATTTTTTTATATATATATATGCACATTATCGAACAAAACATAAATGTATTGTGTAACATGATGTTATATGACTCATCTGATGAAGACTTTCAAAGGTTAGTGATTAATTCTATCTCTATTTGTGGGTTTTGTATAAGCTACCTGTGCTGTGAAAAATGTCTGTGCTTTTTTGGATTTGGTGGTGAGCTAATATAAATATACGTGGTGTTTTCGCTGTGAAACATTTAAAACATCGGACATGTTGGCTGGATTCACAAGATGTTTATCTTTCATTTGCTGTATTGGACTTGTTAATGTGTGAAAGTTAAATATCTCTAAAAAAATATTTTTGAATTTCGCGCGCTGCCTTTGCCCCAGTCCTAGACAGGTTTTTAAGGACGTTGGCGACCCTGTTGTGCGTTCCAAACTACTTGTCTACCTGTCACTTTTGCGATCTGGAAACAGAGAATGTGCGGACACACTGTATCTTGCTTTGAGCCATATAGATCCAGCGCTGTACTTAAATACTTATCATGGCATTCCTTTATCTCCACGTGGTGGGAACACTCAGAATGTACCTAATCAACATTGCCCTCGCGAGGGTGGAATGGAGTCTGGGAGAATGGTGCATCCCAGCGGGACTCCACTGGAGGCAGTCGGGTTCCCTGGAGCACTTGGCGCTGCTTTTCACCATGACCTCACTACACCCTGCGTTCCCTTTTTACCAGAGGGATACTGTCAGACACCAGTTGGATAATGTGGAACTGGTCATAGAGGAGAGAATGGATTGCCACAAACGCATGAGTTTCCAGGTAAACACACTTGACAGTGGCATGTTTATAGTGACCGCCATTGTAAACCAACTCGTAGTATTTGGGACCGCGGGAGGAGGGGCTGTCTTGTAATTAGAGTTTATAGTCTCTGGGTTACGGCGTATTCCGGTGATTTGACTGAAGTGCAGCTCAAGAGTGGAATTTAAGGTGGCTTCCTCATTTTACCACCTCTCCTTAGATTAGCTTCTTACCTACCTCACCCCTTATGGTCACAGGGCAGGTGGAAGTAGCTAACTCCTCTGATTGGCTTCCACCACATTTACTATCCAATGTCATTAGATCATTACAGTTGAGGAAACGACAAGAAAGCCAGTGAAGGCACTGGTACTGTGACTATTGAGAAACATCCCCTGGGGGTCTCAATAAGACTTGATCGACAGTTACTTTGACAAGAATGAACTATATGTATTATTAAACAAGGACCACCCATTTTTCAAAATTTTTACTGGCCACCTTAGCCATAGGAATGAACAGATTACTTTTTAATCAAAGTCTATATAGAATGAAATATTCTCCATTTCAGCCATCTTAGTTTAGATGGCACAATGTAGCAATTTATTTCTGGTAAAGTGGGGCCAAATAATTGATGTAGGAATATGCTGTAATAACATGTACTGTGAATAGGCTTGTGGGGTCAGTAGAGGTTCAACCCTTTCATGCCAAGTAGTAGTGCAAAACACTGTTTCATTTCCAAGAACAGTCTAGAATGCCACGGCCATATGACGACAGACTGAATTCATTGCGCTGTCACAAAAGGACAGACACCATAGACTTTGAATGAAGATCACTTTCTCAATTTGCCTTAGGGCAATTCCATGTTAATGGAATTATGCTGAGACTCCAATTTTTCAATTTAAAATGTATGCCAAACAAAAAACATTGATTTCAAAGTTTCACAAACCATACAACTCTATGCGCAATGACTAATTTGAACAATTTAGACAGTAAAACAAACAAAAACATTTACTGGAAAAACTGTGCAGATGCAAAGTTTGTTAACAGAATTGCAGTAAAATATCCCTCTGTTATTCTGTTACCAAACTTTGTATCACAGTTCTTTCTGTAAATGTGTTTTTGTAAAATGTTCAGTGGAAATTGTTAAAAGTAGTCCTTGTGCATAGAGTTGTATGGTTGGTTCAACTTTGAAATTTAATGGTGTTGGTTTGGTATACATTTTAAAGTGAAACATCTGACTCTGTAATTCCATTACCATGGAATTGCCCCTTGTGCACCAGGAGAATAGAGAGAGAGTTTATCTGGCTTTAGCAGACATTCTGGCCATGGCTACTGTGTCTTCTGTCATCTTGTCCACAGCAGCTAGCTACTGTAGCCTATATGAATGGGAACACCCAGCATTCTTGTTTATGATTGCATTGTGATCTAACTTTGCATTGTGTTGGAGAAACCTCTCTCTCTCTGTCATCCAGTGAAAAAGCCAAGAGTTTTAATGAGACACACCCTCTTGCTCATGTCTGGCTGGCTGACTGCTCTCTTACAGGGGCATTCTGTAATTCCGTGTTTGGATGTTCTTCAGCATAATGACTTGTTAGCCTACACTTTCCTGTGGATTGGCAGTATTTCTAATCCAAATGGAGATGATTTATGAATAGAAATGAAACTGAAAAGGGAGAGTTATTCTCAAAGCATGCGGAGAGGAGGAAATTAGTATTGGTTCCAGTTGTTCAGTGCTGTAAGGGGGCGGCAGTTTGGTGGGACTATGATTGCAAGGTATTTCACTGTACTTGTGCATGCGACATTGAAACTTGATTGGGGGAGAAAGCACAAATGCATACTAAACCATCAATCTCTTCACTCCTGGTTGCAGCAGAAGCAGCATGCCCTTCGAAGGGAGGATCTCAGCCCCAGGAGCCAGTCGGCCTGCTGTATTCCCAATCAGCTCCCCAACAGGACATCATCCCAGAGAGAAGGTAGTCTCAATCCTGTTTGTCATTGTGTCCTCTGAGGTCTCTCATTCCCATGTTGAGAGGAGTGTTCAAAGCAAGATGTATTTTAGCCTAGTGCATTTGAGGTGAAACGAGACCCAAACTATCAGATATGATACAATAGACAGGATATATTTGAAATGATCTGTATTTTGAACAGTAATCAAAATTACATTTAGATGAACACAGTAGCATACTGCAGTTTTGTGGAAAATTGCTAACTTCCTGCAATTATACACATTTTGTCATGGGGCAAAGAGAAAAATTTGCAAAATGTTTGTTTTAAAGCAAATTTCCTGCAAAAAAAATTTTTTTTGTTCATGAAATATTTTATGCCCCATTGGCAATCTGAAGCTCAGGACCCAAAAATCTCAGTTTTATAGCTAATCTCATGCTATTTTACACATTTTGCCATGAGGCTGAGAGAATATTTTGCAGGTAATTTTAAAGATAATTTCTTGTAATTCACATTTTTTTTTGCCATTGGGGAGGGGGAGTGCAGGGGTATGGATGAACAGCAATTAATTGCTCAAAAAAATAACCCTGGTCTTCTCTCTTCTTGCAGAAGTTCACATTGACAAGATTGTGCTAAAGACGATATCTTGGAACCGAGTAAACAGTGAATACAGTATTGAGGTATGTACTGTAGGTTCATGTTTGGACTCTGTGCCTTGGTATGTTGTTTTCCTGTGTATTTTATTCTTATACATTTTGAGGCATACCCGCTGAAGGATCGAGGTATATTTAATTTTTTATTAGGCGCATATATGGTGGGCCACCAGATTACTTCGTGCTTCCTCCCATTCAAATGATGGCACTTACAAAACGTTTGTCCTGAGCTTCAGATTGTTATGCAATATTGTATATATGTTTTTATTTTTTCCTCTGTAAATCATGCAACGTTCTCTTACAACATCTGGACAGGCAGAGATCTAAGACTTTGCCTGTCCCTTAATCAATTGGCCCAGCGTCGTCCGAATTAGGGTTTGGCCGGGATAGGCCGTCATTGTAAATAAGAAATTGTTCTTAACTGACTTGCTTAGTTAAATAAAGGTCAAATAAAAATCAACAGTCAGGACTGTATGGCCAGGCATCATTATGACGGGCAGGACTGTGCTGAGGATGAGAGCAAGACAGAGAGCCAGGTTAAATAGGACAGCAGGAAGGATTTGCGCTGGCTTCAGCCATGACTGCATGAGAGAGAAATGAAACTTCTGCACGTTGCCTGCAGGTGCGAGTGTGTGTTTCACAGTCCAATCCCAGGTTTGAACATGATCTGAGCGTGTGATCTGAGGCTGTTTGGTCTCTTGGGCATCAACTTGGGAAAGCCTCAAGGGAGAGCAGACAGTGCATTTATAAACAAAGAGCTGCATATATTGGCCAAAAAATAACACATCTGATATATTTATTTTTATTTATTTTTTCGGTATGTAGAGAAAAGTGAGGCGGGGCATCCGACAAATTCAACTTTGTCCGGCCTTACTGTTCTGGCTTGTTAAATTTTTATTTGACAAAGAGCAACAGATGTTTCATATCCCACTTCAAGTTGTGAGTGCTTTTGCATTCACCTTTGTCAGATCAGGGATCATGATGAAGATGGAATAGGGTGCTGTTTGGGACTCCACTCAGCTATTTCAACTGTTTCCCCTAGAATTTAGCTAGGGGGGTCCAGGAGCACCAAAACATTTGAGGCCCTTGTGTTGGCTGCAGAGACATTTAGCTTTTTTTTTTAAAGCAAATTTCTTGCAATTATACACATTTTGCCATGGGGCAAAAACTAAAAAAGTTTTGAAGATGCACTATGCAGAAATCGCTCAGCCATTTCCTGGTTGCTAAAATTTTAATAGTTTGCCTGATTTCCGTTTATGTGATCAAACAAGCAAGTATAGTGTAGGGAATCATTGTACCATCTAAACCGCTGGGAAATATATTTTCCATAACCAAAAATATTGTTACTCTGTGATGGACAGGGTAGAGTAGAGACTGCCAGTCTGTGAAAGAGCTGTTTTTAAATTTACACAATACCTGTTAGCAAAGGTGTCAGCTAGAGATTACGTGCAGGAGCTTGCAGGGATTTGTAGTTTTGCATGGTCTACTTTGATGCTAATTAGTATTTCCAAATCTGAGAGTAAATAGAGCCGAATATATTGATTAAAAGTGACCTTGTCTGAGAGAGATTTACACGCTTATGAAAACGTCATGCCAGGGTAAGCCTACATGAAACACAGACTTTACTTTAAGTGGTTCTAAAATCCACTATGGGAAAAATGTATGATTGGAGCCATTTCCATATTTGACCGCTAGGTTTTATGGGTATTATGACTCATACTGTGGTACTCTATTGCATCATGCTGTCAAAAGCAATGTTTCGGATGTGTGTTTAGTAAAGCATACTTATGATGTGATGTTGTCTCCTTCTCCTCCCCTCTTCTAGGTCCAGTGGTCTGACTCAACATGGACCACAGTGACCAAGACTCACCGTGAGCTGGGCGACTTCCTGTACAAGAGGAAAAACACATCCCCATCAATAGATTATAGGCCAAGAATATACTGGATTTAATGTCAGGTGAAATGAAGTCACACACTCCTTCATTTGTACAGAGAAGTCTCTAAATGTTGTCTTATAAAGGTCAACCCAGATGCTGTTTTTACTTTCCAAATGTTTTCATGTGTTTTCTAGTCACTGAATGCTCTGTGTGCATGCTAATAAAGACTAATGCTAATACTGTGACTTTCTGTATTCAAATGTATTTCTTCATCTAGCTTTATGTATACCCCTAAATGTTGTATATAAACATCATGAAAGTGGCAAAAAAAAGTTTGTGAACCCTTTGGAAATACCTGAATTTCTGCATAAATTGGTCTAAAATTTGATCTGGTCTTCATCTAGGTCACAACAATAGACAAACACAGTCTGTTTAAACTAATAACACACAAATAATCATATGTTTTCATGTCTTTATTGAACACACCGTGTAAACACTCACAGTGCAGGGTGGAAAATGTATGTGAACCCTTGGATTTAATAACTGGTTGACCCGCCTTTTGGTAGCAATAACCTTAACCAAACGTTTTCTATAGTTACGGATCAGACCTGCACAACGGTCAGGAGGAATTTTGGACCATCCCTCTTTACAAAACTGTTTCAGTTCCACAATATTCTTGGTATGTCTGGTGTGAACCGCTCTCTTGAGGGCATGCCACAGCATCTCAATCGGGTTGAAGTCAGGACTCTAGAAGGTGTATTTTCTGTTGAAGCCATTCTGCCATTCTGTTGTTGATTAACTTCTGTGTTTTCGGTCCGTGTCCTGTTGCAACACCCAACTTCTGTTGCGCTTCAATTGGCGGACAGATGGCCTAACATTCTCCTGCAAAATGTCTTGATAAACTTGGGAATTCATTTTTCCGTCGACTATAGCAAGCTGTCCTGACCTTGAGGCAGCAAAGCATCCCCAAACCATGATGCTCCCTTCACCATACTTTACAGTTGGGATGAGGTTTTGATGTTGGTGTGCTGTGCCTTTTTTCTCCACACATAGTGTTGTGTGTTCCTTCCAAACAACACAACTTTAGTTTCATCTGTCCACAGAATATTTTGCCAGTAGCGCTGTGGAACATCCAGGTGCACTTTTGCGAACTTCAGACGTACAGCAATGTTTCTTTTGGACAGCAGTGGCTTCTTCCATGGTGTCTAATGAACACCATTCTTGTTTAGTGTTTTACGCATTGTAGACTTGTCAACAGAGCTGTTAGCATCCTTCAGAGATTTCTGTAAGTCTTTAGCTGATACTCTAGGATTCCTCTTAACCTCATTGAGCATTCTGCGCTGTGCTCTTGCAGCCATCTTCGCAGGACGGCCACTCCTAGGGAGAGTAGCAACAGTGCTGAACTTTCTCCATTTTATAGACAATTTGCCTTACCGTGAACTGATGAACATCAAGGCTTTTAGAGATACTTTTGTAACCCTTTCCAGCTTTATGCAAGTCAACAATTCTTAATCTTAATTCTTCTGAGATCTCTTTTGTTTGAGGCATGGTTCACATCAGGCAATGCTTCTTGTGAATAGCAAACTCAAATGTTGAGTTTTTTTATAGGGCAGCTCTAACCAACTTCTCCAATCTTGTCTCATTGATTGGACTCCAGGTTAACTGACTCCTGACTCCAATTATCTTTTGGAGAAGTCATTAGCCTAGGGGTTCACATACTTTTCCCAACCTACACTGAATGTTTAATAAAAAATATGTATTTAACTAGGCAAGTCAGTTAAGAACAAATTCTTATTTACAATGACGGCCTAGGAGCAGTGGGTTAAGTGCTTTGTTCAGCGGCTGAACGACAGATTTCTACCTTGTCAGCTCGGGGATTCGATCTAGCAACCTTTCGGTTACTGGCCCAACTCTAACCACTAGGCTACCTGCCGCCCTGTATTCAATATAGACAAGAAAAATACAATAATTTGTGTTATTAGTTTAAGCACACTATGTTTGTCTATTGTTGTGACTTAGATGAAGATCAGATCAAATTTGATGACCAATTTATGCAAAAATCCAGGTAATTCCAAAGGGTTCACATGCTTTTTCTTGCCACTGTATGTATGTCTATGATAACCGCTCATGATTCCCTGAACCCCATACAGAGGTCCACTGAGCCATTTGAGAAGGGCCTGGTGAGGTTACTGGCCCAGGGAGACCAGTATGAGCCCAGGGACCTGGAGAGGACACTACAGTGAGTTCCCCTCTTTGTTTGATCATTCAGCTCAGAGCAGCACAAAGTGTAATTGGAAATCTCAACAGGGTTTTATTAATGTCAATAAATAAATAATAAATAAAAATATATATATATTATTTTTTTTACCCCTCCACCACCTCTTTGGAGGACAAATATCCTTGTTTTTTTACAGCTTTTTTGCTACATATACATACATGGTACTTTTATATATAACAACAATACATTACCAAACAAACTCTTTAATCCCAACCCTCAGACACTCTCAGCCCATTCCAACTATCAGCATAGACCGCCCTTGTTTGGTTTCCATGTGCCATATATTTTTCAATTGTTCTGTGATGTTTTAAAACATTTTTGAATCTTTCTAATCGTTTATTATCCACAGATTGTGAGCTAAAGATGAAAACCTTTCCTGCGAGTATTATTATATTATTTATTGACTGGCTATGGCTTTCCAGATCGCCCAACACTGTTATTTGTAAGGTTAATTTTAAGTGTATGTTGTGATTTATTTATTTATTTAACCATTCCTGAACCTGTGACCAGAAACAAGCTACATTGGGGCAATACCAGAATAAATGATCTATTGATTTTGTCTCTTTGCAACAAAATCTACAGAACTGAGATTGCTGTATGCCGCATATATATATATATATATATATATATATATATATATATATATATATATATATAGCATTCTGTTGGTGGCAGGAATTTAATATAATAATTTTAATTGAAAAACTCTTGTGTTGAATCAAATGTAGTTTTTTTGTACCAGTTCATAAACCATGTGCCATGGAATTGGTACATCAAACATCTCCTCCCATTTATTTTGCAACCTGTATGGCGCAGCTGTCAACATTTTTGTCCTCAGATGAAACTGGTATATTTTTCTATTTATGCCAATTTCTTTCAGCCAATTTGTATCTTTAATATATGGCAGGCAAACACGTTCCTTACCTTCCCCCTTTTCCACTTGCCTCCTCCATTTTTGTGGTAGTGCTGCAATCAGTTGGTTGTAAATTTGGATTGAGCAGATATTCCCATATATATTCGATAACTGCATATGTGACAACTCCTCCATTTCTATTCATAATGTCATTAATAAATATAATACCATTAAATAATCTTTTTTTATTAATCAATATATTTGAGTTTAACCATAACATTTGTTGTAATATTTGTTCTATCTTTTCTGGAGGATAAAACTGAAATTGTAACCAGCTTTGTATGACTTGTTTAAGAAAGGGTGATACCTTAAACAAAATTTCATTTTCAATTAGTTGGAAATGAGAAGTTGTAATCTGTATGAAAGCAAAAAAGCCATTTTGAACAAAGGATGAGCTTTTCTTAATAATCTACTGGAGAACCATTTTGGGTTTAAGTATAACTTATGTATGAGTGAAGCTTTAACAGAGAGGTTTATAAAGCTTTAGTATTTAATAATTTTAGCCCCCCAAACTCATATTCATTATACAAATAGGCATGTTTAATTTTGTCTGGCTTAGCATTCCAAAAATAATGAAATATGTTTTGCTCATATGATTTGAAAAACAAATCCTCTGGAGTAGGCAGTGCCATTAGGAAGTAAACTGTGATAGGACCAAAGAGTTTATCAATGTAATTTTTCCATAAATAGGCAAGTATTCACCTCTCCATGGTTGCAAAATCTTATCTATTTTTGCTAACTTTCTATTGAAATTAATTGTGGTAAGTTCATTTATATTTTTTGAGATGTGAATACCAAGAATGATACTTGAAGCTCAAGCACTTTCCTGTTACCTTTTTTACATGTTGCTTTACTCTCAAGCCTCAATATTGTGTAGAAAGTAGAGTAGTCTACCCTCTAGTTATTGTCACCAACGATGCCATAAGCTCCAGTGTTGTCAGTTATGGTGAAGAAACTCAGGCTTCACATATGTCAGAACCATAGAACCCAGGCAATGATATCTAGGTCAATGGTGATGATGTCATTACCAGAGGGATTCGCTGGCCATCCTTTACAGATATGGGTGGGATCACTTTTTCCACCCTTCCACTCCCATTCAAGCCCCACCAGCACTTTGACTTCCCACTCGAAGTGTACCATAACCGTACCTTGCTGTTTGATGTACTAGTATACAACAGGTGATCTGACACATGAAATTTCAATTTCCATGTCACCTTCTCTCTCCCTCTTTCTCTTTCCCTCTGTATAATTTATATCTCTAACTCCCCCCCCCCCCCCCCATCTCGCTCCACTGTGACAGGGAGATGCTTCTGTCAGCCCCAGCAGCCTTCAGGCAGAGACTAGAGGTCTGCAGGTTCCTCCTCCCACACTGCAGCCACTGTAAGTGTCTGTGCCCCTGTCTCAGCCTTCAGAGTGGTGAGATATCATATTCTCCACTGACCTTTACAGGAATGCATGTCTACATGAACCATCCACATGATTGGTTAGGGATACCTTGGAACTCGGAGCACAATTACCCCTCTCTCTTCTCAAATCATTTGTATGTGGATTGATGTGGTCAGTTCCTCATGACTAATCGTACCAATTAACAACTTCTCAGTCATCCTAATATTTTTCACTATTTTTCATTATTATTGAGAAAGTTTCCTCACACATCCATTGCTGGTTGGTTTCACACAGCTGCATCAAATTGACCACAGAAATTCATAAACCAAGAGTGTATTTTTTTGGTTAGAGCCGTGGAAAAGCTGTGATGTTGTGTAGGCAGGAGGTCTCGTCGCACATTCCCTAATATCTCATCATCCGGTCTCTCCTACCCAGATAATACAGTACCTCCTGGAAAGACCTGTAAGGCACCTGAGCACCTTAAAGAAGACTGCACTGAGCCATCCAGTCAGGACCATGGTGTGTATGGTATTAGTTATATTGTATTTAGGCAGTAATTATTTATTTAGCATGTCTGTCATTCTTTGTGGGGTTGAAATGACACAGTGTGTGTGAAAATGGCTATTTCATAGAGCCAGATATTCGTTGCCTATAGTTGAAGTTCACTAGTACTTCTCTCTCGTCATTCTCCTCTTCCTCACCCAGACATAGGTTCTCACCACCTAGGGCATCAGACGGCGTGCAGCAGCAAGAGCCTAGGCCAGAGGTAAGAGCTCTACCTGTTCAGTCCAAGACATGTGACCTTGTGGCTGATGCACTGATGGGTTATACTAAGAGGATCCCTGCTTTCACTTTACAGCACACTGATGACAAAGAGCAGCCAGAGGGAGAGCCAGAGGCATGCTGTTCACTCAGAGCACAATGGAGTGATGGAGAGGAGGAGGAAACCAGGCATCATGACCTGTAGGCCAGACCCACATCAGGTCAGTCACACTGGCCTCTCCTTTCTCTCTCTGGCCTGGCCATTAGAGATGCTGATAGGTTGGCGGTGGAGGACTGTCTATGTGCTGTATACTGCTGACTGGCATTTGTTATTTTTTGTTTCGATAATACTCATTTGAATCTGTTTAGGGTGTTAAATGACCTCCTCTCTCTTCAGAACGCAGATGAGAAATGGGCTTTCACTCCAGAAAAAAAGAGTAGAAGAAGACCTGGTGGAAGGAGAAGTGATGGGGCTAAAGGCTACATCCCCAGCAGCATCATCAGACCACAGTCAACACACATGACCAGACAGGGTGCCAGTAAGAGGAAGTAACCAATGGGTGTGGCAATAGCCTACCCTATTTGTTTTCCAGCTTAACAATTAACATTATAATAACATGTATGTTGTGCGTTCCTTTACCACTGTAGAGCCGGTCCAGAATAAGTATGGAGACACGTGGTCCGATAGCTCCAGTACTCCCTTCAGTCCCCAGCACGAGGCACATGAGAGCCTGGATAATGAGGACCTGGAGGACGAGAGAGGTGAGTGGCCCCTCTAAACCCTGTCTGTCCCCCTCTCTTTTCTGTCGGGAACTCATGGGGTTTAATCCTAGTCCTGAACTAAATAGCTCTTTCAATGGAGATTCTCCATTTTAGTCAAGGACAAGGCTTTAACTGGTTCTGGGAAACCGGCCCATGACGTCTGAGTCTTTAGTGCTGTTGATACTCAAGATGTCTTTTTAATGATAGCTTCTCTCTCCCCCAGACACTGCTGAGAGTTACTCAGACCACTCCGTCCAGGAGAAGAGGGCGAGTGATCACAGCAGAGGGGAAGTTGTAGCTACTGTACACGCTATAGTCCCTGTCCCCCACAGGGAAGAGCCATCCTACACTGGCAGTCCCCTGAGTGTACACCCTCTATCAATGACGGTCCAGAATGGGCAAACCATGACAGACAGGACGGTCATGGTCACTCCACAGCCGGGGGACGGTTCACCAGCAGATGGGGCACTGACTGGGACCACCCCCATGGTTCCTCAGGAGTCCATCCCAAGCCAAGCTCCCCTGGGAGACTCTGAGAGGCAGAGGCACGTGTCTGCCCCCCTGAGCTCATCTCAGCTAGCCAATGCAGGCTCCAGCATTTACCTAATGCCCCAGTGTTATATGACCCCTACCAGCCCAGAGAGTAGAAGCACTAACCCCCATCACCAGCCCCCCATGAGTGTCATCAGTGTCATCCTCCTGACCTTCCACATGTCCCCCCTGAGGCCAGCATACACCAGCACTGACCCAGCCTCCACCGCCACCCTAGCCCTAGCAGCCTCTCTCCCTGACCCTAGCACCAGGACCCAAGCCCTGGCTGCGCCCACCAGCCTACCCACCCCTACCTCCGTGACACCCTCCTCAGGGGCCACTGTCACCCCAGCTGCAATCAGCCAGGTTCAGGCCACTCTGCCCCCAGCCGTCCCCACTCACACCCCCGGCCCCGTGGCCAGCCCAGCCCTGACCCTCATCCACAGCACGGCCCAGGGAGATGGTACCTCCTGCAGCAGCTCTGGGGTGGCAGCAGGGCAGGCCCAGACCCAGCAAAAGCCACAGCCCCAGCAGCAGGCCCATCCTCCACAGCAACAGCAGATGAGCTGCAACTCCTGTGGTTGCCGTGGCAGCTGTGGTAATAGCCACTCTGCCGCCCCCAACCCCAACTTCTCCTTCCCTCCCCAGCTGGGGCGCCAGGTCTTCAGCAATGCCCACCTCCCTCTCTTCCACCTCCCATCCATGTGCAGCACTGGATATCCCAGCCACCACAGCCAGGTCCAACACCAGAGCAACGCCACCACCCAGCTACCTTTCTACCCCCCTCCACCTCACACAGCCACCCCCACCTCCTCGCCACCTCCACGCCACCCCCACCACATGCTGGCCACCCAGGCTGGATACAACCTGCAGCAGATGGCAGCTGCTCCCTTTAACAGCTTCTACACGCCCATGTTCGCTTCATTGGGACTAGGACTGGGCACGGGCACGATGAAGAGCAGTGCCAACGTCTCTTGCTATAACTGTGGGCTAAGCGGGCATTATGCCCAGGACTGCAAACAGCCCTCCATGGACGCCGGGCAGCAAGGTAATATTGGCCAGGCTAGTGGCAGAGATAGGAGGTGAAGTCTCTCACAGAGATTCCTCATCCTTAGTTTCAGCATAAGAAGGCAAAGCTTTATTTGGTAACCTGTTGTTTTTTTTGTTCACTGTGTTTTGCACTGTCCAACATTTTTATGTCTGAAGCTGGATTGTCTGAATGAGCTCTATTAAATACCCAGGCCAAGTGTTAAAACATATTTTGATAGGACTGACTCTGAATCTGAAAGACTAGCATAGACTATGGACATCACATTTCTTTAGGTTACTTGTTAGGCACGCGACACTGACACACTCCTGTGTGTGTGTTTCAGGTGACTTTCGGCTGAAGTACACGGCCCCCCCCCACTCCTTTGAAGCAGACCAAACTGACTGACATGAGAGGGGACCAAGGCAATGCTTTGTTTCGCACTACAGTAAAGATTCCAGAAAATGTTTTCATGGGTTGAGTTTTTCACCAATTGTATTACTTTGCAAATATCCTGACTTGTTTCTCCGCAGAGAATTGAATCCTGTATCATTCTCAGACTTTTCAGAGGATGGTGATATTTTGCACTGGAGACAAGTACAAGACAGGCTCACGTTTCCAGACTAGTCTATTACTTTAAAGAAAGAGAACCACGTCTTTAAATGGTGTGGTGGTAAACTTGCATTTAATAAGGATTAATGGATTGACTGAAGGTTCTCATATCCACATTTCAAAGCAGGTCTTTTTAGTACATTTCAATTAGTTTCTTACTTTTTTGTATTATCTCATAGGTGTTCAAAATGCAAGATACAGTTTCAAAGCAGCTAGTAGTTAACCAGCTAATTTTCATTTATTTGAGAACAAAATATATGAAGAACCTCACGCTCTTATTTTTGGGGGATTGTGATAAAGCGGGGAAAAGATGCATGGTTTACAAGATAAAGTATGTATGAAATAATTAGTTTTTTGACAGAATGTGCCATAAATACCCTGTATTTGATTTGTTTTACAAGCTAATGGTATTCCATTTGAGGGAAATTTTGCATGAAAAAAGTACGTTTTATTGCTGTTTGTTACCACTTGATATAATGTGAATTAAGTCAATCATGTCTCATTCATGATGTTAATGCTACTGCTGTTTGGTTTGTTTCCTGGGGGCAAAAATGCACTAATTTGTGTGTATGTGGGTGGGTCATGTCACCAATGCTCTCGGGCAATGAGAGGACTCTTGTGGATGTATTCCCTTGAGCGTATCTCCTCCTAGGAAGAGATTTATTGAGGTCCAAATCAACCCCACCCCCCCACCCCTAGGCACTTGGGTCGATCCAAAATCACCCTAGCCACTTCGGAAATCTGAATGGATTGGATAGGTTAAATCAATGGTGAAAGCTTTACCTGAGCTTGCCTTCTGATAAGCCAAGTGGAACTCTTGCCATATTGCCTTCACCTATACAATACTTCCTGATCTAAGGTTTGATTTTTGGATTGGGCTACAGAATCAATGGTCCCTTGTCCTACCACCATGCATGTACTGTACCTGTTGAATGTGTGGCTCTTGCCTGTTTGTGTAGGCTTGTCAAGCTCTTTGTTGCCAGAACGTATGTGCCATATTCCTCCTTTCTCATGCAGCAAGGAGGTTGTATTATGTAAGTGTATATTTGTGCACAGCAGTAAGGGGCTAACTTCACACACATACTTTACCTGTATGATTGACTACTATACAGAATAACTAATGTATTAGAAAAAAGGTAACACGGTTGTTTGTGGGTTTGAAAGCCACTTGTCTTTCACTGTTCGTTGAGGTGGATTGTTTTGTTTTCCACACAGGCAAAAAATTTGAACTATTTGAAATTACATTCAGGTAAAATCACTGTTTTATAAAGTGGAACTTATCCTCTGTTTTTCTGTACGCTGCTTTTCAGTTGTTTTTTTTAAGCATTTTGTATTGGATTTGAGAGGCCTAGTTGTTGACTTTATTTTAATTAATATCTTTATTTTGATAAAGAACATTAAAGTTGAGAGGAAAAATAGACTATCAATTTTGGGTTGTATTTGTTTAACTTTTCTATAGTTAAAGATGATGTGCTGTAGATTAAGGTAGTGTTACCTCTGATGCGATTACTGTATTACTAAATGTTAACATGTAGTTGCTGAAAGGGAAGAATTCAATAGTTCCTTCCTGTGCTAAATTAAGCTGCCAGAATTTTTTTCTGTTAAGTTGGTAGCAATCAAACAGCTAAGTTTATATATTTTTTATATGGTGAGACACCCATACTATAATGAACAAAAATAAACAAAATTTTAACGAGTTACAGTTCATATGAGGAAATCAGTCAATTTAAATAAATAAATTTGGCCCTAATGTATAGATTGTACATGACTGGCAATACCGATATGCAGCCATTAGGCAGATACCTTAAAAGAAATGGGCCTCAGCATATCGTCAGTATTTCTGTGCATTCAAATTGACATCGATAAAATGCAGTTGTATTGGTTGTCTGTAGCTTATGTCTGCCCAAACCATAACCCCACCGTCACCATGGGGCACTCTGTTCACAACTTTGACATCATCAAACCGCTCCCCCACACGATGCCATACACGTGGTCTGCGGTTGAGGCCGGTTGGACGCATTGCCAAATTCTCTAAAACGGCGTAAGAGGCGGCTTAAGGTAGAGAAATGAACATTACATTTTCTGACAACTGTTCTAGTGGACATTCCTGCAGTCAGCATGCCAATTGCACGTGCCCTCAACTTGAGACCTCTGTGGCATTGTGACAAAACTGCACATTTTAGAGTGGTCTTTTGTCCCCAGCACAAGGTGTACCTGTGTAATGATCATGCTGTTTAAGCTTTTTGATATGTCACACCTGACATAATCCAAGTGGATGGATTATCTTGTTAATGGCGAAATACTTACTAACAGGAATGTAAATAAATTGGTGCACAAAATCTTGAGAAATAAACTTTTTGTGTGTATGGAGCATTTCAGGGATCTTCTATTTCAGCTCATGAAACATGGGACCAACACTTTACATGTTGTATTCATATTTTTGTTCAGTGTATATCCGTATGCAAAATAAAGTCTTCAGCGTTTTTATCTTTTGATTTTGAATATCTAAGGTCTTTTCAGTGTTATCTCCATTGAACAATGCTTTTGACTATTTACTATTGCATTAATGTTTTTCACTTGTCCCGGGTCAAATCAATTCTGTACTGTACAGTCACCAGCCAGAAGGTGGCAGTGTATGTCAAGTGTAAATATCAATGTTGTACTTAAAGAACCTGTACTTGATGAGAACAGTATTTATAGTAGTAGTAGTTTTTTTATTTTTTATATTGAGTCCAGGTTGAAAATAATACTGATCATAAAGAGGGGTTTCTGTATTTCAACATTGCATAGAACTATATCAAATCGTCAATGTCTAGAGGAAGAAATCTTATTTCATCTCAGAATAATCCTATATATTCAGTATTCTGTGCAGATTTATGGAGCATAGTAAAATGTGTAAGCCAGAGACATCTAGATATAACTAAGGCTATTACTTATTTCACTACATTGGGCAACAATTCAATGTAACAAGCAGAAACAGAATCGTCCTGCCAACCATTGAAAATGTATTCTGTATACCAAATGCATTGCGCATGCTTCCTCTGTCACTTAAATTCATCTGTTGTAGCCTATTTAGATCATGACTGAAGCCAGTGAAACCCTGTTGACCAGACACAGTATACTGTTTTTTTTTTTTTTTTTTTTTTTTTTTTTTTTTTTGGGTGGATCAGCTTAATATTGCGGAAAGAATGTTGCTTCCAATGTAATTGTCTGCATCATTTCCAATCCCCCATATTTTTTTGGGTAAATATATATATCCATACACGCATGCATACATATATACATATATACATACACATACCTATATAGACATACATACTTTTTTAAAGAATATACCTTTATTATTATTCCCCGCAACCCTACCACCGCTCCCCCAATTGGAGTAAACTAATAAACACTTCTGCTTTTACCTTCAATTTATACATCTTATACCTATTTTACAGACACAGACTACTTTATAATAGTTCTCTCTTGTTTGTTCTTAGTCCTTCCTCTATTTCTGTTGTCCATCCAATTTTATTTCCACTTGTAACTGTGCTATTTCACAAAAGCTCCGCACCTATACACATTTCACAGATCCCGTATGCCCTACATTGTTTATCTTGTTATTAGTCCCACCCTTCAGTTCCACTCAACCCTTCCCATCTATCTTCCAACATCATCCATTTCGGATTTTTATTTGCCATATATTTTTCAACTGTGCTGTGATGCTTCACAAAAGATTTGAACCTTCCTATTCTCATAGCTTCTACAGATTGTAAATTAAAAATAAACATTTTTGCTAAAATAATTATTATATTATTGATTGATTGACTATGGCTTTTCAAATCCCCCAGTATTGCTATCTGTAGCGTTAGTTCTAGGCAAATGTTGCAATTCTTCAGCCATTCCTGGACCTGTGACCAAAAACGAGCTACATATGGACAATACCAAAATAAATGGTCTAATGACTCTGCCTCCTCACAGCAGAATCTACAGAGCTGGGAAGATTGTATACCCCATATATATAACATTCTATTAGTTGCAAGAATTTTGTACAATAATTTAAATTGAAAAATTCGAAGTTTTGAATCCGGCGTTGTTTTGCGTATCAATTCATAAACCATGTGCCATGGAATGGGTACATCGAACATCTCTTCCCAACTATTTTGCAATTTATATGGCACAGCTGTCAGTTTTTTGGTCCTTAAATGAAATTGGTATATGTTTTTATTTATCACACTTTTCTTTAACCATTTATGTTCTTTAATACAGGGCCGACATACAAGTTCCTTACTTTTTTCCCCTTCTACTTGCCTCTTCCATTTTTGTGGTAATGCTGCAATTAATTGGTTGTAATTTTGGGTAGAGCAGACATTTCCATATGTCTGTGTGAGCTGCATGTGTGACATAACTCCACCAGTCCTATTTATGATATCATTCACAAAAATTATACCTTTTTTAAACATTTCTTCGATAAATACAGTTTTTTTATCAATTACTATATTTGAATTTAACCACAATATTTGTTGTACTATTTGTTCCGTCCTTTCAGGTGGATTAAACTGAAATTGCAACCAACTTTCTAAGGCTTGTTTAAAAAATAAGGATATTTTGGAGATTATTTCCTTTTCAAACAACCGAAAGTGAGCAGGTGTAATCTGAATAAAGGGAAAAAGGCCCTTCTTGAACATAGGATGAGACATTCGTACCAATTTACTAGAGAACCAGTTTGGATTTAAGTATAACTTTTGTATGACTGATGCCTTTAGTGAGAGGTCTAATGCTTTAATATTTAATAATTTCTGCCCTCCGAATTCATATTCGTTATATAAATAGGCCCTTTTAATTTTATCTGGCTTGCCGTTCCAAATAAAATGGAATATTTTTTGTTCATATAATTTAAAAAGCAGGTCACTAGGTGTAGGCAAAACCATAAGCAAATAGGTAAACTGTGATATGACTAAAGAGTTAATCAGGGTGATTTTTCCACAAATAGACAAGTATTTTCCTTTCCATGGTAGCAAGATCTTATCTATTTTTGCTAACTTTCTATAAAAATTTATTGGAGTGAGATCATTTCTTTCTTTTGGGATTTTTATACCGAGTATGTCCACATCTCCGTCAGACCATTTAATTGGTAAACTACATGGCAATATAAAATGTGTATTTTTTAGTGATCCAATACGTAATATGGTACATTTATCATAATTTGGTTTTAATCCAGAGAGGATAGCAAAGGTATCTAGATCCTCTATGAGGCCGTGGAGAGACTCTAGTTGTGGTTTTAAAAGAAAACATGAATCATCAGCGTACAATGACACCTTAGTTTTTAAGCCACGGATTTCTAATCCATTAATATTAATGTTTGATCTAATTTTAACAGCTAACATTTCGATGGCAATAATAAATAGATATGCCGATAGTGGACAACCTTGTTTTACTCCTCTAGATAGTTTAAAACTTTCTGAGATGTAGCCATTATTTACTATTTTACACCTAGGGTTACTATACATAATTTTAACCCATTTTATAAGAGATTCCCCAAAATTGAAATATTCTAGGCATTTATATATAAACTCCAGTCGTACTTTATCAAAAGCCTTTTCAAAATCAGCTATGAAAACCAGACCTGGTGTCCCCGATATTTCATAGTGTTCTATTGTTTCCAGTACTTGCCTTATATTATCTCCAATGTATCGTCCATGTAAAAAACCTGTCTGATTAGGATGAATAATATCTGACAAAACTTTTTTTATTCTATGCGCCAAGCATTTTGCTAGGATTTTTGCATCACAACACTGAAGTGTAAGAGGTCTCCAATTTTTTAATTGGACTGGATCTTTATATATACCACTTGGGTCCTGTTTCAGTAATAACGATATCAGACCTTCTTGTTGCGTGTCTGATAATCTACCATTTATATAGGAGTGGTTAAAACAAGCTAATAATGGTCCTTTGAGTATATCAAAAAAAGTTTTGTATACTTCCACTGGTATGCCATCCAGCCCTGGAGTTTTCCCATCCTTAAAGGCCCCAATTGCATCAAGCAGTTCCTCCTCTGTAATTTGGCCTTCACATGAGTCTTTCTGTACAGATGTTAATTTTACATTATTAATAGGAAAAAAATCCATACAATTAGTTTCAGTTAGTGGAGATGGAGGAGCCTGAAACGAAAACATATTCTTAAAGTACTTTACTTCCTCTTTCAAAATATCATTTGGTGAATCATGCGTGACTCCATCATTTGTAACAAGTTTTAATACATTTTTTTTGGTAGCATTTCTATATTGAAGATTGAAAAAGAATTTGGTGCATTTTTCCCCATATTCCATCCAGTTCGCTTTATTTTTATAATGTATTACACTGGATCTTTCTTGAATAAGTTCCTCCATTTCTTTTTGTTTTTCCTCTAACTTATTCTGTGCCTCTATGGTACTGTTTTTATTGCTATCTAACTGTACTGTTAGTCCTTCAATTTCCTTTGTTAATATGGACTCTTTTGATCTAAATTGCTTTTGTTTTATAGATGAGTACTGAATTGCATGGCCTCTAAAGGCACACTTAAAAGTGTCCCATACAATAAGGGGATCTGCTGTACCTATGTTATGTCTGAAAAAGTCAGTTATAAAATCTTCTGTCCTAGTTCTAAACAATTTATCATCTAGTAGACTTTGATTAAATTTCCAATATCCTCGCCCACGTGGAAATTCTGTAAGAGAAATATATATGCCAATTATGTGATGATCCGACCGCATTCTGTCCCCTATCAACACTTTTTTAACTTTTGGTGCCAGAGAGAATGGTATAAGAAAGTAGTCAAGACGACTAGCTTGATTCAGCCTCCGCCATGTATATCTCACTAAATCAGGGTATTTAAGTCTCCATATATCCACTAATTCCAATATATCCATGACATTCATGATTTCCTTAAGTGCCTGAGGGTGATAGTTTGTAGTGTGATTTCCTTTCCGGTCTATAGAGGTATTTAAGACCGTATTAAAATCTCCCACTATAATAATAGAGTCTAGTGTTGCTTGTAGAGTTGATAAATTCTTATATATATTTTCAAAGAAGCTTGGATCATCATTATTCGGATCGTATAGGTTAACAAGCCATATTTGTTTATTGTCCAATAACATATTTAAAATAATCCATCTACCTTGAGGATCTGTTTGGACAATTTGCACATTTGGATCAAAATTATTGTTAATTAAAACCATCACCCCT
This sequence comes from Salvelinus namaycush, assembly GCF_016432855.1. Lineage (NCBI taxonomy): Eukaryota > Metazoa > Chordata > Actinopteri > Salmoniformes > Salmonidae > Salvelinus > Salvelinus namaycush. The sequence goes on along the minus strand of NC_052317.1, from coordinate 20,372,322 downwards.
TTTGAATTTCTTTGCCCATGGGAGAAATATATTTTGCCCCCCCAGTTCTTTTTCCACAAAACTTCATCTAAAACTGTTGAATGGGTTTCCTGTAAACAATAGATATTATAATCCTTCTCTTTTAGCCAGGTAAATACTGATCGTCTTTTCTTATTATCTGCTAAGCCATTACAATTGTAACTGGCTATACTTATTTCACCACTTACCATAATGAGACACACCTTTCATTCTTTTAATCAGAATATATTTTTGTAAACGTACTATTAAAAAGTAACATAATGATTGAGTGTCTATATAGTTGTACCATGATATTTGCATTTCTACTAAGTAAACCTCCAATTGGTCCCTACTATTCCACCCGCTAAAAGGCCTCATCTCGAGATGGCTTGTCATCCCAATGCCCGGTAGACCACCCTCGACCCCCTGTATCCCATAGCCCTGAACCGACTGGGATCCATTCTTTGAAAAGAGCATACAGTGCCATTTACCGAATTGAAGAAGATCAATTACCATATGCATTTCCATTGCCCTCACCTCGATTTGTATTATATATATCTGTGGATCATCCTCTATTGTCCCTAACATCTTTTACTTCTTCCTTCGCAACAGTTGTGGGATACACACATACACCCACACACACTCAGCCCTTACCCCCACACAACCATAAGCTCACTTTCTCAACAATTGCACCATCCCAGAGCCCAACTCAAGATGGGTCATGATTTACAAATGCACTTGCAGTTGCAGCTGCATGAGAAGGCCTGCAAGACCGCACAAAAAATTAGCAAAAATTGAGAGATTTATTTACCATTGTCATATCCTAGATAATGGAGGTCAAATGTACACCATATTCCTGAAACACCCACAATACGGCCACCCGTCATGACCATGTCCCCACGCATCTCCATGCAGTCCGACTTTGATTTTGTGCCGCCAGGGCCACAATAATATACCCCCTCTCTGAATGTCCGAGTGTGACCCCCTCCCCATGGGTTACTGCAGCTAGTGTTGCCAGCACTGCCACTGCCTGGGTGGGGGCACCCCACCGGAATCCCCACCGGCTAGGTACAAGGTCGTCAAGGTTCTCATTAGCAGCTTTGAGAATTTCCTTGTATATTATGCTCTCCCTTATTGGGGCTTTGGCTTTGCAGGACCAACCCTGCCAAGCAGGCTCAGAATCTTGAGGGGGCAGTGCTGCTCTTGGTCTCTGACCTCATTTTAGCTGCATACAGACCGCTTACAGCGGGCACATAAAACAGTTAGGGACTTCTCCTTAGTATCTGGGTCATTCAGGTGGGTGTCTAGGGTATAGTGCCATGGACCGTACCATTAAAATAGGATAATAAATAATTAGATATAATTTATAAAAAAATAAATAAAAAATGTAGTTCTCCATGATAGGACAATAAATAAATAAGACGTATAATTCATTATAAAAGTATATCCATCATCTGAACAACATTGAAAGCCCTCTCATACCCGGCTCACAGCAATACATTGGCTCTGGGATATGCAACCATTTCATTACTCACTCACTCAACTTTCCAAACATAACAAATAAAATAAAAAATAAACACAAACCATACCATCCACACATACTGTGCCTTCTGTTTACTTAGTTTTTATCTTCACTATGTTGAATTAGTGCTTGTGTGTTCAATTAGTTATATGTGAAGATTTATAGAAAAGCTATATTTTTTATTGTATTGTTACAATCAGTAACCGGGCTTGAATTGTGTTTATTTCCCTCGTCTATGAGAACTTTGTAATTTTTAAAATAACCATGGAGTAGTCTTTGTGTCTCTGAACAACTGGTTATCAATATATAGTTTATCAACGACGAGAGCTACTCGTTTCGCTTTTAATCTATTTTCTTTGAAAATTGGATACAGAACTTTGCGCCGTTCTGCAATTTCCTTCGGAAACTGATCATTCATGCCAATTTTGGTCCCAGCAAGTCTTTTACCCAGGCTTTTAACCATTATTTTATCTTTAAATGAAGCAAATTTGGCAACGATTGGGCGTTCGTACCTCTGCCCTCTCTGTCCGAAGCGGTGAACGCGTTCAAGTTGGATTTTGTCGATAACTTCGCGTGGAATCTGAAGCGCTGTAAGGAGGAACTCTCTAACTATAGATTCAGGAACTTCTTTTTCTTGGATACCTGTAAGTACCAAATTCTCTCTCATGGATCTAGTTTGTATGTCTAGTAAGGTTTCCTTCAGAACGGTGTTCTCCTTTTTAATTCCATTCATTTCGGTTTCAATCTTATTGACTGTCCCTTTTAGCGCGTGTGTTTGCTTCTCCAATGTCGCAGCTTTTTCATCACTCATCTCTAGGCTTGCCTTCAACTCTTTTATATCCTTACTAACTAATTCAAGTATACCCAGTTTGTCATTTATTGATTTTAACAGATCGGTTTCGACCTTTACCATTCCGGGTGGTGAGAATATTAAATCATCAGTGTCTGTAGAAGAGTCACGTTTTCGTTTTGTAATCGGTTCCCCTGTCTTACTCTCCGTCATGTTTGGTTGTTGCCTGTTTTCGTAATATTTGTCGATAAATGTCTCTAGTTTTAGGATTTGTTTTGTGTTATTGTCCAGATTGAAGGTTATCACTCACCAGATTAAGTAGTGCTAATATTTTAGTCTAATTTAGCAGATATTTCGAATATTATGTTTTATCTTGAGGTGCTCTACATAAATCCCTTCAGTCCGCCATTACCCTTACGTTACCTTTACGTCATACGTCACAGTATACTGTTAGCACTAGGAGTTTTTCTTGGAATACTCCAAAGTCAAAGCAAGGTTTTAGTAGCCAGCCATTGGCGCTGTGTGTAAGGAAGAGTGGTGGATCAGTTGAGTGACTGATGACTCCGTGATAGAGCTGCCAGGGGCACGTTCAGCAAGATGTAACGTTCAGATAGAAGTAAGCTATGTAGAGTAAAGAATCACATCAGCTCTATTCATAGCCTTTTTATCGGCAACGTTCGGCCCAGTAGTCTCGTTTGAACCCGGCGTGTATGTCATCCAGGGTTTCGGGTTGCTGATGCGTGTGCCATGCAAGAGCACAGTCTCCAGTCAGCTGCAGCCCTGCATGGTCTTGTTTCCAGTCACAGCATGGCAAACGCAGCCCTCTCATTGGAACACACTGAAGCATATGGAGGAAATGGAAAGACATGTTTAGTATCCCCATCGTACCTGATCCCGTATCAACTGTAAACTTAATGTTAAGTTTGGGACAACCTCATTTTAATTCTAATGGAAGTATACAAATGACATTTTAAATCTCAATATCACAAAGCTACCCCCAATCATAGCTTGGAGTGGGTGTTTCTAAGCTCACAGAGAGCCAATGGGACAGAGCCCATAATAATTCTGAATGGTCACGCAACATTCTGATGGGACTACCACTGAAAAACTGGCCCCACCCCTCCCCTGCAGTTGTCACTGTGGTCCCCCCTCTCCTTCCACTAGGCTGTGCTACCCGACCCAGGGTGATGTGTCCCCTCTGGCTGTTTGTGCCTTTCCCCTTCCGCTGCTCGGTTAGTCACAACAGATAGCGTGCAGCCTGATTAAACATTTAGAGATATTACACAGGCAGGGAAAAAGGAGAGTACCCATACCTCTTAAATCAAGAGGCAACATGCTGCAACAGAGTCACACACGGAGAGAGAGCAAGATTAATGAAGGAGATCTCGATCGTATTGTTGTGAGGAAGGATGCAGTAGGGCAGGCAGACAGGTGCTTCTGCAAAGTAATGTCTTAACTGAAGCTTTTTCACAGCAAGCCTCAAATGAGCTCAGCCAACCAATTCAGGGTTTCCATGTGTGAGTGCACTGTGCAGTAGTTTGGCATGTTTCAGCGTGTTAACACCTCTCCCTGACAGAAGAGTAAATTAGGAAAACAGACTGACAGGGGAAAGGATTTATTTAATAGATGTTCTAACAGACATTCAGCATCACGCACTGACAAAGTTTCTTACTGGAACAATTTCTGTTCATTGTACATGGAGGGGTGGGTGGTGAGTTCCCATTTCAGTAACAAAACCGCTTGTTAGTGTTCGACGGTTGTTTCATCAAGTATCATACGCTTACAGATCCTCAAGGACTACAGTCCAAGCCTTTCATCGGATGTCAGTGGAATCGGATTCACAAGTGCAAAAAGTGACAAATCTGGATTCGGTGATTTTCTGCAGTCTCTTTTCTTTGTGCCTTGTGAGCCAGGGTTGTAATCTCTAGGCACCAAACAAAAAACTGAAACAGGGAGGGACTATCCGAACTTGTCCAACAAGGAATGCTTGTTTTCGTTTTCTGTTGCAAAACATTTTGCTACGTTGTGCATTAATGAATACGACCCAGATGTATCTCTCCATCTTTCTCCAGACTGGTTATTTATTTCAGCAGTTTGTTGGCAGTGGCGGCCATAGAGGAGGACATGGAGGTCATGGTCACGGTGGGGATGGTGATGTCCTTGAAGATGGGCTGGGTGATCCCAGCATAGGTAGGCTTATTCTGGTTCAGCGTCTCCATGATCATCTGCTTCATATCTCGGCTGGCATCCCCTCTCATCGCCAGTAAGGCCACGATGTGCTCCTCCCTATGGGCCAACAGAGGACAGACACAATCAGACACCTTTGATAGCAATGGCTATCATAGAAAATCTATAGTAGTAACGAAACATTGTATACGACTGGAGTAATTTCTACAGACAAAATTGTTCTATCTAGCCTGTGTGTTCAGTGGGGTATGATCTGACCTGATGTCAGGGTATTTGGACACCAGCGTGGAGACCTCCAGGTAGAGCAGGGTGGGGTCTGTGAGTTTGAACACCTCGGCTATAGCAGCGATGGCATCACACAGCCGGTCAGTCTCCTCACCCTGGAAGAGGACAGAGACAATAACTTAAAGCATTACAAAACACACACTATAAATACACTAATTACTGTAACAGTGGATGAGATTATCAGAGAAAAGTAGTCTTCATTACATCAAATGACTGAAGGAATGAAACGTACAGTAAAACATCAAGAGTCAGGGAATTTAGGACTCTAATTCAGTGTTTCCCAAACCTGGTCCTGGAGTCCCCCCAACAGTACAGTTTCTTTGTAGCCCTTGATAAACACACCTCATTCAGCTCAATGAGGGCTTGATGATTAGTTGACTAGTTGAATCAGGTGTGCTTGTCCAGGGTTACAAAACACGTTACTGTTGGGGTACTGGAGGACCAGGGTTATAATTGACTAAAAGAGGTATCAAGATGCTAGTGGTTTCTAATCCAGATTTCTTTAGGGGGAAAAACCTGCTACTGGAAGATTTGACGTAAAACCACTCACAGCAGTGAGTTTCCTGAAGAGGAACTTGAACTGCTCAGCCTCCTTAATCATCCTGTCTGCTCCCTCCCTCCTCTCATCTGCATTCTTGAAGGTGATCCGTTTCTGCATCACAGCCTTGATATACTCCACCACCACCCTGCGATGGGCCTCGCTGGTCATCTCCTAAACATATCACACAACACACTCAGTCACATACACAGGATGTACATGACAAACTGCTCTCAGTATGGATTTCTCCATATCAATCAATTGGCCAAGCCTTTCATTTGATATGATGATATCAATTGATTGATTTCGCCATGTACCGTATTGAAAGGCTTCTTGATCTTGGCGAAATCGTTGAAGTAATCCTCGACTGTCACACAGATAGTGTCCACTGCATGGGTCCCAGTCAACCATTTCCTGGTCAGCAACTCATTGAGATGATGCTGTAGAAATCAAAACCATGGAATGTTACCACAAAATCTATATACAACATAACCGGATTCATGGCAAACATTCTGACAGTCTTTAAATATTAGACTAAGTTCTGACCTCCAAATCTAGGAAGACTTCATCCAATAGAAACTGGCAGCCATCTTTGGCCACGTCGTTCAGGGTCTTTTCTATGGCAGCATCATTCTGGGTGGACTCCGTAGATTTAAAGTATTTCTTCTTTAGACTGTTAATAGACTCCCTAGGGGCAGAGGTATGGTTAGGTACACATTAGCCACATTAGGTTAGAGACTGAAATATTTACAGAGAAATCTCAATGGGACTCACTTGAATGTATGACAGTTGTTTATAATGGCGATCATGTATTGGACGTAGCACTGAGGGAGCTGCCGGTCTCTCAAGTGGTTCTCCTTGTAGGCAATCGCCTCTTCCCTGTACCTGAACAGAAATACAAGACAATTGTAGATGTCAAATACAGTATATCAGGGATGGAATGCTTTGTAATGCACCTTTACTGCCATCAATGTAAACGACTAAACACTACACAATTACTAACACAACATTATGAAACCCTTGTTACCTGACGAGAAATGAATTCATCTGTTTTAAACAGAGCTTCAGGACCTGCTCTTTGAATGTCTCATTGATCTGGGCTGCCACTTGGAGATTCTGCTCAAACATCTGATGAGGACAGCAGAACAAACACGTCAGATGATGACCCCCCCCCCCTTCCAATAGACTTAAAAGTACACACTAGTGACTCACTGTAGTATTTATTCAGCCAATTCTAAGATCCCCATTTTGTTATATACACATTGTCTGGTATAGTAACCTTACTGTAGTAGCAACTAGTCCACTTAATCTCTAACCCACAACTGGTCTCAGGGTGATGCCCCAGAGAGGTGGATACTGGTTATACCTGGAAGACGATGGCAGGGAGGGTGGTCTGGTAGTACCCGTCTTGATCTGCCTCTGGTTCTGTCTCTTTAAACCAGTCCTTCTTGTCTGTCTCCAGAGCCTTGCGCAGCCAGCCAGTGATGTTGGACTGTTGAAGGGTGAGAGAGGGTCAGCCAGAGCCCTGTTACCTTTGTCTTTAACAATTCATGAAACATTTCATTAAAGGCGGATTCCCTTGTAAAGACTTCAAATGACAAATCCAGGTTTACAGACGCAGAGACTGGGTTGTATATCTGACAAGAGCTGTCGTAGAGTATGTCACTGTTATCATAGTGTGTTGTCTGGACTTACAGTGAAGGTCTGGAGGTATCTGCTGAGCAGCTCATCCACCACCTCCTGAGGCAGCAGAGGATCCATCAGGTTGATGTCATACTCTGTCAGCAGCTCTGGGTGACCCATCATCTCCTCACTGGAACACAAACACAGTGGGGTGTGGGAATATTGTAAGAGAACCCTGACTGTACTATACTGTTCGTGGAAATTCATATGTTGCATGTCTTTTAACGTAACAGACCGACAGACAGCTACAGACAGACCTACACACCATGGCATGCTCGTGCACATACGGCAGAGTTCCCTAACTGGCGGCTGGCGGTTTTATTCCCCCCCCCCCAAGTTTTTTGAGCAAAACAATTTGTGGAATTTTTATTGTCGGACATTTTAAGACTGTAAAAACACCAAGAAATCAGCTCCAAGTGATTTTAATTTAAGACATCTGTTCCCAAGTATTCGCACGCATAATAGAGACGTGATCATATACAAATGTAAGCAAGGTTTGAAATGACTATGTTTTAATCAAACATTATATCCGTTTGGGCTTCTTGCGGACAAATTGCAGTCTACAAATGATTTGTAATTATGTTCCGGCCCCCCGACCATCCCCTCCAGAAAAATAAAAAAATTGTCCCGTGGCTGAATCTAGTTGATGATCCCTGACATATGGCAATGCCTGAATATAAATGATATACAGATACCCATAAATATAGGCTACTCACAAGCAGTCACACATAAACACACACAAATTCACAGAAAATTTGAGTGAATATCTATAATTAAACAGCATCAGCCAATCGGTGGTTGTGGTTTCCATGGTAGCCTAATGCACAGCAGGCTGATGCTCAAGTCATAATTGGATATAAGGCTAGTTATTTGTGTTTTGAATGTGCATAAGGGAGCTAGCTGTTCATTAATCTTTCTCTGTTCAATTCTGTTGTTGCATGCGATGTGCATTCATTGGATTATTCACACCAGTTTTGCTTAAATCACATGCCATGCCCTACCTCACATGCCTGGGGACTTTAGCTTTAAATATTGAGTTAATGGCTTTTTGCAGCACTTACAAGTCCCTCCCATATAAGGAGAGTACAACAGTATTTCCGTGACTATGTTCCCCTATATCATTTTAATGATTTTGACAGAGAGTGAAATAAGTTTCCTCTCCACACACACGAGATAAGTTACCTCTCCACACAGACACAAGTTACCTCTCCACAGACACATGAGGAGAGAGGTTAAAATGGTGCCGGCCAACATTTTTACAATGGGAATATCTCCTCTTCTCTCTCCTTAGTGTTCAACTCTTCACATTGTAAATTCAAACAAGATATTCCTACAATGAAATGAACGGTATAACTATGACAAGGTCCATAAAGATATTCAGCAGCCTAAACTGGTTGCAGCAGCACAGAGCTAATGTACTACAACTCCTGCATATTGCACTCAGCTATGATTGGACTGATGCCCAGTTATCACTGATGTGACAGCAGTCACAGAGATGAAAGATCAGAGCCTCACCTATATTCAAAAAGCATGCTGATCTAGGATCAGGCTCCCCCTGTCCATATAATCTTATTCACTATTATCTAAAAGGCAAAACTGATCCTGTATCAGCACTCCTACTTTGAAACTCAGTGAACACGGGCCAAGACAGGATACCTTTTGTATGTGTTGAGGACCCAGGTGAGGAGGGACACAATTTCATTGGCCTCCAGGTCTTCAGCAGCCAGCTCCTGCACCCGCATGGACACGGCGTTGTGGTAGAGCTTAAAGAACCTGTCGAAGGTGTTGTAGTGTGGTGGGAAGCACTGCACCATCAGGTTCTTCACCACAATCAGGTCGTCCAGTACGTACTTCCTGGTGATCTCCAGCAGCCTCACCATCCACATCTTGTCTGCCTCGCGCGTCACCGACTGGCTGCCCTCGATGCGCGTGGTGACTGTGCCTTCCAGCACTTCAAACATCTTCTCTTTCCAGCTCTTGGGCCGGCCCGGGGGGATAAAGCCTGTCTGCTTCTTGCGGTCCAGCATGCGCCGGTCGATCTTCTCCTCACGCTCAATGATGCGCACCACTGAGACCAGCATGGTGGGGTCGCGGCGCACCGTTCCCATGGCGCGCTGCAGCACCATCCACAGCTGCTTGGCCAGATCGTCAGATAGGCCCTGCACCTCGCCAAAGTAGTTGCGGATCAGGTTCATGTCATGAGTGTTTTTGCTGTCCATTCGGTACTGCTCGTACATGAGGTCGTCCCGCGAACACTCCAGATCCATGAGTTTACGGTGGGCCTCTAGCAGCTCGGCCTGCTCAATCAGCACCTGGGTGTCTGCCACTATCTCAGGCACTGCACAGGAAGAGGATGATATACATGAATAATATATTGTAACAATACAGTCAGTAATTACACAAATGCACAGCGAGACAATAACAGTTTATAATTAAGTGGTATCTCTGAGGTATGTAGTTGTGTAGCGTACCTGAGAAGATATTCTTTAAGTTCTCGACGGCTGAGGCAAGCTGACTGTGTTGGACCACGGCGTCTTTTACATCTTTGAGGTTTTCAATAGTGTTGATACTCTGCCTCCAGTCCTTACTAACATCTGCCAGGGAGTTCTGGATGTCCTTTACATCCCCAAGGGCATTGTGGAGCTGACTGAGACCTGTGCGGACCCCGTCCAACTGGGACTGGATGGCAGCCTGGGGAGAGTGATACAGACCATGTAAGGTGCTTCAGGCCAGAGCCACGTATTTACAATAAATATACATACAGCTCTCATTCAGACAATAGTTAGGGCTTTATGAATAATAGGGCAGTACAGAATGTATTATGTCTTCTCAGAGTCATCATTTTCTACCTTCAGTCGGGCTTCTACTGAAGCTTTCTTGCGGGCCTCTCGCCGGCGGTACTGCTCCACTTTGTCCAACTGGTCCGAGCGCTGCAGCATCCCTGCCACTCTCTGCACGGCCGTAGCAACAGCCTCCCTGTTCGTCTCCTCCATGACAACGACGGCAAGTTGTGTCTATCAAAGATCAAGATGTTCACGAAACTGAATTTTACAAGTTGTGATTACGACCAAAATGTTGAAACGCCCTGTTGATATTAATCCGTTGGTACTGAGTGTGTGGGGCGGGTGCTCATTGCATAGCAGGGTAACGTTAGCTAGACCAACAGTTAGCTAGCCTGCTCGCTAACGCTAGCAGCCTGGCTAATGCTACTTAATATTGCTGGTATAAAATGTCAGCAAAACGTAAGCTAGCTACTACAAGCTGGAAGCAAAGACAACTGTCTCTCATAAAATGTATTTTACTGGAGTACAGTAACTATTGACTACCTAGCAAGCAGCGGCCCATTTGCAATCATGGTAGGCTTGCCATCTAGCAGCCAAACTAGCTAACGTTAGCAAGACAACTAGCTTGCTAACTAACGTTACCGAGGTCGACGAGAGGAAGGACACACACGGCCAATCAGTAAACACAACGCTATCCCGTGTACAAAACACATTTGAGATGTAAAATGAACAAATCCAATATCTTACCAACTCAAATAATCGGTTTGAATAAGTAAGAAGTCGTTCGATTAATATGATATTAATTCCAACACCACCAACTGCTTTTCCTGGTTGACAGTTCCCGAGCGCCGCCCAGCTGACTGCAGCGCGCTCGAGAGGATCATCTGTGTGCAATTTTTGGCAGAATATGCATTTCTCAAAACTTCATTTTATGATCCCTTTGATCAGTAGCTACTATGTGTAGGCGCATAAAATGTTTTTTATTTCCCCGACTGTACTAAGCACTAAATGCAAAGAGTTTATTTGCAGACACATTCTCATAATAAATAGCATCGCTTTCTAGACAGGCATCCAGCATCAATTAAATTCAATAGGCATCTAACATACAATGTAATTTTTTGGGGCACAATGAAATTATAAAACAGATGATACTATTTTGTTTATTTAAAAAAAAAACGGATAATAGTCTTATTTGAACACTGAAAACAATAAGACTATTATCCGTTGTATGATATTAATGTGCTAAATAGCGTAATATTCTATGTTAGATGCCTATTGAATTTAATTGATATCTGAAACTTGTATGACTGTAATCCTTCCTGAAAAATGTAGCCTACAGTGCAACAAGCAGGCTGTTGTATTTATTCATTGTTACACTGTATTACTACAAATCTTTTATTGTTTCACTCATGTCGGGTTGGACTGGCCATCTGGGCAAATGCCAGAAGGGCTGGTCAATTTTCAGACCAGTAATAAAAAATACACAATAAAAAGTGTTACCAAAAGTTGTTTAGAAACAAGTCTGCTATTAAATTATTACAATTTGTAGAATAGCTTTGAAAGAAAGAAATTAATTTACAGATTTTTATTTTATTTTAAAAACGGCATAATAGAATGCTGTAGAAATTTTGCAGCTATGCAGCTATGGAATATGTAAGGGAACATGTCATAATTTCACATACTGTATTTTTTTCAATCTTTTCAAAATATAATAAAACATTGGCTTCATAAAACAGAACTACAGTTCCTAACATTTCTTTTGAATGTACTACAATTTTACAAAAATGTACAAATATAACAATGGACCACGAACATAAGTTAACAGTATTGCTGTGCAATAAATTTGGACATTATTATGTTCAGATACCACCTTAGACATTAATGTGTTAAGCTGTTAAGTGAAGCTTTGTTAAATCTCAATTTATAACACTGTCTTTAAAACAAAAATGACAAAACTCACTGTTAAAATAATACATTATTTCAACCTATCAAAGAATAATTAATTAAATTCACTTTTAACAAGCAACACCTGTTAATTGAAATGCAATCCAGGTGACTACCTCATGAAGCTGGTTGAGAGAATGCCAAGAGTGTGCAAAGCTGTCATCAAGGCAAAGGGTGGCTATTTTGAAGAATATAAAATCTAAAATCTATTTTGATTTGTTTAACACTTTTTTGGTTACTACATGATTCCATATGTGTTCTTTCATAGTTTTGATGTCCTCACTATTATTCTACAATGTAAAAAATAAAGAAAACCCTGGAATGAGTAGGTGTCCAAACTTTTCACTGGTACTGTAAATCTGAAAAAAGTTATATTTATCTTGTGTGTCTTATGTACAAAGTCCTTATAAAAACACCTCTCCTTGCTTCCATATATTTTTGCTTTATAACACTGTTGATTACCTGAGTTGAGTATAAATAACTACCCACCCTGCCATATTATGCATCAATACAATAAAGAAGCAAGGTGGTGCCCAGATGGTTTATGAGATTTCCATTGACCTCATTGCATGTAGATATATGGGTTTGGTTTGTGTACAATATCATTCAATGCACAATTGTGAATCATATTTCTCTGCAGGGGTATTTGGCTAATGTCATGTCCATTGTCAGACCAAGGAGGTGAGTCCATGGGTTCCCTCTTTATAGAGTGGACCAGATGATTCCTGAACTCGTAGTTCAGTTTGTTGTCTTGCTGCATGTACCCTTTATGCTCCACAGTACCATTCCCATATACATTGCTGTCCATACAGTTTGCTCCATGACTGCTACAAAGAGGGTCTGAGTGAGGTATCCTATGATCCTTCTGAGCCCTGCTCCCCACTGGGTATAAGTATTTGTGGTATCCGTTGAGCATTGGGCTCATGTTGGACTTGTTCCTTTGGCAGGTGGTGTATTGGTCGTAGTAGTCGGCCTCTGACTTCACCTGTGGTTCTTCTGAGTAGCCCATGCTGTAGCGCTTCTCGTTCCCCACCCAGGCTCCGCTGTGGGGCATGCTGTAGATGTTGCAACCGTTCTCAGAGTCAGAGTCCTGCTCTGTCTTTATGGCTGTCTCAGGCAACACCATGCCATTGTAACAGTCAAGATGGCCGCCCATGTAGTTGTTGTCTGCCTTCATGCCGTCCTCACAGAAGCTCTCCACCTCTGGGCTGTGGAGGCCTCCGTACAGTTTGTTCTGAGAGGCAACCTGTCTTTTAGCGTGATATCCTGGAGACATCCTGTAAGCTCCAGACTTCCCCAGGTTGTTGTACTTGCCTTGTCTCCATGGTATGTAGCTACTGCTGGGGCCCTTTCTTATGGTGGACCCGATGCGGATGTCCCATGGATGATTCACGCTCTGAGCTTTGGGCCCACCACCCATGGAAGACAGGCAGAAGTTGATGGGCTCCTCCTGGGTGTAGTAACCATTGTTCCTATACCTGATGCAGTCTTTGGAGAGGGGTGTCCATGGGGTGTAGTGGCAGGGGTCTCTGGTAGAGCTGCTGGAACAATTCAGAAGCAGTAAGTCACTGCTGTCATATGAACCTCTGGTGGAGCGATGCCTCTTGTCACTGTGGGAATACAAACAAAGAGATTACAGACAGCATTCCCTTATTTAGGAAAATGGTGAAGGAAAATATATCCATAGTCATGTATGCATTATATAATCTTCTAGTTGTGTACATTTACAGTATGAAGTAGTAATTTGACTGAATTCAGCAGATTCTGAAACTGATGCTGTAATAAACATGTGTCTTAAATTGTAAATTGATTGTAAACTAAATGGTGTACATGCCTGGCTCCTTCAAAAAGTGTTTAGTAAAACCATGATATAGACAGACACACAGTATTTAAAAAAGAATGCTCACTGCTCAGCTCTCCCCATGCTCACCACTCCCACAGTACTGCTTACCTGTGCTTATCTGGTGTGGGGTTGACGGGGCCCTTGTTCTTGTTCCTGATTGTCATGCTCTTCATCTTCAGCTCTGTGATGGAGGGCATCATGAGGGGCACGGCCACACAGAACAGAGCCAGCTGGGGGGGCAGCTGCGCCCCGGAGTCTGTCTTCTTCTTCTGGCCCTGCAGGAACTTCAGGCTGCCCTGGAACTGCATGCTCTGCCAAACATTAATCAATCAACTAATCAATCAATTAATCAACCAATCAAAGTGAACTATAAAGCCCTTTTTATGTCAACAGATATCTTCACAGTATTTGTGCTTTACAGTAACAGTAACCGAACCTAGACCCCCAAGGAGAAAGTGCACATACATTACTGAATAGAACGCTCACAAATCAGAACTGACTTCATACTGTGTGGAGCATAACGGTTAATGTCGTTTGTAAAAGAGTGGATATTGTCAGGTACTTATGCGAGCCAAGGTACTCACTCACCAGGAAGCCTGAGGTGCTATCCAGCAAGCAACGGACACGGGAAATGAAACAGCGAGTGAGGAAGGAGGTGCGCTCTAGAGGAACACCGTCAGGCTCCTGGGCGTGGAAGAGACTGCTCATCACAAAGTCATCACCTACAGGACAGCCACAGCATTTCTGTTAGTACAACCTATGTAATAAATGCCCTACTTTAAATTTGTTTTGGTCTTCTAACCACCAATATTACAGTGAGGGGTTTTAGGATAGTATTGCAAATTACAAATAAAATACAGTATCCTTTCTTTCTTTCTGTGTCTTGTATACAGCAACTAATGTACTAATCCCTTTGTCCCTCTACAAAATGGTCATGAATGGAAACTAATGTAAATGACAAGTTGCATGTGATGATGAGGGGCTTTCCTGCATCCTTTAGCAGTTCCACAGAGTGACAAAGGTTCTGTTGATGGTAATGATCTACACACCAGTTCCTGTGGCTGAGTGCTGGTCCAGGGAGGCCCCCTGGGTCCCAGGGTTCATGGCCCAGTGGAGTTGTCTTCTGAACTCCTGCCGCTCCTCCACATGGATATAATCAAAAACATTCTGGTGCATCACATCCGTCTACGGAGGAGAAGAGGGAGAGGGGAGGAGAGGGGAGGAGCAGTGGTAAAGGAGGAACGAGTCATCAAACATTCAGCCCTCCAACCAATTAACCCCCACAGTTACCCGTCCATTGTGTTTGGTCAACGCATTGACCTCCTCACTTAACCAGTGTCATGGTCGGGTGAAACACATCTATGGTCAGACGCCATGGAGGTTTCTAGACAGACACCGCAAGTTTCAGCCTGCAGCGAGCCCACTGAGAACTTAACGCTTCTGTTTTTCGGTTTCCCACCGCTGACCAGAAGGGTGTGGGAGGGAGGACCTTCTGTGACTGACTCGGTTCAATCAGCATCCCTCCCTCTATGTGGGAGATCTTGATTCTAAACAGGGCATAAACTGTTTTTTCAAATGATTGTTTTTGTAGAAGAAAAGCTTAGATGTGAAACGGAAAGTCAGAATGTATAAAAAGTTTGTAACTGTGCTATCATCATTACTGAGTGCGTTCAGTCATTTCAAACTGCTTTGTTTAACTGTTTGCCAGTCAAAGATCTATAAATTATGACTTAAATCAATAAAACTAAGGAGTAAATAGTGAAAGCATTAAGTAATGACTTGTATACAATGTGTATCACAGCAGGGTAATTGGTGACAACAGTTGAATCGGTGAGTAATGAGTTATGACTCCCTGCAGTTTGCATGTATAATATAGATCCCGGGCTCCCCTCTCCTCAGTCGGTGGGATGATGGGTGGCTCTCCTCGCTGCCTTGTTTGTGCTTTGCGTGACACCAGAGCTGCTTGCATGAGGACAGACGCAAGACTATCCTGATGAAAAATCCTCCAACCCCAGCCCACACTTGTAATTCCTCCTTTTTTTCCATCTCAGCTATACCCTCTGTTCATAAAACGACAGACTCCCACTAAAATATTCAACCTTCCCATAATATCCGCTTCTTTTGCATGCAACGCTTTGAACACTTGCCCTGTGAAGCACCCCGCTTATTGAACACACAGCAACACCATCTCAATTCCCATCAGAGGAACGATCAACTGTCTCTTTAGTCCCCTTCCCATGTTAAAACCCCAGCTTTAATTAGGCCTAATAGAAAGCTATTCACTCAAAAAGGACAGTTACAAACTTGTAAAGTATATTAAATGGAAAAGATCCAGCTGTTTGCTTCTAGAACAAAAAAATTGTCGTTAAAATCCAGTGAACTACACAATTGGCTATTTTCAACTTTTGACATGGTTGGTCATATGAATCTTTTTCATACAACCACAGTCTGATTTCTGTTATGTTTCATTTAATTACTAAAAGGGCATGGCCTTGTATTAAAAAACAATTCTATGTACATTTTGTTTTGTTTTCTATTGTTGGTGGTTTACTATAAAACAGTTTTACAATGCTGTATAATGTTTCCTCAGAATGTAATTTTCTATGAAAGGCTTGTACAATGGTACTGTATTTCAACTACATTTATTACGGCTTGATTGATCATTGACCCTCAGTAGCAAAGTGAATTCTAATTTATCATGACTTTGAGAATACAAGGTGTGATTGAAACATACCTGATGAAAGCCCAAGTAGTCAACAATGGAGGTGGAGGTGTAGAAGATCAACCCGTCTGTGCTCACCACCAAGGCAAACCCAGTCAGGGACTAGAAGAGACAAGAGACAGGCCCACATGTTAATACACAACGGCATTAACAGTAATGTTAAATGTCTGAACATGAATTCAGGATATCATCTCTTTTAATTTAATCAGAAAATGTTCTGTATATTTGTCCTCTGTATTTCTTATACTTTTCCAAAACTTTCAGTATTACCAAAGTCAACATTTTGTTTGCCTTAAAACTTAAATAATAAATGTCATTCATACTGTATGTGTGTACTAAGAACACACAGGGGACAAACTTCAGTTGCACTTGATTGATGAGTAGTTTGTTGATAAACATCACTATTTCCGATAATAAATGGATATCGGAATGAAACATACAAAATATTCTCTTCATGCCTCCTGATTTGAAGAGAAAAACGGGGAGAACGGGAGGAAACAACACACAGTTCCTCATTGACTTCCCTGTGTTGGCTGGTGCTGGAGCTGTTGTGTTTGACATTGTCGTGACTCTGGCCTGCTCCTTGGCAGGCCCTGTCACCTCCGGTCTAATTCAAGTCAGCCCAGGTCATCTGGGCCCTCTTTTCCCACTCTCTGGTGTGATACTGACCTAACCGTGTCACCATCTTCATTCAGCAGCATCATGGTCGGCTGCTTTGGTGTCACGCTATTGTGGGAGGGGAGGGCGGGAGTTCGGGGAGGGCGGGACTTCGGAGAGGGCGAGAGTTCGGGGAGGACGGGTATTCAGAGACAGGGAGGACTGAGGGTTGTTCCGGGACGGAGGGTTGGTCTTACTCATCATCCAAGCAGCTCCACTTTTGTGCCACGATATCATCAAGACATGTTCTAAACCTTAATAATCAATGTGGCTAAATTCAACTTTGTGTCCTTTTTCATTCAACAATTTTATTTATTGTGTCTTTTAAGAAAAACACAGTCAGGGCAGACTGCTTTTAATTCTGTTTCATGAACATGTTGTATTTATGGTTTGTTAGTCTTTAGCTAGTCTTTCACCAACTGGGCACAAGACTATGATGACCCATTCCTTTCTGTTGTCCATTCATATCAGTACTCTCATCAGTGATCTCTTGGGAGGACAAACCACAATCTGACCCTTCTGCTCCACTCTGTCTCACCTCCAGTAAGAGGTCACTCTCCACCACGCTGCTGCTGGTCCCCGGGGTCCCCATGGACAGACTCTCTTTCCTGGTATCCTGGTGGTTCACAGGCGACTCCATGATGTGCTTTCTGCAAGGCTTCTCCTGGATGGCTGGATGAGAGAAAAAAAGACAACTTTCAAGGGACTAACAGGTTTATTACTGTAGATGTGGAGTGTATGATAAGTAATCAGACGATTAGGGTACATTAAAAAGGTAACATTCTCCATTCCAAAAGAACAATTCTCACAATTCAGATTTCAATTCATACGGATATGAACTCATTACTGCAAGATGCACACACAGAGAGTGAGAGAGAGGCAGTACAGTACACACACACTGTGGTGACATGTTCCTAAAGGGTTCATATTTTCAGTTTCTAACTTTTTTTACAGCATCATTTCCCATCTCCCTTTTTCTTCAAGCTATGATTAAATGGTGTGTGGATCCTACATTCTGTGTCCAGAGAGAGGCAGTGTTTACACCTGTCTCCCTGGGAACCACAGAGGAGAGAGAGGCAGTACAGTACCAGGCTGCCCCTGCTCCTGGTCCGCTCTGCTGCTTCCCTGTGCTGTGGCATCTTCCGGTCGGCCAGAGAGGAAGAGCACAGAGCAGAAGTGACTGTGCCCAGAGTGCGTGTGAGAGTCCCTGCTGTCTGACAGCCTTTGCGTGTTCACAGCACAAAGTATATACAGTATATTCACCAGCGGCACGAGGGGGTCAGGGAGGAAAATGGGCGGGAAGTTGGCCCCAAGCCACCTCATTAGCGTATTTCCACCCTCCTGGCTCCCTGGCTGCCCCCTCCATGACCAGGAAATCCAAGTCAGGATCACCAGAGGGAGGAAGGGAGAAATGGATAGAGAGAGAGGGGGAGAGAGAAAAAGCGAGAGAGTAGGAGCTGGCTGGCTGAGGTGACACTGTCACGCAACTAAAATGTCTGTCAATCTCCTCCATATCCCTAACAGTGGTCTGGCGCCTGTTCAAGCCATTGCATGTAAGATGACAAGCTACATTAGCCTACAAAGAATTTCATAATACCTACAGCTGTTAAATAATGATGACCGCTAACTTACACAGAATTCTCTGCCTAAACATTAGGCCCACAATGCAACTGAAACAACATACCTAGTAGATGGGATAAATAATGCATGCAGTTACATTTATATGTATAGTATTACATACAAATATACGCTGTCAAGGTAATAACTAAGACTGTGGGAAATCCATGGCATTATTCCTTATGGAATTGTACAAACATCATGTCCTTAAGTTGATATACCTTTAAGCATTAACAGTCTATACTGCATGCCATGACAACTGCATTGGTGAAAGCATGGATAACATGGAAATGCACTCTATCAATTGTATTATTTCTACTTTTAGGAGTGAGCTAATGGAAACACCCACAAACACACAGGCAAGCAGGCAAACACATGCACGAACATGAGCTAACACACACACACTTGGTGGCAGGCACACACACACACACACACACACACACACACACACACACACACACACACACACACACACACACACACACACACACACACACACACACACACACACACACACACACACACACACACACACACACACACCTCCAGGGATGATATGAAAAAAAACGAATAGTAGTAATAGCAATCGTGCCAACAACTCCTCTTCCAGCCATTCCCTATTGGTCGGAAACAGCCAGCATATGCTTTGCTGGGAATTACTACAGACAACTTGGTATGTTTCATAGAAAGCACATTCAATATCATTTCCACTCACAATGGATGTTAATGCTCACTTACAACAAAGAGGTCACAACTTATATAAGGGCAATGATGAAGAGCACGCACATCTTTGCCCTTCCTAAGATAATGATACCGCATACAGTACAAAGTATCTGAGCCTCATCTGGAAGAACCAGTGAAAACAAGAGAAAATTGTTTGCACAATATGTCCAGTTAGATTACCACTGGTTTGACATCTCCACATTCAGACAAACTGCTTGAACTGACCACAGGAACTCAATGGGAGAAGTGCCATTATTACAGTCAATGATCATTACGCCTCAATCACAGCTGATCCAGTGAAATGTAAACACAAGCTTCCTTTAATACACTTGCCCTCAAATACACAATGAGTCATTCATATTTGCTTCTGTTGTCCTCACAGTCACAGCCAGGGAAAGGCATAAATCATTCAGATGACGTTTCATTCTTTAATCACGTTTACTGTACTCTTCCTTCAGAGGCTTGTGATGAGTATCTACTGTATCTGTTCTAGATTGGAGACACCTACTTAAACAAATCTAAATATATTTTATATTTGAGATTCTTCAAAGTAGCCACCTTGATGACAGCTTTGCACACTCTTGGCATTCTCTCAACCAGCTTCACCTGGAATGCTTTTCCAACAGTATTGAAGGAGTTCCCACATATGCTGAGCACTTGGTGGCTGCTTTTCCTTCATTCCGGGGTCCAACTCATCCCAAACCATCTCAATTGGGTTGAGGTCAGGGGATTTTGGAGGCCAGGTCATCTGATGCAGCACTCCATCACTCTCCTTCTTGGTTAAATAGCCTTTACACAGCCTGGATGTGTGTTCGGTCATTGTTCTGTTGAAAAACAAATGATAGTCCCATTAAACGCAAACCAGATGGGATGGTGTATCATTTCAGAATGCTGTAGTAGCTATGCTGGTGAAGTGGGCCTTGAATTCTAAAGAAATCACAGTGTCAACAGCAAAGCACCCCCACACCATCACACCTCCTCCTCCAAGCTTCGTGGTGGGAACCACACATGCAGAGATCATCCGTTCACCTACTCTGTGTCTCACAAAGACACAGCAGTTGGAACCAAATTTGGACTCATCAGACCAAAGGACAGATTTCCACTGGTCTAATGTCCATTGCTCATGTTTCTTGGCCCAAGCAAGTCTCTTCTTATTATTGGTGTCCTTTAGCAGTGGTTTCTTTGCAGCAATTCGACCATGAAGGCCTGATTCACACAGTCTCCTCTGAACAGCTGATGTTGAGATGTGTCTGTTACTTGAACTCTGTGAAGCATTTATTTGAGCTGCAATTTCTGAGGCTGGTAACACTAATGAACTTACCCTCTGCAGCAGAGGTAACTCTGGGTCTTCCTTTCCTGTGGTGGTCCTCATGAGAGCCAGTTTCATTATAACGCTTGATGGTTTTTGCGACTGCACTTTTAGAAATGGTCAAAGTTCTCGAAATGTTCCGGGTTGAATGACCTTCATGTCTTAAAGTAATGATGGACTGTCACTTCTCTTTGCTTTTTTGATCAGTTCTTGCAATAATATGGACTTGGTATTTTACCAAATAGGGCAATCTTCTGTATACCACCTCTACCTTGTCACAACACAACTGATTGGCTCAAACACATTAAGAAGGAAATAAATTCCACAAATGAACTTTTAACAAAGCACACCTGTTAATTGAAATACATTCCAGGTGACTACCTCATGAAGCTGGTTAAGAGCATGCCAAGAGTGTGCAAAGTTGTCATCAAGGCAAAGGGTGGCTACTTTGATGAATCTCAAATATAAAATATATTTTTATTTGTTTAACACTTTTTTGGTTACTACATGATTACATATGTGTTATTTCATAGTTTTGATGTCTTCACTAGTATTCTACAATCTAGAAAATAATGAAAATAAAGAAAAATTAGTAGGTGTGTCCAAACCTTTGACGTGTACTGTAAGTCAAATGACTGTAGCTAGCAATAGCATCCATGTTAATGTTGATGTGATGCTGCCTTGGAGGAAATAGCAGGAAAACTAATGATGCACTTGTGTTAGGAAGCTCCAATATTAACACAGTCTTAAGAGGTACAGTATCTATTCCTGGATGTTGTACTCTTAGTTGCCAAAATGTCCCTCTGGTGACTATTGACATGGGGTGGTCACTGCTGCTATACTGGCAGACTCTCACCAGAAACAAAAGAGGACAAAGTCAATTGTCCACAGACCATAAAAATGAAGGAATTGTTATTAGTGGACCAGACTTAATTCAGCTGAATGTTAACATGGTGAGACTGTTGAGGTCAAACTAGAAAATGTGAGAATACAAACCACCCATTTAAAGATGTTAACAGCAAACTTGGATCCCACAGTTTCTGTGCCAGGACTTAGTGGCACGTTGACTGTGTCTGATAAACAATACCATCCTTTATATATGAACATTGAAGCGGTTGTAAGATTGTCTGAGCGGTTTGCTGAGTAGTAGAGGAATCCTATTGCCTACCATCAGACAACGGACCCCTCCCCACTAGCTTCAACTATGTCATTGCTGACCTGAGCCAACACCCCAGAATACTTCAAAGCTACCTGGTGATATAAGAATAGTGGATTTGGAAACTCAAAGGTGTTTTGTTCTATGGGAATAAGTCAAAGAGGAAAGAAATAGAGAGTGAAGAAAAAAAAGAGATAGCAAGCCACATCATTGCATGACTATTGCCTCTGCTGTACCAGTGTGAGAGAAACAGAAGAATGTGTGGGTGTGATTTCACCTGTTTTGTGTCAGCTGAGTAAATACTTCCTATCGAGAATGGGGAGGGGAACAGAAAATAACAGAGCAGGGAATTAGGAGGTAAAAGGAGGGGAAGAGAGTGTGAAGCTGTGGGATTCCCAAAGCGTGCCGTGTAAATCCTTCACCTGCACGGAATCCCAGGCGTTGCGTGATGAGGGTTCTGGCGGCTCCCGCTCTTGCTCTCCTCCCGCCTGGCTGTGAGCGTGCTCTCTTTCAGTAACATCCCAACACTTTTCTGTGGTGTGCAGCATCACTCCACAACAGGCCCTGACAGGGTCAATGAGGCCTGAACACTTCAGGTTAAAAGCCTGCGGTGTGACAGACCCAACAGTGTTCAGACGTTTTAATCTGTCACCCTCATTGCACTCAACGCCTGTGCTGTGTATCCGAGCCCAAATGAGGAGAATTTCACAGCAGACAATGGCTCATATACACACACATATACATACTGTAATTTACACGCAATCCACTGACTGGAGCCAGTGCAGCTTTCAGTGCTTGACTGGAAAAACATGGTGGGGAGAATCTTTAAATCTGTGGTCTAAAAGGAAAGCAGATGTCTGCTATTTCACACATTGCCACGGAACAAATGAAAACAAAAGGTCCATAAACCAAGCTTCATTACTATAGGGGCATGCTGCACATCCAAATGCCGCATCTTTTTAAATAAAGAGTAAAATACAACAAGAATGTTTTCAGTTATAGAGCCGTTGTTGTAATAGTGAGGACTACATGTTGTTGTACAAATACTCAAAGAGGACCACTAAGTAATGTCGCTGAACTGAAGAGTTGCATAGTTCATTGTTAATTTCAACAATATCTCAATTTGTGGTTGAAAATAGTATTTTTTCCAACAGAAAAAGGTTGGTTCCAAATACACATTCCTTTCTCATATACAGTATCTGGCCTGATGCAACAGCTGTCCGACTCTGACATGATAGATATACCTACAGCATGAAAGCTACAAAACTATCTTTATCTTTTGTTTTAGTAAAGAAAATATTGAAAAGGACCAACCCTCTCTCTCCCTGGGATACACTGCTGGGCTGTTGTTGATGGGAGAATATATGCTAATCAAACCCAGACACTCCCCTGACAGACAGTCAACGTTACATTTACAACCAGATGTGTGTTTATGCAGGGGAAATAGTGTCGGTGGGAATGGAATGACAACACTGCCCAAATGCTCTGGTTCATGATCTTTTTATAAAACAACATATTTTTGTAATATTAAAAACATGAGAATTACAAACACCAATCTCAGATGTCAGGAACCATGGTGATTGGATTAACATTGACCGTCATAATGACTCTTTACCTCCAAACTTTGAAGGGGGAAAAAACTCTCAATTCTGGATTCAAGGCAATCATTTTAATCCACTGACAATGAATCAAGGAGAGCAACGGACACCTACCCACAAAATAATGCCTTTGTAGGTTTTGGAACTATTAGTGATCTAATTTGCTTATGTAATCAGATTTTGAGCTATAGCCAACCAACTATGAGTAGAATTACCCAAATTATATACCCTCAATTCCATTCCACTTTCCGAATCAGTCTTCAGAATTCCAGGCCAGCAGGCCCTCGTAGTTGTTCCATTAACTATTTATAATGCCATTGTTATAGGTTTTATGTTTGAGAGACAGCAATTTAGCCATAGAGCAGATTGCATAAAAGCCAAGTGACATCATGGGAGTCATAAAGAGCCGAAAATAATCTTAGTACCAATCTTGGTTTATGTGATGTTCTGTATGGTTGCCTGCATGCAAAATAAAACTGAGCACACAAAAAAAGCAAGCCGGGGTTGAGTAGAATGTGTTTTCAATAAGTATTTGTCCCACCTTGCATTAAAGGTCCAATGCAGCAGTTTTTATCTCAACATGAAATTATTCCTGGGTAAGTACCTTACTGTGATTGTTTTCAATTAAAATTGTCAAAAAGAAACTAAAATAGTTTCTCAAGCAATTTTGTTTGGACTGTCTGGGAGTGGTCTGAGTGGGGAGGGGGAAACTGAACTAACTGGTGATGTCACCAGGCAGGCCAAATCTCCATCCCACCCAAACAGGTTATAATTTCAGGCAGTCTTTTCAAACAGCTCTTATGCTAAAAGGGAGTTATCATAATTTTCACAATATTATTCCAACCTCTGTTGAGTGAAAAAAAAACAGCAGCGTTGCAGTTCTTGACACACTCAAACCGGTACACTTGGCACCTACTACCAAATCCTGTTCAAAGGCACTTACATTTTTTGTCTTGCCCGCTCACCCTCTGAATGGCACACATTCACAATCCATGTCTAAATTGTCTCAAGGCTTAAAAATCCTTCTTTAACCGGTCTCCTTCCCTTCATCTACACTGATTGAAGTGGATTTAACAGGTGATATCAATAAGGGATCATAGCTTTCACCTAATCAATTTATGTCATAGAAATAGCAGGTGTTCCTAATGTTTTATACACTCAGTGTATATAAATCACAGGAAAATCACATTGTTGACTGCACTGGGCATTTAATCAAATCCAACATAAAGCCACTGACCTATAAAGAGCGACTGCCCCTGAAACCAACTAATCTCTTGAAAATGGCCTATGTGGCATCGATATGAGTCCGAAACCTTTATTCTAGTATCAAAATTTACTAAAAAGTATAAATAAAATAATTTTGGTATAAAGTCAGACTTTATAGTGCGTCACAACGAGTAAATTGGTCCCGTGTGGCTCAGTTGGTAGAGCATGGCGCTTGCAACGCCAGGGTTGTGGGTTCAATTCCCACGGGGGGACCAGGGTTCAATTCCCACGGGGGGACCAGGATGAATATGTATGAACTTTCCAATTTGTAAGTCGCTCTGGATAAGAGCGTCTGCTAAATGACTTAAATGTAAATTAAGGATGGGTTTGGATGACAATAATATCAACAAATCATGCTCCCTTTTGCCAAACTCCACGTGCAATTCGCACCTCTGCCCACTTTGCGTCCCTTCATTAAGTAGGGCTCTGTTGTTTCATCGCCCCCAACGCATTCAAAGGTCACGGGCGTTTGAGACTGAAAAGCCCTAGCTATACCACAGACTACCCATTATATTGACCAGATACTCAACTGACCACTCTAACAATGAAAATAAATGTTTTCAAAAATGGAAGGCAGTCGGGAGGAGGCCAGATCAGGTGGGGCCATTCTAGACAATGAGTACACTTGTAACAACTTAAGCATTACGAAACATCTATTTGATCAAATAGGCCACACGCAGCAAATAAGCCATTACATTTTTTGTTAACCAAATTTGACACTCTCATTGATACCTGGGTCTTATTCACAAGTGTGCCCTGATTACAGCAATGCAACGATCGAACGCAATATGAAACCAAACAGCAATCAAATGACAGCAAATTACCTTTGAATATGTCAATAGCCTACAGATTAATATGAGCAAAATGCAATTGCTGAATTTATATAGATATTCTAAACTAAGTGTTTTGCTAACTTTCAAATGTAGGAACAGATCCATGTAGAATCAACAACCCGTTACATAATACCATAGAAGCAGTGTTCTACTAATACACTGTAGCAATGTGTACCTTTCATTGTCATTGCCAGCCAATACAGATACTGTGCCTACCGCCATTTTGTCTGGTGGTAATGGGGCTACCTTTGCAAACATGTCAGAGTGGTGTCCCATATACAACAGGAGTTCCCTCATCCTGGTGCAGAATACACAGGGTTTCTCCCTCCCCATATTGACTAATACCATTCAATTGACCTTGTCACGCTGTCTTGTCAGACCCAGTTGTAAGTATAAAACAGCAAGATTTATCTCAAAAGATTGTCATACAAACCAGCAAATGTAGGCTAATAACAATTACCCATGAGCATTTCTCTCTAAAACACATCTGCCAGTAGAGTAATGAGGTAGAGAAGTGAATGAGACAAGAGGAATATGCAGCTGCCAAGCATAAACAATGCCATGACTAATGCATTCAGACCAGAGCCTTTAATTCTTTAATTTCATTGGCTTGGAGCATGTATACAGCAGTACTACACAAAGCACAAAGGTCTGGGTGGCTATACGTATACGAAATAATGACATCAAGGACACCAAATAATATATCAACCTTCTAAACGCTGACTTAACTACGCTATAAATGTCATAGAAAGCTTTTAGGAAAGGTACAGTATAATAACTCACATTGAAGTCAATGGAGCTTTCTGCTCCATACCACCTCTAGACTGGGTATGTGAATCAATCTTAACATCTGTAAAAGCATATGTCCTGGTCTCTGTATAGTGCTGTAAAGGCATTAAGGGTCACTCATTTCTGCAGGGCTGGTCTTCTACTCGTTGCACTGATCTACAGATCGTTTTCATAACCGTTTCTGAGGTCAGAACCCAGTCTGCTGCAGTCACGCAACTGCTCGGCTGGTGAGCTTAACTACACCACTACTACACGAAGAGCCTCTTAAAGAGACAGTGTGCCGATTTCCTAAGAGGCTAAAAGTCATTACCCAGTCACAAGTAGTTACAGTACTTACTTGTATCAGGAGGGCTCTACTGTTACTAACACTGTGTGGTTTCCCTCCTCAATTGCTCTAAGAGCAAACATGTTCACCTCTCGTCCTTGTATTTTTGAGTGATACCTTTGTATCAATCACTGGGTTTTGTGAGGTGAACTGGATGAGAGGCAGGGAGGAGGTTTTCATTTCTAGGACTGATTTGCAGGTTAGTGTCTTTCGTCATGAATCTTGTTCTGGAGGCAGCTCTGCAGTGGTCACTAGCTGGCACAGACACAAAGTCGTAAAATCTGATTTTAAACCTAAACATAACCTTACATTTTTTCCCATTCATTTTTACAATATATCCAATTTTGACTTTGCAGCTGGCCCATATAGCGGAAATCACTCAGTTCTGCCTACAGGACTCATCCCAATAAACGTCAACCTGCGACATTTCACCCTTGCTGATTGACATTACTGTGAGTAGCTACTACTGTAATGCGAGTCTTCAGAGGGTCAGTGTAAGGTGCAGAGGAGAGGATAAATCACTGGGAATCTCAAGAAGAGTGGCGCAGCGGTCTAAGGCACTGCATCTCAGTGCTAGAGGCGTCACTACAGACCCTGGTTCGATTCCAGGCTGTACCACAACATTGATTTGGAGTCCCATAGGGCGGTGCACAATTGGCCCAGCGCCATCCGGGTTAGGGTTTGGCCGTCATTGTAAATAAGAATTTGTTCTTAACTGACTTGGCTAGTTAAATAAAAGGTTAAATCAATAAAAAAAATCCCCAAAATAAAGAGTAGCCTATATAAACATCAGTAAAGTTACTTGAGGAGCGAAATCTGAAATCTAAATAAGACTACTTACTTTCACAGCCATGTTGAAACTACATCATATGAAATTATATCATTAATATTTACACATTACCGTAAGTACCATAATATACCTACCTAATTTAAAAGCTTAATTAACAAATTAATTCAACTCAATTGTTACTGCCTAAACCCTCTTTAGACCACTAATCCCCAGTCCGAGATTTTATCTTTCAGTTTTCAGGGGTTTGTTCACGTCTAGACATATGGTGCTGTCCTGCAGTCTGCAGATGGACAACGTATCCCTAGTAATGGTAGCTCTTCCAACACCAATTAGGTTACAGGCCAAAGTGACACCCAAGCTGATGGAAGCAATTGTGCGTCTGTCTCACGTGGGCGCCAGAGCTGGTGAGAAGTTTAGCTATCATCTTAGTTCTAACCCCTAGATTAAAAGAGAGGGGGGATCATTAATAAACAGTCTGTGTTTTCTTATGGACCTGCGTGACCAGGGCTGTGTGTGCTAGCTATGTTGTGCCATGAGATCGTGTCTAGTGCATTGATGATCAACGACGTTACTGCTATAGACAAAGCTTGGAGTGCGAGTTCACATTAAAATAATTTGGTGACAATAGCCTTTGTGGGGGGGGGGGGGGGGGGGGGGATCAGAGATTACGTTCTTGAGTCGATAGAGTTTTATATGAAGTGACAAGTGGTAGAGTGACTAGTCCGAAGAGCAGTTGGATTTGTTGTAGAAAAGCATGTCCGTTGTAGCACTAGAAGCCCTGAAGATGGTATGCTACTACAGATGATCAACCCCTGTCATCTTCACTTTTGAACATTTGTCTGTTTCCATTAACATACATTTGTTGTCTTGCAGCTGTCATTGTTATCATGCCAAAATGCATCACAATATCAGTGGTGAAAATGCTTGTTAAGAGGGTGTGATTAGAGATTAAGCTGATGGAATGTTTTTTATGATCTGATGTCACGTTAAAAATCACAGTTTAGACAAAAGGGCTTGTGCCAAATCAGTTAGCACTGCAGTCTCTGTGCAATAAGACCAAGAGTAGTGCCCCTGCCTTATGACATATTGGGGTCACTACCTCATGCTATTGCATGCAGACAAATCAGTATATATTTTCGCTTTGTGAATGTCGCCTTTGAGCTGATTGAACACTTTAACCAATAATCTGGTGACTGAATCAGTGAAAAGCAGTAAGCATACAAAAAATACATTCACTGGATCAAACATACTGTACATACTATATGATATAATATGACATCTGTAAAGAACGATATCAATCGTTTTTAATGATAATAATTATGTGGTACAAACAGAACAAGCTAAATTAATTGTACCCTTTTTCTAAAAACAAATGAAGTGAACAATAGCTTCCTGGATTAAGTGTAATAACAAATGGGATTTGAGAAAAGCTATATGATTGTAAATTATCCTGGCCCGTATTAGAATCAGGAGTTAATTGCTTGGATCCATTGGAAGGAATGTTTCTGATCCTTATTGAAAAACAGTCTATTCAAACATGATGACTAGAAACAAGGGGGAACTGGAATTTCCCCATTCTGCACGCAAGCTGAAGGGAATCTGCCAAAGAAGGTTTTGCAGCTGCCAAACAGCAGTGTAACACTCTGCCCTCCGAGGGCCAATTTCAAAATTATACTCAAAGCACCCAGTAAACATGGAGATGGGAGAACTCAAGACCTCTTCTGTTTACTGGTTCCATTTTAGCCCCTTGATGATAAACACTACATGTAACTGGAACGGGAAATAAGGACCTGTAACCAGACTGCAGTGTGAAACATCACAATTCAAAGCATTCACAGTACTTACACCAAAAGGTTTTACATTAAAGTAATGCTTTCTCAGTGGTACTTCAAAATGTGCCTCTCTTTGTACCAACTGTATAACATTTCAAAACCCTTGTCACTCATCACTCTCAATGTCATTAAATCAAACCTAGAACCTTTTCTGCATTTCCCTATGAAGACTATCACTCTGTACATACAGTGTGTTTCCAGAAGAGCATTTAAAGGTTATGGACGATTACCCAGTCTACCTCTCTTGCTTTCACGTGGTCAAATCCACTCACCTGGCAGCGCCTCAAATACATTAGCTCGGATTAGCTTTATTTTAATTACTTAATTTGGCCACATCTGGGATATAATTCCCTGAAAGTCGGATCTGATTCAACATTTTAGGTACAGTATATAATTATTATTTGATTTGATTATAACCAATTCAAATTGTGATCATAAACGTGATCATAAACAAAAATCACATTTGAAATCCATCATTCATATTCACACACAGCATCCTCCTTGTGTCATGTGAAGTCATCAGATTCCGACCAAGCAAATCTGATCTATAAAATCCAACATTGTGGCATAGTGCACTTTATACATACCGTTCTTTCTTGTGCATTACAATGAGCCCTGAGGGCGGCCCTGGGCCTTGCCAGGGAGCAGTCACGCGATGTACTCGGGAGAAAGTGGAGCATTCATTAACTCTCTGATCTGACTATGCTTTCCCTGACACTTTCACTAGTGCACAATTACTCCCTCATGTGCTGGAGCACATCACAGCTTCCTAATATCTTTCATGATCTTTTCCCCCGTTACTCTGTATTCCACAGAAATACACTGTCATGTCGGCTCATAGAATTCAAACAGTCAAGTTAGCTGGCGCTGACAAGACGCTCAGCATACATTAAGCTTCAGGTAACACTTTAGGAACAGGCAGCATGGAAAATGACATGATTTCTATGGACTTTTGGGGATTCTTATGAATACATCACATCCTTTTCTTGTCTGATCACTTCAAAGAGAATCCTTTTCATGATGAATGTGCAACAGGCAGTATCAGAACCATGGTATTATTTACCATTGACACTGTGATCCTACCTGCAAGGACACATACCTGAAACCATAGGGAGCCGTGTAGTTTGTACTAGTTCTATCATTTTATATTGAAGTTATAGTCATTTAGCAGGCGCTCTTATCCGGAGCGACTTACAGGAGCATTTAGGTTTAGGTGCCATGCGCAAGGGCACATCCCATGCTCAGGGATTCAAACCAGTGACCTTTCGGTTACTGGCCCAGTGCTCTTAACCGCTAGGCTACCTGCCACCCCATCACTTTACCTGCCCTTTTATAATTGAGCTCACTGCAATGAAGTGAAGTGCATGCCTCAATCCTATTAACCACTCTGTGAGCTTATTGCGATCAGCAGTGAAGACCACACAAGAGTGCGTGATATCTAAATGGGCCTGACGAACGGAACCTGGCAAGGGGAACCACAGCTGCTGACAAAAAGGAGGAACAGTACATGGCACAACTTGTACTGCACACCCATTCATAAGGCCATAGGGGTTTACAGCGTTATTATGCTCCTGTGTAGCTAAGTCGGTAGAGCATGGTGCTTACAACGATTCCCGCTGGCACCACCCATACATAAAAATGTATGCACACATGAGTAAGTCACTTTGGATAAAAGCGTCTGCTAAATTGCATATATTTAAGCAATAAGGCCCGAGGGGGTGTGGTATATGGCCAATATACCACGGCTAAGGGCTGTTCTTAGGCACGACGCAATGCGGATTGCCTGGATACAGCCCTTAGCCGTGGTATATTGGCCATATAACACAAACCCCCGAGGTGCCTTATTGCTATTATAAACTGGTTACTAACGTAATTTGAGCAATAAAAATAAATGTTTCGTTATTCCCGTGGAATACGGTCTGATATACCACGGCTGTCAGCCAATCAGCAGTCAGGGCTCGAACCACCCAGTTAATAATATATGATATATCCATATACAGTATCCTTTAAAAGAACAGCATCGATCCTCCTTACTCACACACTGTGTCAGCTGAATGAGATACGTCATCAAGATTATTTACAAATGTACTTAGCAAATAATAGCAAAAAAATGAGAGATGACTGAAAAACAAGAAAACCACAGTCCTGGCACACATCCTGTGTTAGTGGTGTAACAGCTACAGCATTGTCTCAGGCTGTAGCTGTAAATAACATCTGCTCTAAACTTGAAGGTTTGTAGGGTGCTGAAAACCTATAAAAAACAACCACCTGTTGAAACTGGAATATATTATTGTGTTTGAGGGTCAAATCTTAACCAATATTTGTAGTGCTTCATTTAGTCTTATCCAGGGGTCAGAAAATCAAACTTGGTGATCAACTCAGGGAGTTGAGTTCTGGGTGATCAAATTTGAGCGTAATTGTGCCCGACAACAGTCCAACAATAGTGTTGGGACAACAAGGGATTTCGCTCTGCTGCATGCTGTGCTCTCAGCTTGCCCTTGTTGGACCAAAATATTTGGTGGTTTGGGGTCTGCCACTCACGCCTTTTGTTGTGCAGTGCCAATCTACACAATTATTGACGTGAGACTATTCATGCAAAGATACCCACCAGCTCCAGCATGGCCACAGAAAGAGACAAGCTCAATACATCCCTAATGAGGGAAAATGCTTTAATATTTGTTTTCTGTTGTGCTGTAACTATAGATGGGAGATTTCAATTGGACAATACAATTACTTTAAGTTTGTAGCTATTGATATTAGTGAAAAGAGCAGAGCTACTAATTTCCTTCATTAGATAGCATATCTATCCTTTTTGTTATTCAAAACAGGTAAGCTACCTCCAGTATGAGCTTTGCCTTTGATACAATTCAAAGCTTTAAAGATGTACAGTATATTGCAAAGAAGACATAAATAGCTGATGGCTGACACCTCATTCGATATGTGGCCATTTGAGTCAAAACCTGTTCTGAATCAGATAATCAAATTAAGTTAACACATGTAGCAACACCACCTTGACCTAACATATTTAATTACAGAAGGGACTGGAAATTACACAGAAAAAAATAAGAAGGTACATTTAACCAAAATATAAATAAGTATATTGCAATAGTTCATATTAGCTACCAGGCATGTTAATCCAATACAAACTGGCTGAATGGTCAAGGGTGGCACAGTGGCATCATGCATGCATGGGTAAAATATATGTTTGGTCATGTTTTCCATTTTCATTTTCTAAATGTAATAAACCTTGTCAAATACGTAGAAAAGTAGGAGAGAGGTAGGAGTGTGCATGGTGAAAATATCAATAGGCTCGTGATGTCTTGTATGCCTGCTGTAGCGGTCCATGAGATAAACAGCAGAGCACATGTAGAACCTAGTTCAGCACTACTTCAGAAACTTCAGCTCTTATCTATTGACCATCTAGCTGTCTGAATGTGTTACACCCAGCCTGATGATTCATATCACCCTTCTACTTTGATCCATGTATGATAAATAACATTCTTTCAGCTGTCTAAATGTTGTCTAAAATGTTGTCTAAATGTTCTCATTAATAATGTTAACAGAATTATAGCTTCATGGCAGGGAAGCAGCACTAGGGTAAAATAAGTGTGGCAGCACAGTGGATGTGATGCAACTCAAGTGTACAAACCAATATTTTCATTATAAAAACAAATAAACATTGTAAAGTTGTGATAATGAATTGCACAGTACTGTATGCATATGATATAGAATGTACACTAGTGCACCATATAGTGTGACATCTAATATACAACAGATCCTGCAGTAAAAATAAATAATTTTCCTACTACAGTATAGGTTGTAATCTTAGCATTCAGGGCCAAATCCCGCATGCTTGCTGTCAGGAAAAGGTGTAACTGCTGTCACGAGAGACTGTATAGGGTGTAACTGCACCACATGGGGACACTGTGCTGTCCGTACCTTGAAAGAAGCTTTTGACCCGGAGGTAGCTGACGCTGAGGCGCAGCACTGAGAGCTTGTCCAGTTTGGAGATGATGTCTGGGGTGAAGGGTAGGAGACTGGCCAGCCGGTCCAGCTCTGCATTCAGACGGTCACGGTGCCTCTTTGACGGGTTGGTCTTCTGGCTGGCCGCTGTCTGTTTTCTGTCGGATATAGAGCCAAATAATTTAGCAAGGTTAATTGATGTTATGAAAAAGTAACAATCTAGGAAGTATTAGATCAATCTCCTGAGGCCAAAAATACAGTGCTATTGCCCCAATGATGTCTGGTTTATTCAATAAGCAAGCATGCATTAATGACATTTCAATCCCATTTTGTCTCCTCTGGTATATTAATCAATAGTTATTGGAACCTGTATCATGTCTAAGGGGATATTTTGAGAAAGGTCAGGGGTGGTCTGTGGGGTCTGAGAAACAGTAAATTCCTTGAGTAAAAAGTAAAAACAATAATGACTAAATAATGAAGAGGGAAAGCCTCTGTAGCTGTAGCTAGCAGGTCCTTCAACAGAATAATGCTGAAGAGACAAATGCTCACAGTTGAACATGAACTATATCAAATAAACTGGTATAACAGGTGTACTGTACCAAATCTTACTCTCCAATGTAATAACAATGTAAATACATGGTATTAGCACCACAATTCAAAGTGTAACCAAATACCCTTGGAAATAAACCCAATATAACAATGAATGATTTGGGGTTTGATGCTCTGTTTAAATTGTAGCCTGTTTGTCACGCGATGTACTCGGGAGAAAGTGGAGCATTCATTAACTCTCTGATCTGACTATGCTTTCCCTGACACTTTCACTAGTGCACAATTACTCCCTCATGTGCTGGAGCACATCACAGCTTCCTAATATCTTTCATGATCTTTTCCCCCGTTACTCTGTATTCCACAGAAATACACTGTCATGTCGGCTCATAGAATTCAAACAGTCAAGTTAGCTGGCGCTGACAAGACGCTCAGCATACATTAAGCTTCAGGTAACACTTTAGGAACAGGCAGCATGGAAAATGACATGATTTCTATGGACTTTTGGGGATTCTTATGAATACATCACATCCTTTTCTTGTCTGATCACTTCAAAGAGAATCCTTTTCATGATGAATGTGCAACAGGCAGTATCAGAACCATGGTATTATTTACCATTGACACTGTGATCCTACCTGCAAGGACACATACCTGAAACCATAGGGAGCCGTGTAGTTTGTACTAGTTCTATCGTTTTATATTGAAGTTATAGTCATTTAGCAGGCGCTCTTATCCGGAGCGACTTACAGGAGCATTTAGGTTTAGGTGCCATGCGCAAGGGCACATCCCATGCTCAGGGATTCAAACCAGTGACCTTTCGGTTACTGGCCCAGTGCTCTTAACCGCTAGGCTACCTGCCACCCCATCACTTTACCTGCCCTTTTATAATTGAGCTCACTGCAATGAAGTGAAGTGCATGCCTCAATCCTATTAACCACTCTGTGAGCTTATTGCGATCAGCAGTGAAGACCACACAAGAGTGCGTGATATCTAAATGGGCCTGACGAACGGAACCTGGCAAGGGGAACCACAGCTGCTGACAAAAAGGAGGAACAGTACATGGCACAACAATTAAAAGTGTAACCAAATACCCTTGGAAATAAACCCAATATAACAATGAATGATTTGGGGTTTGATGCTCTGTTTAAATTGTAGCCTGTTTGAACATAAATCCTTTTTGTCCATTAATTTACAAATGTGTGGAATATCTATCAATGCCAGACTTTAAACAAGGTTATTGTCATTATAGAATATGTTTTAGTTTGCACATGTAACCAACAGGTATGCATTTCATGTGAGATGAACTACTAAAATCAAATAGGCTGATTCTAAGAACTCATGACTACTATTGTGTTGTCATGTGTTGCTGCCATCTTAGGTCTCTGTGTAGTGTTGTGGTATCTCTCGTCGTGATGTGTGTTATGTCCTATATTTTTAATATATATATATTTTTTAAATCCCAGCCCCCGTCCCCACAGGAGGCCTTTTGCCTTCTGGTTGTCCATCATTAGAAATAAGAATTTGTTCTTAACTGACTTGCCTAGATAAATACAATCTTTAAAAAATATTATTGAATGTAACAAGTCACTTTTGTACCCCTTTTGCACATGTCAATTAGAATCATTCACTCATGATCAGTAGTGTACAACAGATGAGAAATAGATGGTTGCATTATTTCAATCATATAGCTTGATAAGATAGGTCAATGATGATTTAATTGATCAAATTTTAAAAAAGCATTCAATACATAAGTGACAATATCTGGTAGTGGTACTCAACTGTTTTTGGATGGGCTTCCTTCTCTTCCTCCCAGCATATAAGCAGTCCCCAGGTGGAATCATCATCTGAGTCAATTAACATGAATGCATTACCGGTCTCAAGAAGACAAAACTTACACAAAGGGCATATTATGATAAAGAGGTCGCAAGTCCCCTTCAGGCAAAAATACTGATTAGTGTTTACTATTTATTCATTCATCTATCACAATAAACAACGGCAAGAGCTGCCACAATGAAAAAACAAATTTAGCATCCCGTTATTTCACAATACCCGCATCCACCTGCGTACCTTTGTTTACATTCCGGGACCAATGGCATAATAGCGTGGAAAAGTGTAATGCGTAGTAGCCTAAGCGCATGCATAGTAAACCATCGATTCAAGGGAAATTACCTTTCCTGATACATTTTGAAATTAACACATCTACTAGCTTACAGATTGTATTAAAATGTAACAACTCACCTCAAGGCTGTTCCAATCAATTTGCAAATCAAAGTTAACAGGCAGTCATCAACCGTCTAGAGCCCCGTAAATGTAAAATTTGTGAATAAAGTTTAAAAAAAACTAAACTATTGCATAAGATACAGCTCTCAGTAAATGTGCTTTATCAGTCGGCAGTCTTCTTGTCTTGTCAGGGATGTGGTTGATGTTATATACCGGATTGGGTGGCGTTAAATTCCACGTAGGCTATTTCAGGTGGCGGATTCATCCCAGTGACCTGGCATGCCCTTCGCACGCAACTCTCCGGGATGCTCTTCAGGACCGACCCACAAGCAGTTCCGCACTTCTCAGAGCCAGTGAGCGACGGTCTCTTCTTGTGGATATTATTTAATATTTACATATAATGGAATACGTTCATTTACAAACGAAATAGTATTAATGTAGGTTATATCCACCATTAGCATTCATTTTGACGTTTGGAAAGGGAGAGGAATGGAAAGAGCCACAGCAATTTTCCGGGAGGACAATAGCCAACATTTTCATGTTCTCACATAAAAAAATGTTTACTTCACTTTCCTACGTAGAGAAAGGTACAAGACACCAAATTAAAAACAGGGTGAGTAGTCAATTGTTCTGGATTAAATATGTAAAAATTGTCATTGGATGTGCTACTGTAGCCCAAGAATGTACTAACGGAGAATATAGAGTCTATGTATGGCCTAGTGCAATTGTAGCCAATGTAAACGAACATCTGTTAAACAGAACTTATTAAAATAGTGTGTGTGCATCTAGGCTATGCTAAAGTCTATTCAATGTTAAAGTCTATTCAATTCTATTCAGTAGAAGTATGCCTAAACACTGCATGAATGTCCCCAGAATTAGGGTCAATGGGTTCTTAATAAGACAAATCCTTAAAAAAAAAGAAAATTATAATAATAATGTTATTCAGTGTATAATATTCTGTCATCAATAAGAAAAGAGAATTTTGTAGTGATACTTCTTTAGAACCAATGGCAATTCATATCAGAAAAATGCTAATATTCTTGCATATAATAAAACCGCTCCCCTCAATGTCCCACTGACATGAGCATGAACCATTGGCCTGAACTCTGTGCCACCCGTACAATGATAGGGGAAAGTGCACCATTTAGTGAGCACAACGCATTGCAAAAAATATATTTATTGAAATGCATAGACATGAGCAATATGACAAGTGTTCAATGTTTTTTAAGAGACAGTACATTGATAGTCAATAGCAACATGCCAGCAAAACAAGTTGACAGTAGGCTACTGTAGCTGCAATCACAAATTCCTTACAGATAAGCCTGCGTTCAATTACTTCCACAATATCTATGGCTGAGGTGGACCCTATCTAATCTTCCAGGATGTAATTGGGGTTGACCACTAAGAATGGGTCCTCTTCGATCACAGGTTCCTCTCCCTCATCACCAACTTTCTTCAGCCCAGTCTTCGTTAACTCTATGATAATGTGGTCCTGAAATGAACACAATACAGAGCATGTCACTCACCAATTTTACAAAACACTTTTGTTGTCAGATCAAAATCATAAATGTTCTTCAAAAGTCTTGGTGTGTCTTGTTTCCAATGCTTTACTTACATAATGGATTAGTCTGTGAAGCACTTTCTCTATAAGATTCTTCTTGGCAACCAGCTCAGCTTCTGACTCCATCTCACTCTCCATTTCTTTCAGGTACCAGTTAATCAGCTCGCTCATCTTCAGTGAGGACTCTTCATCAACTGTAAGAATGAAACATTTGTTAAACCTTGGCAAAACTAGTATCTTTTTGAATTCATGATATAAAAAAACCTTTGCAAAGTAACGTTTCAGTTTGTTAAAATGGTGAATCTGCAGTTGCTACATCTATTTTTTGACTTAATGATATATACACACATTGATTCTTGAAGTATATAACTTAGAAATGCCTCAAGCTTAATTCCATGTCACCCCATAAGAACCCAAAATATAAACTTGTTTTACTCCAATATTTGTAATACACTGCTCAAAAAAATAAAGGGAACACTTAAACAACACAATGTAACTCCAAGTCAATCACACTTCTGTGAAATCAAACTGTCCACTTAGGAAGCAACACTGACTGACAATACATTTCACATGCTGTTGTGCAAATGGAATAGACAAAAGGTGGAAATTATAGGCAATTAGAAAGACACCCCCAAGAAAGGAGTGATTCTGCAGGTGGTGACCACAGACCACTTCTCAGTTCCTATGCTTCGTGGCTGATGTTTTGGTCACTTTTGAATCCTGGCGGTGCTTTCACTCTAGTGGTAGCATGAGATGGAGTCTACAACCCACACAAGTGGCTCAGGTAGTGCAGCTCATCCAGGATGGCACATCAATGCGAGCTGTGGCAAGAAGGTTTGCTGTGTCTGTCAGCGTAGTGTCCAGAGCATGGAGGCGCTACCAGGAGACAGGCCAGTACATCAGGAGACGTGGAGGAGGCCGTAGGAGGGCAACAACCCAGCAGCAGGACCGCTACCTCCGCCTTTGTGCAAGGAGGAGCACTGCCAGAGCCCTGCAAAATGACCTCCAGCAGGCCACAAATGTGCATGTGTCTGCTCAAACGGTCAGAAACAGACTCCATGAGGGTGGTATGAGGGCCCGACGTCCACAGGTGGGGGTTGTGCTTACAGCCCAACACCGTGCAGGACGTTTGGCATTTGCCAGAGAACACCAAGATTGGCAAATTCGCCACTGGCGCCCTGTGCTCTTCACAGATGAAAGCAGGTTCACACTGAGCACGTGACAGACGTGACAGAGTCTGGAGACGCCGTGGAGAACGTTCTGCTGCCTGCAACATCCTCCAGCATGACCGGTTTGGCGGTGGGTCAGTCATGGTGTGGGGTGGCATTTCTTTGTGGGGGCGCACAGCCCTCCATGTGCTCGCCAGAGGTAGCCTGACTGCCATTAGGTACCGAGATGAGATCCTCAGAGCCCTTGTGAGACCATATGCTGACACATGCACATTTGTGGCCTGCTGGAGGTCATTTTGCAGGGCTCTGGCAGTGCTCCTCCTTGCACAAAGGTGGAGGTAGCTGTCCTGCTGCTGGGTTGTTGCCCTCCTACGGCCTCCTCCACGTCTCCTGATGTACTGGCCTGTCTCCTGGTAGCGCCTCCATGCTCTGGACACTACGCTGACAGACACAGCAAACCTTCTTGCCACAGCTCGCATTGATGTGCCATCCTGGATGAGCTGCACTACCTGAGCCACTTGTGTGGGTTGTAGACTCCGTCTCATGCTACCACTAGAGTGAAAGCACCGCCAGCATTCAAAAGTGACCAAAACATCAGCCAGGAAGCATAGGAACTGAGAAGTGGTCTGTGGTCACCACCTGCAGAATCACTCCTTTCTTGGGGGTGTCTTTCTAATTGCCTATAATTTCCACCTTTTGTCTATTCCATTTGCACAACAGCATGCGAAATGTATTGTCAATCAGTGT
The DNA here is from genome assembly GCF_016432855.1 of Salvelinus namaycush. NCBI lineage: Eukaryota > Metazoa > Chordata > Actinopteri > Salmoniformes > Salmonidae > Salvelinus > Salvelinus namaycush. The sequence goes on along the minus strand of NC_052317.1, from coordinate 20,332,927 downwards.
TGCTTCCTAAGTGGACAGTTTGATTTCACAGAAGTGTGATTGACTTGGAGTTACATTGTGTTGTTTAAGTGTTCCCTTTATTTTTTTGAGCAGTGTATATTGAGTAGACAAACACTGTATATCCTCAAAAGATTCTTAATCTATATTTTTTCTATCTATATATAATTTCTTCTTAATCTTGGTCAGTCAGTCCTTGCATCCATAGCTATTTCTATGAATTCCGAGAGTGGTTACATTTCTCCAGCCACATCCCTCAGCTTTTTACCAAAACAGTGGCAGGATGGAGCTTTGTTATTGTTTCAATGGCCCCTTTAAGCTCTTACTATCTTCCATCTTCTGCATGTGCAAAACAATGAGGTTGGAGACCCTTCTGTACTCAGCAAAGGTCATCTTGAGGGCAGGCTTGGCAGTGCTGGTCTTCTCCGGGCTGCCTGCCCCATGCTCTGTGTCCATAGCCTCCTCTGCATGATTGCCATTTGTGCCCATCCTGTCATTCTGATCTGGAGAGTGAGGGTGGCAATTTAATGTATACGTGTATCACTTTCAATAAATATATTATTGCACAAAGGTGAAAGTGACCGTTTCTTACCATTCATTTCACCATTGTCTTGTTCCTGGTCGAAGTTGATATCTGGGGAGTCGACGCGGATGACAGACTTATTCAATAGCCGGAAGGCCTCCTTAACGTGTTTAGGATGCACCTTTAAATAAGTAAAAACAAAGGGTTAAGATGTGTGTTGTACAGTCAATTTAACTTCAGATATCAGGCAAGCTTATTCATTACATGAGCAAAATTGCTGAACCACCTCTGTTATACAAACAACCATAATTATTAGCTTTAACAAATAATGAAGACAAAAATACAGTTTTATTCTACAATGTATAGGGCCCTATACATATGGGGATGTATACTTCAGTAGTAGGTGTCTGACCAACCTCATCTGAGCAGTAGAGCCTGGCCATGCCCTCAGATAGTCGGAGCATGCTCTCTAGCTGCCTGACGGTGATGCGCCAGGCTGACTTGGTGCTGCCGCTGCTGTCCCGCTGACGCAGACGCTTGTACTGGTCCACCACAAACTCTTTTGCCTCTGCTGTGATCTGGGGTCAAAGTGCACCACACCAACGACAGGGAACAGAAAGCATGTTACGGTAGGTAGGTCTTACTGAACGCTGCATCTAAGCAGCCCAACACGAGGAACACCAATGCAACAAGGGAAATTATAACCTTTGGTTTAAACTGACGAGCAAACAGTATGTATCTCTGAATCTCATCAGTGGCGTAGACTCGCTCCACAGACTCCATGTTTCTAAAGTGCAGGTCTACGATACGCCTGGCTACGGCATAATCTGTCACCTAGACCACAAGACAAAGGTGAAAATGCAAAATGTGTCAAGTTTCCAAAACACACATTTTCATTCAATATGGGCTTAATGTAGGAGTTGAAAAAGTTAGTGAAACCCTCCATTTTCCCTCTTACCTCATTGCACTCATCAATCAGAATGAAGAAGAGGTCAAATCTGGACATGATGGGTGCTGACATGTTGACGTTCTGTTTCAGAGACTTAGAGCGGTTGTATCTCCCGTCTATGGGGTTAGCAGCTGCCAGGATGGAGGTGCGAGCATTCAGAGTGGCCTGAACACAATACAGTCAAACAGCTCACAACTCAAACCACTGATACTCCCTCTGCACTGAGTAGTAATAAGTCTTGCTGAATTATAACAGGGAAATAAATTGTGTACAGCTACAGCACTATTCCCACATAGCATACCTTCACTCCAGCCTTAGTGATGGAGATGGTCTGCTGTTCCATGGCCTCATGAATGGCTACCTGGTCTTTCAGGTCCATCTTGTCAAACTCATCAATGCAACAGACTCCCTGTGGATGGTGATAAAGAACAGGACAAAGTTACATCAAAGTGCACAGTGCCCCCCAGAGGACATATGAACGAACTGAAACACATAAGATGACTGTCCCATACTCGAACACAATACTTACGTTATCTGCCAACATGAGGGCCCCAGCCTCGATGACAAACTCATGGGACTCCTCATCTTTCACTACAGCTGCCGTCAACCCGGCCGCGCTGCTGGCTTTCCCACTGGTGTAGACTGCCCTGGGCGCAAAGTCCTCCACGTGTCTGAGGTAGGGCATACCACACACATCCATCAGAGTTAAACACCGACCTTTATCCTCAAAACATCCACACCACTCTTTCTTCCATCATGTAGTAGGCTACATTGCTATGAGGAATAATGAGACCTCCAGAGACTAGCAACACAGGCTGTGCAACACTAGTAAACAACTCGAAATGCTTCTGTTAAATCTTTTTTTTTTCAAACTGGTTTGAGTTAAATTTCAAATGCAACATATGTAGGTTATACAAATAGGATAGTGCTTGGTGATTTACTTTAGGAACTGGCTCTTGGAGGTACTGGGGTCCCCAACAATGCAAACATTAATATCCCCCCTCAGAGATGTGCCCTCCATGGTCGTCTTGCCAACACCGCCAAAGAGCATCAATAGGATTCCACGCTTGATCTCATTATTCCCTGAAATATTCTCTCAGGTTAGGCAGTGCATTTCAACACAGATGTTTTAACAGTTTACATGACAAATCTATTCAATTTCCACACCATGGATAGTGGGGAAGAGGCTGGTGCAGAGGTTGTGGTAGAGGTTCTTGTCTTGACTCATCTCAAACACTTTCTCCCACTCCTGAACAGTCATCTGGTTCTTCACACTCTCTGCAGTCTGGTCTTCCTGGCGGAGATCTTTACCACCAAACTACACACAGGAACACAGTTTGTGGTTTACTATACATAGTCTCTAGATCCATCTCCCTCGCTAGAGGTATCTTCCCATGTTAAATACATTTTAAATAAATCTAAATAAATGTTTAACTAACCTGAGGGTTAGTGGGGGCCACGTAGCAGGCTAGGAAGGCCAGTCTGTAGGACAGATCCCTGACACCCAGAGCCTTCAGTCCCTGGATCCCATCTGCATCAAAGCCCTGCCTCCCCCCAGTCACTCTGCTGCTGGTCTCTGCCCTGGTGCCTGCAGTGCATACATGGAGAAAGTACAGGGGAGAATGTTACTATTATGCACCATCGCAGTGGTTTTTATTCAGGGTCAGGTATGACTTTGACCCTCAGAAGGCCATCTTGTGTGTATGAAAAGGCATGGTGTGTGGAGGGAAGTTCCTCACCTGACACAGCCAGGGCAGCGACGTCTGGTACGACGATCAGTGTGCCGGTAAAGTCACAGCGGTCCCCTGCCTGAGCCATCTCCACAGCCTCTGCCCTCAGGATCACCTCCACACTGCGGGGGATGGAGCCACGAGGCAGCTCCGCCTGGGTCTCCTGGATACGCACCTATATGAACACACATGCATACACAATTAGAGACCTGATATATCATGCTATGGTTTCCTTGTCTGCTGGAGGGTCAATCTGGCCTGGTGGACTCATGCAGTCCAACCTCTTCGTACCTTCTGAAAGTCCACAAAACGGGACTTGTTGGGGTCCAGCATGAAGTGACGTCGATTGGCACAGACTGGGTTCTTACAAATGTTGGGCTGGGTGTATTTAAACTGCTGCTCAACATCTTTCATAACCGACTGGCATTCCAGACACAGGAAGGTACCACTGACGAGCTCAGGGTGCACTGGGTGTGTCCTCACCACCTGGCCACTGATACGCAGTAGGGACCCGATCCGGGCCGTGGAGAGCTCTCGGATCCTGTCAAGGGACAATACAATCAACTTAACACTTAAGGTAAGTAATAATCTCATTAATTGTAATGTATTCAGAGAGATCTGGTTCAGTAGTTTGATCATTACTTTTGTCTTGATGGAAAGTCAGAGAAGGCCACATAGAACTCTTTGGCTACTGGCATGTTCCCATGATCTCTTGCAAAGTAACGCACTGCTCTGCATAGGAATGGGTATACCCTGGGGATGACAAAACATGGACAAGTAGCAGGTAGCCTAGTGTTTAGAGTGTTGGGCCTGTAACTGAAAGGGTCGCTGTTTCGAATAATCGAGCCAACAAGGTGAAAATTCTGTTTGTGCGCCCTTGACCAAGGCACTTAACCTTAATTTGCTCCAGGGGCACACTACTATGGCAGACACTGTAAAACACCACATTTTGATGCATCTATCTGGTGTGTGAAAATGAAACATCAAATGTATTCCCTTCGTGGATTGATTGGACAAAATTGAAATGTTCAGTAATTTGCTGGTTCAGTGGAGAATTAGAATGAGTTTTTTGGCCAGGCCTACCAAATTAGAATTTAAATTACCTGTAATACTCCTCCTGAATGGTGGTAGCTAGTTGCTGATTGAAGTGCTCAATGTTGGTGAAGTTTACAGTCAGTGTGTTTCTCTCTGGTCGAATGAGCTCCTCAGCATCAGGATGATACAAAAGCTCCCCGTTTGTGTCCTGAAACCTGTGTGTAAAAGTGAGGGGTGAGTTTACACATTGATTATCACTAGTATTAAGCGCTATTATTGGGCTCGTCCAAACAACTTACTCCTCCAAGAACTCAAGAAATAACTTCTGACATTTTTCTGAAAGGTCATCTTTTACTGAAACTCCTGCAGTGCTAGTCTCAGCTCCAGGCTCCATCCTGAAAGAATATGACAGTTCTATTGATGGAAGAGGGAACTTCGCTTGCCAACCTCCCCTGCACGCTGATGGAGAAACAATGCACACAGGTGTGCCATCGAGTAAAATTGGCATTTAGCTCCGCCCACAACTGCACCTCTTGAGGAGAAAAAACTAAAGCTGCGTTCACACAGGCAGCCCAATTCTGATCTTTTTTTCACTAATTGATCTTTTCATATCAGATGTTTTTCAGAGCTGATCTGATTGGTCAAAAGACTAATTAGTGAAAAAAATATGAGAATTGGGCTGCCTGTCTAAAGCCTTGTTCACACTGGCAGATTGAAGTGACTCAAATACTATTTTCCCATATGAAAAATTATATAATAATAATAATTTACTCAACTTCTATCGAGCTGTTCATTACAGTGCTTGAAAAAGCAAACAAGAATCAAACAATACAGATATATGATCTGGAGTCTAGACCATGATTTTCAGACAGAGTTAAAAGTTTTGAGTATTTCAAGCCTCCAACAGACAGTCAATACTGACAAATACATTATTGTAACATGTACATCTATTTACCTGTATGTAAATTACAGATATTTAAATATATGTTTGAACCTTGTGTATGATACCTTCAGAAACTATTCACAACCCTTGGCTTTTTCCACATTTTGTTGTGTTACAGCCTAAATTGGATTACATTTAGATTTTGTGTCAATGGCCTACACACAATACCCCATGATGTCAAAGTGGAATTATGTTCAGAAATCTTTACAAATTAATAAAAAATGAAAAGCTGAAATGTCTTCAGTTAATAAGTATTCAACCCCTTTGTTATGGCAAGCCTAAAGTTCCTTAGTAAACATTTGCTTAACAAGTCACATAAGTGGACTCACTCTGTGTGCAATAGTGTTTTAACATGATTTTTGAATGACAACGCCATCTCTGTACCCCACGCATAAGATTATATGTAAGGTCCCTCACTCGAGCAGTGAATTTCAAACACAGATTCAACCACAAAGACCAGGGAGGTTTTGCAATGCCTTGCAAAGGGCACCTACTGGTAGATGGGTAAAAAAAAAAAAAAGCAGACATTGACTATCCCTTTGAGAAGGGTGAAGTTATTATTTACACTTTGGATGGTGTATCAATACACCCAGTCACTACAAAGATACAGGTGTCCTTCCTAACTCAGTTGCCAGAGGTGAAAGAAACAGCTCAGGGAGTTCACCATGAGGCGAATGGTGACTTTAAAACAGTTACAAGTTTAATGGCTGTGAGAGGAGAAAACTGAGGATGGATCAACATTGTATAATGAACAAAAATATAAATGCAACATGCAACAATTTCAAAGATTTTACTGAGTTACGGTTCATATAAGAAAATCAGTCAATTGAAATAAATTCCTTAGGCCCTAATCTATGGATTTCACATTACTGGGAATACAGATACGCATCTGTTGGTCACAGATTCGTAAAGTATTCAGACCCCTTCACTTTTTCACATTTTTGTTACGTTACAACTGTCGTGACTTTACTTTCATTAATCTGATGACTGTTATTTATTTAATCCACTAACTATGTTTAATTGTTACCTGATTAAATGAATCATGTAACAATAAAGTCATTAGGAATTTGGGGCACCACGGAAGAGGTTGTTTAAAGAATTAAACTCTAATGTCTTTACCTATCACATCCATAACAGTCAAAGTATTAATCATTACCTCTTCTTTTACCATTCCGAACAGTCGTAACCATCTTGGATCTGCAAAATCCCCAGTCTCACTCATAATTCAGTATTACACAAATTGGTTTAATTATTTATTTACTAGCTAATGAAATAATAACACAGAATGCACACACACACTTACTACATGAGACAAAATTCCCTAGCGGATTGACACAATAAAGCATTTTACCCAACGACATAGAGAGAGAGAGAAGAAGGCACTTATTATCGACATTCTATAACTATTCTCACATTAATCATATACTTTGCACACAAACCGTTTGGAAAAAGAAATCATGAATATATTTATGTATGGTTGGCTTTGTCCGTCGTGTTGTCCTGAACAGAGCTACAGAGTTCACTCTTCAATTTGCTCCTGAAGCTGCTTATTTGAAGATAAGCCAGCCGTGCCGATGGTTCCAGTGGGGTGATGAGAGTAGTGTATGGTTATTTGAGACTCCTAGTAGGATGGGATGGTTTGAAGAGTTCAAGATATTTGACTCAGGACAGCTAATCAGCTGTACCAGTGATTGTCTGAGAGGGGAGTTTGTCGCCTCTTCCTCCTCATGTTGATAATTCAGGGTTCAGGATTCAGACCACTTTGGACATGAGCAGTAAGGCTCGGATTGTCCACAAGAGGTCACAATGTCCTTCTTTTTAGTTGTCCATGGCTTCAATGACTTGTCATGTCATCTGGAGCAGAACTTCCACTCGTTCTGGAAGATTGGTCCTCTGAAGACAGGCTAATAAGCCATGTCGATGATCCCCAGTGGGGTGATGAGAGCAGTGTAGTAGATGATGGTTTGAAGAGAGTAATAGGATGGTCTTACTTAAATTGACTTTCCTAGATACCGTACTTAGGACAGCTAATCAGTCGTAACAGTGATTGTTAGCGAGGCAACGTTATCGTCTCCACCTCGTGTTGATTCTCAGGGTCCTAACCACTAGAGACATGAACTGCAGCTCGAGTCTTCTTGCTCTAAAGAAAGGTAAGTTTATTTCTTCACCTCGTGTTGAGGTTCAAAGTTCCAACCATTTCAAACATGTATTTACCGCTCCACGCTTTTCTGGTCCAAAGGTTGATTTCTCTTCCAAGCCTTTATGCACTCTTGGTCAAAAGGGCGTTCCGTCATGCTGACAAGCTCTCTGACCTCACTCGGGGCGTGGCTAGTTACTGTTCAAAGTATTATCAAAAACAATGATCTCATTATAAAACTAAATCACATGTGGTAAACCGTGGGGTGTTGGGTTGAGCATGCAGAGATTGACACAGAGACAGGGAGGTTTTAGTCCGCAAAAACAACTTTACTATGACAGAAAATAAACATAACACTTAAGTTTGGTTCGGTCCTTCTTTTCTACTTTTGCTCGGTGTCGGTCTCTCCCCGTTCTCCCTCCACAGCTGGTTGGAACTTTCCCCTAATTACCTCCACTTGGAGCTGTCCGTGTCGGAGTGCCCAGCTCCCGTATTCCCAGCAGAGGGAGCCAACGTCGCCTCACATACCTCTCCTCTATTACCATCCCCCGGGGTAGACCTCCTGGGATACCACCCCCCCTAGCCCTGACTGGGAGGGAGGCATGCTCAGGGCTAGGTTAGCAGCCCTCCTGGAGAGGGCGTCCGCATTGCCGTGCTGGGCCCCTGACCTGTGGATGACAGAGAAATAGAATCGCTGTAAGGACAGGAACCAGCGGGTGACACGGTCATTCGTGTACTTACCTCTTGCTATCCACACAAGGGGGGCATGGTCAGTGATCAGGGTGAACTTCCTACCGAGGAGGTAATACTTGAGGGTGTCCAGTGCCCACTTCACGGCGAGGCACTCCTTCTCGACAATCAAGTATTTCTTCTCCCTCGGGAGGAGCTTCCTGCTGACATACATGATTGGGTGCTCCTTGCTTTCCTGCTCTTGGGACAAAACGGACCCTACCCCTGTGTCAGATGCATCTGTCTGGACCAGGAGGTTTTTGAGAAGTCCGGGGTGACGAGTACCGGGTGCGAATATAACGCATCCTTCAGGGCCTGGAACGCCGCCTCTGTGTCCTCCATCCATTGCACCATCTGGGGTGGTCGTGCCTTCGTTAAGTCTGTGAGGGGAGAAGCTATTGCAGCAAAGTTAGGTACAAATCTACCGTAGTGCCCTGCTAACCCCAGGAATTACTTCACCTGCCTCTTGGTTCGGGGGACCGGCCATCCCCTAATGGCAGCGATTTTTTTTATTGGGGTTTCACATTTCCCCTCCCAATCTGATAGCCCAGGTACTCCACCTCGGCGTAGCCCAGCTTGCACTTGTTTGGGGTTCATGGTCAGACCTGCATACCGTAGCGCATCAACCACGGCCTGTAACCTACAAAGATGTGACTCCCAACTGTCACTGTGCACAATTATGTCATCCAGATAAGCGGCTGCGTATTCACTATGCGGCCGCAGGACGCGGTCCATGAGTCGCTGAAAGGTTGCTGGTGCCCCGTTGAGCCCGAAAGGCAGAACCCGGTAGTGGTATAACCCCCCCGGGGTGAAGGCAGTCTTCTCCCAGGAGGCCGCTGCCAGTGGCACCTGCCTGTACCCCTTCGTCAGGTCCAAGGTGCTGACGTATCTCGCCATCCCCAAGCGGTTGATCAGTTCGTCCACCCGGGCCATGGGGTAGACATCAAACTTACTGACCTCGTTCAGGCCCCGGAAGTCATTACAGAAGCGGACAGTTCCGTCCTGTTTCGGAACCAGCACTATGGGGCTAGACCACTCACTATGTGACTCCTCTAGTACCACCATTTCTAGCATTGTCGTCACTTCCCGCTGGACCGCCACCCTCCGGGCTTCTGGTATCCGGTATGGCCGTTTACGCACTTTTTCTCCCGAACGGGTTGGATATGATATTCCATGAGATCCGTGCGCCCCGGCAACTCGGAGAACATGTCCGTATTCCGCTGGACCAAGTCTCTGAGCTCTTGTCATTGGGTCGGGCTGAGGTCTTCCCCCATTGCAACTTCGACCGAGGGCAGGCCCTGCTGCGAAGGGGTGTTGGCTGCTCTTCCCAGACCCCCTTGGCTAGGTACAGCAGCCCGCAGGGCCGACGGCCATACAGAAGCTTAAAGGGGGAGAACCCCGTGGATGCTTGGGGTACCTCGTGCACTGAAAACATCAGGTGGGGCAGTAGCTGGTCCCATTTCCTCCCGTCTCTCTCGATGACCTTTCTCAGCATCTGTTTTAGGGTCTTATTGAAGCTTTCCACCAGCCCGTCCGTTTGTGGATGGTACACACTGGTCCTCACCTGTTTTATTCGTAACAGACTGCAGACATCTTTCATCACACGAGACATGAACGTGGTGCCCTGGTCCGTCAGGATTTCCCGCGGAATACCCACCCGGCTAAATAAATGGAGGAGCTCCCGTGCTATACCTTTTGCTGCCGCCATGCATAGCGGGATTGCCTCAGGATACCGGGTGGCGTAATCCACGATTACCAGGATATATTGGTGTCCCCTCACGGTCTTCACCAATGGACCCACCAGATCCATTGCCACCCGCTCGAATAGCACTCCTATAATGGGCAAGGGAACCAAAGGGTATCTATTATGCACCCTTGGAGCTGTGATCTGGCACTCCGGGCAACTACGGCAGTAGTCCTCCACGGCACGCTTGACTCCGGGCCAGTGGAACCGTTTCCCGATCCGCTCCCTGGTTTTCTCCATCCCCAAGTGTGCCCCTAGCAGGTGGGTGTGGGCAAGCTGCAACACAATCCTAACATACTGGCTGGGTATAAGTCCTTTTTCTCCCCATTTTGCTTTACTACCTGATACAATAAATTATGCTTGATTGCGAAGTGGGGGTAGCGTCAATCACTTACCCCAGACATCCACCGCAATCACCTTAGCGTTCTGGAGATTGGGGTCTTCTAACTGGGCCGTCCCGAGCTGACCCGTGAGGATTCCCGTGTCGGGAGGTCCGTCTAGGGCCTCCACCTCCATAAAGGGGAGCCTGAAGTCTTCCTCGCACGGTGGCTCGCTTGCCGGAGCGGGGTCGTCTCACTCCTCCGGGTCCGACTCGGGCCCAGTGGACAACTCTCGTGGCGGGGGTTGGGTTGCACAGGCCACCATCCTTTTTACTTTTCTTCCTACCTCCCATGCACGCCTCCCCAGGTCCCTCCTCCACAGTGCCTGGAAGAGAGGGCAGTCTCGACCGAGGAGAATGGACACGAGTAGGTTAGGAACAGCTCCCACGCGCATCTGGCACTCCCCACTTGGGGTGGTTATCCTCACTGGCACCGTTGGGTACCTCTTTGTGTCCCCGTGTACACAGGACACTGTCACCTCATCGTCCCCCGGTTTCTCCTTCCCCTCTCGTGTGAGCCACTGCGGGTGGGCCAGGATCACCAGGATCACCATGCTGCCAGAGTCCAGCAGAGCGCTGGTGTCGATGCCATCGATTCGCACAGGAACCATCGGAGGGGCCGTCTCAGTGTGCGCCCAACAGGAGGTGAAGTAACTTGTCATCCGGGTTACCCCAGAGCTGGGGGATGTGGAGGGCATGGCCTCCTCCCGGCTGGGACAGCTTCACACGAGGTGCCCCGGCTCACCGCACTCATAGCAGCGTCTCTGATCTGGGTCCAGCAGCCGCCGACGTCATCGGTTTGGGTCACCCTCCCGCTTCACAGCCTCGGCTGGTTCCGCCCGGGCCCCCGTCAGCCCCTCGCCTCTCTTTGTGTTGTTTGTCCCCCTCGCCGCGTCTCCTCTCTCCGCTCGGGCCCCTCTCAGCAGGTCCTGGGTGTTCTGATGAATTTCCACCGCGGTCAGCAATTCCTCCAGGCACTGGGGGTTCTGCATGCTCACCGTCTTCTTCATCTCGTATGGCAGGGCCTGAAGGTATTTATCCAGGACAAACTTGTCGAGCATCGGGAGGGACGGTACTTCCGTCTGTAGCCAGCCCTTGGTCAGGCGCACCAGGTCGCTCATCTGAGCACGGGGGGAAAGGTTGGGGTCAAAGGCCCAGTCGTGGACCAGTTGTGCACGGCGTGCGAGATTGAACCCATAACGGCTCAGGATCTCCCATTTGAGTCCCTCATAATTCGCGACCTGGTCAGCGTTCAAATCAAAGTAGGCCTTCTGGGCCTTCCCAGAGAGGTAGGGTGCCAACAGGCTGGCCCACTTGGGCTTGGGCCATCCTTCCTTCCTCTCGAAGGTGTACAAATGCGACTCCATGTCATCTTCCTCCCTTAACTGAACCAGGAACTGATTCGGGCCAGACTCCTGAGCCCTCCCAACCTTCAACTGGGCTACCTCCGCTACCAGTCTGCGGTTTTGTTGTTGCTGCTCTTCCAGTGCTTGCTCCTGGAGAGCCTGTTGCTTCTGCTGGCTGAGGATGAACTGAGCCACCAACTCCTCCATGGTAATCTCCGTACACTCGACCCCACGGTACTCAAAGCTACTGAGACTTCCACATTCTCCACTATATGTGGTAAACCGTGGGGTGTTGGGTTGAGCGTGCAGAGATTGACACAGAGACAGGGAGGTTTAAGTCCGCAAAAACAACTTTACTATGACAGAAAATAAACATAACAAAGAAAATCACTTAAGTTTGGCTCGATCCTTCTTCTCTACTTTTGCTCGGTGACGATCTCTCCCCGTTCTCCCTGAAGGTGTGCCACAGTGCTCCTTTTATTTGGCCTCCACAGCTGGTTGGCACTTTCCCCTAATTACCCCCACTTGGAGCTGTCCATGTCGGCGTGCCCAGCTACCGTATTCCCAACAGAGGGTGCCAATGTCGCCTCACGTACCTCACGTACCATCCCCCGGGGTAGACCTCCTGGGATACCACACACATTACTATCTCAACAAAAATATACTAATAATTTGTCATATTATACGCACAACATTTTGGATGAAAACTTGACCGATAAAGGGGATCTACTTTTCAAGTTACAGTATTTCCGTTATACAGTTTTTAATGACATCACAATATGAAAATCAATATTACATTCGTTTTCCATAGTTCCCCACTGACCATTCTCCACATTGTTATGTTAGAAATATTGTTCCGGTATTCAGTTTTTGGATGTTAAAGTCTAGTTACATTTACGATCGAGTGTGAGCTGTCAACCCAGCAGTTCCCTCCTTCCCCCTTTGCGGGTGGGAGAGGGTTTGGTTATTGGCAACCATTGCCAAGCTGATCTGAGCCATTTGATCCTCACAGGACAGTCATGACACAGCCTTATTCTAAAATAGATGAAGTAGTTTTTTTCCCTCATCAATCTACACACAATACCCCATTATGACAAAGCAAAAGCAGGTTTTTATAAATGTTAGCAAATGTATTACAAATAAACTGAAATATCACATTTACATATACATATTCAGACCCTTTACTCAGTACTTTGTTGAAGAACCTTTGGCAGCGATTACAGCCTCAAGTCTTCCTGGTTATGACGCTACAAATTTGGCACACCTGTATCTGGGAAGTTTCTCCCATTCTTCTCTGCAGATCCTCGCAAGCTCTGTCAGGTTGGATGGAGAGCATCGCTGCACAGCTATTTTCAGATCTCTCCAGAGATTTTTGATTATATTCAAGTCCGGGCTCTGGCTGGGCCACTCAAGGACATTCAGAGACTTGCCCCAAGCCACTCATGCATTGTCTTGGCTGTGTGCTTTGGGTCTTTGTCCTGTTGGAAGGTGAACCTTCACCACGGTCTGAGGTCCTGAGCGCTATGGAGCAGGTTTTAATCAAGGATATCTCTGTACTTTGCTCCATTCATCTTTCCTTCGATCCTGACTAGTCTCCCAGTCCCTGCCGCTGAAAAACATCCCCACAGCATGATGTGGTTTCCTCCAGATGTGAAGCTTGGCATTCAGGTCAAAGAATTCAATTATGGTTTTGTTAGACCAGAGAATCTTGTTTCTCATGGTCTAAGAGTCCTTTAGGTGCCTTTTGGAAAACTCCAATTAGGTCTTTACGATGGATTAAATGATATGACATGCCATTTTATAAAATCAATTCTCTGTAAATAATATTGCCTGATTCAACTAATCATGTAAATGTAATTAACTAGGAAGTCAGGGCACCACGGAAGAATGTTTATAGAGCCGTTGTCTTCTGAATAAACTCTTAAAGACCTGGTAATCTTTTATATCAATAGCAGTCAAATTAATCGTCACCTTAATCGTCACCTCATAATCGTCACCTTATTCTCATCTGAACGTCGTAAAATTATTGGTTACCTTCACGAACCCTGGCTAACAAGTTGAATCAGCAATACAAAATTTGGTTTAATTATTTATTTAGAATTACATATACACAGGATGGAACATTGATTACTAATTATGTCATAAAAGAAAACGTCCCTAGCGGACAAAACCGATATGACGGCTGGTTACACAAAGAAAGGGGGTTGGGTTTGAAAGAAAGAGCGGGAAGACTGAGGAACAAAAGGATTGGGTCTCTATCTGACCTTATAAAGCTATGCTATCGTAAATACACAATCTTATGTATTATAAATAACTGCCCATTCGGAAAAGGAAAATGCAAGAAATATATTTACTCTGAGCTGCGCTTCGATAGATTAGTCGAAGATGGAAGGCTGGGTTGCCTAGCAAAGCTCTCCCTTGTCCTTTGAAGAATATTTCTGGGCGAATACGTTGTAGTCTGTCGTCGTGTCGTAGAACGGTTACGTTGTAGTACCCTGTCGTCGTGTGGTAGAACGATATGTTGTAGTATCCTGTCGTTCTGAAGAGATTGTCCGTCCTTTCCTAGGCCACACACGTTTACAGCTGCTGCTGATAACTCGACATCTAGGATGTATCACTTCTTTAGTGAATAAGAGTTCAACATTCATACCAAGTTGACATACTAAGCTCATGCTATATTCTGGCTGGTATAGTCAAAATTCATCCTTCCAGCGTGGCGATCGTCACCTCCATGTTGAAATTAGCCCTTTTAAACGTATGGACACCAGTCCTCACGTCGTCGGGAACACAATGTTAATTTCGTAAGGTTGTAGTTGATATTAGCTTTTTAAATGTATGGACATCAGTCCTCACGTCATCGAGAACACAATGTTAACTTCGTAAGGTTGTAGTCATTCAACCATTCGCAACCAGAGCTCACGCTGAGGTTGGCTTAGTCCACTGTGAATTGGGTCACGGTGGCTCTTATAGAAATGTAGAAAAGGGGTTGGTTCATAATTTCCAATCAATGCCTATTCACGTGGGCGTGGCCACTGAGTGAGCATATTTTACTTATGAAAACAATTCTCTCATTTTGAAGGATAAAATTACATTTCATTTTTTCACAAATAGTTTCATATTTAAACATTTAATTGCACCACAATTCCATGTGAATCTGATAACTAGAATGTGTAGACTTTCCAAGATACAATTTATGTCGTCCTATCATCAGTAACAACTGATCTGACATTATATTTTTTAAGTACCAACGGATACTTTCAACTGGTTGGATTACCGAAATATTGTTCCGTTCCCAACCTTTTGATGTTACCATACTCTCTCTATGTTAACAAAGGGCTTTCCAAGAGTCCATTCTGTAGAGCAGAGAGAGAAAAGGGAGAAAGCTATTTATGGGGGTCATAAACCTCACCAACAGGGCAACTTCATGACAGATGTCATGTGCCTTATACTGAGGAGTGGCTTCTGTCTGGCCACTCTACCATAAAGGCCTGATTGTTGGAGTGCTGCAGAGATGGTTGTCCCAGGCGAGCAGGTGTCCACATACTTTTGGTTATTTTCATATCAACTCAATGATTAAACTTTTACCTGCAAAACGCCACTTAGGGAACCTAACACCTCGATCACACCGGCAGTGTCATTGGGTTTTGGTACACCAGAAGTGCATTGATTTCTAATGGAACGCTGCGTTTGCCTTGCAGCATTGCTTTGCAGAAGCAGTTGCTGTGCGTTCTCTGTGGTGTATACATTTGATTTATCGAACGTATGCATCAAATTGTATACGTAGACGACTTGACAGAAATGGTAGCAGAAGGTGAATTTTGAACTTTTGTTGCACATGCATCCAGATAATGTGGTGTACCCTTTTGCGCAATAACGTAATGCTGTAGGTGTGATCGAGGTGTGAAAGGCGCTGCATGTTCAATCCAATGTCTGCATTGGCCGTGCAGCATTTATGGTGATATGGCCTCTGCAGAAGTCAGGGCATTCATACTTCTTGTGCTTCGCTGAGCAGCGCAGAGCTGGTGTGAAGGAAGTTGTCAAGTAATTGAGTTTGTGTTTATACAGGACCTCCCGCCCTCACCTACCATCAACCAACCTTGTCAATGGAGAGCCATACGGAGCCACCATCCCACCCTCAGCCTGGACTGTCTTCCCGACAATGCACACCTTTACAAAGAGGCAGTCCCCACCTTGCCAGGACGTTAAAGGATTGCCAGTCCACCTCACCCCACAGGAGCAACAGAACAGCCACCAACTCCCTGAGACATATCAAACGCTCCTTTAGACCTGCATCTGGTGGTGGTCTAACCAGGTCCGCCTCAGCAAAGATCTACCAGACCAGGCCCGCCTTAGCACAGCTCAACTAGATCCGGCCCATCACAACACAACACAGCTCAACCAGACCCGGCCCATCACAGCACAGCTCTCTCAGACAAGGCCCACCTCAACTCAGCCCAGCTCTTCACAGCACGACCACGACATTAGGGTCTGGCAAAACACTGTTGAGGGTAGTGCACCACATGATGCAGTCCACACCATGTATCATTCACATCATCAGCCCTCATATTCTGAGAGTTTGGCGCTTCACCAGCCACACTGCCCTCCACACCACTCTCCTCAAGTCCACCCACAACCTCCCTCCCAGGCTAGTTTTAGTTACTCTCTCTACTCCCATCCCCAGAACAGGCCTGGGACACTCCTTCCCCCTATGGCAGCCCCACCCTGCAACAGGAGCCACACCAAGGCCTCCTGTGCACACTCAGAATAGATTATTGGCAGCCATTCCGATCCCCTGCAGCAGCGCCACTCCTTTGGCAGGAGCTTCAGCTGGGTGGACAGAACTCTGCCAACACTGCTCTCCCAGTTCCCGCCCCAGCCACTGCATCCAGCGACTTGAAGGAAGTATGTCAAATGCTCAGTCTTCTCTGCTCTCACGTGGTTGGCATGGACCTTGGCAAAGTCTCAGCTCACTCAACAAATAGCTGCAGATGACCCTATGCTCTTATGGGAATGAGCTGAATACCCCCTCTGACTTTAGATATTGTAGGGGGCTTGGGCTAATGCACATAAATGTGCGAAATCTGATTTAAAAATGGATACAATTGACATTTGGTTACAGGACTCATTCTGGTTCTCTCTGAAACATTGTTAAATGATTCTGTATTTGATGAAACATTGAAGTAAATGATTCTAATGAATTTAGATGTGACAGATTACAGAAATGGGAGGAGTGGCCATACATGTAAAATCTAATTTGATGGCGTTCCAATCTTTAAATATTTCTGTTCGCAAGAAATTTGAGCTCCTGGTTGTAGATGTGTCCATAAACAACATTTTGGAAAACAGTATATGTACGGAAGCGTACAAATTCCCCTTCTTCCCTGCCTAAGAAAGTTCTGTCTGACTCTGGCATCATAACTGAGAAGAATGGAATAAGTGCTGCTTTTAATCATAATTTTATCTTGGCAGGCTTTTTATTTGAGAGAAATGGTGCTTTAAATTGATCCTGGTCAGTCAATCGAGGGCTCTTCCCTCTGCCAGCCTCTAGCTGACTCAACGGTTAACCTGTCAACTTCTAGTGAATCTTTGTTTTCATTTCAACAATTTACTATCTGTGATGTGCTAGATGCCTTGCTTAATATTAATGTTAAAAAAAATACACTGGGGCTGATACGCTGATCCATTTTTGCTGCAGCTTTCTGCCCCCGATTGCTGAATCCTTAACCCATATTGTTAACCTGACGATTATATCTGGTACTATCCCCAAGATTTAGAAGGCGGCACATGTACTACATCTTCACGAAGGTGGTGACCCTTGTGACCTAAATAATTATAACCCTATTTCTAAACTTTCTTGCCGAGCTAAAATATTAGAATCCTTGATCAATTCTCAGCTAACCGCAGGGGTCGATTCTGGGTCCTGTACTTTTTACTGTTTACATTAACAATATCGACAAAAAAACTGTAATAGAAACTTGTATGCCGATGATACTGTTGTGTATGCTATTGCCCCCATGGTTGACCAGGCTCTATCTGAACTTCAGTCTGCCTTCATTGTATTACAGAAAAACTTTATTGACCTGAAGTTAATATTGAATGCAGGTAAAATTAAGTATATGTTGTTCTCTACATCGCATAAAATAACTTTGATGATTTAAGCATATGTACTTTAGATGGTATCCATGGTGTCCATTGATTGTGTCCCTGCTTACAAATATCTGAGCATCTGGATAGATGAAAAGCTGTCTTTTAAAAAGCATATTGATGAGTTAGTTAAGTAGCTGAGAATAAAAATGGGCTTCTTCTTTAGAAATAGGTCCTGCCTCTCACTAAATAGTAGAAAGCAGATTATTCAGTCTACGTTCCTATTGGTCCTAGACTATGGCGACTTCATCTATAGGAATGCAGCTGCCACTTCATTAAAGCGTAAGATGCAGTTTATCACAGCGCACTGCGCATTATTATGGGCAACAGTTTCAGTACTCATCACTGCATTCTCTAGCAGGAAGTTGGTTGGCCCTCTTTGACGTCACGTAGTTTGATACATTGCTATGTTTTCATTTATATAGCCCTTTTACAAAAACTGCCACTGTACCTAACATCTTTATTAAACTTTAGACATAGGAATTACCACACCCGGTCTCAGGGATGGTTCATTCTGGAAATTCCTTTGGTCTCTACTGAGTTAGGTAAATCAGCTTTTAGTTTTCTTGCACCTTATTTCAGGAACGATCTTCAAAATGTTCTTGAATTTTATGTTTTGGTGCTTCTAGCGCAATTCAAAAGGCTGATTGAGGACCTTATTACTGATTAATGTGTTTGTTTATTCTGCTTTCATTTTGTATTTATATTGATGTGTGTATTTTCTGTTATGTATGTCATTCAGGACTCATCTGTAATAGAGACCTTGGTCTCTGTATGACTCCCTGATAAAATAAATAAATAAAAAGGTAAAAAATATTGGAGAGTCCGCAATGGCATAACACCATCCATAAGGCGCCTCTGGACACATTTCGGATCAAGCATAAATTGGCTGTAATGCTAACACCTGGATCACACCGACAGGGTTATCGCATTTTGGTACACCAGAAGTACATTGATTTCAAATGGAACGCTGCGCTGCGTTTGCAGCATTGGGTTATGCCTCGATCACACCCACAGAGTCATTGCGTTTTGGTACTCCTGAAGTACATTCCTTTCCAATGGAACGCTCTGTTTGCCTGGCAGCATTGCAGCATTGAGTTGCAGAGGCAGTTCCAGTGCGTTCTGTGTGGCGCACATGTTGGATTTATCGAATGTATGCATCTAACTGTATGGATAGAGTGCTTGACAGAAATGGTAGCAGAAGGTGAATGTTAGACTTTTGTTGCACACATATCCAGATGATGCTGCGTACTATTTGCTCAATGACATTGTCGGTGTGATCTAGGCATAAGGTACCAGAGGTAAATAGACTCCAAATTATAATCGGGGTAGAGAAGGTTGTGAGGTGCGTGTGTGTATTTTACACATACTGTATTTTACACATTACACATATAAAAACGTACATATATTTAATTAATACATTTTCCTGATATTTTAAAATGTTTATATATATTTTTTAATATATTCCAATATATAATTTTCCTGTATGGATTTGCATATCCGATTAGATTCTGTTATTTTTCCTGCAGGCTAAACAGCAAAAAAGCACATGGAATCAGATTTCAAGCCACATTTCAAATGTAATTCCTGGCCATGCGACCCGTGTCTGAACGGTCAAATGTGATTTATTTGCCCTCCAGTGTTTTTTAGACTGTTATTTGACACATCTTGTTGCATGCTACCTACTCTGTTGAAATTTAGACAAGAACATGTGGTAGCTAACTAGCTTGTTGATTGTTTACAAACAAGTTAGTGAATGTGCTAGAAAGCTATACAGCTACTGAGCTAGATAGTTGAATACTGTGGCTAGCCAGAAATGAATCTGATTGAAAGTTGGATCATCTTATCCTTTACGGCTTTAAAAGTGTTCTTACACTATGATTTTGAACATTCAAAGCAACGCATTGTTGTCACCTTAGCTTGCTACACTTCTGAGTGATTTCAGAGAGGAAGAGAGGCCCAACTCTGCAGAAAATCTGTCTTCCTCCAGCTTGTGGCATTTTTTGTTGTTGCTTCACCTGCCAAGCAAGGCGTTTTTGTATGGAGGTCAATGCAAGTGTCGAATTTGGTCAACAAAAAAATGTATGGCTTATTTTCTACACAAGGTTTATTTGAACAAATAGAAGTTCGTAATGCCTAAGTTGTTACGAGTGCACTGATATAAGTAGGACACGTGACATCCCGGCAAATTTGAGAAAAAACACTTTATATAGAAGTTGTCTCGAAATGGCTATGCATATTCTTGGCATGTGGCTAATAGCATAGCATCTCTCTCCATTACAGGCAGTTGATGTCAACAACCCTCATCAAATATTCAAAAAGGATTACAATAATGACATGTATCCACCAATCCAAAGAAAGGATAGGTGGGGGCTAGACAACCCGCCGTGCCTAACGACTCCCATTGTTAGGCCAGAGTATCTTGTAAGTATATCCATCATCTTTGGTGATAGTAAGCACCACCACTGTACACACACCCTTATTTACTATAAATAGGCAAGAGAACCCCAAGATCCAATCTCATACATTTTCTGCCTGCATCCTGCCTACGATGTGAACGTTTTCAGTGATTTAGGCTGTGTTTAGACAGGCAGCTCAATTCTGATATTTTTTCTCTCTCTCAAAAATGTGTCTTTTGACGAATCAGAAAAAAAGACCTGATGTGATTGGTCAAAATACCAATTAGTGGTTAAAAAAAAATCTGAATTGGGCTGCTTGTCTAAACACAGCCATTAATGTACATTCTGATTAAAACTGATCATGGGAAAGTAGCAACCTTCGGTTCTAATACCCACACAATACATCTTGTTGACAAGCTTTACAGTTTACAAATGACTGGCAATGAACAGCTAAGTAGGTCATTCATGGATTGTAGCATCAAGAAACCAGCAATGATCTATAATATCCAGGGCTGCATTTACACAGGCTGCACAGATCTGATATTTTCCCCCTCTAATTGGTCTTTTGACCAATCACATTAGCTCTTTTTCACAACCAATTAGTGAACATAGATTAGAATTGGGATGCGTGTGTAAACATCTCAGGCCAAAGTTCACATCAGCTTTGAAGGAATAAAAACCATCAGAGGGAATACAGAAACCTTTAATTTTTATTTACCATACATAAAAAAAAAAAAAGTGAACCACACTATACAAATGTTCTTCTGGTAGCTGGTAACAATGCAGATTACACTTCTAAGGGCCTTTTTCAAACACAGATCGCTTTCTGGAAGTGCAGCTAAAATTGCACTCATCTTTTATTTTTTTAAACATACGTTCTTAATTTGCTACTGCCACATAAAGCAGCAGTGTCTTAATAGCTTCTCATCTATTACGTCTTTTTGCTTCTTAAATGCAGATGGGCAGTAGCATGCAACCCTCGGTGTGAAGGGTTTTGATAGTTTTTTTTGTATGTTATTAACTTTGCAAGATAAAAGTAAAGAGGTAAAGGTCTCTGTCCATATTTACATATCAAAATGTATCTGTCGATCCTGAGCAGTTCAGATGGGATCTTCAAACAAACACTGGGCGAGCAGCTATCCCATAATGTCAGAGTTTAAAAGGAAGTCCAGCTTTCGCAACCACCTTGATGATGATTGACAACTTTTTTCTTCTTTTTCTCCTTCTGTGCTCGCATTCCTGACAACATTGGCCAAATGTCAAAAGGAATGATGTTTATTACTCAAGAGACAACTTTTTAAAAAAGAAAGGAGGGAGGGTGGGTGGGTGGAGAACAATGAAAAGGTTTTAAGCCAAGTAGCTGTAAGTGTCTTTCTCTCCGTCGACACGCTCCAGGTACTCCTTCTCTATCAGGATGTCGATACATTTCTGAAAGACAAAAACCATACATGACCATTACTAACATGGCACATGTTGCATACAGAAAGTGGTTTCCATAAACCTACAGGAAATAACCCTTATTGTAAAAACAGAGTATAGATTTGTTACATTTCTGAAAGACACAAACAAGCACGTTCCTACCATGGCAGATGTTGCATTTACAGTATGTGGTTCCAAGAAATCCTCTGGGGTAAGGTAAATTTCCATCTAACGTGGCCTAATTTACGGCATAATTTACCTTGATGACGGGGACTCTTGGTTTGAACCTGGATGACAGCTGATTCAGCACCTCTGCCAGGAGTTGCTGATGTTTCAGCACTTTGCGCATCTTCATGATTCTCACAATGGCAGCCTACAGCAGGGTAGAGAAAGAGAGAACACAGCAGGTTTAGACCAAAATGATCCTGGGTGAATATTCTAGACCAGAAAGGTTGTTTGTGCACGCTAGACAATAGACAGATTTTTGTGAGTGTGACTGAATGCTTGACAAGGTGAGTAATGTTGACAGTGGCAGCATGTAGTGTGAGTTAGATCAGGGGGAAAAATAGAATAGCGTGATGTACAGTGCACCTGTATTAACAGTTTCCTGTCCTCCTCTATGTTCTTGTGAGTGGTTTCCTGCTCCTGCTTCTGCTCTGTCTTCATTGGCACGTTAATGTTCACCCGAAGTTTTTTGCTGTATAGATTCAAATCAAAATCTATCAGCAACAGTTCATAGAATCTATTACAGTACAGTAACATAGCAATTTAGAATATCTTGTTCCACAATTTGCAGGTTTGTGATCTATATTGATTACATGGTGTGTGTAATCACTCACTTTTTGTATCCCAGGAAGAGTTTTATTAAGGTGTCTGGTTTGAACTCCACTTCATCCACATTTGCATTCTCATCCTCCAGGACCTAGACAACAGAACATTGCTTGGGTCAAAGTTTCAGAGAATAGTTAATTGATGGCTCCCTAGCAACTGGAGTTGTTTGGTAGATTATCTGAAAATAAGAGGCATAAAACCTACCAGCAATTTGGACTTCAACAAGATTTGCAACACCTGCACCAAAATGTCCTGGTGAGAACAAAAACAAAACAGGCAACGTATAAGGCAGATAGTGGGCTGTTGCTTTCAGCTTATACACATAGTATACCAAACATTAGGAACACCTTCCTAATATTGTGTTGCACCCTCACCTCCCCCTCTTTACCCACAGAACAGCCTTAAATTGGTTGGAGCATGGGCTGTACAAGGTATCGAAAGCATTCCACAGGGATGCTGGGCCATGTTGAGTGGCTGGTGGACCATTGTTGATACACAGGGGAAACTGTTGAGCGTGAAAACCCCAGCAGCGTTGCAGTTCTTGACTCAAACCAGTGTGCCTGGCATCTACTACCATACCCCGTTCAAAGGCACTTAAATATTGTCTTGCCCATTCACGCTCTAAATGACCCGCATACACAATCAAGGTCTCAATTGTAAAAATCCTTCTTTAACACGTCTCCTCCCCTTCATCTACAATCAGTGGATTTAACATCAATAAGGGATCATAGCTTTCACTTGGATTCACCTGGTCAGTCTGTCATGGAAAGAGAAGGTGTTCTTAATGTTTTGTATTCCCATCAGAGCATAATGTCTTCCTTTGAAAGACCATCCATCAAAGAGAATAGTCTCTCTGTCTATAGCCAACTAGATACCGTTGAGTTGTCAGTACTCACTATCTTGATCTGTGTGCTGTCAGCGAGCTGCTGCACTGTGTAGACGTCCTCAGCATTGTACTGCAATAGGATGGCCATCTGGAAGGTAGAAGCCTGGGAGGACAAGAGGAGCAACAGGGAATAAGTCAAAACCATTCAATAATAGAGGATACCATGACAACTCCGCTCCATGCATATTGTTGATTCATTAATTTTTTCTTGTTAATAGTCAGCACACACCAGTATGTTTGTTCAACAGTGATGGTTGATGAAAATCCCTAACTTATTAGAGTCTGAGAGGAAATATTCATATTTTATCTGATCAGACAACACCTGTAATCACCTGCAGCGTGTATCTGTTCTTAAAGCAGTTGGTGACCAGCTCTCCTTTGGACAGGTGGTAGAGCCAGGTCAGCTTGCGCCCGCTGTGTCTGCTGGCGTAGAAGGCAGTGAACCTTTGGTAACTCCTCTCCAGCTGAATGAGGGTAGGAGAGAAGAAAAGAGAGAACAGTGAGTAAAACAGTGATCAATGTCAGTAAATTGGGTCACTGTGGAGGGGATCAGTTAGTCTCTCACCTCAGAGGGCAAGGCAAATGTACAGGACTGCTGGAAGGGCCAGGAACCAGAACTGAGGACCTGGATGCTGAAGTCCACTGAGACGCACACACACAGAAAACAGATCAGCAATCTTCTTATAATAGTTATTTGTTTCAATGTGATTGTTTTAAAGTTTGGTTGGGAAAAACCAGGGCCCTATTAAATCAATCCAGGTAACCGGGTTTCCGAGATTAAGAAAATCCTTTCTGTCATCACATAATGAATCCCAGAATGGGGGACAATGTCCCACCGCATATCAGAGTCACAGACAGATATACTCACAGTCCAAAGGCTCAGAGTTGGTGAGGTGCTTTTTAAATTGTTCATTTAGGTCTTTGCTGACTCCGATGTCCTGGAACATGCGTTGGAGTTTGGAGGTGTACTCGAAGCCGCACGCTTGCTGTTGGGAAAGAGGGCAGGACATGCCATTAGGACAGCTGATCCCAGGTAAAACACAGTCCAAAGACTGAGCAACCAGAGAATATCTAACAGATTTGTACAATAAACAAACTGCACAACTCTAGTTACCAATCACAATGTAATGTCAATATCACATTGAAAATGCCAAATTAAAAACATAGTCATGAGGTAAACACATTTTTTGTGGTATAGTACCTTTAGTTTGGAGATCATACTGGCTTCAGCATCATCACTGGCGCTGTTCTGATGGACTAACCGCTTAGCCAGCATCTTGGCGTAGAACTTCTGGAACACATCTTTGTCCTCTATGTACTTAAAGACCACCATCTAGGGAAGAGAACACATAACAGTTAGATAGTTGTGGAGACCACATCTCGTAAACCAACTAAAATGCAACGCCGGGCTGAAGGAGGGGGAGGAGATGGAAGGCAGCCAGTGCAGAAGCTCCACTTTTCATCCTGTCGACTCCAGACAACCAGATAATGTATAAAATGCAGTACCAGTGTGGCAGCTGAGAGGAAAAAAAAAAAAACATATATATTTTTTTAAAGCAGTCCAACTCACCACTTGGTTTAGTGTGTCTTCTAGCTCTGCCTCCTCTGGGTTCTTTGAGCTGTGCAAAAAAAGAAAGAAAATACTTTCATTTAAAATCAGACATCCTGCTCTTGTATGTTAGCAGTGTCTATTAAAACCACAAGAAGAGTAGACGTCGTATTGACTCTAGTCAATGTGAACCATTTCAGAACAAATGTCCATAGCAATACTGGAGTACTGGCTACTGGTCTCAGGCGTACGTAGACTTGAATATCAAACTGTGGTTCTGAGTTATGCATTGAGTGAATGTGCCAGAGCGGAGGCACACCTCTTCTTCAGCAGAGAGTCACAGTATCTAGCCAGCAGCTCTGGGGATTTGCTGGATGACTGCACCATCTTGGTTACAGCATTGTTGTTTATGAAGCGTCCACAGGCCTGTGAAGACAAAAAAATGGGTGTTCAAAGTTAACAAGAACAACAACAGTGTAAGTGTGTGTGACACCGTCTGAAAATGTCTAACACCACAAAATATAGTAAAATATGAACATACCTTGTCCAGAGCAGCAACAAAACCAGCATCGTTGTTGAACGCTGACATTACTAAAGCATTATACTTCTTGTGGACGTCTAAGATGGTCTGGACATACATTTTGGGATCCTGTGGTGAAATAAATGAAAACAAAGTCAAGGAACACCCAAGTGAACTGGAGAGAGGACTGTCTCAGATTATTCTAATAAAGATGTGAACCGGTAAAACACAATGGTACATTTAACTATTAAATCCATTGTAGTTCTTACATTGAGAGCTGCTTCTCCACACTTCTCTATAGCAGCAAGGCCCTGGTTATATATGTGCGTCTCCAGGAGTTTCTTCAGCTCTCCCAATCCATCAGTGATCCGGGACACCAAATTGTACATCCGCCCAAGGTCTACAGACAGAGAATGACAATGCATGTCACATGCTCCAAATACAACACTGAAATTCTTACACACAAGCCCTTAACCAACAACGCAGTTCAAGAAAGAGTTAATGAAATATTGATTATTTATTTATAAAAAATATATATATGTATCAATCAAAAAGTAACATACATTTACATAACAATAACAAGGCTATATATAGGGGGTACCGGTACTGAGTCAATGTGCGGGGGTAATTTGTAAAGTGACTATGCATAGATAATAAAACAGTGAGTAGCAGCAGTGTAAAAACAAAGAGGGGGGGTGGGGATCAATGTAAATAGTTCAGGTGGCCATTTGATTAGTTTAGTTGTTCAGCACTCTTATGACTTTGGTCCTAGACATGGCGCTCCGGTACTGCTTGCCGTGCGTTAGCAGAGATAACAGTCTATAACTTGGGTGACTGAAGTCTTAGACAATTTTTTGGGCCTTCATCTGACATCGCCTAATATATAGGTCCTGGATGTCAGGAAGCTTGGCCACAGTGATGTACTGGGCCGTACGGACTACCCTCTGTAGCACCTTACGGTCAGATGCCGAACAGTTGCCATACCAGGCAGCGATGCAACAGATCAGGATGCTCTCGATGGTGCAGCTGTAGAACTTGAGGATCTGGGGACCCATGCCAAATCTTTTCAGTCTCCTGAGGGGGAATAGGCAAGGTTGTGCCCTCTTCACAGCTGTGTTGGTGTGTTTGGACCATGATAGTTTGTTGGTGATGTGGACACCAAGGATCTTGAAACTCTCGACCCGCTTCACTTCAGTCCCATCAATGAGAATGGGGGCCTGTTCGGCCCTCCTTTTCCTATAGTCCATGATCAGCTCCTTTGCCTTGCTCACATTGAGGGAGAGGTTGTTGTCCTGGCACCACACTGCCAGGTCTCTGACCTCCTCCCTATAGGGTGTCTCATCGTTGTCGGTGATCAGGCCTACCACTTGTTGTGTCGTCAGCAAACTTAATGGTGTTGGAGTCATGCTTGGCCACGCAGTCGTAGGTGAACGGAGTACAGGAGGGGACTAAGCATGCACCCCTGAGGGGCCTCAGTGTTGAGGATCAGCGTGGCAGATGTGTTGTTGCCTACCCTTACCACCTGGGTGCGGCCAGTCAGGAAGTCCAGGATCCAGTTGGAGAGGGAAGTGTTTAGTTCCAGGGTCTTTAACTTAGTGATGAGCTTTGTGGGCACTATGGTGTTAAATGCTGAGCTGTAGTCAATGAACAGAATTCTCACATTGGTGTTCCTTTTGTCCAGGTTGGAAAGGGCAGTGTGGAGTGCGATTGAGATTGCGTCATCTGTGGATCTGTTAGGGCAGTATGCGAATTGAAGTGGGATTAGGGTTTCTGGCATGATGGTGTTGATGTGAGCTATGACCAGCCTTTCAAAGCACTTCATGTTTACCGACGAAAGTGCTACGGGGCGGTAATAATTTTAGGCAGGTTACCTTGGCTTTCTTGGGCAGGGACTATGGTGGTCTGTTTGAAACATGTAGGTATTACAGACTCGGCCAGGGAGAGGTTGAAAATGTCAGTGAAGACACTTGCCAGTTGGTCCGCGCATGCTTTGAGTACACGTCCTGGTAATCCGTCTGGCCCCACAGTTTTGTGAATCTTAACCTGTTTAAAGGTCTTGCTCATATCAGCTACGGAGAGCGTGATCACACAGTTCTCCGGAACAGCTGGTGCTCTCATGCATGCTTCAGTATTGCTTGCCTCAAAGTGAGTATAAAGGGCATTTAGCTCATCTGGTAGGCTTGCGTCACTGGGCAGCTCGTGGCTGGGTTTCCCTTTGTAGTAAGTAATAGTTTTCGAGCCCTGCCACATCCGACGAGTATCAAAGCCGGTGTAGTAGGATTCAATCTTAGTCCCGTATTGACGCTTTGCCAGTTTGATGGTTCGTCTGAAGGCATAGAGGGATTTCTTATAAGCATCCGGCTTAGTGTCCCGCTCCTTGAAAGCGGCAGCTCTAGCCTTAAGCTCGGTGCAGATGTTGCATGTAATCTATGGCTTCTGGTTGGGAAATGTACGTACGGTCACTGTGGGGGGGGACGTCGTCGATGCAGTTATTGATGAAGCCAGTGACTGAGGTGGTATACTACTCAATGATGAATCCCGGAACACATTCCAGTCTGTACTAGCAAAACAGTCCTGTAGCGTAGCATCTGCGCCATCTGACCACTTCTGTATTGAGCGAGTCACTGGTACTTCCTGCTTTAGTTTCTGCTTGTAAGCAGGAATCAGGATGGAACTATGTTCAGATTTGCCAAATGGTTGGCGAGGGAAAGCTTTGTATGTGTCTCTGTGTGTGGAGTAAAGGTGGTCTAGGTTTGTTTTTCCTCTGGTTGCAAATGTGACATGCTGGTAGAAATGAGGTAAAACGGATTTAAGTTTGCCTGCATTAAAGTCCCCGGCCACTAGCGCTGCTTCTGGATGAGCATTTTCTTGTTTGCTTATGGCTTTATACAGCCGTTGAGTGCGGTCTTAGTGCCAGCATCGGTTTGTGGTGTAAATAGACAGCTACAAATTATACTTATGTGAACTCTCTTGGTCTACAGCTTATCATGAGGTATTCTACCTCAGGCGAGCATTACCTCAATACTTTTTAAATATTAGACATCACGCACCAGTAGTTATTGACAAATACACACACACCCGACCCTCGTCATACCAGACGTTGCTGTTCTGCCGAAACACGGAGAAGCCAGCCAGCTCTATATTATCCGCGTCGTCATTCAGCCAAGTCTCGGTGAAACATAAGATATTACAGTTTTTAATGTCACATTGGTAGGATAGTCTTAATCGTAGATCATCCAGTTTGTTTTCCAATGATTGCACATTGGCCAATAATACCGAGGGTAGTTGTGGTTAGGGTTGCAAAGGGTTGGAAACTTTTCGGGAAATTTCTGGAATTTTTTCGGAAATTTTCCATGGGATGTTAAGCCAAGGAATTTGGGACATTTTTCTTAAATTCATCAAAAAAGTTAGCTTATAACAGTGAACCTTTTTTTGTGGAATACACAAGGCAATTCTAAGTCTTGTGGCATATTTTGGTTAAACTATCCCCAATTCGATGGAATTGCAACCCTCTGCATGCACAGTGCATTCTTCCATCACATGTGCAGTGCACTTTTCCATTCACATGTACAGCTGATTCTCAAGATCTTGCACACTAATGAGATGCTATGGAGCCCACACTACTACACTGTTTGAGCCAAGGACCACATGCTTTCTGGTAAGTTTTGAAACACAATACTGGGTGGGGTGAATTTATTTTATATGACATACATGATTTTTTGTTAACTAGTAAATAGTAGCCTACAGCAAAGTGTGTTTAAATCATTTCTAACTTGTTAACAATTTCTGCTAGTTAGTTCTTGCTACCATGTGGGTTTTAGCTTGCTTGAGCCTGCCAACTGAGGAGTGTTAATTCACCTGTTTCCATACGCGTTTCATTTTAAAACATTTATCTTACAAAGGAGTTGTTTAATCTAACTAACTATTTATCTAACATGGAATTGTATTTGGGTTTTTTTAACACATTTTTTTCTAATCTTTACAGGAAAATGCATTGGGCACTATCTGATGTGTGGAGTCATGTCACTGCAGCTAATGTAGAAGGAAAAGCTGTGTACATTTGCAAAGAGTGTGCCAAATCATATGTGAAGAATGCAACAAAGATGCAGAATCATCTGGCCAAGTGCATAAAGTTCCCTCAGCGCTCACAACAAGAAACCTCTGACAAAAGTCCCTGTATTTCTATTCCAGGTGAAAATGATGAATCAGACACGTTATCGATAGCAACAGCTCATGGTCCTCCTGGAATCAGAAGGTTTTTTTACTCAATGGAGGAACGTAGTCAGAGAAATGGTGATGAATGTCTTGCTCGAGCTGTGTATGCAACTGGTTCACCTCTGATCCTCACAGGCAATGTATATTGGAAGAGAATTCTGAATGTTCCTCGCCCAGCATACCCCTCCAACCAGACATGCTTTATATACTCATTTGCTCGATTCAGAGTTCAAGTGAAGTTCAAGCAAATCATAAAAGCAGACTATTGCAATCATCTCTGATGGGTGGACGAATGTTCGTTGGCAAGGAATAATTAACTACATCATCTCTACTACCTCAACCAGTATTCTACAAGAGCACAGACACAAGGGACAACAGACACACTGGTCTCTACATTGCTGAGGAGCTGAAGGCAGAAGTGCTTTTCAGCAGCAGGGACAGAGACTGATAAGGATAGAGGGGACAATAAATGGAGCCAAATACAGGCAAATCCTTGATGAGAACCTGCTTCAGAGGCATTTCACTGTACTTGTGCATGTGACATTAAAACTTGAAACCGACCTTAGACTGGGGCGAAAATGTACGTTCCAACAGGACAATGACCCAAAGCATATAGCCAAAGCAATGCTTGAATGGCTTCAGAACAAGAATGTGAAAGTCCTTGAGCCAAAGCCCAGACTTAATTCCCATTGAAAATCGTCAGAAAGACTTGCTGTTCACTGCCGCTTCCCATCTAACATAAAAGAGCTTGAGAAAATCTGCAAGGAAGAATGGGAGAAAATCCCCAAATGCAGATGTGCAAAGCTAATACAGACATACCAAAGACTACTCAAAGCTGTAATCACTACCAAAGGTGCTTCTACAAAGTATTGACTCAGTGGTGTAAATACGTATGTAAATGAGATCTGTATTTAATTTTCAATAAATTCTAAAAACATGTTTTTACTTTGTTATTACGGGGTATTGTGTGTAGATGGGTAAAACAAATAGATTTGATCAATTTTGAATTCATGATGTAAGAAGAAAATGTGGAATAAATAAGTGGGTATGAATAATTTCTCTAGGCAATGTATAAATGTACAAAAAGTACATAAAGCACAAATCTGGCAATAGCAAAAAGGCATGTCTGGCTGGCAATTGCCATTTGGAATCTCCTCCATACCTTCATTTTTGTCAGCGTCCAGAAGGTTCTGGAACTCTGTGTGGAAGATCTCCAGGTGCTTCTCAATGAGCACCTGCTCACACTTGCGGGCCAGCTCGTCCTGCGTGCTCTCATGGAGGTACACCTGCACCCTCCGCTGCTCCTCCAACAGACGCGCCTCAGCCTGAGAGAGAGACAGAAGGAGAAAGAGAGCCGAGGGAGAGACCGAAAGAGATGGAGAAAGAGGAAAGAGAGGGGGATTCTGTAATTTTTTACACTAAACAAAAGGCTACTGATACATCTATTTAGCTCAATACACTGGTTTCATAACCCACTTTTTTCATGTATTCAGTAACTGGATTTTGTTGCAGGAACTCTGTGCTCTCTCGTGTGTAAAAGCGCTCGGTGTCCGCCAAGAACTGAGTCTCGAAGTACTCTTTGTAGACTGACAACGTGGGGCCTTTGGCAAAGGCATCATCCTCATTGAGACCCAACTCAACTGAAAGACACACAACCTCCACTATCAACCAACATAATTTCAGAGCCATGACATCACATCTCACAACAGTTCCATATTGGTTGAACACACCATTACAATATGCCAGGACCTACCATAGGACTGGACGACTCCACTGATAAGCCTAGTGTTGATGGTCTCTCCGTTACGTTCCTTCTCAATGAGCTTCAATACAGCATTTGTGACCTTAGTTGGGGGGGACACATTTAGGATCATGCCTTCAACAAAATGTATCATAATCAACTAAGACTGGGAATAACTTTTCCACAGCTAATCTGAGCAGATACTCACTTGTTTATTCAAAGGTCTGAAAAGGCATTCTCTCCATGTCACCAACGCGAGCTGAAAGGAGAGGAAAGGATGAAGTAATGCATACAATTGAGAAAACCTAAATCTCATATTCTTAAATGGTTAACAAAAAAAACTAAAAAAGGGTCGTCTTACGGAGTAGATTTCATATATCCCTTTGCGCCCCTCGTCACACTCGCGGCGGACCCAGTGCCGGTTGAGGTAGGCACAGATACCATTCAGCACTTTGCTGGAGAATCTGTAGTCTTCCCACTGCTGTGTGTAGAACTTCAATACACTCTCATCCATCAGGTCTTCTCCATCCTGCAGATGATGGGGACAGAGGGAGGAGAAGAGTGATATTTACAGTGGCAAGAAAAAGTATGTGAACCCTTTGGAATCATCTGATTTCTGCATACATTTTACATAAAAATTCACCTGATCTTCATCTAAGTCCCAACAATAGACAAGCACAGTGTGCTTAAAGTAATAACACACAAATTATTGTATTTTTCTTGTCTTTATTGAATACATAAGATAAACATTCACAGTGTAGTTTGGAAAAAGTATGTGAACCCCTAGGCTAATGACATCTCCAAAAGCTAATTGGAGTGAGGAGTCCACTAAACTGGAGTCGAATCAATGAGACAAAATTTGAGATTTTGGTTAGAGCTGCCCTGCCTCATAAAAACACTCAGAAAATTTGAGTTTGCTATTCACAAGAAGCATTGCCTGATGTGACCCATGCTTCAAACAAAAGAGATATCAGAAGACCTAAGATGAAGAATTGTTGCCTTGCATAAAGCTGGAAAGGGTTACAAAAGTATCTCTAAAAGTCAGTCCAAGGTAAGACAAATTGTCTAGAAATAGAGACATTTCAGCACTGTTGCTACTCTCCCTAGGAGTGGCCGCCCTGCAAAGATGACCGCAAGAGCACAGCGCAGAACGCTCAATGAAGTTAAGAAGAATCCTAGAGTGTCAGCTAAAGACTTACAGAAATCTCTGGAGGATGCTAACAGCTCTGTTGACAAGTCTACAATGCGTAAAACACTAAACAAGAATGGTGTTCATTAGACACCATGGAAGAAGCCACTGCTGTCCAAAAGAAACATTGCTGTACGTCTGAAGTTTGCAAAAGAGCACCTGGATGTTCCACAGCGCTACTGGCAAAATATTCTGTAGACAGATGAAACGAAAGTTATGTTGTTTGGAAGGAACACACAACACTATGTGTGGAGAAAGAAAGGCACAGCACACCAACATCAAAACCTCATCCCAACTATAAAGTATGGTGGAGGGAGCATCATGGTTTGGGGCTGCTTTGCTGCCTCAGGGCCTGGACAGCTTGCTATCATCAACATAAAAATGTATTCCCAAGTTTATCAAGACATTTTGCAGTAGAATGTTAGGCTATCTGTCCACCAATTGAAGGTCAACAGAAGATAGGTGATGCAACTGGACAACAACCCAAAAGAAAGAAGTAAATCAACAACAGAATGGCTTGAACAGAAGAAAATACACCTTCTGGAGTGGCCCAGTCAGTCCTGACCTCAACCCGATTGAGATGCTGTGGCATGACCTCAAGAGAGTGGTTCACACCAGACATCCCAAGAATAGTGGAACTGAAACAGTTTTGTAAAGAGGAATGGTCCAAAATTCCTCCTGACCGTTGTGCAGGTCTGATATGTAACTACAGAAAACATTTGGTTGAGGTTATTGCTGCCAAAGAAGGGTCAACCTATTATTAAATCCAAGGGTTCACATACTTTTTCCAACCTGCACTGTGAATGTTTACACAGTGTGTTCAATAAAGACATGAACAATTATAATTGTTTGTGTGTTATTAGTTTAAGCAGACTGTGTTTGTCTATTGTTGTGACTTAGATGAAGATCAGATAACATTTTATGACCAATTTATGCAGAAATCCAGGTAATTCAAAAGGGTTCATATACCACTGTAGTTAGAGATAAGCATGCAAACGTGGTAGGACATTTGATATACTTCCTTTTAACCTTTACTGGAAGGGCCAATGGAGAATTAACTAGCAGGCCAATTCATTTAATTGATTCATTGACCTCAGTCCATTTAAAAAAGGCACAGAACAGAGCATTACCTTGAGGAGGTTGGTCAGGTAGTTCTTGAGGAACTCCTTGAGTCTCTTGTAGAGCTCCAGGCCCACAAACTGGGCCCCTCCTGGGGTTGGGGCCTTTTTGGAGGGCTTGGATGGAGGGGGCCCTGCCCCACGGGCCTGATTGGACTGATGCACACTGGTACAGTAGTTATAAACATGTCTGGGTGGTGGGTAAAGGCAACAACATAAATGTAGAAACTTAAAATACTGACAATGGATTATCCCAAATATGCTTTAAACTGAGGCAAACCTGTGCTGGTGTCAGCCATAAAAACTGCCCTTAATAAAGAGACACACTTGGAAGCACACAGTCAGAGAAGCCTGGGAGTGTATTTATGTGGAAGGATACGTGTACAGTTCCATATATCGTGATTTGGCCATGCTCTGTCTGGTGTACACCTGCTGTATTCCTGCTCGCAGGTCATCCCAGATCTGGTCCAGGCCAATCTGCTTGAGCCCATGAGGGTTCTGGCTTCTGTTGGATGACATTGTCTCTTTGCTTGTTGTTGCACTCCTCTCAGTTGCTCCGTGCCACGTCTTCTTTTATTGCTTGTAATGAAACCGTCAAGAGCTACTCCTCCATAAGGTGATGAAGAGAGGCCACAATGTAACACAGAGACAAGGTGGGGTCTTCTCTTCGGAGTGGCAGATGATCGTGGAAGACCCCCTTCAAGTAGCAATCAGGAGAGCATCCTGCCAAGAAACCTGCAAACAAACACATTGTAAGAAAGGAGAACACATTGTATAAGTCACATAGTGCAGGCCCTGAAGTGTAAGCAAAAATCTTGCATTGTAGAATGTTGGGATTGCAATAACTGATGTTGACATTCAATTGAAAAAAATCATGACCTGGACAAAAACATGTATTAGGATCTAGCTCATGAGTATTTGCACTTGAAACTGCTTCCATTGTAGACTACAGTAGACAGCAAAATGATTGGAATAGTTCCCCTGCCATATAAAGCTAGTATCTGCTATCCAGGTGCTAATGTATGACATATTGTTAGAGATTAGTCTAGTGAGTGTTATATTGACTCCAGCCTCCCCTTGATCAAGACCCAACAGCTGGGCCTGAGATCTGACCTTCACTGGTCCTGAATACTGTAACTACATTACAGTGTCAGTGAGTGTGTCTGCCCACCCCAGTGCAGCCTGGCTGGGGGAATACGGCTGACTGGATTTGGCTTTCCTTCAGCTTGAAACCTAAACCCTACTGCCCTCGGCTCCTGTTGTTAAACCTGTGCAGGGTAGGCAGGGCTGATTTCCGGCATGGAGCAGGAGATCATTCAAGTGATATTGAATAATACATTGAAGGTAGAGAAATCACAAAGAAAAAAATAAATAATTTAAGAGTAGACAAGAGTGCAGAACTATGATTTCAAGATGAGGCCTAACCTGACCTTGTTTCATTACATGTGTATATGTAAATATGTTAACTTAGATTCTACTAAGTCTTAGAATACAACCATAGACATAAAATACACAAGGGGTGCACAACCCTGGTCCTGGAGCAGGCACTTCATGTTATTGATTTAATTGATCTGGAAGACCAGGTGTTTTGAATTTAGGCAATCACTGAACTGATCATTTAGTTAAGTAGTTAAGTCTAGTGCCTAGTAGGGGAAAAAATCCTGCAGTACCTGCAACACTCCAGGAACAGGGTTGCCTAACCCTGATATAGGCTAATCAAAGTGCATATAATGATATCCTTGGATACTAAAGTTAAACATATCTTATGAGAATACTGCAAGTATTGTGCATGAATGACAAACATGAGATGGTAAGATAAGTTTTGGGGCTAATTGTTAAATAACCAACTGTTCAAGATAATTACCATTTCAGTCCAGGCCCAAGTATTCATCAATTTATCACAGGGACAGTGTTGTCTCTAACCAAGGCAAAAGATGCAGATTAAGCAGCAAACACACTGAAAAGAGGTAGCCTAACAACAGTGGGCAGCAAAGAGGAAGCTACAACGATAGGGACAGTATATTTTGCCAAAATGATTGCCACTGAGCTGGTGGCAAACAATCTTTGAGGGACTGTAATGCCTGGCTTGCAATCCAAAATATACCTATTCTCTGTATGTTGTTAGCTAGCTTTTTGTTATTTGCAAAACTTAATATTGATAGCTAACTAGTCCAAGGCAATATCTTGTACAGTAAATATGAACTTTATCTGGCAATAATGCTAGCTACTACACCTGTAGTCTCCATGCACAAGCTTGCCAAGGAAGCTTCTGAACTTAACATTAGCTATCTAGCTTTGTCATGCCATGGCTAAACGTGAAATATTAACCTGGTTAGTGGTGCAGTGTAAGCAAACATAGCAGTTAGCAATGTTTTTGACTAGCTGACGTTAGCATTACATTTTCTTGGTGTACTGTTAGCTAGCTAGTAACTTAAACAAAATAGTCGATAATACAAACTGCAAATTTGGATTGACAAACGTTATAACCAACTTAGCTAACATGGTATTAGCCAGTGAACTCAGGCTAACGTTAGCTAACGAACGTTACCGTGAGAAATGAGGCCTGTTCAGGCGCAACGCTAGAGCTAACTTAAGCTACCTGACCACAGAAGCCAATTGACGTTACGGATAAACAGCCATGCAGTGTTCTCTGTATAAATACAACACACAATAGTCGTGTGTGTGTTCCGTTTTTGTATAACCAGCTAGCTAGAATAATATCCAAGTTCACTGGTGATTTGTCGTTATGCTTAGCTAGCCAGCTGACTTTAGCTTACCATCGTGTAGTAGTAGTGCTCGTTCTTGGCTCAAAATGAAACAAAACAGTACCAATTAGAAACAAATATTACGTTTTTAATCTGAGTAAAGTATTGGAATACTCCTTTTCAAAGACACATCCCCGTTTCCCTCTAAATTATGTACTTTTCACTGCCACAACAATAGCTGCGGCAGTGCATAGAAATAACACTTTACAAATGTGTTTGCAGAAACATGTCCCATGGTATTTGAGTGGAATTTAAGGTTCCGGACACGCACGGCTGATTATAATGGACATACTGTATGTTGTGCATGGAACAGCATGATTTGTGAGAAGGTCAAGGTTCTAATGAAAACTGATTGATAATCATGTATGCCACTACAACAGAATACAATTTGTCGTTATATTCTGAAACATCCTATAATTAATGATATTAGTATTGGTTTTATGCAGGGCTGGCCCCAGCCAAAAGTGACTTTAGGGCCCCTCATTTTAGGAATTCAGTCAGGTCATAACTTACTAGTGAGAGTAAGAATAGTATAATACACAAGGTGCAATTCTGACATTTGGTTGTGTATCAGCATTTTTTCTTTGTCAGTCACTCAATTAGCCATGTCAGCTAACAATTTTTAGATTGGTAAATTAGTCTAGTCAGCTATCTAAATCTATAGTAATCATAGCCAAATACCCACTGGGTACGTTGGTCACTCTCACTCAGATATTTGATTAACATGGTGTAAGTCATGGCAAACTGTGTAGAATTGCAGGAAATTTGCCTTAAAACTGGAAGAAAAAATAAATATTATCCCCTCAATAGTAAAATGGGTAGAATTGTAGGAATTTTTATAAAATTACATTTTCTCATTGCCCCATGGCAAAATGTGTAGAATTGCAGAAAACTTGTTAGTTTTAAAGCATGTTTTTCTCCACTGTCAAGAGAGGGGCCACTAAAATCTTTTATTGCGAGGTGGGGGCCCTCCCAACCAAATCTCACTAAGGGCCCCCAAAAGGCTAGGTCCAGCATAGTTTGACGGACCAGGCTAGTGTCTACCATAAATGTCAGGGGGGGGGGGGGGTAAGGTTCTGATGGGGAGACATCTGATGATAAAGCAACCACACTCTTTCTATGGCAAGGCTTGTTTAATGATTTATATTAAGACAAAATCACATTATGTATGCAATCTCAGGCTTAACATACAATACTGAACATAAATAACAAATTAAATGCATTTTGGGGGACATGATCTCAAATTTTAACAATTTTTGTTTTTCACACAATGTAATAAAAATAACTGCCATTTAATTGTAATGAAATAAATTAAAATATATTATAAAAAGGCTTTTGCACATCATCCCTCAGATAGAAATATACAAAATATTTCCAAATAATAATTAATGTAAAATATATTGTACTGCAATGTGGTACTGTTTTTAGTTTACATATCATGCTGCTAATGAAAGTTTAAAAAAATTATCAAACAATGACATTTGAAATCTAATGCCAATCGTTCATTTGACAAGTGGTTATCAGCAACACATGCTACGGGTAATGCAACATAATTAAAAAGTGTATTCTCCATAATATCAGTATGCTATATTGTTCTATGATATCCTCTATGCTATAATATTGAAGTATTAGTCTGACGTGAGCTCATGCTTTGTCATAGTGTTGCTCTACAGTAAAATAATGTCCTCTGATTATTTTAGCTTATAAAATAGTGAGCTTTATTGTGATAGTTGCAACTTGACTATTACTACATACAGTATGTGATACCCAAATTCAAATGAGCAAAACTATCTGAAGCACAATCAAAGTTTTGCTCCCCTTTACAACAATAAACCAAACTGGAGCCTTGCGAGATGCAGAGGGTTTTGTGTTGATTCATAATAGCCTACATGACAAAATATCAACAACAAACAATGAAGCAATTACCAAATTGCTGTGGGCATGTGGAACGCTGGCATTATATGTAAGGAGGGATGCCTTCAGTTTGCAGAATGCTGTTACAGCCTTCAGCAGTAACCGCTAATAATTTCATGTTCATTGCAAAGGTTTTCATTACTCTCTCTCATGCTGTCTACATTCCCCTTAGCTTCTCTAATCCCCCAGTTCTTGTCTTCCGCACACACTGTGTTGTCTGTGTTATGCCACTCTGAATTAATCACATAAATACCCAAACCACATGATGTGAAAAAGAGCATCTTAATGTGGGAAAGGCTGACAAGAAACCATACTTGAGTCTTGTTGGCACTTGTAAGAGAGAACCGTTTAATATTGTGGGGCATTCTGAAAATAAGCAAATAAGCAAATAAAATTAGTAGACATTAAACATACAACCTCACTGTACTCTAACAATCATATACAGTCAAATATTACATAGTACCACATGATGCCAAAAAAGCCATACAGGTTCAGGCATTAATTAAGAGCGTGTATACAGTCGTGGCCAAAAGTAAAAATGACACAAATATTAATTTTCACAGTCTGCTGCCTCAGTTTGTATGATGGCAATTTGCATATACTCTAGAATGTTATGAAGAGTGATCAGATGAATTGCAATTAATTGCAAAGTCCCTCTTTGCCATGCAAATGAACTGAATCCCAAAAAACATTTCCACTGCATTTCAGCCCTGCCACAAAAGGATCAGCTGACATGTCAGTGATTCTCTCGTTAACACGGGAGTGTTGACGAGGACAAGGCTGGAGATCACTTTGTGATGCTGATTGAGTTCGAATAACAGACTGGAAGCTTCAAAAGGAGGGTGGTGTTTGGAATCATTGTTCTTCCTCTGTCAGCCATGGTTACCTGCAAGGAAACACGTGCCGTCATTGCTTTGCACAAAAAGGGCTTCACAAGCAAGGATATTGCTGCCAGTAAGATTGCACCTAAATCAACCATTTATCGGATCATCAAAAACTTCAAGGAGAGCGGTTCAATTGTCGTGAAGGCGGCTTCAGGGCGCCCAAGAAAGTCCAGCAAGCGCCAGGACCGTCTCCTAAAGTTGAGTCAGCTGCGGGATCGGGGCACCACCAGCACAGAGGTTGCTCAGGAATGACAGCAGGCAGGTGTGAGTGCATCTGCACGCACAGTGAGGAGAAGACTTTTGGAGGATGGCCTGGTGTCAAGAAGGGCAGCAAAGAAGCCACTTCTCTCCAGGAAAAACATCAGGGACAGACTGATATTCTGCAAAAGGTATAGGGATTGGACTGCTGAGGACTGGGGTAAAGTCATTTTCTCTGAATCCCCTTTACGATTGTTTGGGGCATCCGGAAAAAAGCTTGTCCTGAAGACAAGGTGAGCGCTACCATCAGTCCTGTGTCATGCCAACAGTAAAGCATCCTGAGACCATTCATGTGTGGGGTTGCTTCTCAGCCAAGGGTGTGGGCTCACTCACAATTTTGCCTAAGAACACAGCCATGAATAAAGAATGGTACCAACACATCCTCCGAGAGCAACTTCTCCCAACCATCCAGGAACAGTTTGGTGATTAACAATGCCTTTTCCAGCATGATGGAGCACCTTGCCATAAGGCAAAAGTGATAACTAAGTGGCTCGGGGAACAAAACATCAATATTTTGGGTCCATGGCCAGGAAACTCCCCAGACCTTAATCCCATTGAGAACTTGTGGTCAATCCTCAAGAGGCAGGTGGACAAAGAAAACCCCACAAATTCTGACAAACTCCAAGCATTGATTATGCAAGAATGGGCTGCCATCAGTCAGGATGTGGCCCAGAAGTTAATTGACAGCATGCCAGGGCAGATTGCAGAGGGCTTGAAAAAGAAGGGTCAACACTGCAAATATTAACTCTTTGCATCAACTTCATGTAATTGTCAATAAAAGTCTTTGACACTTATGAAATGCTTGTAATTATACTTCAGTATTCCATCTGACAAAAATATCTAAAGACACTGAGGCAGCAAACTTTGAAAATTAATGTGTCATTCTCAAAACTTTTGGCCACGACTGTAGTGTATCACTGTCCATGGAGACAGCTGAACTTAAGCCATGTTCTTTAATTTTCCTTTTAGCAAATAGTAACGATCATAAATACATCCCTATTGGCCTTAGTATTTATATTGTTAGATATTCAAGGGACAGTCATTGGGCCCATAATGAAATAGTCCAAAACAGAAGGCTAAGTGGCTGAACCCTGAAGGCACGTTGGGTTAAGCCAGATATTGTCATTTCTATAACTGATATGCTTGTTTGTGCTATAAACCTTTTCATAACAATATCATAGCAATTCCCTTTCAAAAGTCACAAATGTCACAATGTCCCCAAATGTGAACCTGTCATCTCATACCAGATTACAATCTTTCCAGGAAGAACCATCATGTAGCAAGACTGGGCAAAACAGATAAAGCACGCTGAATAATTTGGTACAAAAAAAAGAATTGGCGAGACAAAATACACATTTGTGAGAAAATACAAGTGCTACTGTGTGGAATGGTGCAATGAAGGGATGCCATAATCTTGAAGCATGCCATTGTATTATACATACAAAAGGGACTGCAGTGCAATCAAATTAACACATTACAATACAATCAAATGTCAATGTCTGTGACATTTAGTTTTGTGTTTTTTAAACTGTAGGGATATTCTTGTCTCTAAGCAACTCATTTGGTCTCATTTGGCAGCGAAGGAAATATAAGTATACAGTTTGTGCTTGACCCACTAAATGCAGGCATAAACCTCTCTACAATCAAAGCTCAAATCATTAAGACATATCAACTGTAATGCAAAAGTAATATCATTTATTCTCCCCCATTCTCAGTTCAGTGGATGCAGTCATTGAAATAATGGCTCCATGTGAATGATTGATATCATGTTGACAAAACTCCTCACTCAATGTAAGTACATTATAGACAAGCCTGCCAAAGCACACATCTTGTCCATGGGAACATCTCCCTAGTCCACAATGACACATCATTCATCCCTCATCAAAGAAAGCCTTGCCTTCACACAGCGAAGAGCAATGGGCACACCTCTGCCCAGTACCAAAATGTGAATGTCCGATTAGATGAACCACTCCTTCTTGCTCTCATCGATGGTTTCTGTGAAGGCGGGGTCATTGACAATGATGGCTGCATCGGCACAGTCCGCAGACTCTGCCCCTTTGGCCTCGTTGGTGTGGTAGGAGCCCTTGTGACGGAACATATGGCGAATCAGGAACACCAGGGTGCAGAGGATGGTGAAGATGACCACAGCAATGATACCTGCAAGTACAACGGACATTATGAGGAACATGACCTTTAAAAACACCAACAACCCTGTATAGTAGGCGAGTTGGTTACTGCTCCAACTCACCTCCGATAACTGCAGAGTTCTGATCAACTCCATCCCGGCTAACTCTTTCCTCATTGAATGGGAATACAGCACCAGCTGAAAAAGTAAACAAAAACAAAATCTCAGCTACAAAATATCTCCACCCCAAAATAATCCAACAATGCAAAAAAAATGTCAATGCTGTCATATGTTTTACAGAAACAGAATGTCAATTGTAAACTGGCACACTTTGACATCTATTAAAAAAACAGGACAGGAGATGTACACTGAGTATACAAAACATTTCCATGACAGACTGACCAGGTGAATCCAGTTGAAAGCTAGGATCCCTTATTGATGTCACTTGTTAAATCCACTTCAATCAGTGTAGATGAAGTGGAGGAGACAGGTTAAAGAAGGATTTTAAGCCTTGAGAGAATTGAGACATGAATTGTGTGCCATTCAGAAGGTGAATGAGCAAGACAAAAAACATAAGTGCCTTTGAACGGGGTATGGTAGGTTTGTGTCAAGAACTGCAACGCTGCTGGGTTTATCACACTCGATAGTTTCCCGTGTGTATGAAGAATGGTCCACCACCCAAAGGACATCCAGCCAACTTGATACAACTGTGGGAAGCATTGGAGTCAACATCCCTTTGGAATGCTTTCGACACCTTGTAGAGTCCATGCCCCGATGAATTGAAGCTGTTCTAAGGGGAGGGGGGGGTGCGCAACGAAATATTAGGAAGGTGTTCCTAATGTTTGGTATACTCTGTGTGTATAGCATGCAGTATATGCACAGTATGTGAGTCTATGGGGGAAGTAGGTGTGGGCTCAGAGTCAAAAGGGGCAGTCTACTCTTTTCAGCTGACATCTGTGGGCACTAGTCCATTTGAGTGGATCCTGCAGAACCCCCCCCTAAAACACACACACATTTTAGTCATTTAGCAGATGCTCTTATCCAGAGCGACTTAGTTTAAAATTTGTATTTCTTATTATTATTGAATATTAAAACATAATCTACTTGCAGTGAAGCCGCTCAACATTTACATTACATTAGTCATCTAACAGACTCCCATCCAGAGAGACCCACAGAAGCAACCAGGGTCAACGTCCTGCTCAAGGGCACGTCAGATCTCCCACAAGGTCAAAAATGAGTTCTCTGGTTCAGGTCCCATCAGCTCCCGGACTAAGCTCCCAACTGCCAGGCCACCAGCCCTCCAAGATCCCCCCCCCCCCCCACCCACACACACAGTTTCCCGAGAGACCTCCGCCCCGCCACAGTTGTGTGCCCCCCCCCCCCCCCGAGAAAACAAATCATAAAATATTTCCTTTCCCCCAAGACACCGGCCCCCCCATCACCCAATGCATCAACAACCAACAAAATGAACAAAAGAGAAGAGAAAGACAAAGGAAAACAGAAAACAACAATGCAAAAAACAAGACATAAAGGACAACAAAAATCATAACAGCAAGGCCAACTGAATATGTATGGCACTATTTACATGTGTGTTTGTGAATGTGCACGTGTGTGCGTTTGAATGAGTGTATGTGTGTATATGCATGTGTACAAACACCTCAGGCAAACAGGCATTAGCTGTAACAACGCCTGTCAGTGTCATTCAAACTTACTTTTTGTTTTGTTTTGACTTTTAACTTTTATCCTTGACCGCCATTCTATCCCCCACCCAAAGACTCCACTTGTCTCCAGTTCCACATCCCAACCCTCAGCTCATCCCACCTATCTCTGCTGGCCACCCTCTTCGGATTTCTACGCACCATATTTCTTTCAACTATGCTGTGATGTTTAACATACAATTTGAATCTATCTAATCGAATAGAATCCACAGAGTGCGAGTTGAAGATAAATACTTTTACTAAGAGTATTAGTATATTAGTAATTGACTGACCAGGTCTCTCCAGATCTCTCAACAATGCTATTTCAAGGTAAATTTTAGATCAATGCTATGAATTTTTAGCCATTCCTGAACCTGAGACCAGAAACAGGCTACCTAAGTGCAATACCAAAACAAAGTGTCTATTGATTCTATATCTTCACAACAAAATCTGCAGGGCTGCGATGATTGTATGCCCCAAATATTCAAATTTTTGTTGGTGGCAAGAATTCTGTGCAATAACTTTAGCTGAAAAGCATGAAGTCTTGAATCTTGTGTTGTTTTATATATCAACTCATACACCTTGTCTATGGAATCGGTACATCAAAAATATCTTCCCAGTGATTTACAATTAGTGCATTCATCTTAAGATAGCTAGGTGGGACAACCACATATCTCAGTCATAGTAAGTACACTTTTCTTCAATAAAGTAGCTATCAGCAAAATCAGAGCTAGTAGGGGAAAAATCAAGTGCAAGTACTGGTTCACGAAAGACTTTGTTTTTTGTTATTTTCACATACACACATGTACACACACACAGTGGGGCAGGGATCACAGATGCCTCTCACAGGGAGCTTACAAAGGCTGATTTGTCACCTTTGGAGCACTATGCAAGGCTAAGATCAAATGATAAAAGGATTCTCCCTCTTATTCTCATATTTTTCATCTTTTACTATCAGTGGTGTAAAAATCAATAACTGAAAAGATCAACCCACTACTTCCATTAGGCCTAGCTGTAGGACAACTGAACTTGTTAATATTAATCCTTACCAAAGCAGTATCACTAAAATGATTTATCTGACCTATTGAAACCTCACATATGCCTCCATAGGTTAAACATACAGCATAGTCACTGAGAGTCCCTGAGAGATGGAGTTTCATACCCTAGTACAGAGCAGACCATTCTCAGAGCAGGCAGGAGATAGATCTTGTGTTTCCCAGCAATATATCTCATGTATCTGGAAAAGCT
This sequence comes from Salvelinus namaycush, assembly GCF_016432855.1. NCBI lineage: Eukaryota > Metazoa > Chordata > Actinopteri > Salmoniformes > Salmonidae > Salvelinus > Salvelinus namaycush. The sequence continues at coordinate 20,288,513 of NC_052317.1, read as the reverse complement.
CACCCAGGATCAATACACTGACCCAGTAATAACCACCCTGTAGAGCTATCCACAGGAGCTACACAGCACATGGGTTTAAATGGTACAATAGCTGGAGAAGAAGAAAAATACCACCATTAAATATAATGGCTTGAAGTTATAATGAAATATCAGATCTCTTTGGAGAACTGAGTGGACCGCTGGTGCTGCCAGTTGACCACTGACAATTCATCTACTATACATAATGTAAAGGCCTTACAGTGCTTACCGTAAAAATGCAGTATTCAAGATGATGGAACAAGATGTAAAACCACAAGAATATAATCAAATCCCATGACACTGTATGAATAAATGGTTCCATTGGCTGGACAATCAAAGGAGATAGATAGATACACAATGATTTACTGTACCTGAGTCCATGTGCCAGGGATCGTTGGCAGCAGCCATTGGTGAGATCGTGAGAGGAGACGCTCCACAGTTTGACTCCACTAGAATGCCCTGGGTGGTCACCGGGGCGACGATGCCAGACCTCAGTGCTGCCTTCAGAGGGGCGATGTTGTTGAAATGAACTCTGGACAGACAGCCCACAAACCCTGGAGTGTTGTACTTCTCTATGATGACTGGGTCAATCTGGCCAGTTTCTGATCAAAACCAAGACAAAATCATTTAAAACATAACAGCAGTTCTGGATTAGATAGTTCTTCCTTATGGTATCCCTGTCAACCTATGTGAAATGTATAGACCTTGAGTGTATCAGTGCACAGTAGAGTTTTATCATCTTCTGCTTGTGTGGAGCTGCTGGCTGATGCTATCTGACCACTTAATACTGGTCTACCACCACGATGCACTACTACTCAGCACACTGTAATACTGTAAGCCTCCCCAGTTTGATTTATGTTCACTGGAATCTAGCCTCTGGTTGGTGATCCTGTATTCCCAATCCCTAGTCTCCCCCTACATTAGACAGGCAGCTACTGTACAAGCTCCTACTGCAGATATATACTCCCAATAGACCAGGGAAAATAAAGTATCCAATTCTACTGCAATACAATATTCTCCAAAGGCGGCTAAAGAAGAGTAATTTCACAATTTTAAGGTTACATGTAAGAAGGATGTTTCATATGCCACCGGGTAAAAAAAAATACAAAACACACCCTGTTTGGAACATTAGCCATGCATTGTGCCATTCATGATCTTTACTTTTGAGAACACATCCCAATATCTACAGGAAGAAAATTCACCATCTTAAACCAATGATAAAACTACAGTGGCAAGGTTTGTTAAAAGCAACATAGGCCTACCCTACAGTATATCCTGTATAGGAAATGCCAATCTAAAACAAATCTTGCAACAACAAATCACAAGGTCAAGGTTTACAATAAGTTTCCCCAATACCTATGTATTTAGTGTAGTTACAGTTATGTTGTAATCCAAAACACTATATCACCTCAAGTTAGTCAAATACAGAAGAGTAGTACCTGTTTGCCCTGTTGTCCTCCCTGAATGTAGTGATGCTTGCTCTGCCTCCACCTTGCAGACCTTCTATCCAGAGCTACCACTGGCAGCTGTACACCTGTCTATGATCATGTCCATCACTCTGTCCGTCCCTCTGTCCGTCCCTCTGTCCGTCACTCTGTCTGTCAGTCAGTCACCAGGTCCATTTACCTCTGCATCTGCCTCGCTGCCAGCTAGTAGTTGATTTGTCTTCCTGCCAATACATCTATCAATCTCTCTGTCTGTTTTCCTGTGTGTATACCTGTCTGTCAGCCTGTCTATGTACCTGTCAGGGTGTCTATGTGCCTGCAGCCTTGGTTAGCCAACGAGCTCTGAATATGAATGCACCCCGAGTGATTCAGTCCACCTCCTTTCCCTACCTTCCCCACAGCCAGACCAGAGAAAACATTGGAGAAAATATGATGTCATGGATCAGTGAGCTAATACATTCACCGCGTGGCTCAGAGAAAACCTGGATGTGCGTATAGGAGTGCAAGATGGGGGATCAGGATCGGGCCTCTGTGCTCCCTCCCTCCCTGAGGATGATGTCATAGATCGGTGGGTCTGTTGTTAATATATTCACAGAGTGCAGCAGCAAAGCACTCTGGGGAGTCGTAAGGCTTTACCAGCCAGGCAGAATGGGGCACTCTACTGTTCTCAGAACAGGACCAGTGTACTGGTGTCTGACTCCTGCTGACACAGTACTGCTCCCTCCCACCACGCCACATCACATTATTTGAGTTCCTATTCCATCCCTCGTCTGGTTACAGAATACTGTTGTGTTGTGTGCTGCAGTGGTGTGGTTCCTGATGGTCCTATGATACAGGCGTTTTATCCTGCGTTTTTCTGAGTGGTGTGGGGAGGTGTACTACATCAGTCAGATTAAGACCTAGACAATATGGCCACTAAATACATGTACATGTCTTCGTATCAACACATGATTTTCTGTCAAGGCAACATCACCTTTACCATCTATATTGATACCCTCATTCCATATATTAATACACCTGGACTAAACCAGAACTCATCACTTTTTAGCCACGGATGGGCAACACAAATTATGGTTCTGTTTTTTATCAGAACACACAGAACCAAAGTCCTAAAATTACTTAGGGGGTGAATTCTAAGAGATCTGTACACATACCTCTGATGGCATTTATTATATTTGCACTCCAGTAATACATGGAATATATCTGCACTTACCAAAGACTTTCCCCAGGAATATGGTCTTGACCAGGTTGAACTGAGTGTCAGAGTCATCAGGCAGAGTGTAGCTGACTGGGGGGTAATGATCCAACTGGAAAATAATACCATATGGTCATGAATCATGATGTATTACAGTCAGTTATAAACCCAGTTCAGCTGTACTGTATTGTTATTACTGCCCCCTAGTGGTAGATTTTAGAGAGTATCTTTCTGAAAATCCGAGCTGATGCCAGTGTACAGTATCATTCATTGGCCAAATAAGATACACAAAGAAAAAAACTGTGCTAATAGCACAATGCACTAAAAACCATCTCCACAGACAAGGTGGGTCAGGTGTGTCAACAGCCTAATGCAGTCTGAGAGGACAGCACACTCTCAGAGTGGTGTCCTCCCCTCCTGAGAGCACTAGAGTCCTACCTTTCAACTCCTTAATGAAGTGCTTTATCTATGTAGCTATCAATCAGCCTAATGTAGTCAGAGGACAGGGAAAGGTTGTATTTTGTTGTATTTCATGACGTCAGCAAATCTCCCACTGAGAGCAGTGCCCTCCCTGGGACAAGTAGAACATTAAAGTCCAACCTTTCAACTGCTTGATGAAAATTGTTCTTTAAATAAAGCTACATCATTGGTATGATTTTTACCTGCGGCCTAACGTAGTCTGAAAGGAAATAAAACATATTTTTTTGAATTTCATGACTTCAGCAAATCCCACTGTGTGTTAGATCACCCTTTATGACAGGGGAACACTAGGGTCATACTGGACCTGCAGCTGAAAAGTGCTATATAGAGACATAAAACCACATTACTGTTCTCATTATTATTACCTGCAGCCGTATGTTCTTCTCCAGCCTGGAGATGTTGATGTGGTGAGGCTGCCCGTTGGCCATGTTGCGCTGGTCCAGGTCGATGGTGAACGGCTCCCTCAGGCCTCCCAGGCTGTAGCGGATCTGAAGTGTTCCTGACAGAGGCAGATGGAATGGACAGTCAGTCCTAATGTTCCATCACCATCGTAATTCATATGGTTGTCAGTCCATATTCTGATAGGCTTAGTAACATGGTAAGAGTATCAAACTCAAGTGGAAATTGTATTTTAAATGACGCTTTACATTGCCAAATACTAAATTGACTATCACTCTCTCTTTCTGCTTTTTCAGTGAAATATGTATGTGCCTGGGACCATGCCCAACCTGTGTGTTGCACTATATAATTAGCTATTGAGCTAATTTACAGTACATTCTGTGGTTCTTTGCTGACCGAGCCATTAACTTCACCCTCCAAGCGTTTCAAACCCTATAAACGGACGGCCAGGGTTGCTCTCTTGTTCTTTCAAGCATTTCAAATCCTTTGAGCAGTTTCTCTCACCATTGTGTCTGAGCACCACAGCCAGGTAGTCCTGGGTCCTGGAGCTGATGTAGACCAGGATGCTGGGGGCGTTGGAGGTGCTGAAGCTGAACACCAGCTCCTCCTGGGTCAGGTTGCCCTCTGTGGGTAGCAAGGGAGACAGGCTCTTCACATCCCTGATGGCTGGAAGGCCCCTCTTGGGAAGGAAGTCGTAACGAACGAGTGTTCCACTCTCAAAGTAGCCGCCCACATCTGATACACACAGGAGACATTTGGCAGCAAAACAAAACATCAGCATAAGTTTGAGAGATTGATAAGCGAATCGATATTAGCCTCCCTAAAGCACCGTGTAAAGTTATAGTTGAACCACAGTGTAAAGTTGAAAAAAAAAATACCCGGACATATTCAGAGTTACTATTCTCTCACATGACTGTATTTTACCTTCAGTGCAGAAGGGCCCATCATAGGCAGTCAAGGTGCAGTCGCATGAGTAACCGTTGTATTTCTCCATGCACTTGCCACCGTTTCTGCAGTGCTGCCCATAGCTGGTGCAGTGGCCAGAGCAGCCAGGCTTAACCCCTGGGGTGACCTTCGCCCTCTCTTCCAGGTCAAGGGTCACACCGTTCATCTTCAGGGCACGGATACATCCTAGGAACCCCCTCTGGCCACCTGATGCACCTGAATGATAACGTTTATGACAAGAAGTTGTATTAGGTATTTTGGTTTACAACAACTTATGTTACAAAGTACACTTCTGGTAAAAAAACAAAAAACAAACAAACAGGTAAACTCATCCTAAACTCAAGTTTTTTTTTAGTTGTTGAAGTTGTTGAATTGACATCCTTATACCTTTTGACATTGTTGTTGTGTGCAATGTGAATACTGCGTGGGCCTGTATCCAACAGTGCAGCCTGTATAAGTCGGGTCATAACACCATGAGCTGAGCAGCAGTAGTCTAACCCACATAGACATATAAACCCGGATCATCATTACGCTATGTGGTGGGAGGCAGGTAGGCAGGATATCTTACCCACGTAGAGCTGGCTGTATAGCTCCAGGCGGGTGTGACCCTGTGGGGGTGCAGGGCGAACCTCCTTGTAGTGCCCATCCAGCTGCAGCACAGCTTCCTTCACATTGCGCTCAGCCACCACCCTGTGCCACTGGTCATCATTAAGAGGAGTGGACGACCTCACACTCAGCTCCACCAGACCGTTGCCCACATCAAAAGAGAAGGACACAACCGTGGCAGCTGGGCAGGAGGGGAGAAAGGGCAAGGAGTTAGATAAGGTTTTGGGTGCTGCCAAACATGCTTTGGATCGTCAGAAGTGGAGAGGTCTTGTTTCTGCCTTATGAGCAGGTGGGCACAAAGAGGATAAGTAAGTAAGAGTCTAAGTAAGTAATTTTTGGTGAGAAACAACTGAATTAAGAGGTGGAAATGTGTCAAGGAGGTAGTTTTTGAAACAAGGATTAGGCTTGTGCTATACAGGAGATTTGAAAGACCTTGGTCTGTTTCGGAGTGGTTGAAAAGCTAACAAGCATTTTTACCGAAATGGAAAGTTTGCTTACATACAGTGTTGACTTTTCCCATGAATGCGAAGGAAACTGTTATATAATTTCCTTTGCTGTTGAAATCATGATGATTTGAAATATTCTTGTTGAAATCATGATGACTTCAAAATAAAAATGAAATGACACTATGTATAATTCACAGCTCTGAAAAACTGATCACTTTCTAGATGTGTATTTGACAAGTACCTATCAGCTAACACTTAAAAATGCGTAACGCAGACAAATACTTCAGGGAGCAGTGAGAGATAGCTCTCCCTTTCACAACGACACAGTTCTCTCATTTCCCCCCTCTATCATCATTTACTTTATTGAAACCCTGTTGACAGGTATCATCATACCCCCTGTTGGGTCCAATTCTACAGAGACGTACGTTACATACTGACAACTAGTCTAATCACCCAACACCCTGTCCGATTGCTTAATCCACATAAATCACAGACTCCAGGCTGCCATCGAGTAATGAGATTTCACAGCGATTGTGATTGAGCTCTTTTCCACTTACCAGGGGTCTCACCCTGGACCACATTGGGAGAATCATTATTTGATTTTATTTCCCAACCGACTCAATAGATCTATAATAAAGGGAGCTGTCTGACTGCATTTGTTCTCCATTCAGAGCATGTACTGAAGCTGTGGAGATGACATGGGGGAGCCTTGTCAATCACAGATCCACCTGTTCAGAGCAGATGCTTGGCCTGCAGGACTGTCAGATAACATTCTGAAGCTCAGAGGAATTTTGGAGTGGAGCCAAGTCTCATTAAAACAACTGCCAGTGCCAAGCTCTAAAGAGAAATTCTAATGTGTACCAGTACTCAAGAGTGTTTAAAACTGTTTAAAATACAAAAGCTCACCAGAGGCTTAGTAAATCCATTTCCCTTGGCAGACTAATACTATACCTTGTGAATATTAAAATGGGGGGAAAATATTAAATATGAAATGTTTTTTTTACAGAATATTGTCTGTCTCTGTCTCCAAAGAAGAGACCGTGTTTCTTCAGAGCAACTGAATCACTAATAATACTGCTCAAATATTGTCAACGCATTGCACCAAAAGATGGCGTCAGTAAAGCTTCAAACCTGCCAGAGAAAAAGGGTCAGAAACAATAACAATGGGTTCTGAGGCGACGGAAGGAGCTCAAAGATATTTCTGACCATTGATCTTTCCCAGCGGAAGGAAACTGCTCTCCCACTAGCTCACAAATCATGCTTAAATGTCACTGGAAACCAATTTCATCTAACAATACCATTTCCAAACAGGGTTCCCACTGTGCTGGTGAACTTTAAGTTAATACTGACTTCCAGCCATTTCTAAGTGGAGATTTCTAAAGCACTGAAGTTGAATATAAGCTGAGAGAAGTATGGACTGCGATCGATGAGATGGATGGCAGCCTTTATGGAGAGCCCTAGAGGTACCTTGGGAGGTTTCACCTTCACAATGTTCTCAGACTGAGACTCTACAGTACACACACACTTGTCCCCCAAAATTCAATTTACCATCTTGTTACAGTCCCCAAGAGTTGACTGAGGAGCTGTACTAAGAACTGAATGGTAGCTCACAGGGAACATGGCAGGTGACAATTGCTTAGTGGCTGGGGGTTTGTTTTTAGTAGGAACACGAGATTCTTGTTTTGTGGCCACAAGACAGACAAGATCCTTTTTATATAGTGGAAAGTCAAAGTCGATATCTACTGTGAATAAGCCTTACCAACACTGTCCAAAACCACTGAATTTATACTGCATCTATACATTATATATTGTAATGGGATAATTTTTTGCAGATGTGGACCCAGAGCTTTGATATGGAACTGCACAGACACACATCCATAATATAAGTCTGCAGGTAGTGTATATCGACCTGTTACTGAGTAGTGGTATACTCACCTTTTAGTTCCAGGCGGATGAAGTCAGCGTTGCCAAGGTTCTCCAGAAAGACGCCATAAGAGGAGGAAGTCTTGAAATAGAAAGAGATGTCAGCACTGGTCTCTCCTTGGAAGGTAGGGAAGTGCAGGTATGATGCAGGCGTGTTGAAGGATGCTGCGTTCCAGTAGTTACCTGGGAAACAGACAGGAAACATGAATCACTCAGTGTGTTGCCTATCCACATCACTGATTGTGCATTCTAGTCATACAAAGCAGAGAATAATGGCCCAAAATACTACCATAGGTGTGTAAATTATAACAAACTCACCATCTCCTTGACAACGCAGTGGACCCACAGTCAATTTAGCCTCAGAGCCAGCACGATTAGTGTCACCAACCACCACCTGACTCACAGGCAAATGGTCTTTATACACCAGAAGACCAGCGTCCTCTCTCCTAAATAAAAAATAAATCAAATATGTGAGGTACAGAGGAATATTTTCACTACAAAAGGCACAACAGTAAGATTGTAACATTTGCTTTGTGCTACAATGTATTACGTCTTGATTCATTTCATGGATGACATTTCAGGATAACTAGATTATAAAACTACGTTTTAATACGGTAACATCGAATCTATGGTCTTGTTCAGTCACTCACCACCGTGTTTGATCAGCGTCACAGTTGCAGTAGTACTTGGGGTCGGTGCAGTTCCTCTCGATTCCACAGGCACACTTCTGGATCCCTGGGCCTGAACCACCCCAGTAAAAATGCTTCTCATTGGCCCTGCCAACCCACCATGTAAATGGAGATCCCTCTGCAAAATAACAACAACATGAATCAGCACAGAACATACCAAAACAACAACATACTCAATACATAAGCATCATGCTACAATATTTGTGTATATCTACAGTAAACAAATGACCATAGATAGTCTAAGCAGTTTTTTTAAATGTACTCTTCTCTACTGGTACACAGACAATAACATGCTACCTTTGTTGATGTCAAACTCGCATGGCAAATAGCCTTGAAACTGAGATGAAGAGGCTATTGATGCATATTGATGAATACGTCAGAGGTCATATACTGCTTATGTTATGTGCAGTCCTATGTTTAGATCCTTAGACAAGTGTAACCAGCTGATCCATTTTCCTTCACTCTATTTGACAATTTACTTTTTTATTGATTGAGACAAGCTATGTGGTCTATTAATCAGCTATTCATCCTGTTCCACCCCCACACCAACAGCAGCACAGACCGATAGTGTTATTCAGCACTCCAGGTAATCAAAAATGACTTGCTCTAAGGAACGGGAAAATAACTGGTGTGAGGAATCACATCAAGTGGAAATGTCTGTTTGTATAGATGGACAAACAAGATCATTTATCAAGACAAACACTCCCCAGGGCATTTGTTCTTGTTCAACAACTCCACCATGCTTGTGTAGTCATACGGACTACTGTGGGATCTCTGAACAACTCTTGTGTATTGCTGTTTACAATGTGAATTATGCTTTTGAATTTCAAGTAGTCAAACAACAGGCATGCTTAACAATAAGCAGTGGGAAAAAACAATGTTTACACAACGGTAATTTGGGAAAGACAAGAAAATATAATTTAATTTGCCATTTTCCATCTTGTCATTGTTACTTATCAGCAGCACCTGGCTGAATTTGCCCTCCAGTGAATGACAAATAATAATTTTATGAAAAATAATAATTGGCTGGTAGTACATTATTGAAGGGGTCCGGTATCAAGCCACTGACAGTGAAATATTAACGCAACGTTTGCATCAATGGGGAAATAATAGTGGAAGGACAATGGGACTGCTGTTTCTAGCCACAGGGGTGGTCTGTTCATCACATGCCTCAGAAATCGGCTAAAATGTTTCAGTAAAAGCCAAGGGGACACAGAGTGAGGCGGTGAGGCTCTAGGGAGAGAACAAAGGCTGTTACACAGGCTGTTCCCCTGCAAGGTACCCATGTTCCACACTGGTCCACATGCAGGGCAGGGGGGGTGAAGAGAGGGAGATGGAGAGAGACAGAGAGAGGGGGGTGGATGGAGAGAGGAGGGTGGATAGAGAGATTGAGGGGAGCGGTATGGACCATTGTGGGGTTGTGGGTATTCCCTGGTTATAGAGTAATCAATAATTCAGGTTCTTTATGGTGATGAGAAGGGAAACAGGCTAAGGGGAGAGAGACAAACCAGCAGCGGTGATACTGGGAGGTAAAGTAAGCTTCTATTCCTCAATACTGGATGAATGGGCACCACTGGGGACAACACAATAAGACTACCAAATGAGGGAGAGGTACTACCACCGACCAGCAGCTCTGACCAGGAATTTCTGACTCCTCGTCTCTTTCAGCTCACTGATCCTGCCAACCAACACGCTCCCTTTCACCATGCTAAACGGCTGTCGAGCAGCAAGGTGTACAGAGCTCACCAGAACACTAATAATGTGTGGGTTTTATCTGTCAACGTCTCCAGTCAGTCAGGCCCCTGTCTCAGATCCTAACACATCCAAAGGACATGATGAAAGCTTGTTATGCTGCACATATACACCAAGTGATGCACAAATCAGTGTCTACTCTAGAGGCTGGGAGCTGGGGCTACCCTGCTGCTAACAAAACCTCAGGCTCAGAACTCTATGGACCCTCAGGGGGAACGGGCTGTTGCTTGATAACGCCAGATGAGATAAAAATCAAACAAGGTCAAAAATAAAACACTACATTGTTGGAAGAAACTGGCAAGCTTTTAGGTTCTGTGGCTGTCATGGAATTTCAGTTTTAATATTCCCTACGGTTGGCTTAAGGGAATAAACCAGTTCCATTTATCACAGGTAGTATTCCTCAGAGCCACTGCAATAAACGCTTGGCTCAATTCTATGAGTAATGACAAGGGATGACAACTGCTGTGTCGCTGTCTAATGTACGCCAGCTTGTCGCTGTCTAATGTACGCCAGCTTGTCGCTGTCTAATGTACGACAGAGACAAGCTGTCTAATGTACGTCAGCTTGTCGCTGTCTAATGTACGACAGAGACAAGCTGTCTAATGTACGACAGAGACAATGTCACGTTCCTGACCGGTTTTCTGTTATTTTGTATGTGTTTGACGGTCAGGGCGTGAGTTTGGGTGGGTAGTCTATGTTATGTGTTTCTATGTTGGTTATAGGGTGACCTGATATGGCTCTCAATTAGAGGCAGGTGGTTTTCATTTCCTCTAATTGAGAGCCATATTAAGGTAGGTGTTTTCACATTGATTGTTGTGGGTGGTTGTCTCCTGTGTCAGTGTCTGTGTATGTTACGCCACACGGGACTGTTTTCGGTTTTGTTTGTTCGTTCGTTTTATGTAGTCATTTTTCCTGTTCATGCGTTCTTCGTGTTTCATGTAAGTTCGTCGTCCAGGTCTGTCTACATCGTTTTATTGTTTTGTAATTATTCAAGTGTTCGTCGTGTTTTCTGTTTTGTTTATTAAATATCATGTCTTATCACAACGCTGCGTCTTGGTTCAATCCATGCTCCTCCTCTTCGGATGAAGAGGAAGAGGAAAGCCGTTACAGAACCACCCACCGAACCAGAACCAAGCAGCGTGAGTTCGAGCAGTGGCCTAGGAAACAGGAATCCTGGACATGGGAAGAAGTATTGGAGGGAAAAGGACACTGGGCTCATATTGGGGAATATCGCCGCGCTCGTGAGGAGATGGAAGCAGCGAGAGCCCAGGAGCGGTGGTATGAGGAGGCAGCAAGGAGACGTGGCTGGAAGCCGGAGAATCAAGCTCAAGACCGGAGTTATGAAGGTACGCGGCTAGCACGGAAGCCCATGAAGAAACCCCAAAAATTTCTTGGGGGGGGGCTAAGAGGTAGTGGGCCAAGGGCAGGTAGGAGACCTGCGCCCACTTCTCAGGCTAACCGTGGAGAGCGGGAGTACGGGCAGACACCGTGTTACGCAGTAGAGCGCACGGTGTCTCCTGTACGTGTGCATAGCCCGGTGCGGGTTATTCCACCTCCCCGCACTGGTAGGGCTAGATTGAGCGTTGAGCCGGATGTCATGAAGCCGGCCCTACATATCTGGCCACCAGTACGTCTCCTCGGGCCGGCTTACATGGCACCAGCCTTACGCATGGTGTCCCCGGTTCGCCTACATAGCCCGGTGCGGGTTATTCCACCTCCCCGCACTGGTCGGGCGACGGGGAGCATTCAGCCAGGTAAGGTTGGGCAGGCTCAATGCTCAAGGGAGCCAGTACGCCTGCACGGTCCGGTATTTCCGGCGCCACCTCCCCGCCCCAGCCCAGTACCACCAGTGCCTACACCACGCACCAGGCTTCCTGTGCGTCTCCAGAGCCCTGTTCCTCCTCCACGCACTCTCCCTATGGTGCGTGTCTCCAGCCCAGTGCCTCCAGTTCCGGCACCACGCACTAAGCCACCTGTGCGTCTCCAGAGCCCTGTACGCACTGTTCCTTCTCCCCGCACTCGCCCTGAGGTGCGTGCCCTTAGCCCGGTACCACCAGTGCCGGTACCACGCACCAGGCCTATAGTGCGCTTCGAGAGGTCAGTGTGCCCTGTCCCTGCTCCCCGCACTAGCCTGAAGGTGCGTGTCCTTAGCCCGGTGCCTCCAGTTCCGGCACCACGCACCAGGCCTACAGTGCGCCTCATCCGGCCAGAGCCATCCGTCTCCCCAGCGCCATCTGAGCCATCCGTCTCCCCAGCGCCATCTGAGCCATCCGTCTCCCCAGCGCCATCTGAGCCATCCGTCTCCCCAGCGCCATCTGAGCCATCCGTCTCCCCAGCGCCATCTGAGCCATCCGTCTCCCCAGCGCCATCTGAGCCATCCGTCTCCCCAGCGCTATCTGAGCCATCCGTCTGCCCAGTGCCGTCTGAGCCATCCGTCTGTCCCGTGCCGTCTGAGCCATCCGTCTGTCCCGAGCCATTAGAGCCGCCCGTCTGTCCCGAGCCGTCAGAGCCGTTAGTCAGTCAGGAGCCGCTAGAGCCGTTCGTCAGTCAGGATCTGCCAGAGCCGCCAACCAGACAGGATCTGCCAGAGCCGCCAACCAGACAGGATCTGCCAGAGCCGCCAACCAGACAGGATCTGCCAGAGCCGCCAACCAGACAGGATCTGCCAGAGCCGCCAACCAGACAGGATCTGCCAGAGCCGCCAACCAGACAGGATCTGCCAGAGCCGCCAACCAGACAGGATCTGCCAGAGCCGCCAACCAGACAGGATCTGCCAGAGCCGCCAACCAGCCATGAGCGTCCAGAGCCGTCAGCCAGCCATGAGCGTCCAGAGCCGTCAGCCAGCCATGAGCGTCCAGAGCCGTCAGCCAGCCATGAGCGTCCAGAGCCGTCAGCCAGCCATGAGCGTCCAGAGCCGTCAGCCAGCCATGAGCGTCCAGAGCCGTCAGCCAGCCATGAGCGTCCAGAGCCGTCAGCCAGCCATGAGCGTCCAGAGCCGTCAGCCAGCCATGAGCGTCCAGAGCCGTCAGCTAGCCATGAGCGTCCAGAACCGTCAGCCAGTCATGAGCTGCCCCTCAGCCCAGAGCGGTCATTTATCCAGAACTGCCCCTCAGTCCAGAGCTGTCTCTCTGTCCGGAGCTGCCCTTCAGTCCGGAGTTGCCCCTCTATCCTGACCTACCTCTCTATCCTGACCTACCTCTCTGTCCTGAGCTATATCTCTGTCCTGAGCTACCTTATCCCGGGGCTGCCCCTTGTCCCGGTGCTGCCCCTTATCTTAAAGTTACCAGTTAAATTAAGTGGGTGTAATATGAGGGTGGTCATTCTAAGGGGGAGACGTAAGCTGGGATTGACTATGGTGGGGTGGGGACCTCGCCCAGAGCCTGAGCCACCACCGTGGTCAGACGCCCACCCAGACCCTCCCCTAGACTTTTGGTGGTGCGTTCGGAGTACGCACCTTGAGGGGGGGGTTATGTCACGTTCCTGACCGGTTTTCTGTTATTTTGTATGTGTTTGACGGTCAGGGCGTGAGTTTGGGTGGGTAGTCTATGTTATGTGTTTCTATGTTGGTTATAGGGTGACCTGATATGGCTCTCAATTAGAGGCAGGTGGTTTTCATTTCCTCTAATTGAGAGCCATATTAAGGTAGGTGTTTTCACATTGATTGTTGTGGGTGGTTGTCTCCTGTGTCAGTGTCTGTGTATGTTACGCCACACGGGACTGTTTTCGGTTTTGTTTGTTCGTTCGTTTTATGTAGTCATTTTTCCTGTTCATGCGTTCTTCGTGTTTCATGTAAGTTCGTCGTCCAGGTCTGTCTACATCGTTTTATTGTTTTGTAATTATTCAAGTGTTCGTCGTGTTTTCTGTTTTGTTTATTAAATATCATGTCTTATCACAACGCTGCGTCTTGGTTCAATCCATGCTCCTCCTCTTCTGATGAAGAGGAAGAGGAAAGCCGTTACAGACAAGCTGTCTAATGTACGTCAGCTTGTCGCTGTCTAATGTACGTCAGCTTGTCGTTGTCTAATGTACGTCAGCTTGTCGCTGTCTAATGTACGTCAGCTTGCCTTCACATCTCGTGAAACACTTGCCAAATCAAATAGATAAGAGTATTCTTCACGTGTAGCCATAATGCTAATAAGAATCGGCTAAACAATCTAGCAACACCTAAATGGACATTCATCAATAACAAACACTGGGAAGGGGAAAGAGAAGATAACATATTATTGCCATTTTCTCTCTCCAGATGCCTAAATTGCTGTGTCTTTGTTGGAAAGGATACTACAGTATTGTCCAATAGAAACAGATCCTTAAAATATTCTCAGATGTACACAACAATTAACATACAAACACCAATGTTCTCTTTACCTGGCGTATTGAGCAGTCGAGATATTCGGCAGGCGTAGGCAACATGCTGTTCACAGTACTCCGCACTTCCCGTGATGGCTGTCACCTGTCGTAGGGAGATTAAAAAAATAGGGTTTAAGCAATGCAGAATGCATAACATTTAGTAATAATGTGAGTGAAAATACAGTGAGAACATCTTTAATAAACAACGTAGCTAGCTAGTGTCTTCGGCTGTAACATCAAAATACATAGAAAATACACATAGGGCTGGTTTCTCTAGACTGAAAATATAGAGTTTCTCCATTGAGTATTGTTTTTTTGTACGAAACTAGGCTTCATCCTGGTCCATTAAACCCACTGATAAAATACAGATTTCTTTCCCATTGAGATGGTTCCTTCATGAATGATTCAATGGGTGAAGATGTCATAAGGTCATAAGGTTACCTGCTCTGTGGACATGTTGTAATTGAGCTGCAGCACAGCCTTCCCCTCCAGGTCTGAGCCAGTCACTGAAGTCTGGGGAGACAGGTTGTTTCTCACTGTCGTCCACACCTTGTCCTCTGCAACACACACAGTCAACAACACCATCAACAAACCAGTACAATATTTACAGGTGAATAATTAAATGTGGGTCAGAGCCATCCCTGCAGTCAAAACTGGTTGCAATGATACCAGATTTGGTTGTAATCTGGTTATAATGATGTCATTTTAATATGATTGGCCCGCTGGGATGGGACAAAATCAGACGCAGAGATGGTTAGGTTGATTTTCATCTTGAGTCTTATTGAGAGGTACTCTTACCAGTCATGTTGCAGTTGACTTTGAATGGGCCAACAGGACCACTCCCATCAGGGTCGATCCAGTACGTGCCAGATGTTTTACCAAGGTGTTTGTATTCCTCACAGGACTGTTCATACACGGCTGGAGAGGAGGAATACATACGCGAGAGAGGAAACCACATCTATTATGAAGCTGACATTGCAGTAGAATGACTTATTCATCATTACAAATCCAGGTGTTTCCCCATTTGTAAGGGAGGTGAATGATGTGCAAAAATGTGACTGACGTTTCAGATGGGTCCCTGAGGGTATGAATAATGACAGACCATAGATGAAGATGTCTTGATAGGCTAAGGAGGAGGAGGAGGAAGGGGAGGATACCTACAGGTATGGCATGTAGCCCCGGTGTATCCTGTCCCGTTACAGGAGCAGCTGAAACTATCCCAGGTCTGAGAGCAGCGGCCTCTATGTTCACAGTGGTTAGGGACACATCTGTGTGGGGGGGGGAGATCATTCTCACATGAAGAAGAAGCAGACGTGACCTCTAATTTAACTACTTTGACCTTTGTGAAACTACAGATGTGTCAGAAGAGAATAGATAGGACAACATAGGAAGAACTTTCATAGAGTGCATATTTCAAATATAATTTATGCTAAAAAACAAATTAATTGGAAATGAATCAGAATTAGTTAGGTAACATAGATAAACAAGATGTTTTATTTATATAATATGCTTATGTGAGATACTTGTCATTAGGATGTCTCCTTTTGGACTATAGGGTTGGCAGTTGCAGTTATCCCTTCTCAGCTAGGGCTCAGTCACTTGGGGCCCAGAGAGGGGAGAGGTCAGGCTTGTCTTTTATATGTCTGGTAATATGCAGGAATATCAGAAAGGGAGAAGTCAGGTTTGAACATTGTCTTCATATGTGAATGTATCTGTTAAACCATGTGAAGGGCTCCACAATGTCTGTACGCCAGTCACTCCCTCCTTTTCTCGTTGGGGGGAGGAGTATGGCAGTGTCTGGAACCATTGTATTACCCCTCTGATGTTGCACTAATCTTGAGATAGTATATGACCTAGAAGTCACTCCCCTCAGTGAGCTTGTCCAGGAGTGGGGAGAAGAGGGGGTGTATTTGAGATGGGAGTATCTAAAGTTGACAATTGATATATGCCATTGGATGAGGTAATGTTTTGGTACTATGAAGTACCAAGAACAAGATTAGAACCTCGTCTTAGAGACCAAACTGAACGATCATTTATAGCTAATGCTATCTGGCTATGGGATACTCCTCTCTCAAGTAAAAGGCCCTTTGTGAAGTTCCTGAGATCTGTGGTTCGTCATGTAAGTTGAGAGGGGTGTATCTTGGCTATAAAAGGTCTTTGTATTCTCTTATAGGCACTCTCAGAAATCATTTATAGACACTGAATTGATCTGAGAGTCAAAGGGCTATGGTGAAGCTCATATAATTAAAGATGAAGTTTAGATATAACTCTGACTTGTGTGTGGTTTGTAAACTCTCCTCATTTAGTAATACAGGAAATTACCACAACAATACATTCATTTGGTACTTCTTCAAATCAAATTCAACAAGAAGACATCTAATTGAAATACGTTGACCTTTGTGAGACAACAGAGGATGTTACCGTGCTGTCGCCGTGTCATGACAGTAATCAGTCAACACACGGTGCTGTGAGGAGGTTTGTGACCTTTGTTTCATGTATTTTTGATACCACTTCATGGTGAACGTTAGGGTGTATCACTGTACTCTCTTAGTCCATTTCCAGTTCAGGACCTCCTTAAACCTGCTGGTGTGATCAAAGGGCTGTGGAAACATGTAGTTCCCTTTGAAGTTAGTTGAACTCCCCCTGCTAGCATAGTTTAGAATGAGGATTTCATCACCACAATCCTTTAAATTTACACAGGGCAATGATGTTGGAACGTTCCTATTTAACGGGAGAGAAAATCTGGTGTATCGGATAACCTTTGCCATAATAGATCAGTCAAATGAACTACACATCAAGAGTATTCAGCCATAAATGGATTTATCATACGTACATATTACACAAATGTCCCTAGAACAATAATATAATTTGATTTGACTAAGGACGTTAAGCTGAAAACAAATCTGCATGACCGTCCAGAACCTTTTTTTGCGGTCTTGAAAATGTCTTCCTCTGACATTCCAAAGGGTGTCGTTAACAATTCCAGCACAAAAGGTTGGAATAACGGGATCTACAGTTTGACTACTAATCACTAACGGAGAATTAGAAGCAGAGATAAGATTCCATTTATGAACCAGAACCATGTGTTGGAGTGAACCAACATACTGTGAGAATACTTTTTATGTGCTTATCTTGATAAGAATGTAAGCGCATGTCCAAATTCTCCAGGCGGACTGAGTAACCTTTTGCTAAAATTGCATTTCCATATCTCGGGAGAAGCAACAGAGCTTTTCCACTTCATTGTTTTGATGAGTTTTGCATTGGGGATGTGTGCCTGTTTGGCTGTGTGCTTGTGTACACAGGCATTTACCAGCAGGAGCACAGATATTGCACACTAAGACATCCACTAGCAAAGCCTTGTGTGATCCTCTGATCCCTGCCTCTCGCTGTGTGAGATGCTTTCTTGATCTTGATGGGCCACCTACCGTCTTTATGAAAAGACTGTGTAATGCATGCCCATGAGCAACCAGCCCCTCAGGTAATGTTACAGTAGGTTTTTATACGCTGCTTAGATTATCAAGCTCAATAAGATCTTTGGGGAATGGTATAGAATATTACCTGTCTATGATGGCACACATATCCAGGCTGACATTCTCAAAGGTTCCCATGTTGCCTTGCTCTACCGCCACCAGGTCAGCTAGCTGGTCGTCCACGTGGATCAGTTGCATACAGCCCTGGAAGGAGCGCTGGGCAGGGGGAGTGTTGGTACGCAGGAAGTAGCCTGCATGAGAACAAGAGGGAGAAAGAATCCAAAGTTAACCATATGATCAAGACAGAGCTTTCTGTTTGAAAAGTAAACTCTAGAGATACATTACAACTATTAAGCAACATTAATTCTGAGTGTTGTGTTTTGGTTTGAATCATTAGGGAAGAGTTTCATTCAATATTTAAGACACTGTCTTAAAAGAAACAACTTTAAAGGCTAACAAAACACAAAGAAAACAAAAAGGTAACCAATCAAATGTAACAAAGAGGATTTTCTTACAAAGCCATCAAACACACAAAAACATGTACTGTACACACAATAAATCACAAGACTGTTTGTCAGACTGAATTATAGACATGTCATCATAAATAAGTAAGTAACAAGGTTTCCTAAAAGCATTTAAAGGGTATGCTCATTGTAAGAACCTTCGTAGGTTAAATCTCAGAGCTTTTTCCTAAAACCATCTTAACTAAAGTTGCACTTGAAAACTCTTGTTATTTAACGCCTCAGACCACTAGTAGAACAGCTAAGTGTGTTGTCACTTTATACACATAAGATCTCCGCTAAACATTGAATCAAGATGTGTATCTGTCTCTCTGTGACCGCAGATAACTTCAGAACGAAGATGACTACAAATACAAAGTTGCCAATGTCTTTGCAATTGTTACAAAGAAGCAAAAGATAATACCATGCTTCAAATAAAAACAGAGATGAATGCAGTATTGAATACAGTAGGCCTATAGACTACATAGGACAATATTGAAATCATATTAAAATCAATTTCATGTTCCTTCCATTGAGTTCTATTTTGCTAACTGTAGGCTGTCAAATTTTTTCCTTAATATTTAATATGTAACAACATGTGCGCAATGATATGCCAAATCTACGATAGTTTATTATTATAGGTTAGGCAAAGCATTGGAATAAACTGTCTCAATATTTGCAGCCATATAGGCTATAATTCTAATGTGAATGTAAAATGTGAATGAAGAAAGCTGATCTGATAGCAGCACTGTTTCAATCCTATCAATATAAAAACAAGCTTGTACGAAAGTGAAAGTTCTCACTAGGAAGTGTTTTGGGAAATGCATCTGAGTTATAGTAACGATGCATTGTTAAAACACTTGTAAACCTAAATTCCATCGCTTACAAGTGTTTTAACGATGCATCGCAGGGTGAGAGACGGCAGTGGGACGGTAGGCCCCTAAATGGCAGGTAATCCAAGAAAGACGAGTAGGCGTCCACTACATTGCAACAAACTTTAGTGAACTATTAACAGAATATATTTACAAAATAATACATACAGGAGCAGTCAGCAGTGCACATCAGGATACACAACGGCAACACGTTTCGACTTCAAGAATCTTCCTCACACTGCCTGAAAGATTCCAACTAGACGTTGAAACGCGTTGCAAGTGTGCATATCTAATGTATATTGCCTTCTGCTCCTATATGTACACTTTTTAGGCTATTTATATTCAATTAGGAAGTTTTCGGCGGTCACAGAGAGACAGATAAACATCTTCATTCTATGTTTAGCAGATATTTCCTGTGTGTAAAGTGACGCGGGAGGACAAACGGTGATTTAACGATGCACTCAGCTGTTCAACAAGTGGTCTGAGGCAGGCGTTAGATTACAAGCGATTTGAAGTGCAACGTTAATAAAGACGGGTTTGGGAAACGGCTTGAGAATGTAAAGATGCTCTTATGAAGGTTCTAACGATGAATTAAGCCTTAAAATGCTTTTGAGAAATCGGGCCCAGAGCCATATACCTGTCCGGTATAGAGCTATATGATTCTGTTATAGACCATCTGTGTAAATACCTCCAAAGTAGTATTGGCCCCCTGTTCTAATCTGAATGGGAATGACCGTTCTGACCGTGGACGCCTCGTCACCATCGATGGTCAGCATGGCGCAGTTCTCCAGAGCATGGAGATAGACGTTATGCCACTGGCCGTCGTTGAGCCCCGAACCTTAACAGTGACCACAGACAGAACAATATGGCTTCATGAATCACAGTTACGGTGGGTGATAAGCAGAGAACTGCAATTACTGAAACATCAGAAAAACAACAATAAATTCTGAGAAAGACTATGATATACAGATCTGTTTGGCATTCCCTCTCTTTACTAAAATATCCTTCTTATGTTATGGCAAACACTAGATTGAGAAATGGAGACAAACAAACAACACGACCATGGACCAAGTAGCTACCGACTCGACTAAAGTGAGTTTAGAGTCACTACTAACAGAAATTTGCACTGGCAATGAGAAACTGTCTAAGCATATGAAGAAAATATCCAATGTCAAAAAAATATGAACTGACATGACTGAACTGGGCAAACGTGTGGAGGAGGCTGAAGCTGGCTTAACCCTTAAACTCACACTGTACACATCACTGACAATCTGAAATGGTCCACCCACACAGACAGTATGGTAAAAAAGGCGCAACAGCGCCTCTTCAACTTCAGGAGGCTGAAGAAATTTGTCTTGGCACCTAAAACCCTCACAAACTTTTACAGATGCACAATTGAGAGCATCCTGTCGGGCTGTCTCACCACCTGGTACAGCAACTGCACCGCCTATAACCGCAGGGCTCTCCAGAAGGTGGTGCGATCTGCCCAACGCATCCCCGGGGGCAAACTACCTGCCCTCCAGGACACCTACAGCCCCTGATGTCACAGGAAGTACAAAAAGATCATAAAGGACATCAACCACCCGAGCCACGAACAGTTCACCCCGCTAATACCCACAAGACGAGGTCAGTACAGATGCATCAAAGCTGGGACCGAGAGACTGAAAAACAGCTTCTATCTTAAGGCCATCAGACTGTTAAATAGCCATCACTAGCAGGCTTCCACCTGGCTACTCAACCCTGCACCTTAGAGGCTGCTGCCCTATATACATAGACTTGGAATCACTGGCCACTTTAATAATGAAACACTAGTCATTTCAATAAAGTTTAAGTAATGTTTACATACTGCTTTGCTCATCTCATATGTATATGCTGTATTCTATTCTACTGTATTTTAGTCAATGCCACTCTGACATTGCTTAATCTAATATTTATATATTTCTTAATTCCATTCTTTTAGATTTGTGTGTATTGTTGTGAACTGTTTTTAGGTACTACTGCACTGTTAGATACTACTGCACTGTTGGAGCTAGGAACACCCGCAATAACATATGCTAAATATGTGTATGTGACCAATAAAATTTGATTTGATTTGAATGAACTGCATAGACTAGGACAGCCTCTTAATGACAATGTACCACAGATAGGTCACTGGACTATTGAACTGTTTAGGCAACTGAAATGAAGATGGACTATTACACCCTACCACATCAAACACAAAAGAGAAAGGTATGTGTTGTTAATGCCTTCACTCACACACCTACTGAAAAGACAATCACAGTACCACTCAAGCGATCTGTCTAAATGAATAACACTTTAATGACTATTGGCTATGCAGCTTAAATGGCAACCCATTCATTGGTAGGCTATAGACATGATCTATTTCTTTAAATAACGAACTGACAAGGGAACAGAACAACATGATGATTGCTATGATCTGAAGAAAAAAAATTGGAATGTTCCCTTCACAGACAGGCTATAAAGGCCTGAGTAGATGGGATGAATTTAAATGGCCAAATATGAAAAAAGACTGGGAGAGATAAAATGTTATAGAGCCTAAGATGCTGAAATTGTAAGCACGCTGTACTTTCATTTCCGTTGCTCTCTCTCTCTCTCCCTTCCTTCCTTTTTCTTATTTAATTTTGCCCAATTAAGGCATGATAACGGAGAAACTGATATATTAATTGAAAAATACAGCACCAGTCAAAAGTTTGGACACACCTACTCATTCAAGGGTTTTTCTTTATTTGTACTATTTTCTACATTGTAGAATAATAGTGAAGACATCATAACTATTAAATAACACATATGGAATCATGTAGTAACCCAAAAAGTTTAATTTTAGATTCTTCAATGTAGCCACCCTTTGCCTTGATGACAGTTTTGCACATCTGAGGCATTCTCTCAACCAGCTTCACCTGGAATGCTTTTCCAACAGTCTTGATGGAGTTCCCACATATGCTGAGCACTTGTTGGCTGCTTTTCCTTCACTCTGCGGTCCAACTCATACCAAACCATCTCAATTGGGTTGAGGTCGGGTGATTGTGGAGGCCAGGTCATATGATGCAGCACTCCATCAAAAAGCCCTTACACCGCCTGGAGGTGTGTTTTGGGTCATTGTCCTGTTGAAAAACAAATGATAGTCCCACTAAGCGCAAACCAGATGGGATGACGTATCGTTGCAGAATGCTGTGGATCATCCGTTCACCTACTCTGCGTCTAACAAAGACACGGTGGTTGGAACCAAAAAAATGCACATTTGGACTCATCACACCAAAGGACAAATTTTTCACCTGTCTAATGTCCATTGCTCGTGTTTCTTGGCCCAAGCAAAGTCTCTTCTTCTTGATGTTCTTTAGTAATGGTTTCTTTGCAACAATTCAACCATGAAGGCCTGATTCATGCAGTCTCATCTGAACAGTTGTTTATGTATTTTTCTCTCCATTTAACTAGGCAAGTCAGTTAAGAACAAATTCTTATTTACAATGACGGCCTTCCCAGGACAACGCTGGTGCCAATTGTGCGCCGCCCTATGGGACTCCCAATCACCGCCAGATGTGATGCAGCCTGGATTCAAACCAGGGACTGCAGTCACGCCTCTTGAACTGAGAAGCAGTGCCTTAGATCACTGCGCCACTCGGGAGCCCAGTTGATGATGTTGAGATGTGTCTGTAACTTGAACTCTGTGATGCATTTATTTGGCCTGCAATCTGAGGCTGGTAACTCTAATGAACTTATCCTCTGCAGCAGGGGTAACTCTGGGTCTTCCTTTCCTGTGGCAGTCATCATGAGAGCCAGTTTCATCATCGCGCTTGTTAGTTTTTGAGACTGCACTTGAAGAAACTTTCAAAGTTCTTCATGTCTTAAAGTAATGATGCACTGTCGTTTTTCTTTGCTTATTCGAGCTGTTCTTGCCATAATATGTACTTGGTCTTTTACTAAATAGGGCTATCTTCTGTATAGCACCCCTACTATTTTTTTTCAGGTGGTGGATCAACTTTAATATTGCGGATAGATTGTTGCTTCCATCAATGTAATTGTCTGCATCATTTCCAATACCCCATATATTTTTGGGGTTAATATATATATATCTATATCAGTGGTTCTTAACCTGGGTTCGATCGAACCCCAGGGGTTCGGTGAGTCAGTCTCAGGGGTTCGGCGGAGGTCAAGACACACATCCGACTCATATGATTCGTGATGACACGCCCCGCTTGGCCGTCATTGGCTGCAGGTGATCACGCTACATCGCTTGGCCTATCTGTGCTGCAGGGAATTTGGTGCGCTCAGTAGTCGACTTGTGACTGTCGTGATGGTACGTCTTGTGATTTCTTTCTTAATATTTTAATCCCTTCATACTTACTATGTCGAGCAAAAAAAGAAAGTGGTCGGACGAATATGTACAATATGGATTCACATGTATAACGGAACGTGATGGGAGTCAGCGTCCTAACTGCATGATTTGCAATGCCAAGTTGAGCAATTCTAGTCTAGCACCGGCAAAACTAAGAGAACACTTCCTTAAGCTGCATGGAGATGGAAAATACAAGAACACAACGCTCGCTGAATTCAAGGTGAAGAGAGCCAGATTCGATGAAAAGGCTACTCTGCCTGTTCTCGGCTTTGTACCCATCAACAAACCGATCCTCACAGCATCGTACGAAGTTGCTTACCTGATCGCAAAGCAGGGCAAACCACACACCATTGGTGAAACACTCATAAAACCAGCTGTGTTGAAGATGGCGAATATCATCCTGGGAAAAGAGGCAAAATTCAGCCTTCAACTCGACGAGACCACAGACGTTTCCAATCTAAGCCAGCTTGCTGTATTCGTGCGCTATGTGAAAGACGACGTGATAAAGGAAGATTTTTTATTTTGTAAGCCTCTTACAACAACAACTAAGGCAGCCGATGTGAAGAAACTTGTGGATGACTTCTTCAAAGACAACAATCTTTCGTGGGATATGGTTTCTGCAGTTTGTTCGGACGGAGCTCCAGTCATGCTGGGAAGAAAGTCTGGTTTTGGTGCGCTAGTGAAAGCCGATGCACCACACATCATTGTTACGCATTGTATTCTGCACAGGCATGCGTTGGCAACAAAAACCTTGCCTCCAAAACTGGCAGAAGTATTAAAAATTGTAGTGGAATGCGTGAACTATGTGCGAACTAGTGCTCTGAGGCACCGCATCTTCAGTGAGCTGTGTAAAGAAATGGGCTCTGAATTCGAGGTACTTCTGTACCATTCTAACGTTCGGTGGTTATCCCGGGGACAGGTGCTGAATCATGTTTTTGCCGTGTGTGTGGAATTAGCCCTGTTTTTGCAAGAGCACCAACATTGTCATGCAGATTGCTTAAAAAATTCTGAGTTCATTCTCATTTTAGCGTACATGGCTGATATCTTTGCAGCTCTCAATCATCTCAATCAAAAGATGCAGGGCGGTGGAGTCAACATCATCGAAGCGGAGGAAAACCTGAAGGCTTTTCAAAAAAAGCTACAGTTATGGAAACGACGAACAGAGAACGATAACTTCGCAAACTTTCCCCTGCTGGACAACTGTGTAAGTAAGATCGAAGATGTATCTGGAATCGGAGACATTTCTGTACCCGCGGAACTGAAGCAAGCAATTGCCACGCACTTAGATGAGCTTGCAAAGTCTCTCGACGGATACTTCCCTACAAGAGAGTCATATCCAGCATGGGTGAGACAGCCGTTCACGTTTAGTGTTGAGACAACAGATGTCAATGATGAATACCTCGATGAAATCCAGAGCCAGGTTCAACAGCAACTCTTCAGAACAACAACGCTTTCAACGTTTTGGTGTCAACAAATGGTAACGTACCCTGTTATTGCTAAAAAGCTCTGGAGATTTTCATACCGTTTGTTACAACATATCTTTGCGAGCAATCCTTTTCGAGGATGCTGGACATAAAAACGAAGAAAAGGAACAGACTTTGTTGCGAAAATGACATGAGAGTGGCACTTGCCAAGGTGAAGCCGCGCATTTCTGAACTGGTCTCTGAAAGGCAACAGCAGAAGTCACACTGATTTGCAGTAAATATTCATTATTATGTTTTTGTGTGAAAATCATGTTTTTATGATTTTGTTCTTTGAACACACGGTGTTGATGTTGATGCACAGTTCATTTTGTGCACCAGTAAAATATATACCTATGTTTTGAATTTGAAAAAATCATATTTTATTTTTCCAATTAAGAAGGGTTCGGTGAATGCGCATATGAAACTGGTGGGGTTCAGTACCTCCAACAAGGTTAAGAACCACTGATCTATATACACACTACCGTTCAAAAGTTTGGGGTCACTTAGAAATGTCCTTGTTTTTGAAAATAATAATAATAATTGTGTCCATTAAAATAACATAAAATTGATCAGAAATACAGTGTAGACATTGTTAATGTTGGAAATGACTATTGTAGCTGGAAACAGCAGATTTTTTTATGGAATCTCTACATAGGCGTACAGAGGTCCATTATCAGCAACCATCACTCCTAGAAAACCCTTTTGAAATGATGTTAGCACAGCTGAAAACTGTTGTTCTGATCAAAGAAGCAATAAAACTGGCCTTCATTAGACTAGTTGAATATCTGGAGCATCAGCATTTGTGGGATCGATTACAGGCTCAAAATGGCCAGAAAGAAAGCACTTGCTTCTGAAACTTGTCAGTCTATTCTTGTTCTGAGAAATGAAGGCTATTCCATGTGAGAAATTGCCAAGAAACTGAAGATCTCGTACAACACTGTGTACTACTCCCTTCACAGAACAGCGCAAACTGGCGCTAACCAGAATAGAAAGAGGAGTGGGAGGCCCTGGTGCGCAACTGAGCAAGAAGACAAGTACATTAGAGTGTCTAGTTTGAGAAAGACGCCTCACAAGTCCTCAACTGGCAGCTTCATTAAATAGTACCCACAAAACACCAGTCTCGACATCAACTGTGAAGAGGCGACTCCAGGATGCTGGCCTTCTAGGCAGAGTTGCAAAGAAAAAGCCATATCTCAGACTGGCCAATAAAAAGAAAAGATTAAGATGGTCAAAAGAACACAGACCCTGGACAGAGGGACCCTGTCTAGAAGGCCAGCATTTCAGAGTCGCCTCTTCACTGTTGACTTTGAGACTGGTGTTTTGCGGGTACTATTTAATGAAGCTTGGCAGGGTCGTGTTTCGGAGGATGCACGGCTCTCGACCTTCGCCTCTCCCAAGTCCGTAGGGGAGTTGCAGTGATGAGACAAGATCATAACTGCCAATTGGATATCACAAAATTGGGGGAGAAAAAGGGGGTAAAGTAAAAAAAAAAAAAAAAGATTTCCCCCACAAAATGGCTTTATTACAGACAAAAATACTCCGCAGCACCTCCACCCCTGCTCAGACGATCCCGCAGGTGAAGAATCCTGATGTGGAGGTCCTGGGCTGGTTTAGTTACACGTGGTCTGTGGTTGTGAGGCCAGTTGGACGTACTGCAAAATTCTCTAAAACGACATTGGGAGGCAGCTTGTGGTTGAGAAATTAAGATAAAATTATCTGGCAACAGCTCTGGTGGACATTCCTGCAGTCAGCATGCCAATTGCTTGCTCCCTCAAAACTTGAGACATATGTGGAATAATGTTGTGTGACTAAACTGCACATTTAAAAGTGGCCTTACATTGTCCTCAGCACAAGGTGAACCTGTGTAATGATCATGCTGTTTAATCAGCTTCTTGATATTCCACACCTGTCAGGTGGATGGATTATCTTGGCAAAGGAGAAACGCTCACTAACAGGGATATAAACAAATGTGTGCACAAAATTAGAGAGAAATAAGCTTTTGGCTGAATGTATTGCTCATAGAATAAAAAAGGTCCTACCGGACATTATTCATCACAATCAGACGGGATTCATAAAAGGAAGATATATTGGAGACAACATTAGACAACTACTAAAATAATGGAAAACTATGAGAATAGAAGTAAACCAGGTATAATCCCTATAGCACATTTTGAGAAAGCATTTAATACAGTACGTCTAGAATCTGTTTATAGGTGCCTGGATTTTTTCAACTTTGGATAATCTTTCATAAAATGGGTAAAAGTAATGTACAACAATCCTTTATGTAAAATAATAAATAACGGTTACTGTGTTGTTATGCGTTAATAACATTTAGACTACGTTACCCAGTAGGCTATGTGGGCGCGGGAGATGGTTAAAGAATGCCTTGCATGGCTAAACATGGAGTTTTCTAGCTGAAGTATATGTTCATTAAAACATAACATGGTGTCAGATTGGTAGTCACTATGAAGAGACAGAGAAAAGAAAAAGTGAACATTCTACCACAAGTCAAATGACGTGAGTAGTCGAAGATGCTAGCTTGCAAGAGCGAGGACAACGAGCCGCAGCAGCGAGAGTGACAGCAGCGAGAGCGAGGCTGCATTGGAATCTGTTGACGAGCAAGTTGATGAGCAGCATACTGTGAAGTAAGAGAAATTGACACTGTTCCTGTTCTCCGTCATGGATAGGCTTAGTCCTCCTACTCCTATGCCGTTAACAGGCAATTTAGCTGACAATTGGAAACGTTTCAAGCAGAGATTCAATATCTACCTAGCAGCCAGTGGTGCAGGGGGAGATGATGACAAATTGAAAGCTTCCATTTTTCTGCATGTTATTGGAGAGGATGCATTGGACATTTACAATAGCTTTCAGCAAGACGAGGCAAACTTGACATTGACTGTGCTAATGGCTAAATTTGAGGAGTACTTTGTACCAAGCCAGAACGTCACGTTTGAGAGATACAAGTTTCTCTCTCATGATCAGAAACAGGGAGTCAGTTTTGACCAGTATTTGGCTGAGCTGAACACACTGAGCAAAACGTGTGAATTTGAAAATCTGAAAGACTCATCCGTGAAAGACAGGATAGTCTGTGGCATACTTGATAATGGACTCAAGGAGAGATTGCTGCGTGAGCAAGATTTAACTTTGGATAAAGCAGTGAATATGTGTCGAGCAGCTGAAACCACCAGAGCACAAGCTAAATGTAACGGCAGCCTTCCCTCTCTTCACTAAAAGAGGGGGTGAAACAGGGATCGGACCAACACGCAGCGTAGCCAGTGCTCAACATGTTTAATTAAACAAAAACAGTGAACACTTACAACGAACAAAATAACAAAGTGTGGCAAACCGAAACAGTCCTATCTGGTGCAGAACACAAACACAGAGACAGGAAACAACCACCCACAATCCCCAACACAAAACAAGCCACCTATATATGATTCTCAATCAGGGACAACGATAAACAGCTGTCTCTGATTGAGAACCATATTAGGCTGGACACAGAAACAGACAAACTAGACACACAACATAGAATTCCCACCCAGCTCACGTCCTGACCAACACTAAACAAGCAAAACACATAAGAACTATGGTCAGGACGTGACACTAAAGAGCTGTGCAGGGATGAGATGTCAGTGTATGCAATAAACAACACACAACGCCTTACAAAACAAAAACAAGCAAAAGAGAGAAATCAAAACACTACATGTGGAAAATGTGGATTTATCCACAAGCAAAAAAAAAAGCCCTGTATATGGCAAATCATGTAACAACTGTGGGAAAAATAATAATTTCTCAAAATGCTGCAAAGCTGAGGCTACAAAGAAAAAGGTTCACACAGTCGAGGAGATGGAATAATTCTTTGTTGATTCTGTGGAAATATGCAATGCAGTAAATGCTGAATGGATTGTGCCATTGACTGTGAATGAAACTATAATACCATTCAAGCTTGATACTGGAGCACAGGTAAACCTGTTGTCGCTGGATGACTACAAAACACTGAAGGTGAAGAGCAAAATACACCCGTTGAAAATTAAGGTTACTGGTTATACTGGGGAGAACGTACCAGTCAAAGGTAGCTGCATAGTAACTTTACAGCACAAAGGAAAACAGTTCAGAGCACAGCTGCTGATTGTGGAAAAGAGTGTACAGCCTATTCTAGGAATCAATGCATGTGAAAAGCTCAATTTGTTGAAAAGAGTGTATGTAGTGACATCACAGACTGAAAATGACCAAGAATCACTACTGGCTGAGTATGAGGATGTGTTTGAGGGTCTTGGATGTTTACCAGGAGAACACAAAATATGTACTGATGACAAAATTACTCCAGTTGTGCATGCATGCAGAAAAGTTCCATTTGCACTGAGGAAAAAGCTCAAAGAGGAACTCGGACGCATGGAAAAGATGGACGTCATCACAAAAATGGATGAACCTACAGACTGGGTAAGCTCACTGGTTATTGTGGTGAAAAAGAACGGCGATCTCAGGATATGTCTAGACCCGAGAGATCTCAACAAAGCAATCAAGAGAGAGCATTTCAAGTTGCCAACCAGAGAAGAGATAATGTTGCAGTTTGTTGGAGCAGAGTGGTTCAGTAAGCTTGATGCCTCATCAGGATTCTGGCAAATGAAGCTAGATGATGCAAGCTCAAGGCTATGCACATTCAACACACCTGAGGGCAGGTACAGATTTCTTCGTCTACCATATGGGATTCTCTCAGCGCCAGAGGTCTACCACAAGACAATCCACATGATCTTCGTGCACATTCCAGGAGTGGAGACTATGATAGATGACATCATCGTCTGGGGGTCCACAAAATAAGAACACGATGCGAGAGTGAGACAAGTGCTGGACCTGACACGGAAAGTCAACCTAAAACTAAACAAGGACAAATGCGAGTTTGGTGTGAAAACACTTACCTTCGTGGGAGATGTACTTTCAGAGGACGGAGTCAAACCAGACCCGAGGAAAACATCAGCCATCAACAACATGGAGCGCCCGAAGAACAAGGACGATGTGAGACGCTTCATGGGCATGATCACCTACCTTGCAAAGTTCATACCTCAACTGTCAGCACAGTCTGCTCCACTCAGATGTCTTCTGGAACAGAAAAATGAATGGGAATGGTCCCATGAACAGGAAAACTGCTTCAAAAACCTAAAGAAGACAATCACAGAAGAGCCCGTGCTCAGGTTCTGTGATCCAGAGAAAAGCACAAGGATTTCTGCAGACGCGTCACAGTTTGGCCTGGGAGCAGTTCTTCTGCAACAGCATGACGACACATGGCAACCCGTCGCTTATGCGTCCAGAGCCTTGACAGGCGCAGAGACACGGTATGCACAAATAGAGAAAGAACTACTGGCAAGCACATACGCTTGCGAAAGGTTTCACCAATACGTCTACGGACGAGACTTCGAAGTAGAAACCGACCACAAACCATTGGTGTCAATCATGTCTAAGCCACTGAATGATTGTCCAATGAGAATCCAGAGAATGTTGATCAGACTGCAAAAGTATGATGTGAAGATGATCTATACCCCGGGAAAGTTAATGTTCGCCGCCGACACTCTTTCTCGAGCAGTCGACAAGAAGGAGAGCTTCGACACACAGAAGAACACTGAGATTCAGGCCTACGTCGACATGATCGTAGCATCACTTCCTGTGTCTTCTGAGAGAATGGAGCAGATCAAAAGAGAGACCGCAGCTGACCAAACAATGACAGAGTTGAAAGAAACAACACTGATAGGATGGCCTGCACAGAAAAACAACTGTCCAAGGAGAATACAGGATTACTGGATGTGCAGAGCAGAGCTCACCGTTTTGGATGACATAGTGTTCAAAGGCAACAAGATTGTCATTCCCATGACACTACGCAAAGAAATGCTACAGAAAATACACGAGGGCCACTTGGGTGAGGACAAATGCAAACGACGAGCACGAGAAGTAATGTACTGGCCAAGAATGAACCAGGAAATCAGCCAGACCACTGCTTCATGTGTACTGTGTTTGACCTACAGGCCAAAGCAGCAAGCAGAGCCGCTAATGCCTCATCCAGTACCCAACAGACCCTACTACAAAATTGTCAAAGGTCTGATGAAAAAGGCACACGATGGAAAGGAGCATTTCCTAAAAAATCTGATCTACCGCAGCGCACCGCTGCAGAACAGACTTTCACCTGCACAAATGTTGATGGGACGTCGCATCAGAACCAACCTACCCATCCATAAGGAATTGCTAACACCCAGAGGTGCTCACAAAGTCAAACTCGCAAAGGAAAAACAGAAAGACAAACAAAAACAGGGACACGACAAAAGTGCAAGACACTTACCTGGACTGAATGTTTTGTTAATGTGAAAAGAAATAGAGCCACAATAGAGTATTGTATATTTAGTTGAAAAAATATATATAATTTTTTTTAAGGAAAAACATTTTTGGGAAAGAAATGTGTGTTATTGAAAATTGCATGTTATGCAGGTTGAGTAAACAAATGTGACGTGACATGTGTAGTTACATAGAAAAGTAGTTTTCTTTTAAAGGAAAGTGTTAATAACATTTAGACTACGTTACCCAGCAGGCTATGCGGGCGCGGGAGATGGTTAAAGAATGCCTTGCATGGCTAAACATGGAGTTTTCTAGCTGAAGTATATGTTCATTAAAAGTAGTTAAACCTACGCCCCGGTTTGGCATTATATAAGGAACAAACATAACAGTTACTTCTTGGAGAACTTTGAATTGTCAACAGGTGTAAAACAAGGTTGCCCTCTGTCACCTTACCTATATATTATGGACATTTTATTTAACCACGCATGTCAGTTAAGAACAAATTGTTATTTACAATGATGGCCTACCCTGATCAAACCTGGACGAATTATGCGCCGCCTTATGGGACTCCCAATCACAGCCAAATGTGATTCAGCCTGGAATTGAACCAGGGACTGTAGTGACGCCTTTTGCACTGAGGTGCAGTGCCTTAGACTGCTGCACCACTCGGTAGCCCCCTAAATTGTTAGCTTTAAAAATCAGATCTAATGATAACATTAAGAGGCAAACTATTAAGGGATTAGAGACACAAGTATCAATGTACGCCGATGAATCAAGTTCTCTCTTGAATCCTCAATCTTCAACCTTGCAGGGCCTCATTGAAGACCTGGATAATTTCTCTATTTTCGCTGTACTAAAACCCAACTATGATACGTGTACTATATTACATATTGGGTCTCTAAAAGATACAAACATTAGATTGCCATATGGTCTCCCGATTTAAATGGGCGGATGGTGAAGTCGATGTACTTGGTGTACATATCCAGGAAAAGTTCAGCAATCTTGCAACAATTCATTTTGATCAAAAACTTAGCAAAAAATATAGAACCTTGAACCCCTGGAGAGGGAAACACTTATCCATTTACGGGAAGATTACCCTGATTAATTCTCTGCTGATATCGCAGTTTACATATTTATTCATGGCTCTACTGACTCCAGGGGAATCCATTTTCAAAACATGCAAGATTTTTTTTTTCTCTTTATTTGGAATGGCAAACCAGATAAAGTTAAATGAGCATACTTATATAACAAACATAAGTTTGGAAGGTTAGAACTATTTAATATTAAGGCATTAAACCTCTCTCTTAAAGCCTCCATTGTATCTCAATCCAAATTGGTTTTCTAGCAAGCCACTAAGAGAGGTCCATCCTATGTTGAAGAGTGGGCTCTGACTTTTTTCAGATTAAAACCTAACATTTTCAGTGGATCGACAATGGATCCCTGTTTAAAGTATGCTCCTTTTTAAATGAAGTCATACTGTAAGGTTCTGCTTTTCTTTGTCAACCTTGTGTTCTTTTTCTTTGTGTTCTTGAACGTACACCTGTTTATTTGTGTTCTGGAACTTTTTTTCCTTCTTTTTTTCATTGATTTCACCTGTGTTCGTTTCTCACCTGGTCTCATCAGCTCCCTATTTAGTTCAGTTCTTTCTGTTTGTATGGTTGTGGGGTATTGTCTGTTTGTGACTGCCTACCTGTGTTTGACCATTGCCTGCCTGTGACCACAATTCCTGCCTTCTGCGAAGGCTTGATAAACATGTGCCGCCCTCTGCGCGTGAATCTACACCTTTTTCTCCCTGAGTATTCATTACACATACAGAGTTGTCTACAATTAAAATGTCATCTTCCAGAAAAGGCAGATCTAGTATTACAACAAATTATATGGCTAAACTCCAATATACTGATAGAGAAAACATTTAAATATTTATTTTTAAATGTACAATAATAAAATTATTTATTAAGGCCATTGTAAACGAGAACAGTAAATTGGCACAAGCAACTAACAGTGTATGGAGGTGTATGCTCAATACAAAATTATAACCAACTCCTCATAGCTCAGCCACAAAATTGGAAGAGACAATTGATGAAAGAAGAAATGTAAGAATTAGTGTGCCACCCAATAAAAATCATAAATGGCTTAGTATAAATAAATACAACATATTTGTTTAACTTAAAGTCTAAAGGTTTGACAGCAATACCGTATAAAATTCAAGTCAGTTGGTTTTTTGTTGTCTCAAATCCTTGGCATCAGGTCGAATGCCGAATACAGTGCCTTCAGAAGTATTCACACCCCTTGACTTTTTCCACATTTTGTTGTGTTACAAATTGGGATTAAAATTGATTTAATTGTCTTTTTTTTGTCAATGATCTACACAAAATACTTGTGTCAAAGTGGAAGAAAAATACATATAATAACCCCCCGCCCCACTAAGATAAGTATTCAACTCCCGAGTCAATACATGTTACAATCACCTTTAGCAGCGATTAGAGCTGAGTCTTTCTGGGTAAGTCTCTAAGAGCTTTCCACACCTGGATTGTCCAACATTTTCCCATTGCTCTTTTCAAAATTCTTCAAGCTCTGTCACATTGGTTGATCATTGCTAGACAAGCAGATTTAAGTCATAACTGTAACTCAGCCACTCAGGAACATTCACTGCCTTCTTGGTAAGCAACTCCAGTGTTTTAGGTTATTGTCCTGCTGAAAGTTGAATTAATCTCCCAGTGTCTGGTGGAAAGCAGACTGAACCAGGTTTTGCTCTAGGATTTTACCTGTGCTTAGCTCTAGTCTGCTTATTCTTTTATCCTGAAAAACTCCCGAGTCCTTAACGATTACAAGAATACCCATAACATGATGCAGCCACCACTATGCTTGAACATTTTTATTCTGTACAGGTTTCTTCCTTTTAACTCTGTCAATTAGATTAGTATTGTGGAGTAACTACAATGTTGTTGATCCATCCTCAATTTTCTCCTATCACAGCCATTACACTCTGGGACTGTTTTAAAGTCACCATCCATGAGCGCTTACCTTCCTCTCTGGCAACTGAGTTAGAAAGGACGCATGTATCTTTGTGTATTGATAAACCATCCAAAGTGTAATTAATAACTTCACCATGCTCAAAGGGATATTCAATGTCTGTTTTTTTATTTTATTGTACCCATCTACCAATAGGTGCCCTTTTTTGCGAGGTATTGGAAAACGTCCCTGGTCTTTGTGGTTGAATCTGCGTTTGAAATTCACTGCTTGACTGAGGGTCCTTACAGTTAATTGTATGTGTGGGGTACAGAAATTAGGTAGTCATTCAAAAATAAAGTTAAACACATGCAACGTATTATGTGACTTGGTAAGCAACTGTTTACTCCTGAACTTATGTAGGCTTGCCATAACAAAGGGGTTGAATACTTATTGACTGAAGAAAAATAAAACATTCTAAAAACATAATTCCACTTTGACATCTCAATTAAATCCATTTTAATTCAGCCTGTAAAACAACCAAATGTGGAAAAAGTCAAGGGGTGTTAATACTTTCTGAAGGCACTGTAAAACAAAAATTGGCAGGCACATACAAAAATAATGCACAATATATGGGGCATTGAACAGTCAGCCTTGTTCAGACACGAGAAAACAGAATTATTAGAACTTATTTTCTGGTACTCTCCATTGGTGGCTCGCTTTTGGAGTCAGGTCCAGGAATGGTTGTTATGTCATAATATCAGGGTTCCGATGGACCTGCAAACCAAATTGTTAGGGGATCCGAAAAACCACAATCAGTCAATGGGAAATATCATTATACTCTAGGGTAAAGTATATATTTTTAGGGCAATATCGGTAGAAATGTTACAAATAGGAAGGTTCAGGAGCCTTGTAAGACATCATAGTAAAATGGAGAGTTGTATAGCAAAAGTAAATAGCAAAATGGCATTATACTGGAAAGATGGTTTAATCTGTGGACATCAAAGGGTTGGAGTTAAAATCAAAATAAATGGTGGATTGCCCGCTGTGCGTGAATATCCAGCACTTGAAGAAAAAGGAAATTAGGAATATATGTATAATTATTGAACCACAGGTATTGTAGATGTGAGAAAAATAGCTGTAAGTAGCAGTAGAAATATTGTTGTCTGTTAGTTTACTCCAATTAGAATTGGAGGAAAAATGTATAGAGAAAATAAATTATGCAAACAATAAAATGTACAGAACTTTCAATCTATCTGTAATATTAAAGACAAAAATACAAACATATACAGGGCCTAAGAGACAGGGCCCAACAGACAGGGCCTAACAGACAGAGATTCAGCTACAGAAGACCCTCCTGGGGAGGGCCTCCCCAGATCGATAGAGAGAAGCAATTAATGCTTTCAAGGGAGGGGAAGGTCTTCAGGCTAAATTAACAGGTCTACTGTAGTGCATTAGTCAGCATGGCAGTACTAACGGGACCAGGGCTTTCCAACCCTGTTCCTGGAGATCTACCGTCCTGTAGGTTTTCGTTCATACCCTAATCTAGCGCACCTGGGATTGGATTGAAAACCGACAGGAACAGGGTTGGAGAGCCCTGAACTAGACCGTACCTGAGGAGATGTCTATGCGCGTGTTCTTCTTCTGGGTGACGTTGATGTAGACAGTGACCTTCCCCTCGGTGAGGCCCACCTCCACCACACCGTCGGCCAGGGCCGTGTAGAGGAGCAGACCGCTGGGGTTCCACGTTCGGAAGGACAGGCTGACCGACAGGGTGTCACTGTCCGGCAGCCCCGGAAGACGCAGGAAGCTGGTGGCGTTGAAGAACAAGGGGAAGGAGTGTGTCTCGCTGCAGGAGAACGTCAGGTTCCTCTGTAAGGTGGATAGAAAGTATAATAGTACATGGGTCTACAAGTTAGGGCAGCTTTTCCTTCTTGACTTTAGCAACAACAACAAAAATGTTATTCACACAACGTATAAACAAAGCTAGCATATATTTTGCATTTATACAATTTTTTAGGTGCTTTTTAGATAGCAAACAGGTCTATAAATTAGGGCAGATTTTCCCTGTTGATTTAAGCTCAAGACATTGGCACAACCCTATAAACATAGTTAGCATATACTTTGCATAAGAGGCGCATCAGAAAACCTAAGGTGCTTTTTAAATGTACATTGTGCGGTTTAATGCATGAGAAAATG
Source organism: Salvelinus namaycush (assembly GCF_016432855.1). Classification (NCBI taxonomy): domain Eukaryota; kingdom Metazoa; phylum Chordata; class Actinopteri; order Salmoniformes; family Salmonidae; genus Salvelinus; species Salvelinus namaycush. The sequence goes on along the minus strand of NC_052317.1, from coordinate 20,252,143 downwards.
CAAGCGCCTGCATTATTTCAGAGCGACACAGAAAATCACTCATCATACAGCAGCACTTGACAAAAAACTATTTTGGCTTCTCTTATCGAAGCTGACCTTTCTCCCTCTACTTGTGCTGAACACAAAGCATGCAATTCAACAACAAGGAACATGCTCACAGGGAAAAAAACAAGCTAAGAGGCACATAAGAAGTGAAATCAATAATAATGGTTGGATCCATACTTCAGCACAGTAATGGCTCACACACCATCACATACCATTGACAACTGAGCAGTAATTGTCCTGTGCTAAGCGTTGAGGACTTCAGAAGCTTGACACATTTAGTTGGTTCGATCCCATTGCATGGAATACTTTTTTATTCAACATTTCCCAAACGAAAAGATAAAAACATTGCAATATATTTAACGACACATAAACATTTTTGCATCTTTGCTAAAATTAATGTAATGCTTTAAATGTATTCCAGAGATGCATGTAGATACATTTGCATCTTTGCTCATATGCATGCCTGACAATATTCCAGAAATGCATGGCTATGACATCTAGTCTATAGGGTGGCCAAAGTGGTTCCTAATTCGGCTTCTTAAATTATGTATTGATCAACGGAGAATTTTTTTGGGGCCACAAAGCCAAAACTTAACCAGTGATTTTTTTTTAACCTTTTGATTTCACCTAATTTTAACATTGTCATAAAGAGCACATGTCCAACTTAATAAAAGACATGCCCCATCTCAAGAGGTTTTTCTAATATGTTTTTATTTTAGTTAGTGTCTTTGTTTAAATCGATAACTATGTCAAAGTGTAGGTCTAGATCTTGCGCTTCCAATGAGTGGTATTATACGGCTCTACAGTGGATGGTTTACCGGTGTTATGGTGAATTCGTAACCAAGTGGGAAGTGGGAATTTACCACATACGGGAAAAATCCACTTGAACGGCCCTCCAACTGGTAATTACTAGTTAAATCAGCCATGAATCCCCTTGGAAGCTTGTTGTATGCAACAAGGAGGGGCAAATTAATGCAAGATTTACCACAAAAACATAGTTGTTAAAAAATGTCTTGCCTGTCTATCTATGGGTTGACGTGTTATGCTCGACCCGTTCAGATTCTTACCACAAAACACCAGAAAATTGCCAAAAAGAGTAAAACCAGCTCACCTGTTTTTACACTATCATTTGACTATTACTGTAGATGTTCAATATTTATTTTCAAATAAATATTTTAAAAGGAATAGTTTCACCATATTAAAGAGTTTAGTTTGAGTAACAGGGTTGACCTTAAAATGAGAGATAGACGTAAATGAATCTAATCACTAAGTAAACTAATCACACTAAATTAATAATAATCTTCCCGAAATAACTTTGTCAAAGCAACAAAATAACAAAGGCTAAGCCATGATTGTCTGAGATAATGGGACATGCTGAGAGATGAGTTCGGATTGGTCTGCCATGTAGCACACTTCTGTCTATAACATGAGCTGGCCAGTATGTGTAGGTAATTTGGTAAAGGTGCTTTTTTTTTTTAAGATATCACATAGTAGAATTGCAAAAGTGTTGCTCTCCACTTTCTGGAAGATAGAGTTTTGAAATTAGTGGAATGCCCTGTGGAATTTGAGTATGATAGCTAGGGAGATGGAGAAACTTCTGCCGTTTGATTGCAAATATGCAGAGGGAGTCGAAAAGAGAACACAGAAAGCTGTTGTATAAAACACCTGTTTCCAGATTACATCTTCAAACTAAGGGCAACCATGGCATCCGTGACAGAGAGGAAGAAGCGTCTATCCATGTACACGGGTAAGATAGTCTAGCTAGCTACATTTTCAGAAATTACACGTTTCTAATAGTCAGAAAGTCATTTTCATTTAAAGTTAAAGTGTACTGTTAGGTAGCTAGCTAACTTTAGCTGGCTGTCTCGATAGCTAATGTTACGTGTATGATGTGTAGTAATATTATTTGTATCTCAGAGCCATTTTCATTGCTAGTTAACATTACCTGCAGATTCATGCATGGTAGTAACGTTATGAGTTGGGATTATGGTTCACTGTTTAGCTAGCTAGCTAGCTACATGTCTAAACAAAAGACTCCAATATGCAAGTAACCATTTCAATAGAATGTTCATGATGCCCCAATCACCGCCAAGCCTATCTCTGACCTTTTAACCTGTCTCTCCTCTCTGGGGAGGTTCCCATTGCTTGGAAGGCAGCCATGGTGCGTCCTTTATTTAAAGAGGGAGATTAAGCGGATCCTAACTGTTATAGGCAAATATCTATTTTGCCCTGTTTATCAAAAGTTTTGGAAAACACTTGTCAATAATCAACTGACTGGTTTTCTTGGTGTCCACTTGGTGTCCACATTCCACTGAAAAGGCAGAGCGCGAAATTCAAAATATATTTTTTAGAAATATTTAACTTTCACACATTAACAAGTCCAATACAGCAAATGAAAGGTACACATCTTGTGAATCCAGCCAACATGTCCGATTTTTAAAATGTTTTACAGCGAAAACAGCACGTATATTTATATTAGCTCACCACCAAATACAAAAAAGGACAGACATTTTTCACAGCACAGGTAGCATGCACAAAACCAACCTAACTAACCAAGAACCAACCAAACTAACCAAGAAACAACTTCATCAGATGACAGTCTTATAACATGTTACACAATAAATCTATGTTTTGTTCGAAAAATGTGCATATTTGAGCTATAAATCAGTTTTACATTGCAGCTACCATCACAGCTACCGTCAAAAATAGCACCGAAGCAGCCAGAGTAATTATAGAGACCAACGTGGAATACCTAAATACTCATCATAAAACATTTCTGAAAAATGCATCGTGTACAGCAAATGAAAGACAAGCATCTTGTGAATCCAGCCAATATTTCAGATTTTTTAAGTGTTTTACAGCGAAAACACAATATAGCATTATATTAGCTTACTACAATAGCCTACCACACTACCGCATTCATTCATCAAGGCACGTTAGCGATAGCAATAGGCACGTTAGCGTTAGCGAATAAACCAGCAAAATATATTAATTTTCACTAACCTTCATAAACCTTCCTCAGATGACAGTCCTATAACATCAGGTTATACATACACTTATGTTTTGTTCAAAAATGTGCATATTTAGAGCTGAAATCAGTGGTTATCCATTATGCTAACGTAGCTTCTTTTTCCCAGAATGTGCAGATATTTCTATTAGACTCTCACCTATTCTGACCAAATAGCTATTCATAAACATAAAAAAAAAATACATGTTGTATAGGAAATGATAGATACACTAGTTCTTAATGCAATCGCAGTGTTAGAATTCTAAAAATATCTTCATTACGACATAAGGCTTATGTTATAGCGAGAGAGTGGCCAAAACCTGGGCGCAAAACGACTAGTATACAGTTCGACAGATATATGAAATAGCATCACAAAATGGGTCCTACTTTTGGTGATCTTCCATCAGAATGTTGGACAAGGGGTCCTTTGTCCAGAACAGTCGTTGTTTGGATTTAGAACATCGTTTTTCCCTCTTGAATTAGCAAGCACACTGGCCAAGTGGCGCGAAGCTCTCCTTTCTGAACAAAGGCACACAACGCAACACGCCTAACGTCCCGAATAAATTTCAAAAATCTAATAAAACTATATTGAAAAAACATACTTTACGATGATATTGTCACATGTATCAAATAAAATCAAAGCCGGAGATAGTAGTCGCCTATAACAACAGCTATTCAGAAGGCAAATCCAGGACCAACTTCGCGCCTTCCTGAAAACATGAAATGGGTGACACGTCATTCCAAGAGGACGTATTCCATCTCAGACCAAGATAAACACTCCATTTCTTCTCTCACTGCATCTTGACATCCAGGGGAAGGTGTATGACGTGCATGTATACTAATAGGTATCATGCCCATTTATAGGCAGGACCCAGAAGAGAGCATCGATTTCAGATTTTCCACTTCCTGGTCAGGAAGTTTGTGCCAAATGAGTTCTGTTTCACTCACAGATATAATTCAAACGGTTTTAGAAACTAGAGAGTGTTTTCTATCCAATAGTAATAATAATATGCATATTGTACGAGCAAGAATTGAGTACGAGGCCGTTTAAATTGGGCACGTTTTTCCCCCAAAGTGACAACAGTGCCCTCTGTCCTCATCAGGTTAAAAACAACCTGAGGATTGATTATAAAAAACGTTTGACATGTTTCTACGAACATTGCGGATACTTTTTGGAATTTTCGTCTGCCTTTCAGGACCGGAACGAGCCTGTGGTTTTCTGAACATAACGCGCAAACCAAATGGCGGTTTTTGGTTATAAAACTATTCTTTATCGAACAAAAATAACATTTATTGTGTAACTGGGAGTCTCGTGAGTGCAAACATCCGGAGATTATCAAAGGTAAGCGAATTCATTTTATTGCCTTTCTGACTTTCGTGACCAAGCTAATTTGAGGCTAGTTGTTCTTACTGTTTTGTCTAGTGATTGATAAACTCACAAACGCTTGGATTGCTTTCGCTGTAAAGCATATTTTCAAAATCTGACACGATAGGTGGATTAACAACAAGCTGAACTGTGTTTTGGTATATTTCACTTGTGATTTCATGATTATAAATATATATATATTTTTTATTTTATTTGGCGCTCTGCAATTCAGCGGTAGTTTACGAAAATGATCCGTGCGGCAAGAAGTTAAACAATGTATCTGTATAGTGGAAAAACACAGACTGTCTGAGCAAGGCGTAGCTTAGGATTTGAACTTGGATGTGGGTGCCTAGGAAAATACCGAAGAACAATTGAAACTGTGTTTGGACTGACCTGGCTAGGCCTCTAAGGAATTTATGATAGCATAGGGAGTACTTCTCAAGGTTTCTCTAATCTCGGGGGAATGGAACTGCCGGCTTGGTAGTGATAAACAGTGGATACAACTCGCCTACTGTTCGTGTGTATGTATGTGCGTAGGATATCTACTGTTTTTATGGAAGTATGTGCGCAGCTATAAAATGGATGTCTTTGTATAATGGACTTTAGAACGTTCTCTGAAGAAACTGTACTAGCCTTTTGCATAAGCTGAGTCTTTGACTAATTATTATTAAACCCATGGTCTTACAAACCTCAGGGATTGGTCAAAGCTATTGATTGATTGTTATTATCATTGGGAGTGAAAATTCTCGTGACAGTAGCCTAGTCAAATAATTAACATCCAATCACATTAACCGTTACTCTCTCGCGGGAAATCCACTAAAGGTCCGTATGTAGCCAAACGTAGCTGTTGCTATGTTGGTATCTGTACTGATGGCGCAAAAGCCATGACAAGGAGACATAGTGGAGTGATAACGTGCGTGCAAGCAGTTGCTCCTGACACCACTTGGGTACACTGCAGCATCCACCGAGAGGCTCTTGCTGCCAAGGGAATGCATGACAGCTTGAAAGATGTTTTGGACACTACAGTGAAAATGGTTAACTTTGTTAAAGCAAGGCCCCTGAACTTTCGTGTATTTTCTGCACTATGCAATGATATGGGCAGAGACCATGTAACGCTTTCACAACATACGCTGGTTATCAAGGGGCAAAGTATTGACACGGTTCCTTGAATTGAGAGACAAGCTTAAAGTTTTCTTTACTGACCATAATTTTCACTTGTCTGACCGCTTGCATGATGACAAGTTTCTCACATGACTGGCCTATCTGGGTGATGTTTTCTCTCACCTGAATGATCTGAATCTAGGATTACAGGGACTTTACGCAACTATATTCAATGTGGTGGACAAAATTGAGGCTATGATTAAGAAGTTGGAGAAGGACAACACACAGGTCTTTCCATCATTGTATGATTTTTTTTGTGTGCAAATGAACTCAAGTTTACAGAATGTCAAATGTGATATAGCGAAGCACCTAAGTTAGTTGGTTGCGCAATTACGCAGGTACCTTCCCGAAACGGATGAGACAAACAACTGGGAACCACTGCGGTAGACCATTCCATTCTTGTGGCCCAGCTAAAGAGTATTGGTGTCTCAGAGGTCTTTGGCCTGGTTTGCTAACTACCTCTCTCAAAGAGTGCAGTGTAGACAATCAGAACATCTGCTGTCTCAGCCACTACCGGTCACCAAGGGAGTACCCCAATGCGCGGTACTAGGCCCCACGCTCTTCTCAATGTACATCAATAACATAGCTCAGGCAGTAGGAAGCTCTTTCATCCATTTATATACAGATGATACAGTCTTATACTCAGCTGGCCCCTCTCCAGATTTTATTCTAAACGCTCTACAAAAAAGCTTTCTTCATCTCCAACAAGCTTTCTCTGCCCTTAACCTTTTTCTTAACACCTCCAAAACAAAGGCCATGTGGTTTGGTAAGAAGAATACCGCTCTCCCCATCCGTGTGATTAATACGTCTAAGGGTTTATAGCTGGAGGTAGTAACCTCATACAAGTACTTGGGAGTATGGCTAGCTGGTACACTGTCCGTCTCTCAACACATATCAAAGCTGCAGGCTAAGGTTAAATCTAGACTTGGTTTCCCTATCATAATAGCTCCTCTTTCACTCCAGCCTCCAAACTAACCCTGATTCAGATGACCATCCTACCCATGCTAGATTACGGAGACAGAATTTATAGATCGGCAGGTAAGGGTGCTCTCGAGCGGCTATATGTTCTTTACCATTCGGTCATCAGATTTGCCACCAATGCTCCTTATAGAACACATCACTACACTCCATACTCCTCTGTAAACAGGTCATCTCTGTATACCCGTCGCAAGACCCACTGGTTGATGCTTAGGCCTCACTCCCCCATATCTGAGATACCTACTGCAGCCCTCATCCTCCACACGTTCTGCCAGTCACATTCTGTTAAAGGTCCCCAAAGCACACACATCCCTAGGTCGCTCCTCTTTTCAGTTTGCTGCAGCTAGAGACTGGAACGAGCTGCAAAAAACACTCAAACTGGACAGTTTTATCTCCATATCTTCATTCAAAGACTCAATCATGGACACTCTTACTGACAATTGTGGCTGCTTCGTGTGATGTATTGTTGTCTCTACCTTGTCCTTTGTGCTGTTGCCTGTGCCCAATAATGTTTGAACCATGTTTTGTGCTGCTACCATGTTGTGTTGCTACCATATTGTTGTCATGTTGTGTTGCTACCATGCTGTGTTGCTGCCATGCTATGTTGTGGTATTATGTCTCTCTTTATGTAGTGTTGTCTCTCTTGTCGTGAATTGTGTTTTGTCTGATATTTTTTGTTTATTTTATGTTTTTAATCCCAGCCCCCGTCCCCGCAGGACGCCTTTCTCCTTTTGGTAGGACGTCATTGTAAACAATAATTTGTTCTTAACTGACTTGCCTAGTTAAATAAAAGGTTAAATAAACATACATTTTTAAAAAAACTGTCGATAGACGTAGCTGGTAAATTTGCTCTGGCTATCTACTCCGATTTCAGAGCACTCTTGTCTGAGTGTGCTAGAGCGCAGAATAACTGATGAAGTCACGAACGCTCAACACCCGTTGAATATGGCCGGTGTCAGTAAACGTTGGCAAAAAAAGCATAATTCAATTGTTGCCAGCAGCACAGTTACAGTCACCAACGCTCTGGATAACATAAAAACAGCCTAACCAGCTCTGCTAGGGTGAGTAAAATGTTTGTGTCTGGAAGTAGCCAACGTTAGCCAGTTAGCTTGGGTGCTTGACTGCTGTTTGGTCAGAATGCTCGGATAAACCCTACTCCTCGGCCAGAGCGTCCAGTGTGCGCTCTGAACGCTCCGAGAGCAAAATGCTCTGAATTTACGAACTGACAATCCGACAATGCTCTGAGTTTACAAAAGCCCAGAGCACACTCTGGCCCTCCAGACTGAATTTACGAACACACCCGTATTTCTTCCGTCGCGACGTCCCTCTAAGGCCCTTCTGCTAGCTTACTAGCCCCGGCCCGCTAGCTGCCTGAATCGCCGTGTCACCGGCCGCCTGAGCCACTCACTGGACCCCTATGATCACTCGGCTACGCATGCCTCTCCCTAATGTCAATATGCCTTGTCCATTGCAGTTTTGGTGAGTAATTATTGCCTTATTTCACTGTAGCGCCTCTAGCCCTGCTCAATACGCCCTCGCTAACCCTTTAGTTCCAACTCCCACACATGCGGTGACCTCACCTGGTTTAAATGATGTTTCTAGAGACAATATCTCTCTCATTGTCACTCAATGCATAGGTTTACCTCAACTGTATTCACATCCTACCATACCTTTGTCTGTACATTATGCCTTGAATCTATTCTACCGTGCCCAGAAACCTGCTCCTTTCACTCTCTGTTCCGAACGTACTAGACGACCAGTTCTTATAGCCTTTACCCGTACCCTTATCCTACTCCTCATCTGTTCCTCTGGTGATGTAGAGGTTAATCCAGGCCCTGCAGTGCCTAGCTCCACTCCCACTCCCCAGGCGCTCTCATTTGTTGACTTCTGTAACCCTAAAAGCCTTGGTTTCATGCATGTTAACATTAGAAGCCTCCTCCCTAAGTTTGTTTTACTCATTGCCTTAGCACACTCTGCCAACCCGGATGTCCTAGCCGTGTCTGATTCATGGCTTAGGAAGACCACCAAAAACCCTGAAATTTCCATCCCTAACTATAACATTTTCCTACAAGATAGAACTGCCAAAGGGGGCGGAGTTGCAATCTACTGCAGAGATAGCCTGCAGAGTTCTGTCTTACTATCCAGGTCTGTGCCCAAACAATTTGAGCTTCTACATTTAAAAATCCACCTTTCCAGAAACAAATCTCTCACAGTTGCCGCTTGCTATAGACCACCTTTTGCCCCCTGCTGTGCCCTGGACTCAATTCATATGTGAATTGATTGCCCCCCATCTATCTTCAGAGCTTGTGCTGTTAGGTGAACTAAACTGGGACACGCTTAACACCCCGGCCATCCTACAATCTAAGCTTGATGCCCTCAATCGCACACAAATTATCAATGAACCTACCAGGTACAACCCCAAATCCGTAAACACGGGAACCCTCATAGATATTATCCTAACCAACCTGCCCTCCAAATACACCTCTGCTGTCTTCAACCAGGATCTCAGCGATCACTGCCTGCGTCCATAATGGGTCTGCGGTCAAACGACCACCCCTCATCACTGCCAAACGCTCCCTAAAACACTTCAGCGAGCAGGCCTTTCTAATCGACCTGGCCCGGGTATCTTGAAAGGATATTGACCTCATCCCGTCAGTAGAGGATGCCTGGTTATTCTTTAAAAGTGCTTTCCTCACCATCTTAAGTAAGCACGCCCCATTCAAAAAATGTATAACCAGGAACAGATATAGCCCCTGGGTCACTCCAGACCTAACTGCCCTTGACCAGCACAAAAACATCCTGTGGCGTACTGCATTAGAATCGAATAGCCCCTGCAATATGCAACTTTTCAGGGAAGTTAGGAACCAATATACACAGGTAGTTAGGAACGCAAAGGCTAGCTTTTTCAAACAGAAATGTGCATCCTGTAGCACAAACTCCAAAAAGTTCTGGGACACTGTAAAGTCCATGGAGAATAAGAGCACCTCCTCCCGGCTGCCCACTGCACTGAGGATAGGAAACACTGTCACCACCGATAAATCCACGATAATTGAGAATTTTAATAAGCATTTTTCTACGGCTGGCCATGCTTTCCACCTGGCTACCCCTACCCCGGTCAACAGCCCTGCTCCCCCCACAGCAACTTGCCCAAGCCTCCCCCATTTCTCCTTCACCCAAATCCAGATCGTTGATGTTCTGAAAGAACTGCAAAATCTGGACCCCTACAAATCAGCCGAGCTAGACAACCTGGACCCTCTTTCTTTCTAAAATTATCCGAAATTGTTGCAACCCCTATTACTAGCCTGTTCAACCTCTTTCGTTCAACCCGAACTTCCGGCGCCCCAAGAACTTCCGGCGCCGACAGAGATGGCCACCTCGCTTCGCGTTCCTAGGAAACTATGCAGTATTTTGTTTTTTTACAAAAATTTCTTACATTGCTACCCCAGGTAATCTTAGGTTTCATTACATACAGTCGGGAGGAACTATTGGATATAAGAGCAACGTCAACTCACCAACATTACGACCAGGAATACGACTTTCCCGAAGCGGATCCTCTGATTTGCCCACCACCCAGGACAATGGATCGGATCCCAGCCGGCGACCCAAAACAAAACGCCGTAGAAGGGGCAGACGGAGCAGTCTTCTGGTCAGGCTCCGTAGACGGGCACATCGCACACCGCTCCCGGGCATAATACTCGCCAATGTCCAGTCTCTTGTCAACAAGGTAGACGAAATCCATGCAAGGGTAGCCTTCCAGAGAGATATCAAAGTGACGTTCTTTGTTTCACGGAAACATGGCTCACTCGAGACATGCTATCGGAGTCGGTACAGCCAGCTGGTTTCTTCACGCATCGCGCCGACAGAAACAAGCATCTTTCTGGTAAGAAGAAGTGCGGGGGTGTATGCCTTATGATTAACGATGACGTGGTGTGATCATAACAACATACAGGAACTCAAGTCCTTCTGTTCACCTGACTTAGAATTCCTCACAATCAAATGCCGACTGCATTATCTACCTAGAGAATTCTCTTCGATTATAATCGTCTCTTCGATTATAATCACAGCCGCATATATCCCCACTCCCCAAGCAGACACGTCGATGGCCCTGAACGAACTTCATTTGACTCTATGTAAACTGGAAACCACATATTCTGAGGCTGCATTTATTGTAGCTGGGGATTTTAACAAGGCTAATCTGAAAACAAGGCTCACTAAATTCTATCAGCATATCGATTGCGCAACCAGGGCTGGCAAAATTGTTATTCTAACTATCGCGACGCATATAAGGCCCTCCCCCGCACTCCTTTCGGAAAAGCAGACCACGAGACCATTTTGTTGCTTCCAGCCTATAGACAGAAACTAAAACAGGAAGCTCCCGCGCTCAGGTCTGTTCAACGCTGGTCCGACCAATCGGATTCCACGCTTCAAGATTGCTTCAATCAAGTGGACTGGGATATGTTCCGCATTGCGGCGAACAACAACATTGATGAATACGCTGATTCGGTGAGCGGGTTTATTAGCAAGTGCATCGGCGATGTCGTACCCACAGCGTCTATTAAAACATTCCCAAACCAGAAACCGTGGATTGATGGCAGTATTCGCGCAAAACTGAAAGTGCGAACCACTGCTTTTAAATCAGGGCAAGGTGACCGGAAACATGACCGAATACAAACAGTGTAGCTATTCCCTCCGCAAGGCCATCAAACAACCTAAGCGTCAGTATAGAGACAAAGTAGTCACAATTCAACGGCTCAGACACGAGGGGTATGTGGCAGGGTCTACAGTCAACCACGGACTATAAAAGGAAAACCAGCCCCGTCGCGGACCAGGATGTCTTGCTCCCAGACAGACTAAACAACTTCTTTGCTCGCTTTGAGGACAACACTGACACGGACCGCTACCGGAACCTGCGGGCTGTCCTTCACTGCAGCCGACGTGAGCAAAACATTTAAACGTGTCAACCTTCGCAAGGCTGCAGGCCCAGACGGCATCCCCAGCCACGTCCTCAGAGCATGCGCAGACCAGCTGGTTGGTGTGTTTACGGACATATTCAATCAATCCTTATCCCAGTCTGCTGTCCCCACATGCTTCAAGAGGGCCACCATTGTTCCTGTTCCCAAGAAAGCTAAGGTAACTGAGCTAAATGACTACTGCCCCGTAGCACTCACTTCCGTCATCATGAAGTGCTTTGAGAGACTAGTCAAGGACCATATCACCTCCACCCTACCTGACACCCTAGACCCACTCCAATTTGCTTACCGCCCCAATAGATCCAGAGACGACGCAATCACACTGCACACTGCCCTAACCCATCTGAACAAGAGGAATACCTATGTAAGAATGCTGTTCATCGACTACAGCTCAGCATTTAACACCATAGTACCCTCCAAACTCGTCATTAAGCTCGAGACCATGGGTCTCGACCCCGCCCTGTGCAACTAGGTCCTGGACTTCCTGACGGGCCGCCCCCCAGGTGGTGAGGGTAGGTAACAACATCTCCACCCCGCTGATCCTCAACACTGGGGCCCCACAAGGGTGCGTTCTCAGCCCTCTCCTGTAATCCCTGTTCACCCACGACTGCGTGGCCATGCACGCCTCCAACTCAATCATCAAGTTTGCAGATGACACTACAGTGGTAGGCTTGATTACCAACAACGACGAGACGGCCTACAGGGAGGAGGTGAGGGCCCTCGGAGTGTGGTGTCAGGAAAATAACCTCACACTCAACGTCAACAAAACAAAGGAGATGATTGTGGACTTCAGGAAACAGCAGAGGGAGCACTCCCCTAGGGGTAGAAAGTTTTAAGTTCCTCAGCGTACACATCACGGACAACTTGAAATGCTCCAACCACACAGATAGCGTGGTGAAGAAGGCGCAGCAGCGCCTCTTCAACCTCAGGACACTGAAGAAATTCGGCTCGTCACCAAAAACACACAAACCTTTACAGATGCACAATCGAGAGCATCCTGTCGGGCTGTATCACCGCCTGGTACGGCAACTGCTCTGCCCATAACCGTAAGGCTCTCCAGAGGGTAGTGAGGTCTGCACAACGAATCACCGGGGGCAAACTACCTGCCCTCCAGGACACCTACACCACCCGATGTCACAGGAAGGCCAAAAAGATCATCAAGGACAACAACCACCCGAGCCACTGCCGGTTCACCTCGCTATCATCCAGAAGGCGAGGTCAGTACAAGTACATCAAAGCAGGGACCGAGAGACTGAAAAACAGCTTCTATCTCAAGGCCATCAGACTGTTAAACAGCCATCACTAACATTGAGTGGCTGCTGCCAACTGACTCAACTCCAGCCACTGGAAAAATTGATGTAATAAATGTAGCACTAGCCACTTTAAACAATGCCACTTCATATACTGTTTACATACCTAACATTACTCATATCATATGTATATACTATACTCTATACCATCCACTGCATCTTGCCTATGCCGTTCTATTCCATCACTCATTCATATATTTATTTTTTGTGTACATATTCTTATTTATTCCTTTACACTTGTGTGTATAAGGTAATTGTTGTGAAATTCTTAGGTTAGATTACTCGTTGGATATTACTGCATTGTCGGAACTAGAAGCACAAGCATTTCACTACACTCGCATTAACATCTGCTAACCATGTGTATGTGACAAATAAAATTGTATTTTATTTTGTCAGATCCCCAAAGATTGAAAAGCTGCTGCGGTCATCCCCCTTTTCAAAGGGGAGACACTCTAGACCCAAACTGCTACAGACCTATATATATCCTACCCTGCCTTTCTAACGTCTTCGAAAGCCAAGTTAACAAACAGATCACCGACCATTTCGAATCCCACCGTTCCTTCTCCACTATGCAATCTGGTTTCCGAGCTGGTCATGGGTGCACTTCAGCCACGCCTAAGGTCCTAAACGATATCATAACCGCCATCGATAAGAGACAATACTGTGCAGCTGTATTCATCGACCTGGCCAAGGCTTTCGACTCTGTCAATCACCACATTCTTATCGGCAGACTCAACAGCCTTGGTTTCTCAAATGACTGCATCGCCTGGTTCCCCAACTACTTCTCAGACAGAGTTCAGTGTGTCAAATCGGAGGGCTTGTTGTCCGGACCTCTGGCAGTCTCTATTTTGGTGCCACAGGGTTCAATCCTCGGGCCGACTCTTTTCTCTGTATACATCAATGATGTCGCTCTTGCTGCTGGTGATTCTCTGATCCACCTCTACGCAGACGAGACCATTCTGTATACTTCTGGGCCTTCTTTGGACACTGTGTTAACTAACCTCCAGATGAGCTTCAATGCCATACAACTCTCCTTCTGTGGCCTCCAACTGCTCTTAAATGCAAGTAAAACTAAATGCATGCTCTTCAACCGATCGCTGCACACACCTACCCGCCCGTCCAGCATCACTACTCTGAACGGTTCTGACTTACAATATGTGGACAACTACAAATACCTAGGTGTCTGGTTAGACTGTAAACTCTCCTTCCAGACTCACAATAAGCATCTAAAATCCAAAAATAAATCTAGAATTGGCTTCCTATTTTGTAACAAAGCATCCTTCACTCATGCTGCCAAACATACCCTCGTAAAACTGACTATCCTACCGATCCTTGACTTCGGCGATGTCATTTACAAAATAGCCTCCAACACTCTACTCAGCAAATTGGATGCAGTCTATCACAGTGCCATCCGTTTTGTCACCAAAGCCCCATATACTACCCACCACTGCGACCTATTATGCGCTCGTTGGCTGGCCCTCGGTTCATATTCGTCGCCAAACCCACTGGCTCCAGGTCATCTACAAGTCTCTGCTCGGTAAAGTCGCGCCTTATCTCAGCTCACTGGTCACCATAGCAGCACCCACCCGTAGCACGCGCTCCAGCAGGTATATTTCACTGGTCACCCCCAAAGCCAATTCCTCCTTCGGCCGCCTTTCCTTCCAGTTCTCTGCTGCCAATGACTGGAACGAACTGCAAAAATCACTGAAGCCGGAGATTCATATCTCCCTCACTAGCTTTAAGCATCAGCTGTCAGAGCAGCTCACAGATCACTGCACCTGTACATAGCTCATCTGTAAATAGCCCATCCAACTACCTGAACCCTATACTGTTATTTATTTTGCTCCTTTGCACCCCAGTATCTCTACTTGCACACTCATCTTCTGCACATCCATCACTCCAGTGTTTAATTGCTATATTGTAATTATTTCGCCACTATGGCCTGTTTATTGCCTTACCTCACTTGTCCTACCTCATTTGCACACATTGTATATAGACTTGTTCTATTGTATTATTGACTGTATGTTTGTTTATTCCATGTGTAACTGTGTTGTTGTTTGTGTCGCACTGCTTTGCTTTATCTTGGCCAGGTCGCAGTTGTAAATGAGAACTTGTTCTCAACTAGCCTACCTGGTAAAATAAAGGTGAAAAAATAAAAATATAAACCAGCCTTTAGTCTTGAAATCTTTGGTTGTTCACATGTGAATCCTTACAGAGATTGGTGGGGCTAAGGCTTAAGAGGGTGTGAACGATGCTGAATGAGTGTAGAGAAAGAAGTGGTTCACCCAAAAATTAAATGGCCATTTTCTCAAAAGTGAGGTTACAAGTTTGTCAACTTTCAAAGCAGAATTACTTTCCCATTGTTCCTCAACTGTGGTGTATGATATACAATTTTCTAGCTTGGAGTCTCTACTTTTATCCAATGTAAAAAACACAATTTAAAATGTTGCTACATAAGACCGAATCGAGCCGGTCGGTCACATTTTCACAATATTATTCCGACCTCATAGTATTGAAATATATACAAAACATTTTTGACTGCACTAGGCCTTTAAATACATTCCATATGTTGTAATTTATTTAAAATGTATGAATGAAAATGCTTTTATACATTATTTGGCCAATTTAAAATATTTCACATGTATCCTTAAATAGTTAGCTAAAAATACTTTAAAAATGTTTCCATATAGGATGACTTCTAAGAAATTAATTTGTTTTCTGTCATAATCACCACAAGGTAAGAGTTTCTTCTCTTCTGATTTATGCTACAGTGAGTGTACTGAGAAGCACTATATTGTTTTATTGTAGTGCCTCAGTGAAAAAGGATCATTATATTTAAGTGAGGTGTTGCAACACTGGACTTTCCAAGTAAGTAATCACAAATACATGGCTGTTCCTACCGTTTATGTTTTCAAGGTATACCAGTGAATCACAAACCACCTAGAAAAGATGCTACTCAGATGTACAAAACATGACAGAGAAAGGTTCTTACAAAACTTGAAGTATCAATTTTCTTCCTCTTGACCAGGTTGGTAATGTTATCTCCGTTGTAGGTGATGCCCTCCATGCAGCCAACAAAGTTCTCCCTGCCTCCCGAGCTGAGCTTGGCAGAGAAGGGCATGCCTCCAAAACTGATCTAGAGGACACAGAAGGAGAAGAGGAAAAGGGGTCAAGTATTATTTGAAGAGGCTCTGCAGCAGGAGCCACACCTCAGAGCAATTTGTCGCTTTGAATCAAATCAATACAGCAGCATACATCCCTTCAGAGAGTATATTGGTTTTCACTTGTGCCTGATTGCATTAATCTCCACTTTATAATGAATGTATGTATGGTGTTGTGTTTTTTTCCTTCTCTTTCCCTGCGGAGCCAAAGTAATTTCCTTCGGTATCGCACACCGATAATTACACAGACAAACCTAAAAGCTGAGCTTTGTACACACAGGGGAGCCGCAGTACAGAGAGAGCTTGCTCCGATTTGGCATCTGTGAACTAACACATCTTCACACAGACCTCTGAGTAACCTGACTCACAGGAGCCAAAGGATCTAATTAAATAATCTCTCATATCCCCTCTCCTCGTAGAGATAGGGAGGTATGTGAGGAAATGAACCAGAACAATATACAATACAACTTTATTGGGAGGGGTGTAGAAACGCACCAATGACAATATACAATACAATTTTATAGGAATGGATGGAGAAATTAACCAAGACAATATACAAACAATATAGGATTGGGGTCATTAAAATTCCTGTTAATTTAGAAAGTAAATCATATTCAAATTTCAGATTTTCCTAATTGAAAAGCACTGAAGAATTTTTTTATTTCAGTGTACTTCCTGAATTGACTGATATTTTAATGGAATTGACCCCAACCCTGATAGGGAGGGAAGCAAAAAGAGTAACCACTAAGACAATACACAATAAAACTGTGGCCTACCTCATAGTCCAGGTCAAGATGATCAAATTCACCGTTGGTGCGGAAGTGCTGCGTGTGGCGATCCAGGGTAAAGTTGACATTCCGTCGGTAACGCTCGATAATTACAGAGTGCCAATGGTCATCATCCAATAAACTTCCGCTTGTCACGGAGGTGTGCCCGAGGATGGAGCCATACTGATTGCTGCCTGAAGTTTACAAGACATAAACAGATTGAATTCAAGAAAATGCTTAAGGCGACATTTTTCCTATAAACAACAGTCTGACATAGTGCGATAACATTTTACAAATGCTAATTTGTGTAGGCTACTGTGATGAATAATTATCTTTCTGACAACAACCATTACTGAAATTCATCAAATAAAAACTGAAGATGATTAATGCATAAGGGCTAGTCATATTAGCAAATATGCAGGAATTGTATCAAGTTTCATCAACTGCCGTAAGTAGTTGCCATAAGAAGCTATATTATCAGTGACTACAGTACACTACAGTAGGTGTGCGTCCATATGGCACTCTGTTCCCTATATCGTGTCCTATTTTTGACCAGAGCACTATGGACCTGGTCAAAAGTAGAGCACTAAATAAGGAATAGGGTGCCATTTGGGATGCACACAGATATCCCATAGACAGGATAAGATAATGGTCCATTACCCAGGTTGATCATGAGAAGTAGTTTGGATCTCTTCAGCTCCAGGCTGATATAGTCTCCCTGCTGTCCCTCCCCGTGCAGGAGCACACCGTTACTGGCCGTGGTCTTAAACTTCAGGGAGATGACGTCCTTCAAGATCTTCATCTTCTTCATCTTGAAGCGGTAGGAGATCACACCCTGACCTTCGAAGTTGATCACATCCGCCCCTGAGGTCACCGAACAGTGATAAAGGTTACAGAGCTTAATATCCCCTCAATTACCTCTACTGTCCTGTGTCAAGGCTTTTGACATAAAAGGTAATATGAGTGTTAATGAGAAGAACCTATTGTCCTTTAGAGATCACCTAATGCAATCACAAGCAATGTCAAAAAGGTGAGGCAGCTTATACGGATTTCTCTTTTTCTAATTGGAGGAAAAGAACAACTGCGGGAGAAATTACTTTGTCTCTAATACATATAACCATGGCTGCAAAGTAAGCTTGGGCAGTATCCAGATTGTCATACCTTCATACTGACCTTGTGCCATATCGGGATATCCGGTAATACCGGAACTGAACACAAGCAAGGGGCGCTATTTTCAAACACCACTGACTCTGTAATCCGAAGATTAGCTATTCTAAAAAGTACATGCTAAAATCCCATAGAGAATGCTATCTAAATGCTAATGAGTGCATTTAGTGCATCTGACCTAAAGTATTACGACATCCCAGCTCATAAAGTTATACAAGTAACTAAAAAATGCTACTCACAAGCACAAAACAAATATTAGACAGCGAGGCTCTTGATTTAGGAGGGGATTCCCTGCTGTTACCAAGTGAAGCTTGATTTTGGAAGAAGCTAACCACTTAGTTAGCTCTCGAAAGCTCTAGGCGGCATTCTCACTTCTCCCTAAAATGTTCAGCCATTAGCTTCGTCTCCGACTCGCTCATGTTAACTACAATCCCGATCCTGTTTTAAAGTTTAGAAATTTCAACAATCATCGCTGCTGTACGGCTTTTGAAACATATGACCTTATCGTTCATCAGTGAGAAAGAATCCTTCAAATATAAAATATACACTTACTGTAGCAGTTTTGCACATATCCATACAGCTATGGGTGCCTCCATCCGACGAAACTACACTTCAGCTACACTTCCTTAGTTATGCTTACACACAGTTGTTCAGAGCACGCCAGTTAGCAATTAGTGATTTTCGTAAACATGCGTTGTAACATTGACTTATGGCCGCGTGAGAACTCTAACCCTATCAAGGTGTGTATCAATTTAACCTTTAGTTTCTTTTTTTATTATTTCTTGCTGATATGACAGATAAGGTCCTTATTCTACCTAAACTGTACCGCAGGCGATGCGTGTTAATCTTCAGATTGAGCGTCAGGGCTCTTAACAAAACTCCCCCGAAGAGAAGACGCCTTCGTCCAATGACTTATGTGTAATGGAATGGAACTGAGAGTCATAATCAAGGGCTAACCACTTTAGCTTAATAGCTAACCAGCTACTAAATTGGCAAACCAAATGCGCAACTGTAGAGCATTCAGCACATTTTAGACAATTAACTTAATAGTCATAAGATATCTAGCTGGCAAACATTTAGTTGTGAACTTTAGTTGTGAATTTAGTGAGTGACTCACAAGGCTCCTGTCTCTCATCGTTCTGTACTTGTAAACAAACACCACGTGAGTGGGGACTACCGGTAAGCTTCATTATGAAAAGTTATGTGACAGGTGAAATGAAGAACGCAATCTTCTTTACTTAAAAAATAGCTACAAATATTAAAATGTATTAAAAATACAGTGGGGCAAAAAAGTATTTAGTCAGCCACCAATTGTGCAAGTTCTCCCACTTAAAAAGATGAGAAAAGCCTGTAATTTTCATCATAGGTACACTTCAACTATGACAGACAAAATGAGAAAAAAAAATCCAGAAAATCACATTGTAGGATTTTTAATGAATTTATTTGCAAATTATGGTGGAAAATAAACTTTTGTTATTGACCAAATACTTATCTCAATACTTTGTTATATACCCTTTGTTGGCAATGACAGAGGTCAAACGTTTTCTGTAAGTCTTCACAAGGTTTTCACACACTGTTGCTGGTATTTTGGCCCATTCCTCCATGCAGATCTCCTCTAGAGCAGTGATGTTTTGGGGCTGTTGCTGGGCAACACGGACTTTCAACTCCCTCCAAAGATTTTCTAATGGGGTTGAGATCTGGAGACTGGCTAGGCCACTCCAGGACCTTGAAATGCTTCTTACGAAGCCACTCCTTCGTTGCCCGGGCGGTGTGTTTGGGATCATTGTCATGCTGAAAGACCCAGCCACGTTTCATCTTCAATGCCCTTGATGATGGAAGGAGGTTTTCACTCAAAATCTCACGATACATGGCCCCATTCATTCTTTCCTTTACACGGATCAGTCGTCCTGGTCCCTTTGCAGAAAAACAGCCCCAAAGCATGATGTTTCCACCCCCATGCTTCACAGTAGGTATGGTGTTCTTTGGATGCAACTCAGCATTCTTTGTCCTCCAAACACAACGAGTTGAGTTTTTACCAAAAAGTTCTATTTTGGTTTCATCTGACCATATTTCATTCTCCCAATCTTCTTCTGGATCATTCAAATGCTCTCTAGCAAACTTCAGACGGGCCTGGACATGTACTGGCTTAAGCAGGGGGACACGTCTGGCACTGCAGGATTTGAGTCCCTGGCGGCGTAGTGTGTTACTGATGGTAGGCTTTGTTACTTTGGTCCCAGCTCTCTGCAGGTCATTCACTAGTTCCCCCCGTGTGGTTCTGGGATTTTTGCTCACCGTTCTTGTGATCATTTTGACCCCATGGGGTGAGATCTTGGGTGGAGCCCCAGATCGAGGGAGATTATCAGTGGTCTTGTATGTCTTCCATTTCCTAATAATTGCTCCCACAGTTGATTTCTTCAAACCAAGCTGCTTACCTATTGCAGATTCAGTCTTCCCAGCCTGGTGCAGGTCTACAATTTTGTTTCTGGTGTCCTTTGACAGCTCTTTGGTCTTGGCCATAGTGGAGTTTGGAGTGTGACTGTTTGAGGTTGTGGACAGGTGTCTTTTATACTGATAACAAGTTCAAACAGGTGCCATTAATACAGGTAACAAGTGGAGGACAGAGGAGCCTCTTAAAGAAGAAGTTACAGGTCTGTGAGAGCCAGAAATCTTGCTTGTTTGTAGGTGACCAAATACTTATTTTCCACCATAATTTGCAAATAAATTCATAAAAAATCCTACAATGTGATTTTCTGGATTTTTTTCTCTCATTTTGTTTGTCATAGTTGAAGTGTACATATGATGAAAATTACAGGCCTCTCCCATCTTTTTAAGTGGGAGAACTTGCACAATTGGTGGCTGACTAAATACTTTTTTGCCCCACTGTATATACTTAAAAGAAACAGTTTCAACGGTATTGGCGGTATTGAAATACCCCGGTATACGGTATATAAGCCTACTTCAAATACTTTTCTGTCTGTTGAGATGTGCCAGCCTACGTGTCTTTAGACAGCAGCATGGCATTGTGATATCACCCTGTGGCAACTTTCTCCTTTTAAAGGCGCTTTCATCTCTTTACCCAGTCTGACAGTCGGATACATCTATTTGCTGTTCAATCTTAAGGGCATGGATTGAGTATTTGCAGTAAGTGGCCAGGGGGAACTAGACTGGTCAATGACTAGGGCAAACAAGTTTCTCCTGGTCAGTTTTTCCTGTCTATCAGTTTCTACAGTGTGTAATACAGCATAGAATGGACACAGCAAAGGGTGGTTTGGCAGGTGAAAGCTTTGAATAAAGAAATTGATCAGTAAAGCGTGTTTTTCTGTAGTAGAAGGTAACAACAGAAACCAGCGAAAGTAAACAGCTGTTCTCTATCTCCTACTCTATCAAAAACCTGTAGCTGTGTGAATGTCGCTGTTGGCACATAGATCAGTAATGTAATTATTTAAACTCAATGAATCTACATTACTGAGCATATTAATTCACCCACCTGACAGATATGATATATGATACCAAGATAAGTGAAACCTTCAGTATTACATATTAATTAAGCCCATATTGGCCAACACATGATTATTCTCATATTTTCTTCATGTAGAAATTATCCAAACTGCACGCAATAAAGGATGTTTTGAATTAAGAGATTCCTTTTTATGTTCTTATGTTAAAGGATGTTCGCATATACTATCTCTTCTACAGTAGTGTGAGATGTGCATGGATGTACAGTGCCGTACACTCACAGTAAGAACAGCCATAGACTTCCACTCTCAAGCCGATCCTCCCCTCCTCGTTCCACTCAAGTGGGACGATGCGGATGTAGCGTGTTATGATTGCATGCTGCAGATCATGGCGGACCACACTCTCGCTGTTGGAGTTGCCTGAAAATGCCTTGGAAAGCAAACAGAACCTTTAGGTTCCACATTTTGAAGCCAATTACTGTTCATGGGGAGCATTTTAGATGGTGTGTGATATAATTAAAAGTGCCATAATAACGAAATAATAAAACCGAATCATAATGTGGACCAGTAAGTAATATGCTGTTCATTTGTCTGATGTGAGTTTGATAGGCTATACCTAGGAATTCCTATAGGGGCGCACAGGGCTTCCCAGCGCACTCGTTACAAGCGACTTGAAGCCGAAGCTGTGTGATATATTTCTATATTTCCACCTTTCAGGTATGAATGTGATTTTGAATATATTTGTTAATGTCAGAATGTTACTGTGTGTTAATTAGTCAGCAGCAAAGATGTTTAAAACATTAAATGTGTTATTTGTATGTTTAGACCACGTCAAAATTTGCCGTTTTTCTAGCTAGCTTGCTAGAAGGCTGCTCACTTACAAGAGGTGACTTCGTGATCAGAGCGTGCCCAAGAGAGACCGAGCACAGCTCCTGTGTGTGTGGTTTGGTGAATGGGAACATTGGAAAACTTTCGGAAAATGTATACAAGGATAATCAATGGTGATAATAAATAGTGGAATACGTGATGCTTTTCAGTGTCAATTTAAAGAGCGATAGTAGAGGATTAATCAAGCCATTGCAATGTATAAATGAGACAATATTGGTTTATTGAACAATTGTAACAGTTATCTAATTTAAAGAGAATATATTTTGTGCATTTGTAAAAAATTATATATTGTACCTATGTAAATGGTTAATGATTTTATATGAAAAATACTAATTACAAGTGACTTGAAGCTGAAGCTACATCTCTGTGTGATTTATTTCTATATTTCCCCCTTTCAGGGGTATAACAGGTGCACAACCAAAAAGTTTGTAGTCCTAAAAACCGGAAATGAGTTACTTCTGGTTCGTTCAGCAATTGCTATGGGGAAAATGAATGGGGAAAGTATAGGGTTTTGGGATAAATGTCGAAAATAAGGTCTGAGATGAACACAGGCTTAGGAGATATTATATGTTTTGTTCTATGAGGTAATATCAGTCAGTTAACATGACCTTCATTAATTATGAAGCCTTTTATGTGCTTTTTTTATTACATACAGTAAATGCTTAAAGATTTACAAAAAGTGACGTCAGCTGATGAAGATTATCTCATAGAACAAAATGTATAAGATCTCCTAACCTTGTGTTCACCACAGACCTTATTTTCGGCATTTATACAATAACCCTACAACAAATTTTTCCCATAGGATTTGTTCAACAAACCATGTGCCTACAAAAATATGCCATTACTATTGCTCTCTTTGGGCTATAATTATATGAACAAAGTATAGACATTTAGAAATGATTGCTGATTAAGTAGGCATTTCTGATACACGAATGACAACTAACACACTCACCCATATGTTGCCATCTTGCCGATACGGTCTCCAGTTCCTTCCTGTATCACTGTAGAGGAGTCTGTACTGGGTTGTCCAATCAGAGCTGCTGTACCGGCCCTGTGTGGCAATGAAGGTGACTTGCTTCCTAGTGCCCAGGTCCACCTGCAGCCACTGGTAACGGTCAGTGTCCCCCGGAGACCAGCCTCCAGCACCTGGAGATGAGAGAAACAATCAAACCAGCAACCGTTAGTATCCTCTGCTTCTATGTGGCAAAACATATGTGAGTGAAATGAATGAGACTGCAGCTTAAAATAATCATAAAATAAAAATATTTAGATGTTAAGCTTTCATTCTGAATTCTTTTAGTTAATACCTCCTCTCCTGTTGAGCTTTGCGTATCCAGCCCCATATCCACCGGAGTACACTGAGGAGCTGGTAAAAGCTGTGTGAGAGAGTGGTGTGGCCAACACTTCATCACATTTCCCTGGAGGGCAACACAAAACACAAGATACAGACAATGGAGGAATGAGTCATCGTCCCATAAAATGACACTTCAGTGTGTTTTAACAATGTATTTGATTAAGTTTTCTTTTCTTCCTTACAATTGTATTTTACGTTACTGCTCCTTACCATAGACAGGTTTTTGGAGAGAATAGCACATGTGACGTCTCTTACCATTCACATCCTTTTCTATAGCAGGCCCGTGGTGGTAATGACTGGAAGCAAAGGCCATTCAATATAAGTACAATATGAATACTGGCAAGGCCAATTTCTGTCTGGTTTGGTTATTATTGAACACATCAATAGCAATACATGAATAGCTTTGAAAAATAAATCAAACGTTCAGCCTGTCATGTTCCTGGTAGACACACTCAATCTTGATGAATAACTTTCCAAAGATCAAATCAAAATCAAATCAAATGTTATTAGTCACATGCGCCGAATACAAAAAGCTGTAGACATTAAAGTGAAATACTTACTTACGAGCCCCTAACCAACAATGCAGTTTAAAAAAATACAGATAAGAATAAGAAATAACAGTAACAAGTAATTAAAGAGCAGCAGTAAAATAACAATAGCGAGACTATATACAGGGGTTACCGGTATAGAGTCAATGTGTGGGGGGCACCGGTTAGTTGAGGTAATATGTACATGTAGGTAGAGTTATTAAAGTGACTATGCATAGATGATAACAACAGAGAGTAGCAATGGTGTAAAGGGGGGGGGGGGGGGGCAATGCAATAGTCTGGGTAGCAAATTGATTAGGTGTTCAGGAGTCTTATGGCTTGGGGTTAGAAGCTGTTTAGAATCCTCTTGCACCTGGACGTGGCGCTCCGGTACCACTTGCCCTGCGGTAGCAGAGAGAACAGTCTGTGACTATGGTGGCTGGAGTCTTTGAAAATGTTTAAGGCCTTCCTCTGACACCGCCTGGAATAGAGGTCCTGGATGGCAGGAAGCTTGGCCCCAGTGATGTACTGGGGAATTTCATAATTCCTTTATGTACTCATTAATTAAAATCAATCTGTCTATTTATAAGAATTTGTAAGATACTTATTAACATGAAATAGACAGGATACAGTCTTATTAAAATTAGATAATAGTATTTATTCTCGGAGCACGCTCCCATTTAACCATGAACAACAGTTTATATACAAGATATGACGTCATTGGCACACAATATCATTTATTCTCCTGAAGGCTCACTATAATTTATTACCACTTTAGCTCTTTAGATAATGGAAGACCTAAAAAGTTACTCACTGCCTTATCTAAACATCTCAGGGCTAAGTTGGGTCAGTTCAACCATAGTTTAACGACCCTTTTTGCTTACTTTATAACCCACAGCACAAATCTCTCTAACTAAGTTGGAATGGTGTTTTTATCCTCATTGTTCATACTACCTAATCCCTTCCTTATGAATTAACATTATTAATCAGATATAATAATAATACCGTGCAGAGTTCAATTAGTTATAGTTTTATCTAAATGTAGACATAGTTTTAGTCATTATTCATAAAATTCCTAACACGTACGCACTACCCTCTGTAATGCGGTCGGAGGCCGAGCAGTTGCCATACCAGGCAGTGATGCAACCAGTCAGGATGCTCTCGATGGTGCAGCTGTAGAACCTTTTGAGGATCTGAGGACCTATGCCAAATCTTTTCAGTCTCCTGAGGGGGAATAGGTTTTGTTGCGCCCTCTTCACGACTGACTTGGTGTGCTTGAACCATGTTAGTTTGTTGGAGATGTGGACACCAACTTAAAGCTCTCAACCTGCTACACTGCAGCCCCATTGATAAGAATGGGGGCATGCTCGGTCCTCTTTTTCCTGCAGTCCACAATCATCTCCTTTGTCTTGATCACGTTGAGGGAGAGGTTGTTGTCCTGACACCACACGGCCAGGTCTCTAATATAGGCTGTCCCTAAAGGCTGTATCGTCGTTGTCGGTGATCAGGCCTACCACTATTGTGTCATCGGAAAACTTGATGGTGTTGGAGTCGTGCCTGGCCGTGGAGTCATGAGTGAACAGTGAGTACAGGAGGGGACTGAACACACACCCCTGAGGGGCCCCCGTGTTGAGGATCAGCGTGGCGGATGTGTTGTTACCTACCCTTACCACCTGGGGGCGGCCTGTCAGGAAGTCCAGGATCCAGTTGCAGAGGGGGGTGTTTAGTCTCAGGGTCCTTAGCTTATTGATGAGTTTTGAGGGCACTATGGTGTTGTTCGCTGAGCTGTAGTCAATGAATAGCATTCTCGTATAGGTGTTTCTTTTGTCCAGGTGGGAAAGGGCAGTGTGGAGTGCAATAGAGATTGCATCATCTGTGGATCTGTTGGGGCGCTATGTAAATTGAAGTGGGTCTAGGGTTTCTGGGATAATGATGTTGATGTGAACCATGACCTGCCTTTCGAGGCACTTCATTGCTACAGACGTGAGTGCTATGGGTCGGTAGTCGTTTAGGAGGGTCGCTTTAGTGTTCATGGGCACAGGGACTATGGTGGTCTGCTTGAAACATGTAGGTATTACAGACTCAGTCAGGGACAGGTTGAACATGTCAATGAAGACACTTGTCAGTTGGTCAGCGCATGCTCGCAGTACACGTCCTGGTAATCCGTCTGGCCCTGCAGCCTTGTGAATTTTTACCTGTTTAAAGGTCTTACTCACATCGGCTGCGGATAGCGTGATCACACAGTCTTCCAGAACAGCTGGTGCTCTCATGCATGTTTCAGTGTTATTTGCCTCGAAGCGAGCATAGAAGTAGTTTAGCTCGTCTGGTAGGCTCGTGTCACTGAGCAGCTCTCGGCTGTGCTTCCCTTTGTAGTCTGTAATGGTTTGCAAGCCCTGCCACATCCGACGAGCATCAAAGCCGGTGTAGTACGATTCGATCTTAGTCCTGTATTGACGCTTTGACTGTTTGATGGTTTGTCAGAAGGCATAGCAGGATTTCTTATAAGCTTCCGGGTTAGAGTCCCGCTCCTTGAAAGTGGCAGCTCTAGCCTTTAGCTCAGTGTGGATGTTGCCTGTAATCCATGGCTTCTGGTTGGGGTATGTACATACAGTCACTGTGGGGACGACGTCATCAATGCACTTATTGATGAAGCCAGTGACTGATGTGGTGTACTCCTCAATGCCATCGGAAGAATCCCGGAACATATTCCAGTCTGTGCCAACAAAACAGTCCTGTAGCTTAGCATCTGCTTATCTAACCACTTTTCTATTGACCTAGTCACTGGTGCTTCCTACTTTAATTTTAGCTTGAACGCAGGAATCAGGAGGATATAATTGTGGTCAGATTTGCCAAATGGAGGGCGAGCTTTGTATGCGTCTCTGTATGTGAGGTAAATGTGGTACAGTTTTTTCCCTCTGGTTCCACATTTAACATGCTGATAGAAATTTGGTAAAACGGATTTAAGTTTCCCTGCATTAAAGTCCCCGGCTACTAGGAGCGCCGCCTCTGGGTGAGGGTTTTCTTGTTTGCTTATGGCAGAATACAGCTCATTCAATACTGTCTTAGTGCCAGCCTCTGACTGTGGTGGTATGTAAACAGCTACGAAAAATACAGATGAAAACTCTCTAGGTAGGTAGTGTGTGTCACTCCCTGACCTTAGAGAACCGTTTTATGTCTCTATTTTGGTTTGGTCAGGGTGTGAGTTGGGGTGGGTATTCTATGTTCTATTATTTGTATTTCTATGTTTTGGCCGGGTAGGGTTCTCAATCAGGGACAGCTGTCTATCGTTGTCTCTGATTGAGAACCATACTTAGCTAGCCCTTTTTCCCACCTGTCTGTGTGGGAGGTTGACTTTGTTTATGGCACTTAGCCTTTAGCTTCACGGTTTGTTTTGTAGTGTTTATTGTTTTGTTCGGCGTCTTTTCATAATAATAAAGAAAATGTACGCTCACCACGCTGCACCTTGGTCCAGTTCTTTCAACGGCCGTGACAGTGTGGTCTATAGTTTATCATGAGATACTCTACCTCAGGCGAGCAATAGCTCGAGACTTCCTTAGATATCGTGCACCAGCTGTTATTTACAAAAATACATAGCCCGCCACCCCTTGTCTTACCAGACGCCGCTGTTCTATCCTGCCGGTGCAGCGTATAACCAGCCAGCTTAATGTTGATAGTGTCGTCATTCAGCCACGTCTCCTTGAAGCATAATATATTACAGTTTTGAATGTCCCGTTGGTAGTTTAATCTTCCGCGTAGGTCATCTATTTTATTGTCCAAAGATTGCACGTTTGCTAGCAGAATGGAAGGAAGTGGGGGTTTATTCAATCGCCTACGAGTTCTCAGAAGGCAGCCCGCCTTTTTCTCTGCCCCAACTTCACACAAATCACGGGATCCCCAACCTTGGGGCTGTTCCCAAGAAAGCAGTATATCGTTCGTGTCGGCCTCGTCAGACTTGTTAAAGGGAAAAAAAGGATTCTGCCAGTCCGTGGTGAGTAATCGCAGTCCTGATGTCCAGAAGTTATTTTCGGTCATAAGAGACGGTAGCGGCAACATTATGTACAAAATAAGTAAAAAAATAAGTTACAAACAACGCAAATAAAGTGGGCCAAGAAACACAAGATGACATCACGCAGCATACATAATCAGAGCATGCAACAGAACATTGTACTGTCTACACTTGGTTTGTTGTTAATATTAAATATTTTTCATTAAATTGATTTTTGTTGCTAAGGATTCCACGACGCGGTTATCCTTTACGTCTGGGACTGCAAGTTTGTGTTCCATTTTTTGCGTGGATTCCGGGAGTGCTAGCTGGCTGTACTACAGACACCTGTCGTCGTCGTGAGAAAGACTCATTGTTATCTTTTCGTAAAACAACTGGTTGCAGTAAAGAGCCAACCTGGATACTAAGGAGATCCTGAGGGAAATCGACGAGTACCAACAGCTTTACGCTATGGGGGAACAACATACTCCCATCATGGAAAGATCCGACTACCTCACAAAATAACTTTAACCCCCACAAAAAAGATAAACAGATTAATCTACAGACACGGACAATTTACTTACCGTTGAAGTAGAGGCTAGTGCTCTGGCTGGAATCGATGCAACACTGGAAAAGTTGTGTGAGGAGGTAGCAGGGCTGAGGGGGAGTTTTGAGTTTAGCCAGAGTGAAATTCTCATTCTCCAAGCAGAGAACAAGGCACTCACAGCCAAGGTAAAAATCAACGATTCCAACATGGATTGTATACTCAAGAAAAACAGGACTTTAAGAAGTCGCTACTAGACATACAAAGTCGTAGCATGCGCGAATTTTTTTCTTCTTCTGTGATTCCTGAGGACGCATCCAATAATCCAGAGGGCGCGATCAGAGAATTCATGCAATCCGCCTTGAAACTTCGTATAGAGACTGTAAACAAGGTGGCTTTCTACTGAGTACACACACTTGGAGCTCGGAGCGACAAGACCAAGGGTCCCCAACCGATCATCGCAAAATTTGAACACTACCAACAAAAGGAGCTGAACAAAAGCAGGGGAAGGGAGCTTAAAGGAAGGGACCAAATTCGGTCTCAATTACCAATTTCCAAGGGAGATAAACGAACATCATAGGAGACTGTGTCCGGTACAAAGGCAACAGAGGGAGAAGGTTAAGTGTGCCTTTCTCAATGTGGACAAACTCATTATAGATGGATAGCTATTCTGAGACAGCTACATAACACCATCGCTGTACTAAATTCTACAGGGACTTCAGGTTACAAAAAAAAGAAAGTATGGGAACTATAAAAATATCTGAACACTATGAAGTGGATATGAACACACACGTACTCAATTACATGCTCGCTTACACATATGGACTTATACATACACACACCTGATCTCGCAATCTTCTCTCACTCTCTCTCTTTTCTCTTCTCTTCTCTCACTCTCTCTCTATTGTCGAGAACTGTTTTATAATTTAATATGTTTTTTGTTTGTCTATCTTTTTTATGTATTTGTCTACAAGTTTATATATGTTTAAACAAGCAAGGGGAAGATATCAGAATAGTGGCATTGGGGAATAATAACATATTGTACGGAATACATTTGTACTGTAGTGAAGCCGTCTCTAGAGTAATGCAAGGTCTCTTTCATGATCACGTGAAACGGGCAATTGCTATGGAAATGCTGGGATGTGTTTTTCAATGATGTTAAAGGTAATTATGATGCAACTATGACGGTGATACGATATGGATTACAATTATCATCATGAATATTAAGGCTATACGCACTACATGTTACACACATAGACACTCAACCATGCAAATTGGCAGAGTAATTATTTATTTGGACAGCACACATAGTCTTACTCTTATACAGACATCGTACACACTCTCACTAAATCACATCCAATATCATACTCATCAACCTACTCAGATTTACTACACACATAATATCTTGTCTCAATGTTCTAACATCTGTGGTATTGGCTCACAGGCAAACAGGCAAGTGAATAAAACAAATATTGCTCAAACCTATTTCTTGAATTTTAAATCAGACATTTGAAAGCTCTAATTTTGACCGTCATAATACCTCTGATGGCAGTAACTTTACAAGCACTAATTATGGTCAATTTAGACTGAGAATAGTATCTAGTTATGGTAAGGGGTCAAATAAGTATAGCCAGTTATAATTGTAACGGTTTAGCGGATTATTAAAAAAGATCAGTCTTTACGTGGCTAAAAGAAAAGGAATATAACATACTGTTTTCATGAAACTCACTCTACATCCTTAGATGAAGTTACGTGGAAAAAGGAATGGGGTGATTAATGTGTGATGATATTAATTAACAATAATTTCGATCTGAATGTGCAAATAGTCAGGAATGATTCGTAAGGAAGGTGGATCTTTTTGAATATGAAAGTGGACAAAAAAGATTTGGCTCATTAATCTATATGGTCCAAATCAGGATGATCCATACTTCTTCGAAAACATTTATACAAGTTTACTGAACTTACAGGCAACAAATTATCATTTCATTATGGTAGGAGACTATAACACAGTGTTAAGTACCTCAATGGACAGTAAAGGTAATCACTTTACAAACTATCACAGTGCCCTTAAGGAATTCACAAATATTATGGACACATTAGAAATAGTGGATATTTGGAGACTAAAAAACCCCAACCTAGTGAGATATACATGGAGGAGACTTAATCAAGCTAGTCGTCTTGACTACCTTCTTGCCTCTTCTCTCTTGCATCAAATGTTTAAAAAGTTTTAATAGGAGACAGAATGCGATCGGATCATCATCTAATTGGCATTCACATAACTCTTATAGAGTTTCCAAGTGGACGGCGATATTGGACATTTTATCAAAGTTTACTGGAGGACAACTTATTTTTAACTAAGACAAAAGAATTTATAACTGAATTTTTCCAGTATAATATAGGTTCAGGAAATCCCCTTATTGTTTGGGATACCTTTGTCACGTTCCTGACCTGTTTTCCTTGTTTTTGTATTTGTTTAGTATGGTCAGGGCGTGAGTTGGGGTGGGCATTCCATGTTATGTGTTTCTATGTTTAGGTTCATTGTCTATTAGTCTGATATGGTTCTCAATCAGGGACAGGTGTTTTACGTTTCCTCTGATTGAGAACCATATTAAGGTAGGTTGTTCACACTGTTTGTTTGTGGGTGATTGTCTTCCGTGTCTGTGTATGTCGCACCACACGGGACTGTTTCGTTTTCGTTCGTGTATGTAGTCTGTTCCTGTTCGTGCGTTCTTCGTGTTATTATGTAAGTTCGTTTGTTCAGGTCTGTTGACTTCGTTTATTGTTTTGTAGTTTGTTCAAGTATATTTTCGTCTTCACTATTATTATTAAAATCATCATGTATTCCACCTACGCTGCATTTTGGTCCAATCCTTCTCGCCTCTCCTCATCCGAGGAGGAGGAAAAATATGACGACCGTAACAGAAACACCCACCCCAACAGGATCAAGCAGAGTGGGAACAGACAGCAGCAGAGACCGAGGACACAGGACTCGTGGACTTGGGAGGAGATCCTGGACGGCAAAGGACCCTGGGCTCAGCCAGGGGAATATCGCCGTCCCAAGGCGGAGCTGGAGGCAGCGAAGGCAGAGAGGCGCTGGTATGAGGAGGCAGCGCGGCGACGCGGTTGGGAGCCCGAGAGTCAGACCCAAAAATGTATTGGGGGGGGCACACGAGGAGTGTGGCAAAGCCGGGTAGGATACCTGAGCCAACTCCCCGTGCTTACCGTGGAGTGAGAGGGCGTCGTACTGGTCAGAAACCGTGTTATGCGGTGAAGCGCACGGTGTCCCCAGTACGCGTGCTTAGTCCAGTGCGGGCTATTCCACCTCGCCACACTGGTAGGGCTAGGTTGGGCATCGAGCCGGATGTCATGAAGCCGGCCCAACGCATCTGGCCTCCAGTGCGTCTCCTCGGGCCGGCATACATGGCACCAGCCTTACGAATGGTGTCCCCGGTTCGCCAGCATAGCCCAGTGCGGGCTATTCCACCTCGCCGCACTGGCAGGGCTACGGGGACCATTCAACCTGGTAAGGTTGGGCAGGCTCGGTGCTCAAGAGCGCGTGTCCTCCTTCACGTACCAGTCCACCGGTGGCAGCCCCCCGCACCAGGCTGTCTCTCCGGGTTCTCTCTCCAGCTGCTCCCACCTGTCCAGCGCTGTCAGAGCCTTCCTCCTCTCCAGCGCAGCCAGTGCCTACACCACGCACCAGGTCTACAGTGCGTCTCAGCCGGCCAGAGTCTGCCCAGCGGTGCCTGAACGGCCCGTCTGCCCAACGCCGTCTGAACGGCCCGTCTGCCCAACGCCGTCTGAACTGTCTGCCTGCCCAGCGCTGTCTGAACTGTCTGCCTGCCCAGAGCTGCCCGTCTGTCCCGAGCTGTCAGAGCTGCCCGTCTGTCCCGAGCCGTCAGAGCTGCCCGTCTGTCCCGAGCCGTCAGAGCTGCCCGTCTGTCCCGAGCCTTCAGAGCCGTCCGCCAGACAGGAGCCGCTAGAGCCTTCCGCCAGACAGGAGCAGCCAGAGCCTTCCGCCAGACAGGAACAGCCAGAGCCGTCAGCCAGCCATGACCAGCCAGAGCCGTCAGCCAGCCATGACCAGCCAGAGCCGTCAGCCAGCCATGACCAGCCAGAGCCGTCAGCCAGCCATGACCAGCCAGAGCCGTCAGCCAGCCATGAGCAGCCAGAGCCGTCAGCCAGCCATGAGCAGCCAGAGCCGCCAGCCAGCCATGAGCAGCCAGAGCCGCCAGCCAGCCATGACCAGCCAGAGCCGCCAGCCAGCCATGACCAGCCAGAGCCGCCAGCCAGCCATGACCAGCCAGAGCCGTCAGCCAGCCATGACCAGCCAGAGCCGTCAGCCAGCCATGACCAGCCAGAGCCGTCAGCCAGCCATGACCAGCCAGAGCCGTCAGCCAGCCATGACCAGCCAGAGCCGTCAGCCAGCCATGACCAGCCAGAGCCGTCAGCCAGCCATGACCAGCCAGAGCCGTCAGCCAGCCATGACCAGCCAGAGCCGTCAGCCAGCCATGACCAGCCAGAGCCGTCAGCCAGCCATGACCAGCCAGAGCCGTCAGCCAGCCATGACCAGCCAGAGCCGTCAGCCAGCCATGACCTCAGTCCGGAGCTGCCCCTCAGTCCGGAGCTGCCCCTCAGTCCGGAGCTGCCCCTCAGTCCGGAGCTGCCCCTCAGTCCGGAGCTGCCCCTCAGTCCGGAGCTGCCCCTCAGTCCGGAGCTGCCCCTCAGTCCGGAGCTGCCCCTCAGTCCGGAGCTGCCCCTCAGTCCGGAGCTGCCCCTCAGTCCGGTATTGCCCCTTAGTCCGGTGCTGCCCCTTAATCCAGTGGGGTTAATTTGGAGGGTGGTCATTAGGAGGAGGTTACGAAAGCGGGGATTGACTATGGTGGGGTGGGGACCACGTCCTGAGCCAGAGCCGCCACCGTGGACAGATGCCCACCCAGACCCTCCCCTAGACTTTAGGTGGTGCGCCCGGAGTTCGCATCTTGAGGGGGGGGGGGTTCTGTCACGTTCCTGACCTGTTTTCCTTGTTTTTGTATTTGTTTAGTATGGTCAGGGCGTGAGTTGGGGTGGGCATTCTATGTTATGTGTTTCTATGTTTAGGTTCATTGTCTATTAGCCTGATAAGGTTCTCAATCAGGGACAGGTGTTTTACGTTTCCTCTGATTGAGAACCATATTAAAGGTAGGTTGTTCACACTGTTTGTTTGTGGGTGATTGTCTTCCGTGTCTGTGTATGTTGCACCATACGGGACTGTTTCGTTTTCGTTCGTGTATGTAGTCTGTTCCTGTTCGTGCGTTCTTCGTGTTATTATGTAAGTTCGTTTGTTCAGGTCTGTTGACTTCGTTTATTGTTTTGTAGTTTGTTCAAGTATATTTTCGTCTTCACTATTATTATTAAAATCATCATGTATTCCACCTACGCTGCATTTTGGTCCAATCCTTCTCGCCTCTCCTCATCCGAGGAGGAGGAAAAATATGACGACCGTAACAGAAACACCCACCCCAACAGGATCAAGCAGAGTGGGAACAGACAGCAGCAGAGACGGAGGACACAGGACTCGTGGACTTGGGAGGAGATCCTGGACGGCAAAGGACCCTGGGCTCAGCCAGGGGAATATCGCCGTCCCAAGGCGGAGCTGGAGGCAGCGAAGGCAGAGAGGCGCTGGTATGAGGAGGCAGCGCGGCGACGCGGTTGGGAGCCCGAGAGTCAGACCCAAAAATGTATTGGGGGGGGCACACGAGGAGTGTGGCAAAGCCGGGTAGGATACCTGAGCCAACTCCCCGTGCTTACCGTGGAGTGAGAGGGCGTCGTACTGGTCAGAAACCGTGTTATGCGGTGAAGCGCACGGTGTCCCCAGTACGCGTGCTTAGTCCAGTGCGGGCTATTCCACCTCGCCACACTGGTAGGGCTAGGTTGGGCATCGAGCCGGATGTCATGAAGCCGGCCCAATGCATCTGGCCTCCAGTGCGTCTCCTCGGGCCGGCATACATGGCACCAGCCTTACGAATGGTGTCCCCGGTTCGCCAGCATAGCCCAGTGCGGGCTATTCCACCTCGCCGCACTGGCAGGGCTACGGGGACCATTCAACCTGGTAAGGTTGGGCAGGCTCGGTGCTCAAGAGCGCGTGTCCTCCTTCACGGTCCGGTATACCCGGTGCCACCTCCACGTACCAGTCCACCGGTGGCAGCCCCCCGCACCAGGCTGTCTCTCCGGGTTCTCTCTCCAGCTGCTCCCACCTGTCCAGCGCTGTCAGAGCCTTCCTCCTCTCCAGCGCAGCCAGTGCCTACACCACGCACCAGGTCTACAGTGCGTCTCAGCCGGCCAGAGTCTGCCCAGCGGTGCCTGAACGGCCCGTCTGCCCAACGCCGTCTGAACGGCCCGTCTGCCCAACGCCGTCTGAACTGTCTGCCTGCCCAGAGCTGCCCGTCTGTCCCGAGCCGTCAGAGCTGCCCGTCTGTCCCGAGCCGTCAGAGCTGCCCGTCTGTCCCGAGCCGTCAGAGCTGCCCGTCTGTCCCGAGCCTTCAGAGCCGTCCGCCAGACAGGAGCCGCCAGAGCCTTCCGCCAGACAGGAGCAGCCAGAGCCTTCCGCCAGACAGGAGCAGCCAGAGCCTTCCGCCAGACAGGAGCAGCCAGAGCCTTCCGCCAGACAGGAGCAGCCAGAGCCTTCCGCCAGACAGGAGCAGCCAGAGCCTTCCGCCAGACAGGAACAGCCAGAGCCAGCCAGCCAGGATCCGCCAGAGCCGTCAGCCAGCCATGACCAGCCAGAGCCGTCAGCCAGCCATGACCAGCCAGAGCCGTCAGCCAGCCATGAGCAGCCAGAGCCGCCAGCCAGCCATGACCAGCCAGAGCCGCCAGCCAGCCATGACCAGCCAGAGCCGTCAGCCAGCCATGACCAGCCAGAGCCGTCAGCCAGCCATGACCAGCCAGAGCCGTCAGCCAGCCATGACCAGCCAGAGCCGTCAGCCAGCCATGACCAGCCAGAGCCGTCAGCCAGCCATGACCAGCCAGAGCCGTCAGCCAGCCATGACCAGCCAGAGCCGTCAGCCAGCCATGACCAGCCAGAGCCGTCAGCCAGCCATGACCAGCCAGAGCCGTCAGCCAGCCATGACCAGCCAGAGCCGTCAGCCAGCCATGACCAGCCAGAGCCGTCAGCCAGCCATGACCAGCCAGAGCCGTCAGCCAGCCATGACCTCAGTCCGGAGCTGCCCCTCAGTCCGGAGCTGCCCCTCAGTCCGGAGCTGCCCCTCAGTCCGGAGCTGCCCCTCAGTCCGGAGCTGCCCCTCAGTCCGGAGCTGCCCCTCAGTCCGGAGCTGCCCCTCAGTCCGGAGCTGCCCCTCAGTCCGGAGCTGCCCCTCAGTCCGGTGTTGCCCCTCATTCCGGTATTGCCCCTCATTCCGGTATTGCCCCTTAGTCCGGTGCTGCCCCTTAATCCAGTGGGGTTAATTTGGAGGGTGGTCATTAGGAGGAGGTTACGAAAGCGGGGATTGACTATGGTGGGGTGGGGACCACGTCCTGAGCCAGAGCCGCCACCGTGGACAGATGCCCACCCAGACCCTCCCCTAGACTTTAGGTGGTGCGCCCGGAGTTCGCATCTTGAGGGGGGGGGGGTTCTGTCACGTTCCTGACCTGTTTTCCTTGTTTTTGTATTTGTTTAGTATGGTCAGGGCGTGAGTTGGGGTGGGCATTCTATGTTATGTGTTTCTATGTTTAGGTTCATTGTCTATTAGCCTGATAAGGTTCTCAATCAGGGACAGGTGTTTTACGTTTCCTCTGATTGAGAACCATATTAAAGGTAGGTTGTTCACACTGTTTGTTTGTGGGTGATTGTCTTCCGTGTCTGTGTATGTTGCACCATACGGGACTGTTTCGTTTTCGTTCGTGTATGTAGTCTGTTCCTGTTCGTGCGTTCTTCGTGTTATTATGTAAGTTCGTTTGTTCAGGTCTGTTGACTTCGTTTATTGTTTTGTAGTTTGTTCAAGTATATTTTCGTCTTCATTATTATTATTAAAATCATCATGCACCTACGCTGCATTTTGGTCCAATCCTTCTCGCCTCTCCTCATCCGAGGAGGAGGAAAAATATGACGACCGTTACAACCTTTAAATGTACCTTCAGAGGCCA
The DNA here is from genome assembly GCF_016432855.1 of Salvelinus namaycush. Lineage (NCBI taxonomy): Eukaryota > Metazoa > Chordata > Actinopteri > Salmoniformes > Salmonidae > Salvelinus > Salvelinus namaycush. The sequence goes on along the minus strand of NC_052317.1, from coordinate 20,215,340 downwards.
TTCAATTCAATATTCATCAATAATAAAAAAACAGTTTCTGGCTAAATAGACAAGACTAACAAGGGAAATCCATGAACTAATAGTATAGGTAGATAGCAATAAAAACAATACTACAGAGATGCAAAATAAGTTAGAGGAAAAACAAAAAGAACTTGAGGAACTTATTCAAGAATGATCTTGTCACGTTCCTGACCGGTTTTCTGTTATTTTGTATGTGTTTGACGGTCAGGGCGTGAGTTTGGGTGGGTAGTCTATGTTATGTGTTTCTATGTTTGTTAAAGGGTGACCTGATATGGTTCTCAATTAGAGGCAGGTGGTTTTCATTTCCTCTGATTGAGAGCCATATTAAGGTAGGTGTTTTCACATTGATTGTTGTGGGTGGTTGTCTTCCGTGTCTGTGTCTATGCACCACACGGGACTGTTTCGGTTTGTTTGTTCGTTCGTTCGTTTGTTGTAGTCTGTACCTGTTCGTGCGTTCTTCGTGTTTCATGTAAGTTCTCATGTCCAGGTCTGTCTACTCCGTTTTGTTATTTTGTTAGTTATTCAAGTTAGTTCGTTTTTTGTCTTGTTAAATAAATTCATTATGTCCTATTCCAACGCTGCATTTTGGTCGAATCCTTGCTCCTCCTCTTCGGATGAAGAGGAGGAGGAAATCCGTTACAGATCTAATGTAATCTATTACAAAAATAAATCAAACTGGATGGAATATGGAGAAAAATGCACAAAATTCTTCCTGAATCTCCAATACAGGAACGATAACAAAAGCATTTGCAGAAACTCTTCACTGTAGACGGATTCATCAATGATTCTCCAAATTATATTTTAAAAGAGGAAGCTAAATATTTTAGGCAGATGTTCTCTTTTCCATCTTATCCTCTCCCACCGAATAAAGATCTCAGGTTCAGGAATGGCTGGAAATGCATGGCATTGATCTAAAATTGACCCTAGAAATAGTACTGTTATAAAATCTGGAGAGACCGGGTCAGTCAATTACTAATATACTAATACTCTAAGTAAAAGTATTTATCTTCAACTCACAATCTGTGGATTCTGTAGATTGAAATTGTACGTTAAACATCACAGCATAGTTGAAAGATATGTTACGTAGAAATCCGAAGAGGGTAGCCAGCAGAGATAGGTGGGATGGGCTGTGTCACGATCGCCGTAAGGATTGGACCAAGGTGCAGCGTGGTAGGCCTACATTTCTTTTATTTAAATGAACACCGAACAAAAACAACAAAATACTGAACGAAACGTGAAGCTACTGGTGTGCACCCAGGCAACTATCTGTAGACAAGATCCCACGAAACACAAAGGGGAAATGGCTGCCTAAATATGATCCCCAATCAGAGACAACGATAAACAGCTGTCTCTGATTGGAAACCATACCAGGCCAACATAAACCATTAAACACCTAGATGACCCACCCTAGTCACTATCATGGCCCAACCAACAGAGAATAAACAGCTCTCTATGGTCAGGGCGTGACAGGCTGAGGGAAGCTGAGGGTTGGGATGTGGAATTGGAGACAAGTGGGAGTGGAGTTGCTGTGCGGGAGATGATGGTCAAAGATAAAAGTAAAAAATAAAGTCACAGTAAAACAGATTTAAAAAGTAAGTTTGAATGACACTGATGGGCAGTGTTTTTACAGCTAATGCCGGTTTGCCTGAGGCTGATGCCGTGCAGGTGTTTGAACATGTGCATATATACACACTATCATTCTAATAAACACATACAGGAACACACACATACATGTAATAGTGCCGGACATGCACACAAACATATACAATTGGCATTGCTGTTATGATTTTAGTTGTCCTTGATGTCCTTTTTTTTTTTTATAAAAAAAAAAGTACATTGTTGTTTGCTGCTTTCTTCTGTCTTTTTCTTTTTTCTCTTTAGTTCATTCTGTTGGTTGTTGGTGCATTGGGTGTTCTTGGGGGTGGGGAATGGAATTCATTTTATTTTTTATTTTAATTTTTCTTCTTGGGGGGACTGTGGGACGGGTCTCAAATGGTTGAGGGACAGCTATTGGGGAACTGTGGAGGGATCTTGGAGGGTTCGGGTTCACGTTTTTTGGCCTGGTGGGAGATCTGTCAACGTGCCCTTGACCAGGGCATTGACCCTGGATGCTTCTGTGTGTCGCTCTGAATGGGAGTCTGTTGGATGACTGGTATGGTGTAGTTGTTGATCGGCTTCACCGCAAGTATATTGTATGTTTCGGATATTCCATAAAATAAAAAATTAAATATATATTTTTTAAAACAATGCAAATAAACAAACAAAAAACACAATCTGTTGGGGGCACGTAAAACATCTGCCTTCTCAGGCGCCATCTTATTGTCTAAGAGACTAACAGACTCCTAGCGTAACTTTTGCTAATGGCTCAATCTTGCTTGGCTACAGAGGTCAACGGTTAGAATTCGGGGCTGCATTTCAAAACTCACTGCACACTCTCTACAATCTCATTAACTACAGGCCTCCAAATCAACATGCACCATGCACTCATGTTTAATTGGAGCTGCAGAGGTCAACATCATTTCCAAAAGTTAATTATCACTCTTGAATCTGTAGCCATAAGCCAGATACATTTTATAGACTTCAAAAGCAACGTTATAGACTTAAGGAAAGGTTACACTGCTCATTCACTAACAAACTATGACATGTAGATTCAGATTTTAGCGATGTAGCTACCTCCTACCAAATTTGTTATAGAAAAACTATCTGTATAACTCCGCTGTCTACATTCCTGAGGTTTCCCTAAACACCAAACCAACTGCTTGGTAAATAATGCGAGAATAGTGTCAATATTAAATTGACTTGGATAAAAGGCTTTGCGTGATGTAGTGCATACAAAATTTACTTTTTCGCTTAATTTTTCATATACCAAATAAAAATCTAAAGTTCAATGTGTTTCCATTGCATGGAAATTAACCACGGCTGAAATGCGGTCCCTCTCAGTCACAAAAACTGTTGCGTTTACAGCAGATGTGTCTGGTTTAGGCGTGTGCACTCCAGCCAGCAGATACAGTGCGTGTATAGCAGATACAGTGCGTGTATAGCAGATACAGTGCGGGTAGGCTGTGCGAGTAGGGTAGTCTACATGATGAGAATATTTTTATTTGTCAAAAGGCAGTCAAGCATCGATCATCATGTCACCAGAATAAGACCCTCGATATTTATTGGAAAGGAGTACCAAAATCGCCGTGCACTTTCACCACTCTGTGAAGTTCATAAGATATTTCATCTGTGGCCTACTAAACTGTATGGTTTCCCGAGTCATAGTGGGAGGACCACACACAACATCATCGCGTGACTCCAAGTCTACTTCAATATGATGGTTATTATATCAATATTTGCGCATAGCGGCGTTTCCACCGCCATTTCTTGTATACTTAATTTGACTGACACAAAAAGATCCCACCATGTCCAACAAACAAATGTGTCGGCATTTATAAAATATATTTATTTTATACGATATGAGTTTACTCACCTAAAAACTGGATGGAAACGTGGTTTATGACACTAGACAAGGACCAATGTGATTGTGGACATCTGAATCACCTACAGTAAGAATGTTGCTGGACCACTGAGTGCCTATGGAGTTATATTGATTGTTTGTTACTTTCCTTTCATTAGCCTCAATTAACATTTAACAGAAAATTGCCTCCATCAAAGTGTCTGCCCAGACTGACAAAGAAAGAATGCTTTTTGTTTGATAGAAATGCAAAAGAACAAACAAGTAATTTCCTCTTTGTATTTTGACAGGTGGAGAGGGAATGTGTAGCCCCTCACAACAGAATAAAGGTATCCAGACAACAAACACTTTCTAAGACCCAAGAAACCTAACAATTATTTGTGGATGAAAATGTTGAAACACACTGCCATGTTTTAGAAAATACCCCACTGCTTTCCAAGACAGATTTTATCAACAACGTTTTGAGAGCAGAACTTGAAAGTGGAAGAACTTCATCACAATACTGTAGCTTTGGCATTACGAACGTTTTCTATACACCAGATTAGTCATACACTGAGTGTAGACTGAGTTTTACTCATCATCTGTGAGCAAATATTGTGCTGTATGCACACCCACCTACCCACACACACACACACCCCGAGACAAGTCTTGTATCATGACCGTCTGTTGTAGTGAGATTGTCCCAGATGGTTGAACATACATTAAGTGAACCAGATGAATTCCTTGGCGCATAAAGGCATGGCTTAGATGCTGACAGCTCATTTCTCAGACTGCTGTTCATCTACTGTAGCTGTGGGCTGAGCCCAGATCTCCCCATCTCTGATGTAGACAGTCCAATGTTATTGATTTGGCAACAGAGCCTAAGTGCAGTCTCCTGTGATAGCCTCATTTCTGCTAAGAGCACAACGAAGACCTTCAATATCAGCAGCAGCAAGGCCCACTCTCATCTCGTGTGAGAGACTGGCAGTACACTGGCAGTACACATTTTCCTTAAACATAGGGAGAATAATTCCAGCAGCCTTGTGGCTATAGTAGCACAACATTAACAAACATTGGGCTTACATGAAAACAAATTAATTGAGCGAGATGACTACAGGGGAGCTAATGTTTCAAAATGGCCATTGGATATTCTGTACATCAGCACGTTTTCCTTATTGGTAATTTCTTGTCTAACATTGCATGAGCTGCTGAGTTTTGTTTTAGTGGAGAATAGGCAGTTTATTCTATTTACATCACATGGAACTAGGCCTATATTACCATATCTATCTACACAAAAAAATTGTGGTAATGTGGTTACTGGTGACTTTAGCTACACGCCCACTAGCTGTCATCAAGCTAGGCCTAAGGCTTATAGTCAGACACAACATTTCTTCATTTTATCAAGCAATTTAAAACCGGAAGCCTCCTAAATATGCAAGACAATGTTGATGGGGATAGGCTAATGAATTGGGTCCACCATGTAATGCTCCTTTAATTTGTTGATGACCCATGTCTTTTTGCTGCGCCAAGGTCAGTGACACAATGGTAGAGTCGCTACAGTAATACACTGAGAAGTGTGGCATGTTAATCAGACCGCTCGCTCGCCCACATAAAAATTACTTCAGTTTACTATAGAATACTTTAGTACTTACTATAGAATTCTGTAGTAAACTGTAGTATACTGTAGAATCCCAAACTACACACTGTACTATCCCTTGATCATTGGTAGTACTTACCTTAGAATGTTGTAGTATACTGTAGAATACTATACAACACACTGTAGTCATGTAGTGCTTACTTTAGAATGTTGTAGTATACTATATAATTCTATGCAACACACTGTAGTATCCCTCAAATGTGTAGCGCTAACTATATAATTTTGTAGTATACTGGAGAGTTCTATACTACCCACTGTAGTATCCCTCGATCGTGTAATGCTTACTATGATATGACTAGTATACTATAGTATTTACTATAGTGCTTTTCCGGACATGACTAGTATACTGTAGTATTTACTTAAGTGTCTTTGTGGACAACATGACTAGTATATTGTTGTAACACCTGCCGACTAGGTTTAACTAAAATGGCACAACTACCAGACTATACGAGTTACTGTTGAATGAGGGGAACATCTCAACCAGACCAGAACATAAGACACAGGTTCTTGACAGACCACCTATTGAGTTGGGTCAACAGTTCTAAGCAATGCAACGGACCAGACAACACCTTGCTCTACTCAGACAATCATAAACACTTAGGACTTCAAGTCACATATCATTTCATGAAAGAGGATAATTTAAAATACTTTGCATATTTATGATTGTATGATTGCCTAGTTAAAAAAATAAAAAAGTCGAGCTAGCCACTATCTGGATATGTATTATTGGTTGTCTGGTGATTGTTGATTATTTATACTGGTAAAGCCAAAATGAACTGCCGGTTGGTTTTTAATCTTTGTACAGAATTCCTTTCTCTGTGACATTAATGTGGGGGAGGGCATTCGTGGCAGGTGTGCCCTTAACCATCTCTATAGTCACAGGAGGACAGAGGGCACTCTATAAAACTCTATGGCAAGGTATTTATACGGGCATGTTCGAAGGTGCTTCTTTTCAATCCGGGTCCTTCACCCAGACAGAGCTGAGTAGTTGAGCGCGACAAACAACTCTCACAAAGAACAACCAGTACGTGTCATCGAAATGTGAGTACAAGCCTTTTATCTTATAAAAGAGGACTCTCTCGACATTGTTTGTTTTGTATAGTTGATATCGGCCACTAATGGCAGCGAAATGCTAACGGCTCAGTCAAACAGTTATTTTCAATTGACTGTTCTGTTCTCTTTGGTACTTGTAGTGTTAATAGACGCATGCTTAAGTTTTTTGCACATTTTGTGCATTGCCTTTAGTTATGCTAATTTGGCGTGATTTATGGCTATGCTTGCTACTTTTGTTAGCTTTATATTGTTTGTTATGCTATGCATGTAGCCATTGATTAAATTATCCTGCTACTGTATAACTTCGGCCTAACATGCAGCATGCCACTGCACCCCCTTCTGAAGTTAATTGTTTACTGCTGCTATATTTATGCATAGTTTTCCAAATGTATATGCTTATTGCATATTGTCATTGATTATTGACATTAATGGACAATTAATGATGTATGTTCATTGCTGTTATGGCATGTTATTTGTACCTTGCTGTTTCTCCTTTTTAGATCAACCATACTCCATACAAAGCCAACCAAGTCTCAAGACAAGTCTCAACTGTCAATCATTCCATGTATCATCTCAGTGCCTGAATCTATAAAGCCTCAAACTGAACTGCATTACTGCCTCTGCCTGCTCTTTAACTGGAGTCCCACAGTAGATGGGTATCACCAGAACTCTCCCCTAAACCTCAATCGTTACAATCTTGTAACTGAAGAATATTGAGTGACCGGATAGGAACCAGAGGTTTTGTCAGTGTTTCCCTCGGAACCCTTATTAGGGGAGGACATGCAGGGAATGTATAAAAGCACCCCTTAGTCTGCAAAAACACTACAGTAAATAATGCAGTATACTAGCAATTTTCATAAAAACAATACTGCAGTATACTAGTCATATCAGCAAAAACACTATAGTAAAGTCTGCAGAAACACTACAGTGAATAGTAAATAAATATAGTAATACTACAGTATTTAGACAATAGTATAACACCGGAACACAAGTACTGTGTTGTAAAGTAGTTGTTACATTTTAAATGCAGGACAGGACAAGGGTCCAGTTCATGCACTTACCAAGAGAACATCCATGGTCATCCCTACTCCCGCTGATCTGACTGTCTCACTAAACGCATGCTTTGTAAATTGTTGGAGTGTGCCCCTGGCTTATTGCTCATCTTTTTCTTACTAGAAAATAGTGCTGTCTGGTTTGCTTAATACAAGGAATTTGAAATGATTTATACTTTTACATTTGATACTTAAGTATATTTTTGCAATTACATTTACTTTGATACTTAAGTATATTTAAAATGAAATACTTTGACTTACGTAGTATTTTACTGGGTGACTTACACTTTTACTTGAGTATGTTTTTTATTAAGGTACTGTATCTTTACCTTTACTCAAGTATGACAATTGGGTACTTTTTATACCAGTGCATAAGTCATGGGTTAGATTCAATATGTCACTGGAGCTTCTGACTTTCTGGGCCTTATTAGCACAGCCAAAGCTGTGGCTGCAGCTGAGCTGTTATTGGAGCATGGCCTCCGCTTAAACTAATGGAATGGCATGTTTTGTCGCCTCCAATGTATGTGTTCAATGATATGGATCTATGCAGCGGTACATAGGCTATGTATATTGACCTTGTTCAAAGATTTTCCTGAGTCAAACTAGGGAGCTATTGTATTGATGGTATTCCAGAGAGGGCGAGAGTTGAAATTAGCTGTCTATAGGCTTCTGTCCTTCTCTTCCCTGTTATTTTTCAACAATGAGTGAATGGCGCAATGATGCCACACGTGCAGACAATACACCCCTGCAAAGCCGATGAGTGCCGCAAGGACACTTGCTCACAGGATTAATATAAAAGTAGAAAAAGAAAGTGTTGGAGCAGATTTAATTCACTATATCAGCAAATGAAGCTCTAAGAATAATTATTCTCAGTGGGACCATTACTGTACTTTCATTCTGCTGTGATAATGAATTAGCTACTACTCATTGAGCACCAAGTCTTAGCTCTCTGAGCGGAAAATTATAGAAGCCAAATAATTTATTCTGCTGGGAAGTTTGATAGAGTGATGTTTGAATGTTGAACTGTATTGTAGAACACATTAAAACATCAGAGAACAGGGATACCAAATTGAAATGTGGCAGCAAATCACAATTTGACACATTTTTATTCACGGTGGAGCAATTCTGCTTCAAATGACATATTGCTCCGTTACATGTCAGTCAAATTGACATATTTACATTTCCTTGCCTTTTTAGATTAGTTTGAACAAAAGCAAAAAGCTTTCAGAAGCCATCCCTGTGAGATTTGCAGAGAGTAACCAAGCATCAAATTAAACACGCTCCTTCCACCTACTGCTGTCCTTCAAAGCAAATGGGTATTTTTGAGTGTTTAAATAACTCTCAAGATGCTGCTCCTTAACACCACAACGCTAGATGCACAAACACCACTCGATCATTGCCAATTTAGACACAGGACTTTATTTGCAGGAGTGGTAATATATTTGTAACATCTGAATTCAGTAACTGCTGCTATATAGATACTGTACCTACAGTTGTTGGAATGTCTACTTTGAGTTGATGAGGCCAATTCTTCTGCCAAGGAGTTCAAATTTGTCCATATGACATGAGGTATAGGTAACATCTCATGTACAGTACTTCCATAAGGACATAAACCACTAACGTGGCACACTGCCTGCCCTCCAGGTCACCTACAGCCCCCGATGTCACAGAAAAAAAAAAGATCATCAAGGACATCAACCACCTGAGCAACGGCCTGTTCACCCCGCTATCATCCAGAAGGCAAGGTCAGTACAGGTACAGTACAAAGCTGGGACTGAGAGACAGAAGCTGTTTTTCAATCTCAAGGCCATCAGACTGTTAAATAGCCATCACTAGCCGGCTACCAGTTACTCAACCCTGCACCTTAGAGGCTGCACCCTATATACACTGCTCAAAAAAATAAAGGGAACACTAAAATAACACATCCTAGATCTGAATGAATGAAATATTCTTTATAAATACTTTTTTCTTTACATAGTTGAATGTGCTGACAACAAAATCACACAAAAATGATCAATGGAAATCAAATTTATCAACCCATGGAGGTCTGGATTTGGAGTCACACTCAAAATTAAAGTGGAAAACCACACTACAGGCTGATCCAACTTTGATGTAATGTCCTTAAAACAAGTCAAAATGAGGCTCAGTAGTGTGTGTGGCCTCCACGTGCCTGTATGACCTCCCTACAATGCCTGGGCATGCTCCTGATGAGGTGGCGGATGGTCTCCTGAGGGATCTCTTCTCAGACCTGGACTAAAGCATCCGCCAACTCCTGGACAGTCTGTGGTGCAACGTGGCGTTGGTGGATGGAGCGAGACATGTCCCAGATGTGCTCAATTGTATTCAGGTCTGGGGAACGGGCGGGCCAGTCCATAGCATCAATGCCTTCCTCTTGCAGGAACTGCTGACACACTCCAGCCACATGAGGTCTAGCATTGTCTTGCATTAGGAGGAACCCAGGGCCAACCGCACCAGCATATGGTCTCGCAAGGGGTCTGAGGATCTCATCTCGGTACCTAATGGCAGTCAGGCTACCTCTGGCGAGCACATGGAGGGCTGTGCGGCCCCCCAAAGAAATGCCACCCCACACCATGACTGACCCACCGCCAAACCGGTCATGCTGGAGGATGTTGCAGACAGCAGAACGTTCTCCACGGCGTCTCCAGACTCTGTCACGTCTGTCACGTGCTCAGTGTGAACCTGCTTTCATCTGTGAAGAGCACAGGGCGCCAGTGGCGAATTTGCCAATCTTGGTGTTCTCTGGCAAATGCCAAACGTCCTGCACGGTGTTGGGCTGTAAGCACAACCCCCACCTGTGGACATCGGGCCCTCATACCACCCTCATGGAGTCTGTTTCTGACCGTTTGAGCAGACACATGCACATTTGTGGCCTGCTGGAGGTCATTTTGCAGGGCTCTGGCAGTGCTCCTCCTGCTCCTCCTTGCACAAAGGCGGAGGTAGCGGTCCTGCTGCTGGGTTGTTGCCCTCCTACGGCCTCCTCCACGTCTCCTGATGTACTGGCCTGTCTCCTGGTAGCGCCTCCATGCTCTGGACACTACGCTGACAGACACAGCAAACCTTCTTGCCACAGCTCGCATTGATGTGCCATCCTGGATGAGCTGCACTACCTGAGCCACTTGTGTGGGTTGTAGACTCCTTCTCATGCTACCACTAGAGTGAAAGCACTGCCAGCATTCAAAAGTGACCAAAACATCAGTCAGGAAGCATAGGAACTGAGAAGTGGTCTGTGGTCACCACCTGCAGAACCACTCCTTTATTGGGGGTGTCTTGCTAATTGCCTATAATTTCCACCTGTTGTCTATTCCATTTGCACAACAGCATGTGAAATTTATTGTCAATCAGTGTTGCTTCCTAAGTGGACAATTTGATTTCACAGAAGTGTGATTGACTTGGAGTTACATTGTGTTGTTTAAGTGTTCCCTTTATTTTTTTGAGCAGTGTACATAGACGTGGAATCACTGGTCACTTGAATGTTTACATACTACCATACTCATTTCATATGTATATGCTGTATTCTATTCTACTGTATTTTAGTCAATGCCACTACGACATTGCTCGTCTAATATTTATATATTTCTTAATTCCATTCTTTTAATTTAGATGTGTGTGTATTGTGAATTGTTAGATATTACTGCACTGTTGGAGCTAGGAACACAAGCATTTTGCTACACCTGCAATAACATCAGCTAAATATGTGTTTGTGACCAATAAAATTTGATTTGATTTACGGGTGATATTCTGTCAAAGAAATGGATGTGACATTGATCAATAATGGATGCCTTCTAAGAACTGGAATAACCAGGAAAATAATTCTGTTAATATCGCAGACATAAATTGGGTGGGTCTAAACTTAATATGATTTCCTCGATAGTAATGCAGGGGGAGATATCAGTGAATATGAGTCTGAATGGATATGAGGAGAGGGGAATCAAAAAGCTAATTTAAATAGAGAAATATGACAAGGTTTATACCAAGTACAATCATCTCATTAAGTATCTCAGATCAGTGGTTCCCGAACTGTGGGGCGCAGGGGGGGATCGGCACGGGGGACCATAGATTGTTGTAATGTTTGAGTCATTCAAATATCACATGAACACACAGACATGGCAAAATGTATAGAATTGCAAGAAAATTGGCTTTAAAACTGCATCATTTTCTCTGCACTCCATGACAAAATGTGTAGAATTGCAGGAAATAAGCTTACAGGTAAAGCTGTAAAACTTTTCTCTCCACCAACAAGAGGCATGATAACAGTTTGTGTCATGAACGTGGCGGGTGTGGGATGTTCCCCAATACTGGAAGGGGGGCCTGAGTTAAAAAGTTTGGGAACCCCCGTCTTGCAAGCTCAATGTCTTCTTTCAGTTATCATTTATTTTGACCCCCATCCCATACTAGATGTGAACTCCAAAATAAATTGAAACTATAATTACCGTCTTCTCATACAATTGTCTGTATGCATAATTTAACTATCTATTAACACACAAGAATAGAAAAAATAGCCCACTTCTGCATCACATTAAACTACTATGCTGCTGCTACAGTATGAAAAACATTTGGTTTAAAATGTGCAATAAAAAGGGGGCTGTAATTAATGACAGGTTTTTGTTTAACAGTAAACCAGAGCAGTTGCTTTAAAGAGTTCTGTGCCTAAAGATCTGTGTCAGAGACATGGTTAGTCCCATATGTACCTCCTTAGTTTAGAGGCAATGGGGCCACACTAACGCACTCAACTCTCCCCACCGTAGCATAGATACAATGTTCCACACAGGATCATGTTTAATACGGACCCAATCATACTGAACACAGCAGCTACAGTTCAACATCATTGTGCATGCTATATTTGATAATGGATTTCGTACAAGGCCATGTTTTTGGATAACTCTATTCACAGCAGGAGCTGGCTTTAAGTTAAGCCCCTGAAGCTTGTGGAAAACAAAGCTATTCAATTTCCACTATGTAGCTAACTCAACTGGAGCTAATTACAATAAACATATATTTTTTACAACCTCCCTAAAATGATGATGTTAAAAAGTTTTGATTTTAATCTCAGATTTCAGTGTTTGGGAGTCATCTTGGGAGTCTGACTGACTGACACTCCATATGTTGTGAGTTAATACGGGTGATTACTTTTGTTGTGAACGCTGTCAATTATGCCTCTCCAACCCACAGCCCCATCAAGTGGTAATGACTGAGCTAGGCTTTGAATAGCTCCCTCCTCGGCTCCCTCTCTTTGTTCGACCCAATCATACTGAACACAGCATCTGCCCGCACTGCTCACAAATGAATACAGATTTTTTACGAAAACATGGTCTGTCAAAAGCTGGTGATCGCGGGGAGGTCTGCTGCCTGAAAGCGGGTGCATGAGTGCTTCCTTTTTAATCTCCTCTTGCTGGGACTCAGAAACCCCAATGATTCACTTCACAATCACACACAGAGTTATGACCAGCAATCAGCCATGGCAAGACATTGTGACTGGGAGTGTGTTTCCTACGGTTTTAACCCCCCATCTCAATCCAAATGCAAACAACAATGTGATAAATGTGTAAATAATTTCAGATATGCATGTTTAGAGGCCAAGCTGTCTCCATATGTGCAGTGACAGTGGAATAACGGTCATATTTTACTAGAGATTTAATGTGTTTTTATTGTGGTATTGTTATTTTGGGAGCTGATTTTGGGCAGGTCTTTGTTCTGGAGGTGTTCACCAAGAGTGAACAAAAGGAGGATCTTGGAGAATGGGGGGAGGATCACGGTAAGGGTCGTCACATGGTTTGACAAATGATGGTGGCAGGTGTCCAGAATCTTAATGAGCTTTCTCATTTGCCTAACAAAAAAACACCAATCTAGAGGTTCACTCTCAAAAGGGGATATGCAGCAAGATTATTATCTGGAGACGCAATCATTATTCCCCTACTTACATGACCCACACAGCAGCTTCAGTTCAATATTATTGTTAACATTTAGTTATTTAGGGTCACTGGACACAAGTATAAAATCCATACAGCATTTGTAAGGAGTAGTCTCTCTTTCAGACAGTAATAATCCTCTTTTGTGCCATATGTTTATTGTACAGTCCATTGCAGGTATTTATGCCTCAAATATGCATGATTCATTTGTTTTTATAGTTTGTTTGGTGAATTAAAGAGAGACCTGATTTGTTTTGGTCTATTCCCTATGGCTTCTCTATGCAGGTCTTTGAGCTACCTTAGTGAGGGTTGACTAGGTTAATTTTTCAATTGGATTTACTTATTTAATTGGCCAAATTGTACTACTCAGATTTAGATTTATTTAAATCCTTTAGCCAGGGAAAGTACATTGAGTCTGATGAATAAAGCGATTAGTTCTAAGATTTAATTTCTTGGGTGAAAAATAAAGAATTTAAACTATACATTGCATTTTTTATTGATCAATCCACTTTTTTAAAGGTCCTGAACAGTCATTCTGAAAAGTACTTTTTCACTAATGGCTAACTACCAGGAAGTTTGAAAAGACAGGTCGAGTGGGTGGAGAACTTATATTCATGAGCTTGCCTTGACTGACCAGCTCTTTGAATCGTCTATGTCAAGCAACTTGGTTGCAATGCAGTAAAATTCTCAGGCTAATTTGGTGATACACAAAGCAACTCAAACAACACTGAAATTGCACCTATGATCTCATTATTTTCATTATTTTTTTTTACATGTCTCTTGTGATGCGGTTCACAGCAGCATTGACAGATATTGACTTGACAACTGCATCAAAGTTTTGAACAACCCTTCCCCCCCTTTTGTTCCATGCTGTCTGAAGACCTAGCTAGCCAGTAACTAGCTAACACCCGACACAGATGAAAGGAGAAACATATATACTGAACAAAAATATAAATGCAACATGCAATAATTTCAAAGATTTTACTGAGTTACAGTTCATAGAAGGAAATCAGTCATTTTAAATTAATAATTGGGCCCTAATTTATGGATTTCACATAGTGGGCAGGAGCACAGCCATGGGTGGGTTCCCATTGGGGAACCAGGCCCAGCCAATCAGAATTTTTCTCCACAAAAGGGCTTTATTACAGACAGAAATACTCCTCAGCACCCATTTGAGTGTGGCCCCATTGCCTCTAAACTAAGGAGGTACATATGGGACTAACCCTTTTTCTGGGATCATTTATTTTAGCTCATGAAAAATGGAAACAACACTTTATAAGTATCTTTGCCATAGATGAATAGGGTAAACTTTGAATTATATTTGCCGACCCCCTACAGTCAAATTTTGGCACCAGTAGAGTTGCTATCTAGCTAGTATATAAACCACACCCCTCTGCAAACACGCCTTCTCCAATGTTGGTTACAAGGCAGTACTTATTTAAATTAGGTAAGAGAATATCATGTTACCATTGGTGTATTAAAATGAGAGTTAAGGTGATGTCACCTTGTCCTCTTAATTGTCCTCTTAATAATGAATCCAAGTGTTTGACATGGGGGAGGGGACCAGTAACTTCACAGTAACAGTAATTTTTCATACTTTGGTTATCATACTTTGATCTGGTTTCCTTCAAATAACCAATTTCATGAAAAACATGATTTTGACTGTTCATGACCTTTAAATGGAATCTTACTGTAGGAAATCATTGACACACGAATGTGACACGTGGCCACAATGTGTCGGTCTTTATGTCCCAGTCCCTACAAATACCAAAAGGTCAACACAGAGACATCAATGGAAGTCAAGGGTGATTGGCTCCTGGCTTCCCTTCTCATTAGGCAGGTTTCCATTGACCCAGGTTTATTTTACAAAAGCAATGTTGCAAAAAGAATTGCGTTGTGTATTGGAAACAGCAGATACAGGATACATTTTCTAAAGATGTACATTTTTATCTGTTCGACATGTATGAATTTGTAACTTTCTTTATTGCGACAAATGTGAATAAATTATGATTTCCAAATCATTTTGAAGGTGCGCGGGGCACGTGATGTCACCACAACTATAAATCTCCACTCCACAGTTCAATCCAAATATCTACTGCTTGCAAAATAAAACTACAAAAATTATGTTTTCTTTGCAGGACAAGGATTGTCCTGACTTTCAAGAATGCCTGAATTGCATCGCCTTGCTCTTCTGGTTGGCTGGCAGGTTTCACCATCCAATTATTTCAGATCTACAGGAGTGTAAGTTTCACCATGGTACGGACCGTGGCAATACGTTGGCACAGGAGAATTATTAGAACATATGGCAAATATTAGTAAATTGTTGTATTCTACCCATGCTGGCTTTCGTGGTCTACCTGAGACATGAAACAGATAGGTGGGAGGGCATACAGGCTGTCGCCAATTTATTAATGCGCAATTTGCCTTAATGAGTAATGGAAACACTTCAACCACTACATTTTTATTTGACACTACGTTTTTGCGAAAGTGTTCTTTTTAGGTGTGACGTCATTACGTCCAGCTGTTTTTACTGACACAAGATAGTTAAATGTAAACACACCCTAGAAAGCAATTGTCGCATCTATGTTCTATGCAAACTTTCTAAATGTCGAAAAAAAATAACTGGACAAATTAATGGAAATATGGCTACTGACACAAGGTACTAGCAAAATAACTAATCTGGTTTTACCATGTTAATTTACTAACCCTTATTTAACCACGTAAGTCACTTAAATAACATGATAATCTGTCAGGGAAACCGCTACAATTGAAATCCAATAATATTTCCATAGAAGTTTGGCTTTCAATGTTTATCTAGTCGAACACAATCGGTATAAAGATGTAGATAAGGTAACCAGGTAGTTACAGCTTAATCTGAACTGAGACGTTCAGAATGGTGAAATCCAACCTTCATTAAATCTAAACTTTCTGCCTCTCCACTCATACAAATACTGAAAGGTCAGTGCAGGCTGGAGGAAAGCAATTAAATAATGTGTTTAGTAGCTCTAATAGGCATAAACACACAAACTCTCCCTCTGTTTCTCTCTCCCTCCGTTTAATTTATGAAAACTGAAAGAACATTGCAAACGCAAGTTATGATGATAATGATAACAACAACAAGTGTATATTTGGAGTTAAGAAAAATGTATCCTTATGGTGTGGCAAGAGTTATCACACAGTGTTAGTGAGGTCACTACCTCAGTGAACTCAGCCTGCAGTCAGCTCTGCCTGTGAAGTCGTGTCAATGGTCAGCCTGTGTTCACTGAGTTTGGGCATAGTTTTTCTAATTTGTCTGTGTGTTTCTCAGTTTTCTATCAGGCATGATGATAAGATAGTTTGCCACTGAAACAAACTTATTTCGCGCACTGAATGAATGGCGAGGGCATAACGTCTGAACACTTTACCACAATGTACACAACCTCTTGAATAGACAGAAATGACAGTGACAGAGATTTTTATGGCTTAATTTGGAGGAGCTAATCATCTTTCCCTCTTAGCAGACTATTGGCAGTTATAGAGTATGACAGAAATGACATGTAATACCCCTTCCTCTGTTCCTCAAATATGATCATGGGTTACCGTTACACTAAGGCCAAGCATTACAGACAGGCATAGGTGGCGCCTCCAATAGGGAAATACATTTGCCAAAATTCCTAATTACCCCTGTCTACAGTGCATTCGGAAAGTATTCAGACCCCTTGGGCAGCGCATGCGGCAAATGTAGGACTAGCTTATTATTGAGTTGCAGCTGTCAGTGAAAAGCATGCAGATAAAGTATCTTGTGTATAATAAAAAATGTTGAGACAAGAAGAAGGGGAGGGGTGTGTGGCGAAGACATACACCACTATGTATTGTCTGTTAAATAGCCAAATGTAGTGCCAAATATCATTGAGTTATGTGATCTATTTTTTGTTTTATTTCAGTTGATCTGGTTGTCTGTTTTTACTGCTGTCCTGCGACTTCTATGCTCTCATTTCAGGGCATCTTAATGTCTCTCTTACACATGTACATGTGTAAACAGACACATCCACACACAAAATATACTGAACAAAAATATAAATGCCACATGCAACAATTTCAACGATTTTAACGATGTTCAGTTTATATAAGGAAATCAGTCAATTGAAATAAATTCATTAGGCCCTTATCTATGGATTTCACATGATTGGGCAGGGGTGCAGCCATGGTGGGCCTGGGAAGGCATATGCCCACCCATTTGGGAGCCAGGCCCATCCACTTGAGAGCCAGGCCCATCCACTTGAGAGCCAGGCCCAGCCAATCAGAATTAATTTTACCCGACAAAAGGGCTTTATTACAGACAGAAATACTCCTCAGTTTCATCAGCTGTCAGGGTGGCTAGGCACAGACGATCCCGTTGTTGAAGAAGCCGGATGTAGAGGTCCTGGGCTAGCATAGTTACACGTGGTCTGCGGTTGTGAGGCCAGTTGGACGTACTGCCAAATTCTCTAAAACGATGTTGGAGGCATCTTATGGTAGAGAAATGAACATTAAATTCTCTGGCAACAGGTCTGGTGGACATTTCTGCAGTCAGCATGCCAATTTCCTGCTCCCTCAAAACTTGAGACATCTATGGCATTGTGTTGTGTTACAAAACTGCACATTTTAGAGTGGCCTTTTATTGTCCCCAGCACAAGGTGCACCTGTTTAATCAGCTTCTTGATATGCCACACCTGTCAAGTGGATGGATTATCTTGGCAATGAAGAAATGCTCGCTAACAGGAATTTATACAAATTTGTGCACACATTTTGAGAGAAACAGGTTATTTCAGCTCATGAAACATGGGACCAACACTTTACATGTTGCATTTATATTTTTATTCAGTATAGATATATTGGTTAAATAATGACTTTGCTTGTACAGATCTTAATGTTTAACAGTTCCATTTAAAGTTAATGTCACATGGGACCAGCACTCTCACCCAGCCATCAATACAGCTGTGTCAATAAAGATAAATAAAGAGTAAAGCACGCAAGGAGAACTTCCTAAAACACATGCTGTTACGATAGCTATCCTTCATATGTGTGTATGCACGTTAAATATTAGGCTTAATTAACTCATGATTTATCACAGAATAAAACGACAGTAGGTGTTCTGATCTATACCGTTTAAACTTTTTGGAGACTTAAATGTACCTTCAGTAAAAATAAACTATATTGCAGTGCACAAAACTGCAGAAACATCTATCAAGGGAGATTATTTTGACACAGACCAAACGTAGCCTATACTGTAGCCTGCCATTCAGAATCATCTATTGGATCTACGAACGACACAAGGAGTCAGGTCAAATGTAGCCTAATAAGCAGCATAGCCCCATCCCCATAAATAAATACAATAACAGACGATTATCCGTTATAAGCACTGAAAACACCGGTATTCTTCTACTGCCATGTGTTCCAAGCAGGTCTGATGCCGAAGTGTTAAACACTTTGACGCATAACACTCAGCCTGCAATGAATGCCCTGGTCCTTGTCCTGCACAAGACGGACACAAAGCAACGAAGCTCAGGACATATCATACAGTGTGTGTTAGCCTACTTACTGGATGTTGAAGATGCTGAGCTGAGGCTGCTGATGCAACTGAAGATCCAGAGCAGTAATGTTAGCTCCGGTCCAGGAAGCATCTTCAATTAGACCTTGAAACAAAGAAAATTGTGGCAAGTTGTTGTTTTCCGTTGCCTATGGATGTTTCGTATAGTAACCCGCCTCTCTAGGCGGAAGCAAGCTGATGACAGTTATCCAGATTAGTTATCCTTTATTAGCTATATCGTAAGTGGCTGCTACCAAGCAATGGCTCGCTTACTCGCTGGTGCACATTATTCGCTACCTCTAGTGTCACCCAGCAAAACTAAACACTTGACAAAAACGGTCCTCTTTTTCAAAGAATATCCTCACGAACCATGTTTTTTTGACTGCACTGCCTCATTAGCTCTAACTGCATTGACGGAAACTCGCTTGCTAATTATGACCGGACAAACAGAGTCTCCGCTGTCCAGGTACAGAATTGGAAATTGTCTTGCTGTTCCCCTTTATTTCGGTGATGGTACAGTCCACCAAACGTACACAAGGGGACACGCGTCGGTGAAATAAAATTAAGGCGGAGAACATTTTACTCTGCCACATATAACATTTGGTCCAAGTCTAAAAGAGTAAAGCATACATAGTTATATTTTCAGAGTTGTATATGCTCCATTTAGTGTTGCATCATTACGTTTCACTCTGTACAGTATTAAATGAAAAATAATTGTTACTTTAACTTTTTGCAGTGTTGTTTAGTAGGCCTATTCTAGAGTTAATTATTTAGAGTAATGTTTACTCACAATATAATCGCAAGAGTTAATTCAACTCCTCTGGAGTCAAACAACACTATATTGGGGGTTACATTGCCATTGCCTGATTTTAAAACAGTTAAGAATTCAATGGCTGTAATGAGAAAATCAGAGGATAGATCAACAACATTGTTGTTACTCCACAATAATAACATAAATTACAGTGTGAAAAGAAGGAAGCCTGTACAGAATAAAAAATATTCCAAAATATGCATCCTATTTGCAATAAGGCACTAAAGAAATACTGCAAAAAATGTGTCAAAGAAATGTACTTTATGTCCTGAATAAAAAGTGTTATGTTTGGGATAAATCCAATCCAACACATCACTGAGTACCACACTACATGTGTTCAAGCATGGTGGTGGCTGCATCATGTTATGGATATGATCGTCATCGGTAAGGACTAGGAAGAAACCCTTGTTTCCAACAGACACTGGGAGACAAATTCACTTTTCAGCAGGACAATAACCTAAAAGACAAGGCCAAATATACACTTGAGATGCTTACCAAGACGACATTGAATGTTCCTGATTGGCCAAGTTACAGTTTTGCTTAAATTGTCTTGAAAATCTATGGCAAGACTTGAAAATGGTATTTAAGCAATGATCAACAACCAACTTGACAGAGATTGAAGAGTTGAAAAAAGAATAACCCTGCCTATTTCTAAATGTCTCTTCTTAAAATGTGATTATGAACCTAACCACAATGCTAACTTTATGCCTAATCCTCATCTTAAATTAAGACCAAAAATAAAATTGTTTTCAGGAATATTTACTATAGTAAATTTTGACTTTGTGTCTGTGGTAACTAGTAGAAACCAATCTGTAGTCCTATCCATTAAAAAAAATATATATACAGTGGGGAGAACAAGTATTTGATACACTGCCGATTTTGCAGGTTTTCCTACTTACAAAGCATGTAGAGGTCTGTAATTTTTATCATAGGTACACTTCAACTGTGAGAGACGGAATCTAAAACAAAACTCCAGAAAATCACATTGTATGATTTTTAAGTAATTAATTTGCATTTTATTGCATGACATAAGTATTTGATACATCAGAAAAGCAGAACTTAATATTTGGTACAGAAACCTTTGTTTGCAATTACAGAGATCATACGTTTCCTGTGGTTCTTGACCAGGTTTGCACACACTGCAGCAGGGATTTTGGCCCACTCCTCCATACAGACCTCCAGATCCTTCAGGTTTCGGGGCTGTCGCTGGGCAATATGGACTTACAGCTCCCTCCAAAGATTTTCTATTGGGTTCAGGTCTGGAGACTGGCTAGGCCACTCCAGGACCTTAAGATGCTTCTTACGGAGCCACTCCTTAGTTGCCCTGGCTGTGTGTTTCGGTTCGTTGTCATGCTGGAAGATCCAGCCACGACCCATCTTCAATGCTCTTACTGAGGGAAGGAGGTTGTTGGCCAAGATCTCGCGATACATGGTCCCATCCATCCTCCCCTCTACGGTGCAGTCGTCCTGTCCCCTTTGCAGAAAAGCATCCCCAAAGAATGATGTTTCCACCTCCATGCTTCACGGTTGGGATGGTGTTCTTGGGGTTGTACTCATCCTTCTTCTTCCACCAAACACGGCGAGTGGAGTTTAGACCAAAAAGCTCTATTTTTGTCTCATCAGACCACATGACCTTCTCCCATTCCTCCTCTGGATCATCCAGATGGTCATTGGCAAACTTCAGACGGGCCTGGACATGCGCTGGCTTGAGCAGGGGGACCTTGCGTGCGCTGCAGGATTTTAATCCATGATGGCGTAGTGTGTAACTAATGGTTTTCTTTGAGACTGTGGTCCCAGCTCTCTTCAGGTCATTGACCAGGTCCTGCCGTGTAGTTCTGGGCTGATCCCTCACCTTCCTCATGATCATTGATGCCCCACGAGGTGAGATCTTGCATGGAGCCCCAGACCGAGGGTGATTGACCGTCATCTTCAACTTCTTCCATTTTCTAATAATTGCGCCAACAGTTGTTGCCTTCTCACCAAGCTGCTTGCCTATTGTCCTGTAGCCCATCCCAGCCTTGTGCAGGTCTACAATTGTTATTTCTGATGTCCTTACACAGCTCTCTGGTCTTGGCCATTGTGGAGAGGTTGGAGTCTGTTTGATTGAGTGTGTGGACAGGTGTCTTTTATACAGGTAACGAGTTCAAACAGGTGCAGTTAATACAGGTAATGAGTGGAGAACAGGAGGGCTTCTTAAAGAAAAACTAACAGGTCTGTGAGCCGGAATTCTTACTGGTTGGTAGGTGATCAAATACTTATGTCATGCAATAAAATGCAAATGAATTACTTAAAAATCATACAATGTGATTTTCTGGATTTTTGTTTTAGATTCCGTCTCTCACAGTTGAAGTGTACCTATGATAAAAATTACATGCTTTGTAAGTAGGAAAACCTGCAAAATCGGCAGTGTATCAAATACTTGTTCTCCCCACTGTATATATTGAACCTTTATTTAACTAGGCAAGTCATTTAAGAACAAATTCTTATTTACAATGACGTCCTACCCCGGCCAAACCCTAACCCAGACGACGCTGGGCCAATTGTGCGCCGCCCTATGGGACTCCCAATCACGGCCGGTTGTGATACAGCCTAGAATCGAATCAGGGTCTGTAGTGACGCCTCTAGCACTGAGATGCAGTGCCTTAGACCACTGCGCCACTCGGGATTGTAGAGCAATTTTACATCAGCCACAATTTACATTTAGAATGTCAGAGCACGAAGGAGAGTAGTGTTGTTAGAGACTACCTACATCATGTAAACTGGAACAGCCTGCTCAGTAACAGTTGCAATAAATCCAACCACTTACAGATTAGATTAGTTTAGGAAAATGCATGTTACATGTCATTGTGTAGCATAAGATAAAAAACAATCAATGTACATGCAAAAACACAGATATTGAAACAAACAATAAAAAATAAAAATCCACCTGCAACAGAGCGTGCTGGGAAATATTACAATGACACCACTCCCACATCTGTGGATACTCCATTGTTTCAACTCACAGTCTCTTACTACTCTTAATTACCAGGAACCCCTTCTTTTCCCTTTATTTAAATCACAATCAACTTTTATAATTTAATGTGGACACAAATATAATACTTTTTTGTATTATAATTTTTTTATAAAATATAGAAATTAGGTGATTAAATTAAATATGAGCATAAAGTGCCTTCAGAAAGTATTCATACCCCTTCACATATTCCACATTGTGTTGTGTTAAGCCTGAAATCAAAATTAATTAAATTGTTGTTTTCTCAACCATCTACACACAACACCCCATAATGACAAAGTGAAAACATGCTTTTAGAAATGTTTGCAAATGTATTGATAATGAAATACTGAAATCGAATTTACATACACTACCGGTCAAAGATTTTAGAACACCCACTCATTCAACGGTTTTTCTTTATTTTTTACATTGTACAATAATAGTGAAGACATCAAAACTATGAAATAACACATATGGCATCATGTAGTAACCAAGAAAGTGTTAAACAAATCAAAATATATTTTATATTTGAGATTCTTCAAAGTCGCCACCCTTTGCCGTGATGACAGCTTTGCACACCCTTGGCATTCCCTCAATCCGTTTCATGAGGTAGTCACCTGGAATGCATTTCAATTAACAGGTGTGCCTTGTTAAAAGGTCATTTGTGGAATTTCTTTCCTTCTGAATGCGTTTGAGCCAATCAGTTGTGCTGTGACAAGGTACGGTAGGGGTGGTATACAGAAGATAGCCCTATTTGGTAAAAGGCCAAGTCCATATTACGGCAAGAACAGCTCAAATTAGCAAAGAGAAACGGCAGTCCATCATTACTTTAAGACATGAAGGTCAATACGGAAAATGTCAAGAACTTTGAAAATTTCTTCAAGTGCAGTCACAAAAACCATCAAGCGCTACGATGAAACTGACTCTCATGAGGACCGCCACAGGAAAGGAAGACCCAGAGTTACCTGTAGAGGATCATTTCATTAGAGTTACCAGCCTTAGAAATTGCAGCCCAAATAAATGCTTCACAGAGTTCAAGTAAAAGACACATCTCAACATCAACTGTTCAGAGGAGACTGTGTGAATCAGGCCTTCATGGTCGAATTGCTGCAAAAAAAAACACTACTAAAGGACACCAATAATAAGAAGAGACTTGCTTGGGCCAAGAAACACGAGCAATGGACATTAGACCGGTGGAAATTTGGAGTCCAAATTGGAGATTTTTGGTTCCAACTGCTGTGTCTTTGTGAGACGCGGTGTGGGTGAACAGATGATCCCTGCATGTGTATTTACCACCGTAAAGCATGGAGGAGGAGGTGTTATGGTGTGGGGGTGCTTTGCTGGTGACACTGTCTGTGATTTATTTAGAATTCAAGACAAACTTAACCAGCATGGCCACCACAGCATTCTGCAGCGATACGCCATCCCATCTGGTTTGGGCTTAATGGGACTATTATTTATTTTTCAACAGGACAATCACCGAACACACCTCCAGGCTGTGAAGGAGAGTGATGGAGTGCTGCATCAGATGACCTGGCCGCCACAATCCCCTGACCTCAACCAAATTGAGATGGTTTGGGATGAGTTGGCCCGCAGAGTGAAGTAAAAGCAGCCAACAAGTGCTCAGTATATGTGGGAACTCCTTCAAGACTGTTGGAAAAGCATTCCAGGTGAAGCTGGTTGAGAGAATGCCAAGAGTGTGCAAAGCTGTCATCAAGGCAAAGGGTGGCTACTTTGAAGAATCTCAAATATGAAATATATTTGGATATCTTTAACAATTCTGTGGTTACTACATGATTCCATATGTGTTATTTCATAGTTTTGATGTCTTCACTATTATTCTACAATGTAGAAAATACAAAAAATAAAGAAAAACCCTTGAATGAATAGGTGTTCTAAAACTTTGACCGATAGTGTAAGTATTCACACCCCTTTGCTATGACACTCCAAATTGAGCTCAGGTGCATCCAAATTCCTTTGATCATCCTTGAAATGTCACTACAACTTGATTGGAGTCCACCTGTGGCCAATTCAATTGTTTGGACATGATTTAGAAAGAAACACACCTGTTTTATAAGGTCCCACAGTTGTCAGAGCAGAAACTATACCATGAAGTCCAAGGAATTGTTTTTATAACTCCAAGATAGAATTGTGATCAGGCATATATTTGGGGAAGGGTATAAAACAATTTGTAGTGTTGAAAGTTTCCAAGAGCATAGTGGTCATTGGAAAATTGAAGAAATACGGAACTAACCAGACTCTGCCTAAAGCTTGCTGTCAGACCAAACTGAGCAACCTCCTCAGGGAGGTGACCAAGAACCCATTGACCATTCTGGCATAACTACAGAGTTCCTTGGCTGAGATGGGAGAATCTGCCAGAAGGACAACAGTCTCCACAGCACTTCACAAATATGTGCTTTATAGGAGAGTGGCCAGATGGATGGCACTCCTGAGAAAAAGAGGCACATGACAGCACGCCTGGAGTTCGCAAAAAGGCACTTGAAAGACAGAGCATAAGGTAAAAGATTCTGCGGTCTGATGAGACAAACATTTTACTGTTTGGCCTGAATGCAAAGCGCTATGTCTGGGGGAAAAAAACTGTTTTACACCATTGTTACCGTGAAGCATGCTATGGGGATGCTTTTCAGCAGCAGGGACTGGGAGACTGGTAAGGATAGAGGAAAGATTGAATGGAGCCAAATACATTCAAATTATTGATGAGAACCTGCTTCAGAGTGCAAACGACAGACTGGGGCGAAGATTTACGTTCCAACAGGATATTGACCCCAAGCATACAGCCAAAGCAATGCTTGAATGGCTTCAGAAAGAATGTTTAAAATAATGTTTAAGTCCTTGAGTGACCCAGCCAAAGCCTAGACTTGAATCACATTGAAAATCTGTGGAAAGACATGAAGATTGCTGTTCACCGCTGCTCCCCATCTAACTTAACAGAGCTGGAGAAAATCCACAAATCCAGATGTGCAAAGGTGATAGACAGACAGACCCAAGACGACTCAATGCTGTAATCGCTGCCAAAGGTGATTCAACAAAGTATTGCCTCAGAGGTGCGAATACTTATGTAAATTAGATTTTTTGTATTTCATTTTCAATAAATGTGCCAAAAAATACAACATGTTTCCACTTTCATTATGGGGTATTGTGTGTAGATGGGTGAGACAACAAAATGTGGAATAAGTATTTTGGGTCTGAATACTTTCTGAATGCACCACATTTGCATATGTAATGCACATTTATCTGGACACTGACTGAAGTCAGCCTAAATATTTTTGTTTCATTTTGTTAAGACACTCCATATTGTGGATAAATACTTTTTCATATTTCTATCTGTAAAGCGCAAAAAAAGTGTGTAAAATGCATTTTAGGTGGATTTCTTGGAAAATGTAATCTAGAATAAAAATTGGACAACATATCAACAATTCCCTATGTATAAATCTGGAGAATACGTCTAAGGATAACCCCACAACATGGTGTACGCTGATGCTTCTGACGATGAGAAAAAATCAGACTTTCTGGAAATGTCAGTTAAAGACAAGTAGACTGAATTTAGACTATCAAACACCTATTTCGACACAATCACCATCTCTTCAAACTACGTTACTACATATAGTCCCGTTTGTAACATTCTCTATGAAATGGGCCTTTACATGATGTGCGATTCAATGCAATTAGCTTAGAAATGATGGATGGATGTCCATTTAAAAGTGCTTACAATTCATGACATATGTAATATGATAAATTAACGAACATATACATTTATCAACTTTTTTGTTGAAAATACAGTCGTGGCCAAAAGTTTTGAGAATGACACAAATATGAATTTTCACAAAGTCTGCTGCCTCAGTTTGTATGATGGCAATTTGCATATACTCTGGAATGTTATGAAGAGTGATCAGATGAATTGTAATTAATTGCAAAGTCCCTCTTTGCCATGCAAATTAACTGAATCCCCAAAAAACATTTCCACTGCATTTCAGCCCTGCCACAAAAGGACCAGCTGACATCATGTCAGTGATCTCTCGTTAACACAGGTGTGAGTGTTGACGAGAACAAGGCTGGAGATCACTCTGTCATGCTGATTGAGTTCGAATAACAGACTGGAAGCTTCAAAAGGAGGGTGGTGCTTGGAATTATTGTTCTTCCTCTGTCAAACATGGTTACCTGCAAGGAAACACGTGTCGTCATCATTGCTTTGCACAAAAAGGGCTTCACAGGCAAGGATATTGCTGCCAGTAAGATTGCACCTAAATCAACCATTTATCTGATCATAAAGAACTTCAAGGAGAGCGGTTCAATTGTTGTGAAGAAATCTTCAGGGCGCCCAAGAAAGTCCAGCAAGCACCAGGACCGTATCCTAAAGTTGATTCAGCTGCGGGATCGGGGCACCACCAGTACAGAGCTTGCTCAGGAATGGCAGCAGGCAGGTGTGAGTGCATCTGCACGCACAGTGAGGTGAAGACTTTTGGAGGATGGCCTGGTGTCAAGAAGGGGATCAAAGAAGCCACTTCTCTCCAGGAAAAACATCAGGGACAGACTGATATTCTGCAAAAGGTACAGGGATTGGACTGCTGAGGACTGGGATAAAGTCATTTTCTCTGATAAATCCCCTTTACGATTGTTTGGGGCATCCGGAAAAAAGCTTGTCCAGAGAAGACAAGGTGAGCGCTACCATCAGTCCGGTGTCATGCCAACAGTAAAGTATCCTGAGACCATTCATGTGTGGGATTGCTTCTCAGCCAAGGGAGTGGGCTCACTCACAATTTTGCCTAAGAACACAGCCATGAATAAAGAATGGTACGAACACATCCTCCAAGAGCAACTTCTCCCAACCATCCAGGAACAGTTTGGTGACGAACAATGCCTTTTCCAGCATGATGGAGCACCTTGCCATAAGGCAAAAGTGATAACTAAGTGGCTCGGGGAACAAAACATCGATATTTTTGGTCCATGGCCAGGAAACTCCCCAGACCTTAATCCCATTGGTCAAACTTCAAGAGGCGGGTGGACAAACAAAAACCCACAAATTCTGACAAACTCCAAGCATTGATTATGCAAGAACGGGCTGCCATCAGTCAGGATGTGGCCCAGAAGTTAATTGACAGCATGCCAGGGCAGATTGCAGAGGTCTTGAAAAAGAAGGGTCAACACTGCAAATATTGACTCTTTGCATCAACTTCAAATAATTGTCAATAAAAGCCTTTGACACTTATTAAATGCTTGTAATTATACTTCAGTATTCCATAGTAACATCTGACAAAAATATCTAAAGACACTGAAGCAGCAAACTTTGGAAATTAATATTTGTGTCATTTTTAAAACTTTTGGCCACGCCTGTACTAAGATTAATGGATCAAAACACAAACAAATAAAAAGATGTGATAGTAGATGCAAAAATGTTATCTTAGCCTGTGATGCCTGGCCTTAAAAGTAGTCAGTCCCAATCAACTCCAGTTATCAACACTAACTCCAGGGAGTGTATCACTCTGTTGAGGGTTAAGATAACTCCAGTAGAGTAGTGATTTAAACTCCTTGAATTACTGTGTATACCCCTATTCCTATATATCACGCTCTTCCTTTCCATAACAACACAGCTACAGTTTAAGTCGGAAGTTTTCATACACTTAGGTTAGTCATTAAAACTAGTTTTTCAACCACTCCACAAATTTCTTGTTTACAAACTATAGTTTTGGCAAGTCGGTTAGGACATCTAAGTAATTTTTCCAACAATTGTTTACAGACATATTATTTCACCTATAATTCACTGTATCACAATTCCAATGGGTCAGAAGTTTACATACACTCTGTTGACTGTGCCTTTAAACATCTTGGACAATTCCAGAAAATTGTCATGGCTTTAGAAGCTTCTGATAGGCTAATTGACATAATTTGAGTCAATTGGAGGTGTACCTGTTTATGTATTTCATGGGAAAATCAAAAGAAATCAGCCAAGACCTCAGAAAAAAAGTGTAGACTTCCACAAGTCTGGTTCATCCTTGGAAGCAATTTCCAAATGCCTGAGGGTACCACGTTCATCTGTACAAACAATAGTACGCCAGTATAAACACCATGGGACCACGTAGCCGTCATACCGCTCAGAAAGGAGACGCGTTCTGTCTCCTAGAGATGAACGTACTTTGGTGCGAAAAGTGCAAATCAATCCCAGAACAACAGCAAAGGACCTTGTGGAGATGCTGGAGGAAACAGGTACAAAAGTATCTATATCCACAGTAAAACAAGTCCTATGTCGATATAACCTGAAAGGCCGCTCAGCAAGGAAGAAGCCACTGCTCCAAAACCGCCATAAAAAAGCCAGACTACGGTTTGCAACTGCACATGGGGACAAAGATCGTACTTTTTGGAGAAATGTCCTCTGGTCTGATGAAACAAAAATAGAACTGTTTGGCCATAATGACCATCGTTATGTTTGGAGGAAAAAGGGGGAGGCTTGCAAGCCGAAGAACACCATCCCAACCGTGAAGCACAGGGGTGGCAGCATCATGTTGTGGGGGTGCTTTGCTGCAGGAGGGACTGGTGCACTTCACAAAATAGATGGCATCATGAGGATGGAAAATGATGTGGATATATTGAAGCAACATCTCAAGACATCAGTCAGGAAGTTAAAGCTTGGCCGCAAATGGGTCTTCCAAATGGACAATGACCCCAAGCATACTTCCAAAGTTGTGGCAAAATGGCTTAAGGACAACAAAGTCAAGGTATTGGACTGGCCATCAAAAAGCCCTGACCTCAATCCTATAGAAAATTTGTGGGCAGAACTAAAAAAGCATGTGCAAGCAAGGAGGCCTACAAACCTGACTCAGTTACACCAGCTCTGTCAGGAGGAATGGGCCAAAGTTCACCCAAATTATTGTGGGAAGCTTGTGGAAGGCTACCTGAAACATTTGACACAAGTTAAACAATTTAAAGGCGATGCTACCAAATACTAATTGAGTGTATGTAAACTTCTGACCCACTGGGAATGTGATGAAAGAAATAAAAGTTGAAATAAATCATCCTCTCTACTATTATTCTGACATTTCACATTGTTAAAATAAAGTGGTGATCCTAAATGACCTAAGACATGGAATTTTTACTAGGATTAAATGTCAGGAATTATGAAAAACTGAGTTTAAATGTATTTGGCTAAGGTGTATGTAAACTTCCGACTTCAACTGTGTCTCTGAATTATAGGCTACTCGGAATGATTTTGTTGAGTCGTCGGCACTCAGTTATTTTCATTACTAATGTGCTATTTCAAGGAATTATTTTGAACATAGCCTATTACTGAAACGACATAACTAAACATGTATAGATAGCACATTATAACTAACAACATCTACTGCGTTGCAGTCTGCAGGCCACAGCTATAGGCCTAGTCTGTATACAAAGAGGTGAATACTACAAGGTGTTAGGAATAATAGTCTCGTCTTGTACTTCTTCCAGTGCCATAGAATAATCACTAATGTGCAGAACAATTCAAATTTTAATGTTTAATTTGTTTTTGCCTCAGGTGTTCATCCATTATCCATGAGTAATTTAGTCAAACAGTGGATGCACACACTTCAAAGAAAACTACACTAGCCTACTCAATCTTGACTTTTTTACCTCATCAGATCATTAAACTTGTCCGAATTATATACTATATGACTAGAGAAGTCCTTTGTGTTCAAATGTTAGGAAATTAAAAGTGCCGGATGTAGTTTGTCTGTCTCACTGGAACAAACCTAATATGTAAAGTACACCTACTGTGGTAGTGAATGGATGAATGTTAATCTTCGAAGTGTGATTGTCTCTTCCCTGTGCCTCTGTTAACCACTTGTATGACCTAATCTGAATAGAAATCTAATGGCATTTTATTTGATGGGGATATTATATATTGGTCTTTTCCACATCATTGCTCTGAAACACCACTATGGCGATGTGACTGACAATGCAACCTTAGCATCAATGATTCATACTTGGAGATGATTTTCATTACATGAAGCTTACGATTTTACTCACCCCTTCAAAATGTAATCCATACAGGTTTCCCTTCTGGTAAAAAAAAATATATATTTTCACTCACACTGGGCTTTGAACCTTTTCACACCACGTTACAAATTAATTTCCTTCTGCCTATAAATATAAAGCTCTACTTGTTTTCCTCATGTGTGTTGCATTATTTATAGCAGTAAAAGGGGAGGAAAATCTAAGCCATAGAATGTGGAACACACAGGCTCACATAATACTCCTTTAGAATTCCCTAGAGATACTCACTGATTCTCAAGATTCTGCATTGTACAGGGAAGTCATGTTTTCTGCTAGCCTTATAAGGGAACAAGGGCTACACAAGTGAACATAGTAAATGGAGAAAGGTTAAGTGCAGCAGAAGCTCTGCAAGCTTATCTTATCTGACTATGATATGAAGTTGTGCAAAACAAACTGAGCCTGAATAACTCTTCCCTAAATAACATGGAGATTAAATGGAAAACAGAAGATAATTAACTTTATTTAATCAGTCCATTCAGAATCAGATCAGTCATGGAAGACAGTATCAGTCATTCCTTACAGGAAATATAACAAATAATGTGTTAATCAAAACAATATGCCCAATGCCAACGCCCTAGATTGGAGTTAATATTTTCTGTGATTTAGAGAAAATAAACACATGAGATGATTCAATCTCTTATTAATCCAAATTTATTTACAAAGCAAACAAATATGAACTGAATATAATTATAATATATATAAAAATGTTAACACTTTAATCCCATGTCCAGTTGCAGGTAGTCAGTCAGCCAGGAGAGATATTCAACCACCACTGCAAGACAAAATTATATGAATTAATTGCAAAGTAATTCATATAAAAAGCAATCTCCATTGAGGAACACTGCCATCTATCATCATTGTGCAGTGGTTGATTAACAGTAATACTAGGCTATTATCGATTAATACTTACACAATGATGTTGTTGATTGGGATGTGGATAAGTTTGACGAAGAAACCAATGAAGCCCATGATAGCAAAACCTATCGCTGTGGCCATGGCAATCTTTGAGAATTCTGAAATTAGAAAGAACAAAGTTTAATCAAACAAAGTTTAATCCGATTTTGCATGGCCAAATTCAGATAGCTGCTACATTACAAAGTTAGGTCAACCAGATGCTAACAAATCATTAAATAAATACAATAAATGTACAATATTGTTATTGTAAACAATATATGAATTTGGACAGTCAACTGATTAATAAAGCAGAAAAGAAAGAGTGATAATGATCTATAATACAGAGAAATATATGCAGTTCAATGCATCTATACTGACACATCATGCTAGTGAGAGGCTTGTGAGAATACCTCAAAGGTAACTACATTTCATTTCCTGTACAAGGGTACAGTGTTTGAGTAAGATATCAGCCCATTACAACAGCCAATCATGGAGGGGTCAATTCATTATAAGGATATCTATGATATAGGATAGATTACCTTTTCTGTCTGGCTTGGTACACCTCTTCACAAGCCTTATCGAGTCCTTCACAAACTGCCGACTGGGCTCCACAAATTGCATTACCTGGTCCATGTTGAAAAGTTTTTTGTCCTACTGGGGGAACAATAAATAGAATGTATAAATTAATGTTTACTTAGCAGCCTATATACATATAATACAGTATACGTTTTTAAAAATGTGTTTTAGGTAGCCTATTACACCAGTGTAACCCTCCAGTCCCCTAAACTTCAGGCTTGGGTAAATGTTTCAAAACACTGTTTTGTAACAATGTTTAACATTTCGTGAAGACAATGTAATACTCATGTTACATTGTAGCTGATAGTGCTACTCTGCCAATTAAAGTTACATAACATTGTAACGACTGTTCTTAAGACAAGGTAAAGATATTACAATGCGCGACTTGATGCAACTTTAAAATAACACTATTAACAGAACAAAAATACATCCGTAAATGAATCTGATAGGGCAATTCTAGTTGACTTACCGGAGTTTTCTGAATACTTATTTTTGTGACTGCTCTGTGTAAAGACACGTATGTTCTAACTCGAAAGCTGACGTCGACTTCGTGTAAATGCGCATGCGCAAAGAGTTAACCCGGATGGGATTAGGAAGGATGACGCGTCTTCTTGACGCACGCAGACAGGAAATATGGCGCCAAGTAAACAGTTTTTGGTTGTCACTAGTTGCCACAGCCACAAAGTCTACATTGGCTATATCGTAACAAAAATATTCTAAAAACAAAACGTAGCCTTTTGGTCTTAAGGTTAGGAGTAGGCATAAGGTTTAAATCGGATTTTAAAAATAAATTGTTTAAATAGTCGGGGTTTATGACCTTGTGGTTGTGGTAACTTGCGACAACCAATTGTTTTGGTATAAACCTTCGTCTCTTGACTGGGCTACAAAACAGTACTTATTATGAATAAACTAACGTTAATGCCTAGGAATGGTTAGGCTACATGCTCCCCTGATAATCTCAAAATGGAGTCGGTTGCTAGTGAATGCTCAGTAATCGAACCTGACGAGAGTGAGGATGATTAAGCCTATTGTACCTGCTGCGACAGGTGTGGTGAAGTCTCCCGAGCCTCACCAACCGAGATGATTCTGCCCCAGTGGGAGAACGATTTTTTTGGAGAAATTGTATCCCTGATTTTTGGCCACCAATATGTGTTTACCAAGCCGGGTGAGGGAGATTGATCTTCCGCACTAATACGCATGCGCTCACAGATAACCCGGATGCAATCTCTGCCACAATAATAGCAAGCGAAGGGTGTGGTTTAAAATTGCCCCACCGGTGCCCGTGATAATGTCGAATGTCTTAATGATGTAGCCTATATCTGTGAACATAATGCTCAAAAAGAAGAAAGGGCATTATTAACCGTTTAAAAACAATAATTTTATTGTGGTAAGCAGTTTGTGTGAATACAATTAAAATCCCCTCCTGTCCAGATAGGATATTTTTTAATCAACATAACATATTTTTTAAAGGTCCGCCCTCATGCAGACACAGTTAAATCACATATAGATCCACTTATTTATTTCCCTATAATGTATGGAAATCCATTTCTAGACGCAATCATTCAAGCATAGGCATTGAAGCAGTACGTGATTGATTGCAGCCACTCACTCATTACATAGAAGCAAGGTACGGCAGATGGCTGTCTTATTTTACAACAGTGGCAGCAGTTTCAGAAAACCCCTTATTCAAGACCTTGAGTCATTGTTTCTGTACATGTCCAGTACAAAAGGTTCTGTATACACAGTGCTTGACTTGGGCCAGAGCCGGAATAATGCAAGGGCTTACCGGGGTTGAAGCCCCTGGATCCAGGCCGGTGGGGGGCACAGGAGGCAGCAAAAAAAAAGTTTTTCAAAAAGTTTTAAAAAACATAATAATATATACAGTATATGGTAGGGTGCCAATGTGGGTAACTGGGGGGCCATGCCTTGATTGGGTAATTGGTTAATACAAAATATGATTCAAATAAATGCATAATAAATAAATGTGACTGATATGTTTTTTTTTTTTGTTTTTTTATCTAACCACAGGAGCCAGCTCTCAATGTTCAAAATACACCAGAGAGGAGAGCATAATTTAGCCACAGAGGATCAATAGTTTAAAAAAAAAACTGTTGATTACATTTTATCACAAGTGCATACAGGTAAATGCCAAAATATAGGAAACACCAACATAAAGTGTCTTAAAAGTGAGCTGCCAAATCAGCTTAAATGCCCGGAGCTGTCCGGGCCGCTGAACCTGCATCCACATTTTTTGGGAAGTGGGTACCAGCTCCTCTATAAAACATAGTGGTCTATCACTGGCCCAGATTCACACACAGCATCAAAAAAAGGTTGATCAAAGTGGAATGAAGGTGGGATCTGCATTGAATAGCAATGGAGCAATGGAGGCTGGTGGGAGGAGCTATAGGAGATAGCAGCTCATTGTAATAGCTGGAATGAATTGTATGGAATGGTATCAAACATATGAAAACCACATGTGCGTTCCATTAGCCGCCACTGTAATGGAGTGGGTATTCATATCCTGATTCCGCTTTGTTCAAGTTTATTTGCCACTATTCTGTGAATCCAGCATGCCAGCCTAGTTCACATTACATAAGCACTCTGTTAAGTTGCACTGGATGTCATGTATTTCAATGGAGACGTCCACAACAGCGTGGAAATACAACGCCACCCTGTGGTTGAAGGCTCCATAGCGAGACGAACGGGGCATAATAAAGCCAATTTATGCTTGATCCAAAAATGTGGTCGGAGGCTTCGTATGAAGGGTGTGACGCAATTGCTGAGCCTCCGGAGGCATGCAAAGGCCAAATCAAGCTCCATAATACATTGCAGTGTGCCTCCCAATTTTTGTAAAAGGCTGCGATACGGCCTCAGCAGCAGTCAGGGCATTTATACTTCTTGCCTTCGCTGAGCAGAGCTGTTGTGAAGGAAGTTGTCAAGGAAGTAACTTTGCATTTATACCTCCCGCTCCCACCTACCGTCAACCAATCATGTCAATGAGGAGCTATATAGAGCCCTCTGCAATGTTACACAATTTGGGAGCCCCAGTGATGCGGTATGGAGCTCAATTTGACCTCCGGAGGCTCTTCAATTGTGTCACCCCCCTTTCTGACCACATTTTCAGATCAAGCATAAATTGGCTTTTTACGGAGCTCAATTGGCCTCTGCATTCCTCCAGAGGCTTCGCAATTGTGTTGTCCTCAGTCCAACCAGAGGCCGTTGAAGAACAGGAAGTTACCAAACCACAGAAGAAAATGAAAATATGTTTCTTGAATGAAAAGGTCATATTCTGCAATCTCCCCAAATAAATGGGATCTCTGATGAGAGACAGGCTCTTCTCCATTTTGCGTTACAAACACTTCACTTGTCCTTTCAGTAGCGGGGCAAGACTCTGTGAAATAAAAATGTCACGATGTAAACGGAGCAGAATGAAATTACACAGATTTTTTTATTTAACTAGGCAAGTCAGTTAAGAACAAATTCTTATTTTCAATGACAGCCTAGGAACAGTGGGTTAACTGCCTGTTCAGAATGACAGATTTGTACCTTGTCAGCTCAGGGATCTGAACTTGCAACCTTGCAGTTACTAGTCCAACGCTCTAACCACTAGGCTACCCTGCCGCCCCAGACTGAGAATGTGCCAGCCTGAATGTGCACAATCCGCTGTTCCAAGTTATCAAATGAGGGTTCTTATGGTCACGAATGTCCCGGGAAAGTCATGGAATTTTAATATTGTGTTTAGCTTTTTAAATACATGATCAATGTCTTAAAAGGGCAATCAGCAGTTGATAGATTAGTTTTTGGAATGGCTACCCATTGATTTTTGACAAATATAATTTATAAATTCCTCATGAGCTTATTTCAACTGTCGTACCCCATAAGAACCCAAAATATACACTTGTTTAACTCCAATGTTTGTAAACAAAGAAAATGTAAACAACCACTAGGCAGCCTCAACATAGTTAAAAGTATAATTTGGATATCATGGGTGGTCAATCCTTGCATCCAATTTGAGAGTGATTACATTTCTCCAGCCCCTTCCCTCAGCTTTTTACGGAACCAGGGGCAGGGAGGCCGTGTTGATATTGTTTCTTCTGCTGATTGCAGCTTTAAAAATCGGCATAGCAGCCATGATCAGAATTAGGCCTACCCTTCAGCGTGTTTCTGTGTGCTTTGTATCATCTGCGTGTATGCCAGTGAGAGTGGGGTGTTGCCCGAGAAGAGGGAGAGACCAACCAAATCATGAGAAAACAAAACGAGAATTACTTGACACATTGGAAAGAATTAACAAAAAAACAGAGCAAACTAGAATGCTATTTGGCCCTAAACAGAGAGTACAGAGTGGCAGAATGCCTGACCACTGTGACTGACCCAAATTTAAGGAAAGCTTTGACTATGTACAGACTCAACGAGCCTTGCTATTGAGAAAGCTACGTGCACACTGCCCACAAAATTAGGTGGAAACTGAGCTGCCCTTCCTAACCTCCTGCCAAATGTATGACCATATTAGAGACACATATTTCCCTCAGATTACACAGACCCACAAAGAATTCAAATAGAAACACAATTTTGATAAACTCCCATATCTACTGGGTGAAATACCAGTGTGCCATCACAGCAGCAAGATTTGTGACCTGTTGCCACAAGAAAATGGCAACCAGTGAAGAACAAAATACAACCCATATTTATGTTTATTTATTTTCCCTTTTGTACTTGAACTATTTGTACATCATTACAACACCGTATATAGACCTAATATGACATTTGAAATGTCTTTATTAATTTGGAACTTCTGTGAGTGTAATGTTTACTGTAAATTGTTATTGTTTATTTCACTTTTGTTTATTATCTACTTCACTTGCTTTGGCAATGTCAACATATGTTTCCCATGCTAATAAAGCCCTTAAATTGAATTGAATTGAGAGAAAGAGACATTTCAGCATCAGGTAACCTATAAAACAAACTCAACTGGCGGACCGGGGTCCGGGTCCGGACCCAGAGAAGGGTCAATCCGGACCGGACAACATTGCATTTTGTTATATAGAAGTACATTATTTTTAGACAGCTTAAAAAAAAACAACCGGGCGCAGCGGTCTAATTTAGCCATCCGATTTAACTCAGCAACCTCTCTTTCTCACTCTTTCTCTCTCGAAGAAACGGCCACCTACTAGTGCCCCGTCTAATCCAATCGCATGGTTATATGCAAATATCAGAGGCCGCGTCTTACCCAATCACATCAATACAAATATCCTCTGCGGAACCTTGGGACAAGCAGGCAGTAAGAAACAGAAAGATTTGACCGCGGTTCAACTGTTAATATCAGACATAGAAGGCACTTAGTTACCAGTATCTTTGTTAAAAAATAAAAAAGTTAACTCTGAAAACCGTATATTCA